>NC_135962.1:26554310-27154310 GCF_053455715.1 Rhinoraja longicauda | reverse complement strand
TGGAAATTGCAAACACAATTTTGTTCAAAGAAAATATTTTGCAAAGATTTACAATTTGGATTTGAAGCTTTCTAAATTATAATTTATAGCCATGATGAAAAATTGTGACTGTCACTCATTTGAAATGTTTCCATTATTCCCATCTCTTTTTATAGAATCAGTTCAAATTAACTTTAAAAGTAGTCCAGTATCAGAACAATACCTTTCTTATTGTACCATATGGGTCTCTCTCTCATGCACACACAGATACACATACACACACAGATATACATACACACACAGATACACATACACAGACACACATACACCCATACATAGATACACACTCACATAGTTACACACAGATACACACACAGATACACATACACACACACTCATAGATGCACACACAGATAGACACACACAGATACACATGCAGAGACACACACATATACACATACACCCACACACATACATAGATACACACTCACATAGTTACACACAGATACACATGCAGATACACACACATATATACGCACCCACACACATACATAGACACACACAGATACATAGATGCAAAGTCACACACACGCACACTGAGCCTGACACATAGATATATACACGTACAGTTACTTGCAAATACCTGCTGCATCATTTTAAATATTTATGCATATCTAAGCATATTTCAGGAATGCTTTCTGGAAATTAGCCTCTCATGTTTAACAGGTGAATGAACTTTGGGCAATGAGCCTTTCTAGGAGGGGAATGGAAACTCTATCTGCCACACGTTCAAAACTCATTCAGTGAGCCCTGTGTCCTAGCTATTTGGAACTATTCGGAGAGTAGTTGGGTGAAGAATGTCCTTGTTCCCACCTCGGCAGCTGTGTGCTTCATCTATTTATTCCATGGGGGCTAGCTAGGTTAATGTTCATACCAATTCCTGACATGTAGAATACAATTTATAATGTGGCAAAATGTGAATGAAAACAATCAGTCTGAAGAAGAGTCCCAACCTGAAATGTTGGCTACCGTGCTCTCCTGAGATGCTGCCGGAGTTACTCCAGCACTTTGTGTCTTTTCAAATGATAGGTGGATACAGGTGAGCAGGTTGATTAGCAGGTGGGTGGACAAAGGTGTATAGAGTTTTGAATTGAATTGAAAGTGTATCACAATTGTTCTTACCAGGGTCTTCTCCGCAACATCTTTGTCGCAGTATCTTTACCAGAAGGACAACAGTGGTTCAAGATTTGATACATCACCTATTGTCAAAGTCTGTTTGGGGTTGGAAATAAATGCAGGCTTTGTCAGTGATGCTGACATCCAGTAGATTTGTGAGGTAAAGTGGGAGTAATCTGCTTCATTCTTATTCTCATAATTCTTATGCTGAAAATTATTTTCTTTCTAAAATTAATAGGAGTGTACAATCTTCCATTTGATTTCAATATCACTGTAAAGGTCTCTAAAACACATTGAACTGTCAGTTTATCATTACGTTAAATAAATGTTGATATAACATATCATTTAAATTATGCCTGTAGGCTTTGAGTTAAGAAAAGGAACAGTTTGAAAATTCTTCTCTGAACAGATATGTGGGAGTAACATTCTATGGGTATTGAATCTGAGCAAAATAAAACAAGAAAAATGCTAGCAAGATTGGCTTTGTTATTATTTATTTTAGCTTCAAATTCCTGATCTTTTCCACTGCTGCAATGCTGCACTCTGTGTGCATGTTTCTGGAATTAACAAGGAGAAAGTAATCCCATTTTGTCTATGAAATTCTATTTAATAACAAATTTCATCTCTCATTAATATTAACTATTCTTAAAAAAGTTGCTGAATAAAACATAGCGCTCGTGAGACGAATGCGCATGTAATATTTTAACTGTCCAGCGCCCATCAATCACTTTTTATTCAAGTTTAAATCTCAATTTTGACAGCTGCTGGAAAATACAAGTTACACACATCCATGTTATTTGTGACTTTCTGAAATGAATGAATGAATGAATGAATAAGTTTATTGGCCAAGTAAGTACACATACAAGGAATGTGCCTTGGTGCTCCGCTCGCATGTAACAACACGAACATAGTAAACAATTAAGAATAAAGCATAAAACATTAAAACATTAAGAATACAACATTACAGTTTAAACATGAGTGAAATAAACCAGAGCAAAAAGAGACTACAGACTTTGAGTTATTGAGTCTTTCAAAGGTCTTCATGACTACAGAGGTCAGTGCGACAGGTCTGTAGTCATTAAGGCCAGTGATCCTTGTCTTTTTGGGTACAGGGACAACAGTGGAGACTTTGAAGCGGGCAGGGACAGTACAGGTCTGTAGAGACTGGTTGAAAATGTCTGTGTTAGTTGTTCGGCACAGAGGGTAGAGGGGGAAACATTGTCCGGTCTTGGAGATTTCCGGCTTTTCTGTCTCCTGAATAGCCTCTCCACCTCCCTGATTATAATTGTTGGAGATGGAGAAGTGGCCAGACTGATGTTGGGCAACAAAGAGGGGGTGTGCAGTGGATGAGGGCCCAGTCTTTGCAGACTAGAGTCAGGTTGTAAGTGGGTGTGAAGTGATGATTGCAGAGGGGGGAGGGGAAGAGAAGGGGAAGGGGAAGGGGAAGGGGAAGGGGAAGGGGAGGGGGAGGGGGAGGGGGAGGGGGAGGGGGAGGGGGAGGGGGAGGGGGAGGGGGAGGGGGAGGGGGAGGGGGAGGGGGAGGGGGAGGGGGAGGGGGAAGGGGAAGGGGAAGGGGAAGGGGAAGGGGAAGGGGAAGGGGAAGGGGAAGGGGAAGGGGAAGGGGAAGGGGAAGGGGAAGGGGGAAGGGGAAGGGGAAGGGGAAGGGGAAGGGGAAGGGGAAGGGGAAGGGGAAGGGGAAGGGGAAGGGGAAGGGGAAGGGGAAAGGGGAAGGGGCCAGTCTTTGCAGACTGGAGTCATGCTGTGAATAGGTTTGGAGTGGTGATTGGGGTGGAGGGGGTGGGGTAGGGTCCAGTCTTTGTAGAATGGAGTCAGGCTGTGAGTAGGTGTGAAGTGATGAATGGGGAGTGGGGGGGGGGGGGGGAGTACCAGGGTTACAGCTACAAACTCCTTTTAAGTGAGAGGGGGAAGTATAATGCGGGTGTACCGGGCAAGTTTTTTCACACAGAGAATGGTGGGGGGCCTGGAACACATTGCCTGGGGTGGTGGTGGGGGCAGATATGAGAGTGGTGTTTAAGAGATAGACACATGGAAATGCAGGGAATAGAGGGATATTGATCATGTGCAGGCAGATGAGATTGTTTTAACCTGGCATCGTGTATATTTAGACGCCTACCGGACTTCAATGTCATATCTTGCACTAATATTGTACCCTTTATCCTGTATCTGTGTACTCTGGACAACATGACTGTATTCATGTTTAGTCTTTTCTTTGATTGGATAGCTCGCAAACAATAAAGCTTTTCACTCTACCGCGGTACACGTAGCAATAATAAACTATACTTGGGGTGGCACAGAGGTGCAGCGGTAGAGTTGCTGCCTTACTGGGTTCGCTAGAGACCTGGTTCGATCCTGACTACAGGTGCTGTCCTGTATGGAGTTTGTACATTTTCCCTGTGACCCCATGAGTTTTCTCCGGATCCTCCAGTTTCTTCCCACACTCCAAAGGCATACAGGTTTGTAGGTTAATTGGTTTTGGTACAAAATTGTTAATTGGCCCTAGTATGTGGGATAGTGCTATTGTACGGGGTGATCGCTGGTCGGCGCAGACCTGGTGGGCTGAAGAGCCTGTTTCTGCACTGTATCTCTAAAGTAAACTAAACTAAACATTGTGGGCTGAAGGTTCCTGTCCGGGTGTTGTACTGTTCTAGGTTCTATGTTCCTTGGTTGGTGGAGAATGAAGATGTAGAAGTAGCTTTAATATTGGCAACAATAAAAGTACATAAGGTAATAATTACTACAAGAACAATGGTCCCGCACATAGATTTTGCTCGATCATTAGTCTTGTACTGCATACCACTTGCTGGCACAGTCACCATCCACGTGATTGATGCTTCAGGTACCTAGATGAATTACCTACACCTGCAGATTACCAATTTAGGTGGATAAGTGCTTCATAAAATATTTTAGTCAGGAAAGCACTTACAGTAAATGTCACCCTCCATTTTCTGTGTTGTTTGTCACCATAGGTATT
This sequence comes from Rhinoraja longicauda, assembly GCF_053455715.1. NCBI lineage: Eukaryota > Metazoa > Chordata > Chondrichthyes > Rajiformes > Arhynchobatidae > Rhinoraja > Rhinoraja longicauda. The sequence goes on along the minus strand of NC_135962.1, from coordinate 27,150,163 downwards.
AACAGGCCCACATGATGTTCTTTAACAAAGGAGTACTTACAGATTTTGCTTCCTTCAACTATAGTTGCAATAGTTATATAATTAGTACAAGTGGCACAATGGTAGAGTTGCTGTCTCACCATTGCGCCAGGGACCCGGGCTCAATCCTAACTACAGGTGCTGTCTGTACGGAGTTTGTACGTTCTCCCTATGACCGCGTGGGTTTTCTCCGGGTGCTCTGGTTTCCTCCCACACACCAAAGACATGAAAGTTTGTAGGTTAATTGACTTCTGTAAATTGTCCCTGCAGTGTAGCATGGAATTAGTGTAATGGGTGACCGCTGTTCGGCGCGGATTCGGAGGGCCGAAAGGCCTGTTTCCACACTGTATCTCTAATCTAAACTAAACTAAACTAAACTAAAATGTACAAGTGGAAGATTGTGAACGGGTTGTTCTGGTGAAACAAACATTCAAGCCGAAAATGTAACAGCATTTTTTTGTCAGAGCGGCCATTTTGTGGTCTCTATGTTGTGATTTTAAAGGAGTTCATTGAATGAGGATGTTGAAGATCTAACTATAAGAATTACATGAAAGGGAACAGGCCGAATCTGTCACAGGTGCAAAAGTGTATGTCTGCTAATGTTTGAAGTTCATTAGTGGGTAAGCCATTGGAGCAGAATTAGGCCATTCGGCCCATCAAGTCTACTCCATTCATTCGTGGCTCTTTTATCTTTACTTCTCAACCCCATTCTCCTGCCTTCTCCCCATAACCTCGAACACCCCATATTAATCAAGAATCTATCAATCTCCGCCTTAAAAATACCCAATGACTGGGGGCGGCACTCTACTCCATTGCGGACATTGAACTTTGTCTCTGGAACTACTGCGCTACAATGCTGAGAAATGTATTCTGCACTCTATATCTTCCCCTTCACTCTACCTATTGTACTTGAGTTTAGATTGATTATATTTATTTAAAGTATTACCTGATCTGATTGGATAGCATGCAAAACAAAACTTTTCACTGTACCTCAGTACACGTGACAATAATAAACCAAACCTCAACCATACCATAGGAACTCGTGTCTAAAGGTGAGCTATTATCATCAGAAATAAGGACTGAAGCCAGTTATCAAGAAAAAAAATGAAGTGTGCAGGAAGGAATTGCAAATACTGGTTTACACCGAAGATAGACACAAAATACTGGAGTAATTCAGCAGGTCAGGCAACATCTCAAGAGCAAAGGAATAGGTGAAGAAGGGTCTCGAACCAAAAAGTCACCAATTCCTTTTCTTCAGAGATGCTGACTGACCTGCTGAGTTACTCCAAAAATGATGTACCATGTTTAAAGAGTGGAGAAAAGATTTACGAGACTGTTGCCTGTACTGAAGGGCTTGAAACAAAGGGGAAGGTTGGACAGGCTTTATTCCTTGGAGCGTAGGAGAATGAGCGGTATTCTAATAGTGTAAGATAAGAGGTGTTAATAAGATCATGAGGGGAATAGATAGGGTAAATAGAGTATTTTACCTAGAGTAGATGATTCAAGAACCAGAGGACATAGGTTTTAGGTGATGGAAACCTGAGGGGCAACTTTATCACCCAGATGGTGGTAGGTATATGAGCTGCCAGAGGAGGTAGTTACAGCAGGTACAATAACATCATTTAAAAGACACCTGGACAGGTGCACGGATAGGAAATGTTTAGAGGGATATGAGCCAAACATGGGTAGTTAGGACTAGTGTAGATGGGACATGATGGTCAGCATGGGCAAGTTGAGCCAAAGGGCCTGTTTCCATGCTCTATGACTCTATGACTCCGTGCCAGTCATCAACTACCCATTTATATGAATCCAACATTAATCAAGTAAAGTTGTACATGTTATCCCAAACTTCATGCAAAACGACAAACCCTACAGGTGGCTTTCAGTCAACTGCGTACAAATATTAGAAGCTCTAACAAGAACATTATTTTCCGATATTCTTTAATGTATTCAATATGATTCACTGCTCTTATTTTATGTACACAAGTAATTTTTTACAGTTCTTCTGCTAATCTGCTGCCTGGCTCATCAGATGATGCGGTTGTTACCAATAAATCAGTAAGTTAAAGAAGTGAGCTGTGTGTATACATTATATAAAATAACAGATGGCTACGGTGAGCTATGGAAAGACTGGGGGGAATATCCTGAGAGACCAGTCAGAGATGAAGTACAACTGCATAAATATGTTTTGACCATCTGTTTTTGATATATTCCCTGCTTCCTACAGTATCTATCAATGTTTGATTTCTCGTTAGACTACAGAACATGAAGGATGCGTTGTCTGCATTCTCGTACATCCCACTATTATTCATTGATTAAGTATAATGATTATAAAGAAATATTTCACTCCTTCTGTTTGTTGCTGGGCTGTTTGCTGGGAATAAATAATTTGATACTTATTTAACAAGAAGTACTTAAGCGGGGTGCTTATAGGTTATTGTGGACAAACATTTGTCACGAGGGAGAAGGAATGTTTTAGGCTGGAGGAGACAGGGCAATATTTTCTTTGCTGGATGATAACAGTTCAGAATTTCAATCTTCCAAAAATTCAATAAGCGGTAATCATCCTTGGCTCATGTGATAATTACATGCCTGTTTGAACCAGGAAGGGTTTTAATTCCACGATTCAAGAACTCATTACATGGCCCATTCATACATGTCATTAGCTCTCATCTGTTTTAACGTGGCTTTGCATAAACCTACACTCTCAGCATAATGGACCTGATGTGGGGAGTGGGGGGGGGGGGGCACATTGAGAACAAAGAGGGACACGGCAAGAGGGGTGGGGGTGAGAAGGAAGAGAGACCATCGGGTCTATATTGAATATTATTGCAACTTTGTCGGGGCCCTTTACGTGGTGACTCTTTGCATACTTGTGTATTGTATGCAAAACAAAGAATTTCACATGTCGTGACACGCTGGGTTATTCCTTACATCTGAGTGTGAGCACTAATATTGTGCTGCCTCGGTTGCCTGCAGGTTCGTAAGCTTCACAAAATGTTATAGGAAAGATGCTGTCAAGCTTCAGAGTGTGCAGAGAAGATTTACGAGGACGTTGCCAAGATTTGAGGGAATGAGCTAGAGGGAGAGGTTGAGCAGGCTATTCCTTGGAGCGCAGGATGATGAGGGGTGATCTTATAGAAGTGTGCAAAGTCATGAGAGGAATAGATTGAGCAAACACCCCAATCTTTTGCCCAGAGTAGGTGAATCGAGAACCAGAGAACATACTGTAGGTTTAAAGTGATGTTGCAAAGATTTAATAGGAAACTGATGGGTAGTATTTTTACACAAAGGGTGGTGGGTGTATGGAACAAGCTGCCAGAGGAGCTAATTGAGGCAGGTACTATCACGTTTAAGAAATATTTAGAGAGGTACATGGATAGGGTAGGTTTAGAGGGGTATGGGCCAAAAACAGTTAGGTGGGACTAGTGTAGATGGGGCATGTTGGTCGGTGTGGGCAAGTTGGGCCGAAGGGCCTGTTTCCATGCTGTATGACTCTGTGACTCTATGACTGAAAAGCTATGTATGCCCAAGCCAAGGGCAGCAGGTCCCATTGTCTTGCAAAAGTTATTACAGTTCCCACAGTAAATAATTCAATCACCAGGTCCATAATGTGTTGGCTGATTGACAAGCAACATAAAGAAGTTTCAGCTGCTCAGAGGAAGTGAAAGGAACCAAAACATCAAAAACCTCGGCGAGTATTGAACTCCCAGATTGTCTCATTTATACTGTACTCACTGTCTTGTTCAAACAAGACAGAATCATGGTTTAACATGAAATACACCAAGTGTTCAATTGTCAAACCACAATGGAAACTTGTAAGTACATAAAGTTGTTTTCCCTTAAGAAAAATCATATTTAAATATCAATTTGATTTAACTTAAGGAAATAGCTTTCATCACTTCATTGTGGTTTGGTTTAAGAGTCAATTCAGTTTAGTTTAGTGAGACAGTGTAGTGATACAGCATAGAAATAGGTTCTTCGGCCCACCGGGTCCGCACTAGTTCTGTGTTATCCCACTTTCACATCCACTCCCTACACACCAGGGGCAATTTACAGAGGACCAATTAACCTACAAACGCACACGTCTTTGGGGTGTGGGAGGAAACCGGAGCATCCGGAGGAAACCCACGTGGACACAGGGAGAACATGCAAACTCCACATACAGACAGCACCCCAGGCCACGATCAAACCTGGGACCCTGGCACTGTGAGGCAGTTGTGCCACTGCGCCACTGTACATGAAAAAGGTTATTATCTGTTATTATTATTTGTAATATATTAAACAGTCTCTCCTCCTTTGCACCTCCGTGATTTCCAGTGGAGCACCTCAGTCACGTTCTGCCTTTGTTCATCGTTTCCCGCATCATCCTCACGTACAGACAGAACAAGGTACTGCTGATGTTGGAAACTTGAAATAGAAAGAAAAAATCCTGCAAGTCAGGCAGCATTTGTGGAGAGAAAAGTTATGACCAATTCAGGGTTAATCTTTCATGAGGTGGAAAAAAAATAGAGGTCAACAAGTTTGAAGAACTGGAGAAAGCTATAAGAAGAGGAAGCCACAAGGAATATCTTTATATCCTGGCCTTTGGTGCTAGTAAAATCTATGAAGTAGGAACCATTTATTTTTTCTAGGAGCTTTAAGTTAATCAATGATTTTGTCAGCCATTGTTACTGATATTTTTGCTGTGATTTTTTAATTTCCATTTTCCCTTCACCTTCATTTGTCTTTTTTTTTAGATAACCAAGATGTAGGATTCTCTCATTTTGATATGTTTATCTTTAAACTTTAGATTTTAGAGATAAGACATGGAAACAGGCCCTTCGGCCCATCGTCCATGCTGACCAGTGATCCCCATACATGAACACCATCCTACACACTAGTGGTAATTTTACAGAAGCCAATGAACATACAAACCTGCACGTTTTTGGGGCGTGGGAGTAAACCAGAGCACCTGGAGCAAACCCGAGCGGTCACGGGGAGAACGTGCAGACAGCACCCGTAGTCAGAATCGAACCCAGGTCTCTGGTGCCAACTGCTATTAACCATCTTTGGACTCTCAATAAATAAAATTGAAGAATCTGAAAGTGTAGAATTTACATTTCTTTAATCAAGGGATGGTGCGGTTAGTTTTAAACCCCCTGATTATCCTGCTGCAATCATTAGATGAATCTCCCATGCATGAACGTTAGAAATGTGTAATTCATTTCACTAAGTGGGGATTTACATAATGCCTGACTGTGGAATTGGTTTGCTTATACCTACGTTGAAAGCAAATGCCCTTCAGTTGGTATTGACTCAGATATTGGTAAAATTGATCTTTATAAAATTAAATGATCACTTGGGGAGAGGTATTTATTTCACAAAATGCTGGAGTAACTCAGCAGGTCAGGCAACATCTCAGGAGAGAAGGAATGGGTGACGTTTCGGGTCGAGACTTGGGGAGAGGAGTTCATCTGAATTATATGAAATTATATGAAACTAGCATTTTGATCAATGACAAAGATAATGAAAGTTGGTGGATATAATGGAGGTCTATTTTTTCGTAAACCAGTATCTGCCGTTCTTTGTTTCCATATAATGAAGGGCGGTCTTGGATTGTTCATTTTCTGGGCAGTGTCATAGTATCATTAGTAACTGATTAATACTTTGTTGTCACATGTACTTGGCACAGTGAAATTCTTTTGTTTTGCACACAATACAAGCTTGCAAAGAGTTGCCACATATAGGGTGCTGACTTAAAGGCTTGGATAGAGTGGATGTGGAGAGGATGCTTCCACTAGTGGGAGAGTCTAGGACTAGAGGTCATAGCCTCAGAATTAAAGCATGTTCCTTTAGGAAGATGAGGAGGAATTTCTTTAGTCAGAGGGTGGTGAACCTGTGGAATTATTTGCCACAGAAGGCTGTGGAGGTCATCAATGGATATTTTTAAGGCATAGATAGATTCTTGATTAGTAAGCGTGTCAGGGGTTATGGGAAGAAGGCAGGAGAATGGGGTTAGGAGGGAGAGATAGTTCAGCCATTGAATGGCGGAGTGAACTTGATGGGCCAAATAGCCTAATGCTCCTCCTATCACTTATTACCTTATAACTGACAAAGTTATATTATCATCTGGAACACAGTGCTCTAACTGGTGAATGAAGAAGATTCAATTCCAACCTTAGGAAGGAAATTGGATAAACCCTGGAAGTAAACAAAAAAATTATTGGCCTATGAAAAATGAATGTGGCTGATTAGATTGTTTTCCCTAAGAGATGGTATAGGTGTGATGGAATATCTAAGTGATCTGCGTCATTCAACAATACTATTATAGCATATAATAATGCTATAACAGAATAATAATTATTAGGATCCAGCTAACTAGTACCAAATCTTTTAGAGACTGGCACTGACTCGGCAGAATAAAAGCCACAAAGTAATGAAATAACTCAGCGGGTCAGGCAGCATCTCTGGAGAACATGGATAGGTGACATTTCGGGTCAGAACCCTTCTTCAGACTATTTAGGTTGTTTTGCCTTTGATTTATTCAATGAAGGGAAATACTTACTTAAAGCATATGCAACAAATTGTTCCTGTTTTTATGCTTCAGGCTCAGACATTGTTGATATGAGGGTCATTGACCCAAAACAACATCTACTGCACAGATATTTAAATAGTTAGAAATAATAGTTAGCCCTGGGACTACCAAAGGCCAGAAGTCGAAATAGAACAAAATCCAAACTCTTTATGTCCTTCTCATCCACAAAAAAATGGTACATGAGCTGCACAATTTTAGGTCCACCTTACTCACTATTGTCCTGAGGACACAATCATCCAAGTTTCATTCAAATTGGTCTTAGTTTAGAGTTATATTTTTAAAGTTAGAGCGATTTTAAAGTTTAAAAATTACCTTATTAAACCAAGTGCTTCCCATGTTCAGCATATGACGTCACAATGGGACCCCGCCCGAGTGACGGCCAATGGGAGGGGGGTACGATGACCGCCGGGGACGAGACCTGCCAGAGTGACGGGAGTCACGGCCAAAGGGGGGGGGGGTAAATTTAACAAATGCACTCTGTCCCTGGGAGGACCAGCGAGAGGACCGGCGCCCGTCCTGGCGTGCCCCGCACCTGACCTTCCTCCCATGGTGCATTGCAGTGCCAGAGGCAACGGCAGAGGGTCATGTTCCCCGCCGCTTGCCGCTGATCAGTGCTGGACGCACGGGGCCCAGATAAGTGGCTTTTCCCAGTCCTCCCTCGCCCGCCCACGGCCCCGGGGGACGCTCCCCGCCAGCCAACGGGTCCACGGATCGGTAGGGTTGCTGGGCCCGGCACGGCCCTGGGGGACACTCCCCACCCACCACCGGGTCCAGCCCACGACCCCAGGGGACACTCCTAGCCCGCCAATGGGTCCACGGATCAGTAGTGTTGCTGAGCCCGCAGGAGAGATTTGCACCCAACGGGGGTTGCCGTGCCCGCAGGACACTGGCCACATGGGGCAGAGGTGAGTGGCTCCCTCTCCCCTTCCCTGTCCCCCCTCGTCCACGCATGCCCCCAGGGGACACTACCCAGACCCGTTGGGTCCAAACATCTCCTGCATTGGGCCAGAACCCTCTCTTCCCCCCTCCCTCTCCCCCCCAAATTCCCCCTCCCCTCCCCCCCACTTCCCCCCTCCCCCTCTCCCCTCTCCCTTCCCCTCTCCCTCCCCCCTCCCCTCCAACTTCCCACTCACCCACTCCATCCCCCCTCAACCACCCTTTTCTCCCCCTCCTCCCCTCCCCCCCACTTACCCACTCAATCCCCCCTGAACCCCCCTTACCCCTCCCCTTCCCACACCCCCCTGTTCATCGGACTTCAACATGATATCTTTGCACTGAATGTTGTATCCTTTATCCTTTATCTGTTCACCACGGGCAGCTTGATTGTACTCTTGTATAGTATTTTTTTTACTGGATAGCAGGCAAACAAAAGTTTTTCACTCTACCTCGGTACACGTGACGATTATAAACTAAACTAAACTGCTGTATGTAACTCTGGTTCCTGGTCCTCAGTGTGGAGCAGGAGACGAGCCTCAGATGAGGCTCCCACTCCAGGCAGCTTCCCCGGTTCCCCGGTAGGCAAGCCCGGCCTGAGGCTCTTTGGCTTTTCAAACTTCTACGCCTCTTGCCTGATGGGAGAGAGGAGGAGTGACTGGGGTGAAACTCTCCTTGATTATGCTGGTGGCCTTTCCAAGGCAGTGTGAGGTGTAGATTGAGTCAATGGAAGGGAGATTAGTTTGCATGGAGGAGCCAGCGCTGCCCTCGCAGCTGCGGCTTGCCTGCCGTCCGTCTGTTTTTTGTGTTTTTTGTTGTTTTTGTATGAATTGTAGTTTTAATATGGTGTAGTGTTTGTATGTTATGTGGTGGTGGTGGGGGGGGGGGGGGGGGGAGGGAACGGGAACGGGAACTGTAACATTGTCTCTCCCAAACGGAGACGCGACCTTTGTTTCTGTGTCGTGTCTCCGTTCCCGTTGCGGCTTACCACCGGCCATGCACCTGGGACCACCCGGGCTCTGGTTCGCGGAGCCCACGGCCCGGACTCACCACCTGCGGCGCTGGCTGCCTTCGGATGCTGCGGGGAGCGGCTGCGACTTGTCTCCGGAGGCTCCGGCGCGGGCCGCCATGGACGTCGGAAGCCCGCAGGCCCCTGGGTGGGGGCCGACATCGGGAGCTCCAGCAGCGGCAGCGACAGCGTCTTTGCCCGCCCCGCCCCGAATCGCGGGGCTTGGGTCGGCCCGCCGTGGACCTTTCACCGTCCTGTGCGGCCTGAAATAGGCCACGGGATTTTCTCCGCCTTCAATGTCGGGAGCCACGACCACCCCGACGTGGCAACTTCAACAGCCTGACCGCGGGAGAAGACGGCAGGGGAAGAGAAAAGACATTCTGGCCTTCCATCACAGTGAGGAGGTGACTGGAGGAGACTCACTGTGATGGATGTTTCTTTTGTTTGGTGTTGGTTATGATTGTATGTGTTATTGCATTTTTATTGATTATTCTTATTGGTCTTATTGTTGAACTGCGGGTAATGTTTCATTTCACTAAACATTTATGTGTATGTGACAAATAAACGACTATTGACTATTGTGATGGTCTGGGTACATCCATAACTCTCGGCATTTTCTTGTGGTCTTGAATGGAGCTGTTCCCAAACCATACTGTGATGCATCCCGATAAAATGCTTTCTATGACGCATCTGTAGAAGTTGGTGAGAGTTGTTGGGGACCTGCCGGACTTCCAAAACCTTTTAAAGAACTAGAGGCGTGGTGCCTTTAATTGGCCTTTCTTGACCAATGCATAAGTGTGGCTGGAGTACGACAAGTTGCTGGTGCTATTTATTCCAGGCCAGACCTGTAATAAATTGGATTTCCAGTGCGCTCCTGTAATTTTGTCCAGATTAAAGGAAGTGCTGCCGGAAAATCAGAAATGGAGCTGTACTTCCACAAGTCAATGTTTTTGATATTGTTGAGTTTTCTGCAAGTCGCATTTGCCACCACTTATTTTTTCAAAATTATATAATCAAGGCAGGACTTACGACCTTGTAATGAGATTTACAGACAGCACTATCTTTAGCCACCCATCCAAGCTGTGCGTACTGACAGCTGTGGAGATCAATTGTCAACTCAAGGAGTAAGAGAACAGTAAAACTACATGTGTGTTCAATAATTCTAACAATCATAAACACTTCAATGGAATTCCAGCAGGAATAATGCCAGAAATTAACTGGCGTGCGCAGTACTGCAGAGACTGAGGGCTGGTGTAAAAGGTTTCTTGACGTTTCCAGTCACCACAGTACATTGATCAGTTTCAAATGAATGGCCCCAGTTCCCAACCGGACAGACCGCACTCTGCTAATTGATCACCCAATATCCCCGCTAAGTTACTGAATCTCACTTCATGTCATGTGTGGTCATTACAGCTGCAATGTTTCTATACCAGTCACACTTGTGCAGCTTTACAGAGCCTCAGCACTACACTAATCTCAGTGAGAGAGAGAGAGAGGGGTAGAGGCAGAGAGAGAGATAGAGAGAGGGGGAGAGAGAGGGAGAGAGAGAGATGGGGTGGGAGAGAGGGAGGGAGATGGAAGTGAGATAGAGAGCAGGAAGAGAGGAAGAAATGAGGGAGAGTGAGAGAGTGAGAGAGAGAAAGGGGTAGAGGCAGAGAGAGAGGGAGATAAAGAGAGGGGGAGAGAGAGGGAGAGGGAGATGGGGCGAGAGAGGGGGAGAGAGAGGGAGGGAGATGGAGGTGAGAGAGAGAGCAGGAGAGAGGAAGAAAGGAGGGAGAGAGAGAGAGAGAGAGAGACAGAGACAGAGACAGAGAGAGAGAGAGAGAGAGAGAGAGAGAGAGAGAGAGAGAGAGAGAGAGAGAGAGAGAGAGAGAGAGAGAGAGAGAGAGAGAGAGAGAGAGAGAGAGAGAGAGAGAGAGAGAGAGAGAGAGAGAGAGAGAGAGAGAGAGAGAGAGAGAGAGAGAGAGAGAGGGATATAATATATACACAGGAATTGTGTATATATTCCTGTATATATACAGGGTGGATAAATTGGGCAGCACAGCTGTGAGGGGGTGGGGGTTGTGTGGAGCCAGTCCCTGAGGTGGTTCTCTGTGCCTCTGCCACCAGCATTGACCTTTATTGAGTTCCAGGACTACCCTGGAGCTTCACCTGCTGTTGACAGATGTGCCAGACAATCGAATGGAAGTACGGCTGGCTTTGCCTAACCCAGCAATGTTCTCTATTAAATCAACCCAGACCCCTGCTGATACTGGGCATCTGAAATTGAAACATAAACTTTTTTATTCATTTAAAATGTTAGACAGCCATCTGCAGATGGAAACAAAAAAAGTCTTACAATTTCTGTTCCTTTGTTGGATAAAGGATAATAAAAGCTCGAATGTTAATTCATTATTTTACCCTAAAATTTGAAAAATGGCAGTGTATTTAAAGTGAGCATTTACTTTTACAGAAACAAGGAAGAGCGGATGCTAGTTTAGGAAAAAGCCACAAAGTGTTGGAGTAACTCAGCGGGTCAAACAGCATCTCTCGAGTATATGGCTGGGTGACGTTTTGGGTCGGGTCCCATCAATCTCTGCTTAAAAATATCCAATGGCCTCCACAGTCATCTGTGGCAATCAATTCCACAGATTCACCACCCTCTGGCTAAAGAGCCCTAATGTCCCTGTACACCAGCACTCTCCTACATACTAGGGTCAATTTACAATTCTTACAGAAGCCAATTATCCTACAAGCCTGCACATCTTTGGAGTGGGAGGAAACTGGAGCACCCGGGGAAAACCCAAGCAGTGATGGAGAGAATGTACTAACTCCGTACAGACAGACAGCACCCAGAGTCAGGATCGAACCTGAGTTTCTGGTGCTGTCAAGCAGCAACTCCACTGCTGCGCCACCGTGCCGCTCTAGACTTTCCTCTTTGCTTTTAATTTTCAATCCACAAACAGAATACCTCATCAGGTTTACAGAGGGGAATAAAAAATATCTTTCTCATGGTTTAAAAATAGTTAGAGACTAAACATATTTTCTAAACAGACAATAATGTTATACAAACAAGTGCTATGCCAGAGATAGACAGAAAGTGCTGGAGTAACTCAACTCAACGGGTCAGGCAGCATCTCTGGAGAAAAGGAATAGGTGACGTTTCGGTTCGGGACCCTTCTTCAGACTGTCAGATGAAAGGGGAGGGGGGAGGGGGGGGAAAGGAGAAATAAACTGAAGGTGAGGCAAGGCCAGAACAAAACTAGGCCAGCAACAGATGACCTCAGGAAGGGTGGAGCCCATCATTGGCTGGGGAAGGTGTGATAACAAGAGGGATACTAGGATGTGTACAGTGGATAACTAAGGTGGGGGGGGGGTGGGAGGGGGAGGGAGGGGGGAGGGAGGGGATTGGAGTGGGGGGAAGGGAATGCAGGAGTTACTTGAAATTAGAGAAATTAATTAACATACCGCTGGGTTGCAAGCTGATCACTGATGTGTGAAAAACAAATTGCGCGTTAAAATGACTATTTAAGTGGAGTAATGAAAAGGTAAACTGTAGCGTCTGTCTCTGACGCTGTAAGGTAGCAACTCTACCGCTGGGTCACTGAATTGTTTATGTGAACAACACACCTTTTCATCCTAGAATCATGGGATGAATGTGCTACTTTGTAAACCAGCATTTGCAGTTCTTTGTGTCTGGATGAATATACTTGTTGCACTGAAAGTGCCATCGCATACGCTCCTTCCAAATGTGATCCAAACTCAATGATTGATCAAAGTGAAAGGTTGCCTCACTGGGGAACAAAGTTGCCCAACAGTTTGCAGGACATATGGGCTCACTTATGGAATGAGCATTACTGTTGAATATCTAGTGTGAACCCAAAGAATATCTGGCTGAAGTGTGCTTGTTTCTTTAAAATTTTCATCATATATTTCAAGGCTCTAAATAAGGTTGGTAATAGCAAAAATAACTATTATCCCTTCCTGCCAGTATTACTCACATGTATTACTCAACTAAATTTATTTCACTTACCAGTACACAAAGTGCTGGAGTAACTCAGCATTCCTGGAGAGCATGGATAGGTGACATTCCGGGTCAGGACCCTTCTTCAGACTGAATAAGCCAGAAGAAGGGTCCCGACCTGAAACGTCATCTATCCATGTTCTCCAGAGATGATGCCTGACCCACTGAGTTAGATCAGCACTTTGTGTTATAGAGTCATACAGTGTGGAAACAGGCCCTTCAGCTCAACTTGCCCACACCAACCAACGTGCCCCATCTACACCCCATCTCCACACCAACCAACATGCCCCATCACCTGCCTGCATTTGGCCTATAACACTCTAAACCCAACCGATCCATGCCCCTAGCTAAATGCTTCTTAAATGTTGCGATAATATCTGCCTCAACTACCTCCCCCAGCAGCTTGTTCCATAAACCCACCACCCTTTGCGTAAAAACGTTACCACTCAGGTTCCTATTAAAACCTTCCCCCCTCACTTTAAACCTACCGTATGTCCTCTGGTTCTTGATTCCCCTACTCTGGACAAGGGACTTTGTGTGTTTACCCGATCTATTCCTCTCATGATTTTGTCCACCTCTTCTTTGTGTCCTTCTATGTAAACCAGCATCTGCCGTCTCTTGTGACTACATATTTCTCACATCTAAGTCTATATTATAATGGATCAAGAAGATTAAATGTCCCTAGATGTTTCATTTGGAGCACTGAATATCAGCAAAACATATTTTAAAGAGGACGCTTATCAAAAGAGTATTTCTTGCATTATATTCATGCGGGATTTTGCAGTTTTTCAAAATACTTCTCAACTTGAACTGACTGGAGTGATTTTGGCTGGAAGTTGCATCGCTCCATCAACTTGTATTGATTTGATGATGAACAGTCCCGGTAAACAGATATAGTCTCCTTAAATTTAATGGCACAAAGTAAAGGGAAACTATCTGTCAAACGCAGGTTAGCGGTTAGCCTGAAGTCATTTGCGGATGAATTTTTAAAGCATGTTAGAAGACTTGTCAGAAGCTTATTAGAAGGGCAGCACGGTGGCGCAGAGGTAGATTTGCTATCTCACAGCGCCAGAGTCCCGGGTTCGATCCTGGCTACGGGTGGTGTCTGTACAGTGATTGTATGTTCTCCCTGTGACCGCGTGGGTTTTCCCCGGGTGCTCTGGTTTCCTCCCACACTCCAAACACGTATAGGTTTGTAGGTAGACACAAAGTGCTGGAGTAACTCAGCGGGACAGGCAGCAAATCTGGAGAGAAGGAATGGATGACATTTTGCGTTGAGACCCTTCATCAGACTGATCTGATATAGGTTTGTATGTTAATTTGGCTTTTTATAAAAATTGTAAATTGTCCCTAATGAGTAGGATCGTGCTAGTGTGCGAAGATCACTGGTCAGCGTGGACTCAGTCGGCTGAAGGGCCTGTTTCTGGGCTGTATCTCTAAACTAAACAAAACTAAAGAGAGGAACAAATAATTTCAATGCTCGCTGACAATACTGAATGCTAAAGGATATACTGAAATAATGACCAACTTTGACCCCAAAACCTTGACCCTCCAAAGAATCAGCTTTAATTCTTTGGAAACCTAGCAGTCGAAACAGCAGCCGAGGAAGCCAATTCACCGAATACCAGACCATTTAGCAACAGGATTGGAGTTCAAGGCTAGCAGCATTTTAAAAGGTTTTATAAATTAGCAAAAGCCCCTGATTAATGAGTGACCAACAAGAGAATTCAATAGCAGGCACTTCAGGCTGATGAAGGAGGGCATGAGACAGCGTGCAGAGTGACAATCAGCCTTCCCCACAACAATATCCTTGTGCTTTCAAGGCCGGAGATTTATATGGCAACATTGGTAATTAATGGAGCTCTAGTGGCCTTTATGAACACAAACAAGAAGGACAAGGCAGGATGGAGGCAGCAGAGGGGGAAGCCCTTTTCAAAGGAATATCAGGTGGGATCGTTATTCCCAAGAAATCAAAGCCATAAACGTTGGTGTGATGAATGTAGCCTTATCTGGGGAGATTGAATGTACTTCAGAAAGGAAGAAAGAAATGGCTCTGAGGCCGGGCTCGGAGAATGGGGCAGAATGAAGATGAATGGGAAGTCCCTGGGAGCAGAGCGAGTGTGTGTGTGACAGGAACTGTGATGAAAGGAGTACGGCCACAGAATGCGAATTACTCACTTTCTCCACACTCCCCTGTGGACAACTTTAAGCTCTTGTTTAAGAAGCCGGCCATTTCATGTCGGGCACTCACTAAACCCTGGAGAGCCTCAGCCAAACAGAGAAAGCGAGTCTTCGTAAATCGCTCGCTGGACAAGCGTTATTCCCTTTATCCTGCGTCTGTACACTGTGGATGGCTTGATTGTAATCAGGTATAGACGTTCCACTGACTGGATAGCACGCGGCAAAAAAGCTTTTCACTCCACCTTGGCACACGTGACAATGAAACATAAACTGAACTAAAACATCTGTCAAAATGCTGTTTAGCATGAAGCTAATAGACAATATCAACTTTGGATTAAATCTGGTTTATGAACAGATATTCTAAGTGTTTAGCCATGTAATTAAGCAAACAGAATTGAAAATGTTGGTGCTCAAAACCATGCCGGGTCCTCCATTGTTCTTCCCCTCCCCCCCTCACGGTGACCCTCCACGCTCTCCTTGACCAGCGAGGCATCACCACAGCCGAGGCCCCATCGTCGCGAGGCTTCACCGCTGCCGCTGTAGGTAGAGGGGGAGGGGGAGTGAGGCGTACAGGTGAGGGCAGAAGGAGGTGGGGGGAAAGACAGGGTCGGTGAAGGTGGAGTGGGGCTTGTAGTTACCTAAAATTAAATATTGAATAATTGCTCACATAAAATACAGTTGGTTTTGCTGGCATTTCTTCCTCAAAATCTTAGCCAACAATATTGAGATACCTTTTACCACATCTATTCTTACAACTTAGGATCATTCTTACATCAAAGGAGCAGAATTAGAATTGTGTTCAGTTTTGGTCACCATGTTACAGGAAAGATGTTGTCAAGTTGGAAAGGGTGCAGAGAAGATTGACGGGGATGTTGCCAGGACCCAAGGGCCTGACAGCTATAGGGAGAAGTTGAGCAGGCTCGGACTCTATTTCTTGGAGTGCGGGAGGATGAGGGGTGATCTTATAGAGGTGTACAATATCAAGAGAGGAATAGATCGGGTAGACGCACAGAGTCTTGTACCCTGAGTAGGGTAGTCGAGAATCAGAGGACATAGGTTTAAGGTGAGGGGAGAATATTTAATAGGAACCCAAGGAGTAACTTTGAGGGTGGTGGGTATATGGAATGAACTGCCAGAGGAGGTAGTTGAGGCAGGTACTATAGCTACGATTAAAAAACATTTAGACAGGTACATGGATAGGATAGGTTTAGAGGTATATGGGCCAAATGAGGGGAGGTGGGACTAGTGCAGATGGGGCATGTTGGTCGGTGTGGGCAAGTTGGGCCGAAGGACCTGTTTCTACACCGCCAAGTAAGGCGGAGATTGATAGGTTCTTGCACAAAAGGACACAAAGTGCTGGCATGCCTGACAAAAGTACAGATAGCACCCGAGGTCAGGATTGATCTCGGGTCCGTGGGGCTGTGAGGCACCAACTCTACAGCTGCTATGAGTTGAGTTGATGATGAGTTTGTTTTATTGTCACATGCACCGAGGTACAGTGAATAGCTTTTTGTTGTGCGCTATCGAGCCGAGCCATCCATGCTGTACAGATGCAGGATAAAGGGAAAAACGTAAATAATGTTTAGTGCAAGATAAAGTCCAGTAAAGTCCGATCAATGAATGCCGATATCAAGAGAGGAATAGATCGGGTAGATGCACAGAGTCTTGTACCCTGAGTAGGAAGGTCTGAAGGTCTCCAATGAGGTAGATAGTAGCTCATGACTGCTTTCTAGTTGTTGGTAGGATGATTCAGTTGCCTGATAACAGCTGGGAAGAAACTGACCCTGAAGCTGGAGGTGTTTCCACACTTGTGCACCTTGTGCCTGATAGGAGGTGGGAGGAGGGAGTGCCGTCCTAACCGATGCGATCATGCGGAGAATGTACAAACTGCGTACAGACAGCATCAGTAGTCAGGATTGAACCTGCGTCTCTGGCCCTGTGAGGCAGCAGCTCTACTGCTGCACCACAATGCTGCCCTGCTCTCCTAACCTCGTGCATTGCTGCTCCACTGCTTTCCAATCTATCGACATTCAATCAGCAATCCTACAACTCCCTTCACCTCTGTGGTCAGTGTGCAGTGTGCTCCACCTACTGCGTGTCACCTCTGTGGCCAGTGTGCAGTGTGCTCCACCTACTGCGTGTCCCCTCTGTGGCCAGTGTGCTCCACCTACTGCGTGTCACCTCTGTGGCCAGTGTGCTCCACCTACTGCGTGTCACCTCTGTGGCCAGTGTGCAGGGTGCTCCACCTACTGTGTGTCACCTCTGTGGCCAGTGTGCAGGGTGCTCCACCTACTGCGTGTCACCTCTGTGGTCAGTGTGCTCCACCTACAGTGTGTCACCTCTGTGGCCAGTGTGCAGGGTGCTCCACCTGCTGCGTGTCACCTCTGTGGCCAGTGTGCAGGGTGCTCCACCTACTGTGTGTCATTTCATTTTAAGGAGGTCTCTTTCTTAAATTGTGTTCTGTAAACAAAGCTGCATTTTCAAAAGCAGCAATTACTGGGAAAGTGGTGCACCTCATTGCGCGAGCGCACAGACCCGATAAGTGAGTGATCTCGGGGTGGAGTGAAGTACGCTTCACGCCTGCACGGCAAAGTGCGGAGATTCAATGAACAAGGGGCGGCACAGTGGTGCAGCAATAGAGCTGCTGCCTTCTGGAGCCATAGACCAGCGTTCAATCCTGACTATGGGTGCTGTCTGTACGTAGTTTGTACGTTTACCCTGTGACCACGTGGGTTTTCTCCGGGTGCTCCGGTTTCCTTCCACGTCCCGTCCTACAACATGCAAGTTATTTGGCCCTAGTGTGTAGGATAGCACTAGTGGTCGACGCAGACTCCTATCAGTGGGAGGTGCTTGGGGGTGTGATGTGTTGGTAGATGGAGAGTAGAGGTGGAAAGGGAGTAGTGCAGTCCTCTATTTATTCACAAAGGACTGGGGTAGTCAGGCATAAATTCTGCCCTGTCATGTTGTACTGAAACAAAATAAGTTCAATAACTACATTTTAATTACTAATGGAATGTCATGTTGCAGATATTTAAGACGTTGGTGAAGCCACATTTAGAGTATTGTGTTCAGTCTTGGTCACCATGTTATAGGAAAGATGTTGTCAATCGTGAAAGGGTGCAGAGAAGATTTACGAGGATGTTGCCAGGATTCGAGGGCCTGAGCTGTAGGGGGAGGTTGAGCAGACTAGGATTTTATTCCTTGGAGCGCAGGAGGATAAGGGGTGATCTTATAGTGGTGTACAAAGTCATGAGAGGAATGGATCAGGTAAACGCACAGAATCTTTTGCCCAGGGTAGGGGAATCGAGAACCAGAGGGCATAGGTTTAAAGTGAGGGGGGAATGATGTAATGGATAACTGAGGGGTAACTAATTTACGCAAAGAGTGGTGTGTGTATGGAATAAGCTACCCAAGGAGGTAGTGGAGGCAGGTACTATTGCAACATTTCAGAAACATTTAGACAGGTACATGGATAGGACAGGTTTAGAGGGTTATGAGCCAAACGCGGGCAGGTGGGAGTCGTGTAGATGGGCCTGTTGGTTGGCGTGGGCAAGTTGGGCCAAAGTGCCTGTTTCCACACTGTATGATTCTATGCCTTTACATAGACATAAGGAAGTGCAGATGCTGGATTAAATAATAGACACAAAATGCTGGAGTTAATCAGCAGGTCGTGTAGCATCCGGTGGCAACATGGATAGGTGACGTTTTGGGTCGGGACCGTTCTTCAGACCTAATTAAATCCCCTCCCTGTTCTACACCTGCAGTCATGCCTATTTCTCCTGTCCCCTTCCCCTTCCACCCATATTCCTTCCTCTGGCTTCACAATTTGCAAAGCTTCACTCCCTTTGCCTCACACCTATATTTTCATCTCTGGCGTTTTGTCCAACCATCTGCCCATCAAACCCCCCAATCACCTGTATCCACCTATTACTTGCCAGGCCTTGCGTCTTTTTCTAGTTTAGTTTAGAGATGCAGCACAGGAAACAGGCCCTTCGGCCCACTGAGTCTGCGCCGACCTGTGATCCCTGCACACTAACACTATTCTACACACTCAGGATAATTTACAATTTTACCAAGCCAATTAGCCTACAAACCTGTACACCTTTGGAATGTGGGAGGAAACCTGAGCTCCCAAAGGAATCCCATGCAGGTCACAGGGAAAATATACAAACTCCGTACAGACAGCACCCGGAGTTAGGATCGAACCCAGATCTCTTGTGCTGTAAGGCAGCAACTCTTCAGCTGCGCCACTGTGCTACCTGTCGCACTTTGTCCTACATCTCCCCTTTTCCAGGTTTCTTCTCCCCACAATCAGTCTGAAGAAGTGTCTTAACCCGAAATGTCACCTATCCATGTTCTCCAGACATGCTGCCTGACCCACTGAGTTACTCTAGCACTTTGTGTGTTTCTCTGCTCTGCTATCCTGTACTGTATCAAGTGGGATAGAATTAATAGAACTGGGACGATATCCTATAGAAACAAAGAATTGTAGATACTGGCTAACATCAAAGATAGACACAAAGTGCTGGCGGAACTCAGTGGGTCAGGCAGCATCTCTGGAGAAAAAGGATGGCTTTATGACCCTTATTCAGACACATCCTTTTTCTCCAGAGATTCTGCCTGACCCGCTGAGTTACTCCAGCACTTCATGTCTATCTTTGGAACAATATCCTGACGGCCTAGTCTTGTTAATTGCGAATTTCCTTTTGGCCGCACTTCCTGACAAATACTAAACTCAGCCACAGCAAGGGCACTAAGGCACACCATAGAAAAAACACTTCTACCTGATGGAAGAGCAATCAGTTTCAGCAAACATTATAGTGCGATTCATCTTTTCTCCATAAGGCGAAACAGAATAGAATGTTGCCCCTAATGTGAACCTGTCACAGCTCCCTTTCTCAGCAAAACATAAGCATCCTGATCGCTGCTAAAAAGGTGATTGTTGTTGATTAAATCCAGCTTTCCGTTAGCAGAATGAGACAAATCCAAAATGAGATGTCTCCTTATCTTCAAAAAAAATCCCATTTCTGTAAATTATAGCCTTTTTTCTAGTTTTATGCTCTGTAATTTTTTTCCCCCTTAGAAACGTCTTAGCTCTTTCCGATCAAATATGATTTAACAAGTTTTCCCTGTCTGTTTTGTATATGCACCATAAAATGTTGCTTTCCCTATCTGTGGAAACAGTCAAGAACTTCATTGCTGCAATGCAATTTGTTGTTGCTGTCAACTTATTTCACAGAAGATTTGAGAAATAATCACAATGGCAGTATGTGTGTGCTGCCTGACCTGCTGAGTTACTCCAGCAAATTGTGTCCGTTTGTATAAAAACAAGAAGGCAGATTATTATCTGAATGGTGTCAGATTAGGAAAAAGGGAGGTGCAACGAAACCTGGGTGTCCTTGTACATCAGTCACTGAAAGTAAGCATGCAAGTACAGCAGGCAGTGAAGAAAGTTAATGGCATGTTGGCCTTCATAACGAGAGGATTTGAGTATAGGAGCAAGGATGTCCTATTGCAGTTGTAGAGGGTCCTGGAGAGACCACAACTGTACTGTGTGCAGTTTTGGTCTCCTAATTTGAGGAAGGATATTCTTGCTATTGAGGGAGTGCAGCGTAGGTTCACCAGGTTAATTCCCGGGATGGCGGGACTGACATATGATGAAAGAATGAATCGACTGGACTTATATTACACTCAGTCAGTGTATTGAGTATAGACGTTGGGAGGTGATGTTGCAATTAAATAAAACATTTGTGAGGCCACATTTAGAGTATTGTGTTTAGTTTTGGTCACCATGTTGTAGGAATGATGTTGTCAAGCTGGAAAGGGTGCACAGAAGACTTACGAGGATGTTGCCAGGACTCGAGGGCCTGAGCTATAGAGAGAGGTTGAGCAGGCTAGGGCTTTATTCCTTGGAGCACAGGAGATTGAGGGGTGATCTTTTAGGGGTGTACAAAATCATGAAAGGAATAGGCTTTTGCCCAGAATAGGGAAATCGAGAACCAGATGACATAGGTTTAAGGTGAGCAGGAAAGATTTAATAGCAATCTGAGGGATAACATTTTTACACAAAGGGTGGTGGGTGTATGGAACGAGCTGCTGGAGGAGGTAGTTGAGGCAGGTACTATCGCAATGTTTAAGAGAGATTTAGACAGGGCACAGGAATAGGAGAGGTTGAGAGGGATATGGGCCAAACGCAGGTAGGTAGGACTGGTGTAGATGGGGCAGGTTGGTTGGTGTGGGCAAGTTAGATCGAAGAACCAGTTGCTACACTGTTTGACTTTATGACGCTATGTTTGAATTGCAGTACGGCAGGTATTTTAAAAGGCTGATTGAGAAGGTTTTGTAGAATTTTAACAGGCTCATTGAATAAATTTCAACAAAAGAGGTCTATCTTTCGTGCTTCAATCAACTAAACTTTAAGAAATACTATTTCATATAACGTTCAGGTGAGTCAAAAGTTTGAAGAGCTAAATTTATCGCCATTAGCAAGTCATTGGAGGCATTGGAGGAGATCCAATGACCTAAAACTGGGACGCATGACTGGAAGAAATTGAAAAATTGAGATTTGATTTCTTGTACTTCAGTTTCTAGGTGATAAATTGCATTGGAGTGAAAGAAAATGGTTTTGAAAGGGAGCAAAATGGTTTCATCTTATCGGAATTGTTCTTACCATGATCCACTTGCTTTGTGACAAAATAATGATTTAATTCCCCGCTAGTACTTTTGGCAGTTTTGCTCTGTGCTACAGAGGAAAGCAGTGCAAAATCTCCCCTTCACTGCTGAATGCTCACCACCTACATTCTTTACCAATGATTAATCACATGAAAGCACAATGCCCTGTCAGTCTCTTGCACTGCTCACCGAGAAATTCAGATTTCGTAAAAACGTATTCTGAATGCACTGCTGTGCACTCTATCTGCTTCTGAAATTCAGTTCCACTGCAAAGCACAGAAGTCATTGTTTAGTTTAGTGTATTGTCATGTGTACCGAGGTACAGTGAAAAACCTTTTTGCTGCATTATATCCTGTCAGCGGAGTGGAAAGGCTATGCATGATTACAATCGAGCCGTCCGCAGTGTGCTGATATAGTTTAGTTTAGTGTAGTTTAGTGATACAGCGCGGAAACAGGCCCGGAAATAATGGCAGAAGGACACATCGGGCCGCAGCCACACCACGCTACAGGTCTGGCTCGCCTGCCGCAGAGCGGGAAAACACGCCCGGAGAGGGAAGCTGCTGACCCCGGCCCCTGTTCATCCCCAAGGACCGGAGAACCAGAGAACCGGAGAGGTGGGTGGAGGGAGTCAGCGAAGGCAGATGCAAGAACAATGGGTTGGTAAGAAGAACTGGGGGTCTTACTTTCCGTGCCCTTAAAATCAGCTGCAGGAGGTGCCCTCGAGGCACAAAGGCTGATGGTGGCCAGGTGAGGAGAGGGACAAACTTTCACTGGACGATCCGGACAAAGGCGATGGCTGCAATGGGCCTTTATGGCCACTGCAGCTTGGATTTTGAAAGTGGTGCCAAAACATGGCGACTTTTACATATGGTCTTGCTGGGCTATTACTATACACTCTGTACTCAAACTGGGATTGTACTTCTGCATAGTAATAATTTACTGAACTGTACCTCAGTACATGTGTTAATAAAGTACCATAGGACCAAATTTGCACAGGTTTGTAGGTTAATTGGCTTCTGTAAATTGTTTCTAGTGTATAGGATAGTACTAGTGTATGTGGTGATTGCTGGTCCGCATGGACTCAGAAGTAATATTTGTTTAGTTTAGAGATAGTAATACTATAAAACAGAAATACTAAATGTTCCACGTAGTACTACTGCCATATTTATGGGGAGGAACTGCAAATGCTGGTTTATACCGAAGATAGACACAAAATGCTGGAGTAACTCAGCGGGTCAGGCGACATCTCTGGAGAAAAGGAATAGGTGACGTCTCAGGTCGGAAAGCTTCTTCAGATTCTTGTCTAGCAGTGCATTGTAAATTACGTAGGGAATGCAATTCCAATGGACCTTCCCTTATTAAAGTAAAGGCTTCTATGAACTGTGCCTAATCAGTAACTTTGAAGGCTATCAGACATGCACCATTGGTGTTGCCAGGTTTAGGAAACAAATTACTAACTGTAATCCCTGCCCTGATGCTTACAGAAGAAGACAATAGTTCAGCTAAATAGAACTGTCAGTGGAGGAGATTTATTGTTAGCAGCTGAGCAAACTTAATTTTGTAGTTTATATCAAAAGTTGACCATGAACCTGGCTTTTAGTTGAAGGGATATTAATTACTATTATCTCACAATGTTATTATGCTAAGTACATTTATTTCCCGCAGAAGTTGAAAACATACCAAGTGTTCACTTTTACGCATTCCATTCAACTGAGCAGGGTTCTAGTGTTTTACTGTTGCATTCCATCACAGGGGCAGCACGGTGGCACAGCGGTAGAGTTGCTGCCTCACAGCACAGCCGGTTCAAACCTGTCTGTACGTAGTTTGCACGTTCTTCCTGTCTGTACGTAGTTTGCTGTCTGTATGTAGTTTGCACGTTCTTCCTGTGACCGAGTGAGTTTTCTCCGGGTGCTCCGGTTTCCTCCCCTACTGCAAAGACATATAGGTTTGTAGGTTAATTTGCTTTGCTAAAAATTGTAAATTGTCCCTAGTGCGTACGATCGTGCTAGTGTACGAGCTGACCGCTGACTGGTGCGGAGTCGGTGGGGTGAAGAGCCTGTTTCCATGTTTTATCTCTAAATTAAACTAAACACAGATGCAATAAAGATAAAACCCATAAACTACATTATAAGCATGAAAAAATCTTTAACTATTATTGAAGACACAAAGTTTAGAGATACAGCAAGGAAACAGGCCATTTGGCTGACCGAGTCCACACTTACCAGCGATCATCCATTCGCACTAGTTCTATGTTATCCCACTTCCGCATCCACTCCCTGCGTGAGTGGGCAGGGGCAATTTACAAAGGTCAATTAACCTACAAACCTGCACGTCTTTGGGATGTGGGAGGAAACCGGAGCACTCGGAGGAAACCCACGCGGTCATGGGGAGGACGTGCAAACTCCACACTGGCAGCACCTGAGTTCAGGATCGAACCCGGGTCTCTGCTAATGTGAGGCAGCAGCTCTACTGCCTAATTATTTTTTTAAGTGGATACAAGGAATTGCAGATGCTGGTTTACAAAAAAGGCACAAAGTGCTGGAGTAACTCAGCAGGTCAGGCAGCATCTCTGAGGTAGAGTTCCGACCCAAAATGTCATCTACCTATGTTCTCCAGACTTTCTGCCCAACCTGTTGAGTTACTCCAGCACTTTGTACCTTTTTTTGTCAACCAACTGCAGTTCCATGCATCCACCTTATAACATAATTAAAGGTGAGGTAATATTGCAATGAATTATCAATTAGCATTGCTGCAGATTTCTTGCCAATTGCCACTAACTTATATTATAATATTATAATTGTTTAAATGTTTTAATATTCTTTGTCAGTTTATTACTGTCTAGTATATTATTTCTGCATTATGTACATAAGATGTCCCATAAAAGACCATAAGACATATAAATGAATTAGGCCATTCGGCCCATTGAGTCTGCTCTGCCATATAGTCATGGCTGATCTATTTTTCCCTCTCAAACCCATTTTCCTACCTTCTCCCTATAACCTTTGACACCCTTACTAATCAAGAATCTGTCAATCTCGGCTTTAAAAATACCCAATGATGAACATAATGCCGAACATAATGCCAAGACCTGCACATGATCCATATCCTTCCATTCCCTACCTAACCATGCGCCCATCTAAAACTCATTTAGATGCCACTAATATATCTCCTTCAACCACCAACACCAGCAGTGGGTTCCAGGCCCCCACCACCTTCTGGGTAAAAAACTTGGCCCGCACATCCTCTTTAAACTTTGCTCGTCTCACCTAAAAGCTATACCTGAGTGATGTTTCGGGTCGGGACCCTCCTTCAGATGCAGATTCAGAATATTAGAAATATTGCTTTTGTCCTATCTTTCATCCCTCCCCTTCTCTGCTACTTAAAATTAACAATTTGTTTTCTCTTTTCCAGTTCTGAAAAGGCTCATCAACCTGAAATATTAATTCTGTTTCTCTTTCCACAGATGCTGCCTGACCTGCTAAGTATTTCACACACTTTCTAATTTTATGCACAGGCATCTTGCATTTCATAAGTTCATAAATCATAGGAACAGAACTAGACCATTCAGCCCATCTTGAGAGGGGAAGATATATCACCCATGACTGAATATACTCCACTATTCAGTCATGGCTGATATATCCTCCCCTCTCAACCCCATTCTCCTGCCTCTCCCCATAACCCTTAACACCCTTATTAATCAAGAATCTGTCAATCTCCGCCTTAAAACTACCTAATGATTGGCCTCCACAACCGTCTGTGGCAATGAATTCCACAGATTCACCACCCTCTGTTGAAATAAATTCCTTCTCATCTCTTTCCAAGTACCTGGTCCCTTTATCCAGTTTTCTATTAAGTAAATGCTATGTAGAAAAGTAAGTGTTGTTGATCTTGGTTGATGGGAAGGGTGCCCCACAGGTTCACCAGGCTCTGAAGCCATTAACAATCCTTAATTATCTGTTGTGGTGCATGGAATCTTTAGTGGGAAAGTGTAGAGAAGACCATATTGCTTTAAGTTTGACGTTGGAGGTGTATATCTCTGGGCCTGCAATCTGCTGCAGAAAATGAATTAGTTTGCATGGTGGTCTGGCACTTTAACACATATCCATTTCTCTGTTGTCTTGGCTGCGTGGGGGAGGAGAACATGGTATATATCTAATCTCTGGAAGTCAATTCGACATCAAGTTGCAGAAATGTGCTCATTTCGTTTCCATTATTTAAACTACCAGTGGGTATGAAATGAGCTAAATTTGGACCCTGTTCCAAATCATAAGCACAGTTGGAGATTATAAACAATCAGCTCACCATAAATTGTCTATACAGGCACCTCGCCTTTTACGAGAGGATTAGGTTTTAGTTTTTTAGTTTTAGAGATACAGCCTTTAGGAAAGGCCCTTCAGCCCATTGAATCCACACCAGCCAGGGATCTCCCCGTACACACTAGTACTATCCTACACAACAGCGACAATTTGCTGAAGACAATTAACCTGCAGGTCTTTGGAATGTGGGAGGAAATCGGTGCACCCGGAGAAAACCCACACAGTCACAGGGAGAACGTACAAACTCCGTACAGACACACAGCAACAACAACAACAATGGATGTCAAGGGTTATGGGGAGAAGGCAGGAAAATGGGATTAAGAAGCAAATATCAGCCACGATTGAATGGCCAAGTAGACTCGATGGGCCAAATGGTCTAATTCTACTCCTATAACTTGTGAACAAGGCCAAAATTGGGAGTGTAAAAACAAGGAACTGCAGATGCTGGTTGACAAAAGAAGACAATGTGCTGGAGTAACTCAGCGGGTCGGGCAGCATCTCTGGAGAACACAGATATGTGATGTTGCTGGATCAAATGCAAGCAGTCATTGCAGTGATTCCAAGATGAATCTGACGTGGAAAGATTAACTAACACCACATGATAGGAGACAACAGGTTTTAAGGAATTGCCTGATTCACTCTGGACTACTCTTTCAAGTAAATGCTTTCATTCAGCACATAATGATGCATGGGTGGATGCGTACTACAATTATTCAGCACGTCAGAGGAGGCAAATGGTTGTAACTTAGACCTTTATTTAGTTGTATTGTTGCTGTTGTGTTGTTAATTTTTAAATAAATGCATTTGGTGATCTTTCTGGTGTACAAGGATCAATGTTTAACAGGCCTGTTGATTTTGTCTCATTTTTGTTAAACCTACTAACATCAGATGGGAGTAACTGAGATGTTCTACATGATGCCATTGGATTTCCACACAGAGGAATAGGTTAAAATGACTTCTTCAACTGACGTACTGTCACACTGAAATTTTACTGTTAACAA
This sequence comes from Rhinoraja longicauda, assembly GCF_053455715.1. Taxonomy (NCBI): domain Eukaryota; kingdom Metazoa; phylum Chordata; class Chondrichthyes; order Rajiformes; family Arhynchobatidae; genus Rhinoraja; species Rhinoraja longicauda. The sequence continues at coordinate 27,123,453 of NC_135962.1, read as the reverse complement.
ACCGAAAGATTGCAACTGATCAGAGTTTGGACAAGTTATCATAGAGCACACAAATTGTAAAGTATAACATCAGAAAATCCAACTAGACCCTGGAGGCATCAGCAAGTCTTGTAAGATTTATCGTTTTGATAAGATTCACGATTCAAAGGCTTGCTGAAAGTCCAAAATGTCACAAGAACTAACTTCTGCTGGGTTTAACTGTTTGTATTACTTTCCTCACAGTAATCCCTATCACCTTTTCCACAGCAAGCAATGGACCATTGTGGGCTCCACCTTTCCTTGATCATCGTTGCTGGCTCTGATCTGTCTTTTTGAACATCTTTTATTAATTTGTTCTGGGTACTTTTTCATATCTCTCGGTTCCCTCTCCCCTGACTCTCAGTCTGAAGAAGATCTTGACCCGAAACGTTACTTATTCCTTTTCTCCAGAGATGCTGCCTGACCCGCTGAGTTACTCCAGCACTTTGTGTCTTTCTTTGGGGTAAACCAGCATCTGCAGCTCATTCCTACACGTAACCTCTAAAGTGACTGCGGACAGCAGTTTTGCTCAACTTACAAAAAGTTTAATGTCAATGCACAGATCAATTATTATTTTATGCTGTTAGTTTAAATCGTCAAACACATCCGCATTACATACTTTTATAGACTTGGCCTAATTACTCCAGTTCAGTCTCATTACTGATTCTTTCTGAGGCTCACTCAGGAATGGAGAATATTTTACCCTTGATGCAGACACAGGCATTTGAGGGCAAACCCATTTAGTTATGTGTAGATCTCGCTAACTAGTGCCCGTTCCCTGTGGGGAACATTAACCGGGATGAATCATATTTCATAAAAACACACACGGATGACTGCTACAACAGCGTTCCTTCGTGAAGATGCATTCTGCACGTCATTGGAATTTAGATATGCAATTTTAGAATATTAATCGTGACTTTTTTTTCATATCACTTAAGCCATGTAGATTAATGCCTGCTGTGCACAGAACTCCTGCATTTTGCTTCCAATTTGTCTGCAACTAATACAAGGAGAAAATCCTTTCCAAATAAAACAAGATATAACAAGGTTTCAACGTCAAGGTTTCAAGGTTTCAAGGTCAGTTTATTGTCACATGTGTAGGGGCACATGTACCAATTAAGGTACAGTGAAATTCGAATTACTGTACAGCCACACTGAAAAAAAACCAAGACACACAACTACATAAAAGTTAACATAAACATCCACCACAGCGGACTCCCCATGTTCCTCACTGTGATGGAAGGCAATAAAGTCCAAGCTTCTTCCTTTTTTATTCTCCTGCGGTCGAGGCAGTTGAACCATCTGCAGTCGGGGCGATCGAAGCACCCGCAGCCGTCCGTCGAAATCCCCACGTCAGGGCGATCGAAGCTCCCGCGTCGGGGCGGGTCGAAGCTCCCGCGTCGGGGGGGGGGGGGGTCGCAGCTCCTATGGCTTGGAGTTCCTGAAGTCGGTCTCTAACCAGGGACTGCGAGCTCCACGATGTTAAAGTCCGCAGGCGCCCGCGTTTGGAGCCCCAAAGTCGACCCCCAACAGGGACCATGAGCTCCATGGTGTTAAGTCCACAGGCTCCCGCGGTGGAGTTCTCGAAGTTAGTCTCCAGCAAAGGCTGCCAACTCCTTGATGTTAGGCCACAGTGCGGACGGAGATACGATACGGAAAAAAATCACATCTCCGTCGAGGTAAGAGATTAGAAAAAGTTTCCCCCAATTCCACACTCCCCCCCTCCCCACATAAAACAAGCTAAAGAACACTAAAAACAAACATTTAACACATACAAACAAACAACAAAGGAAGGGACGGACAGACTGTTGGCAAGGCAGCCATTGTTGGCGCCACACGGTGGATCTACAGGGAGAAGATCGACTATTTGAAAGCCGAATCTTGCTTGAAAAAAGTACTGTCTTCAGGGAAATTTCCATGACAACATGTTAAAATAAAAATACTCAAAGACAAATTGTTCATGGAGCAGACAATAGACACAAAGCGCTGGAGTCACTCAGCGTGTCAGGCAGCATCCCTGGAAAAAAAGATTGGTGACGTTTCGGGTCGGGACCCTTCTTTATCACATTGTTTCCAGAGCACATTATAAAACGTCAACACTGAAAGACGATTTCCTTAGTAAAGCACTGTACTCCTTCCTCCAGCCACATATTTCCATCTACATCCTTTCCTCTGTACTCAGAATCTGCACCTGTTATCTCCTTATCTACACTTCTTTACCTACCAAATAATGAAAGGCCTGGAGAGAGTGGATGTGGGCAGGATTTTACCGGGTTGTATGCAAAACAAAGCATTTCACTGTACCTAGGCACAAGTGACAATAAAGTATCATTGAATCATTGATGTAGTTTTGGTGAAAATCGCTTCTGACATAGGGTAAAATCATCAGCTGCCGTGAGTAAGCTGATAACAGAGACTGCCCTGCCCTTTGAGTGTAGGTAAGCAGCGGATAGCTGTAAACTGCAGTGTGGGACCTATATTATGGAGAATCTAACACAGCAATAATTAACAAGCTGGAAAGGTGCCAGCACATAATGAGAACCATTCTTGCAGGCCCCATTTATTCCCTCTCTAGTGCTCTTTGTGATGCAAAAGCAAAACACTCATTTTTATGTTCCATTATTTTTCGTGTAATTTATCCTGTCACATTGATCCACAGGTTTTCACTCAGTAATACTGACAGTGAGCATGCTTCAGAACTACCAAATGCACCTTCTGTTGTGACTTCAGCATTATATTTGACCTGAAGCTTTCAGAGTAAACTTGTTACTTTACTCCATTCAAGCCATTCCCCTCACCCCCTCAGTGGCCACATCCAAAATCCAAATCTGTTGGAAGCATAAGAGACTGTAATGTGTGGGGGAGATTTTTACAGATTCAGTGCAAAGAATATGCACTGGGCGGCATGTTGTGCAGCGGTAGAGTTGCTGCCTCACAGCGCCAGAGACCAGGGTTCAATCCTGCCTACACGTGGTGTCTGTATGGAGTTTGTACGTTCTCCTCATGACCTTGTGGGTTTTCTCTGTTTGCACCGGTTTCCTCCCGCATCCCAAAGATGTACAGGTTTGTAGGTTAATTGGCTTCGGTAAAATTTGTCCCTAGTGTGTAGGATAGTGCTAGTGTACGGGGATCGCTGGTCGGCGCTGACTCGGTGGACCGAGGGCTTGTTTCTGGGTGTATCTCTAAACTTAACTATAATAACTGGGAAGGATTGGTGATACTTATCGCAATCCTCTGACCATAGGCATATCAACCTGACAAATTGCTCAGATGGGAATCAACATACAGCCACCTTGCATTTTACACGGGGGTTACACACTTGAAAAGCAGCGCGTAATTCAAAAAGGCGTAAATTGAACAAAAACGTGACTGCGCTGGCAGCAGTAAATTTGAACGCATTATTGCAAAAATACCCAGGCACAAATCAAGCTTTAGTATTAAACGTCATTTGAAAAACACGTGTAAAATCATCGCGGGGCTGATTGGGTTGACATATGAAGAGCGTTTGACAGCTCTGGGCCTGTACTCGCTGGAGTTTAGAAGGATGGGCGGGAACCTCATTGAAACTTACAGAATAGTGAAAGGCCTGGATGGAGTGGATGTGAAGAGGATGTTTCCATTAGTGGGAGAATCTAGGATCAGAGGACACTGCCTTAGAATAAAAGGACATACCTTTAGAAAGGAAATGAGGAGGAATTTCTTTAGTTCTTTAAGTGGGTGAATCTGTGGAATTCATTGCCACAGATGGCTGTGGGGGCCAATCATTGGGTAGTTTAAAGGTGGAGATTGATAGATTTTTGATTAGTAATGGCATCAAGGGCCATGGGGAGAAAGCAAAAGAATGGAGTTGAGAGGAAAAGATAAATCGGAATAGTGGAATAGACTTGATGGGCTGAATGGCCTAGTTCTGCTCCTATGATTTATGAACATGAACTTATGAAATGCAAGATGCCTGTACATAAAAATAGAAAGTGTGTGAACTACTCAGCAGGTCAGGCAGCATCTGTGGAAAGAGAAACAGAATTAACATTTCAGGTTGATGAGCCTTTTCAGAACTAGAAAAGAGAAATAAAATGTTAATTTTAAGTAGCAGAGAAGGTGGAGGAGGGATGAATGACAGGACAAAAGCAATATTTCTAATATTCTGAATCTGCACTTCAAGAAAGGTCCTGACCCGAAACGTCACCCATCCTTTTTCTCCAGAGATGCTGCTGCCTAACCCGCTGAGTTACTCCAGCCCTTTGTGTCTATCTTTGGTATAAACCAGCCTCTGTAGTTCTTTGTTTCTATCTCTCTAATATTCTCCATTTTCTCCATGCTTGTTGAAAAACCAGAAGGCATAGCTTTAAGGTGAGAGGAGCAAAGTTTAAAGGGGACGTGCGGGCCAAGTTTTTTTACCCAGGAGGGTGGTGGGGGCCTGGAATGCGTTGCTGGTGGCTGAAGGAGATATATTGGTGGCATCTAAATGAGTTTTAGATGGGCGCATGGCTAGGTAGGGAATGGAGGGATATGGGTCATGTGCAGGTCTTGGCATTATGTTTGGCACAGACTTTGTGGGCTGAAGGGCTAGGTCTTATGCTGTACTTCTCGATGTTCTATGTTATAAGAAAGCATGGAGGGTTCTGTTAATGGATGAAAGCCAATGGCTTCTCAAACACAGCATGGCTGCATGACATTTAACATAGGAACGGTATGCTTCTGATTACAATCATCACTCAGCTAAACACAGAGAATCTGTTCTCCACTTCATTGCAGCAAAAGAGCTAATTATAACAGAGGTTGTTTATTTGAGATTTTCTTTCCCGGAAAGGTTATGAATTAAACATTGATCGGCACCAGTTAGCCTGCCACCCTGCTGGGCAAATAAAATCAGTATTGCCGATGCGGGGAGAAGAGTGTGGAGATCCAGCTTCAGTGGAGCAACACCTACATCCCTACGGAATTGAAATGTTTAAATAGTTATCCATTACATACAGGGCTGGATCACCATGGGCACAGCCTAATCATAAAGAGTCATAGAGTCATACAGCATGGAAACAGGCATTTCGTCCCAACCTGCCTACGCCCACAAACGTGCCCCATCTACACTAGTCCCACCTGCCTGCATTTGGCCATTTCCCTCTAAACCTAAGATAGACACAAAACGCTGGAGTAACTCAGCGGGTCAGGTCGGAACCTTTTGAGTCTGAAGAAGGGTTCCAACCTGAAATGTTACCTATTCCTTTTCTCCAGAGATGCTGCCTGACCTGCTGAGGTACTGCACCCTTTTGTGTCTGTCTTTGGTATAAACCAGCATCCGCAGTTCCTTCCCTCACATTCCCTCCAAGTCTATCCTATCCATGTACCTGTCTAAATGTTTCTTAAACACTGTGATAGTACCTGCCTCAACTACCTCCTCTGACAGTTCGTTCCATACACCCACCATACTTTGTGTAAAAAAAGTTTCCCGTCAGATTAATATTAAATCTTTCCCCTCTCACCGAAAGTCTGTGTCCTCTCCTTCTCGATTCCCCTACACTCGGTAAAAGACTCTGTGCATTTACCCTATCAATTCCTCTCATGATTTTATACACCTATATAAGATCACCACTCATCCTTCTGCGTTCCTAGGAATAAAGTTGTAGCCTGCTCAATCTCTTCCTGTAGCTCAGGCCCTCGTGTCCTGGCAACACCCTCGTAAATCTTTTCTGCACCCTTTCCAGCTTAATTACATCTTTCCTGTAACAGGGTGACCAAAACTGAATGCTGCCTCTTGCAATAGCTCCATAGCATTCTCCATGCTCTATAAAGGCAGGTAGTTGGCACAGGTGTGGATGGGACATCTTGGTCGGTGTGGGCAGGTTGGGTCAAAGGGCCTGTTTCTGTGCTGTATGACTCTATGTCTGCACTATGTCTTTATAGCTGCACATCTCCCAGTGACCTTAAGTGCTGAGCAATTCATTGACAGTATTTGGACAGCTTGTGTTGTCACAAAGCTATTTTTTAATTTATATTTTTTCAGTTGTATCTTATGATTGGGACATTTAAAGAAATGATTAAAAAACTTACAAAAATTAGTCTTTTAACATTTTTGGAAGCAATAAATGTATTCAAAAACACATTAAAATGTCATCCATTTAGAACAATGACCACTTTTAAACACATTTAAAAAACATTTGGACAGGTACACGGATAGGACAGGTTGAGAGGGATATGGGCCAAACCTTCGCAGTTGGGACTAGCGTGGATGGGGCATGTTTAATACTTTTAAAAGCTGCTGAGGAATTGGTAGGGTAAATGTCTCCAGATCCTTTCCCAGGGTGAACTTAGCAAGATTGGTCACCCATCTTCACTTCCTCAGATACTGCAAGTAGTATTGGCAAGGCCACCAGCATAATCAAGGACCAGTAGCACTCCGGACAATCCCTCCTCTCCCCTCTCCCATCAGGCAAGAGGTACAGAAGTGTGAAAATGCACACCTCCAGATTCAGGGACAGTCTCTTCTCAGCTGTTAGCAGGCAACTGAACCATCCTATCACCAACTAGCGAGCAGTCCTGACTTCCTCATTGAAGATCCTCGGACTATCTTTAATCGGACTTTACTGGACTTGCAATAACCATTAGCGCAGCGGTAGAGTTGCTGCTTTACAGCGAATGCAGCGCCGGAGACTCAGGTTCGATCCTGACTACGGGTGCTGCACTGTAAGGAGTTTGTACGTTCTCCCCGTGACCTGCGTGGGTTTTCTCCGAGATCTTCGGTTTCCTCCCACACTCCAAAGACGTACAGGTATGTAGGTAAATTGGCTGGGTAAATGTAAAAATTGTCCCTAGTGGGTGTAGGATAGTGTTAGTGTGCGGGAATCGCTGGGCGGCACGGACTTGGAGGGCCGAAAAGGCCTGTTTCCGGCTGTATATATATGATGATGATGAAGATAACCATTAACCATTATCTTGCAATAACCATTATTCCCTTTATCCTGTATATGTATGCTGTGGATGGCATGACTGTAATCATGTATAGTCTTTCTGCTGACTGGATAGCATACAACAAAAAGCTTTTCACTGTACCTCGGTACACGTAACAATAAACTCAACTAAACTAAACTAAACTAGAAGAACATATAGAAGAACATCACCTTTATAACTTAGATGTGGTGCAAAAATCAACATTTAATTTCCAGACTGCCATCATTCTGTTTCGGGCACAGAATTCTCTGTGTCCACCAAGTTTTGGATACCAGAAGGAAACAGGAGCAGAGATGCTGCCTGACTCGCTGAGTTACTCCAGCACTTTGGGTCTTTTTTTGTAAAGAGAAAATGTCAGGAGGCTGCTTGCAGTTCCAGGCACTGACCAGCAAGTGTCAGTGTAGAGCAACCTATGCTTTTGGCTTCCCTAGTCCTTCAGTCGATCGACGTATTGGCGAGGTGATTGAAAGAGGAATTAAAGTTTAAATGTAAATATTAACATCCAATCTTACAGTTCCCCATAGATTTCCTCGCCTTCCACTCTGTGGGCAGTCTCTCTGCTCATTGTGTACATTGTATACATTCTTCATGTGACTGCGTGGGTTTCCTCCAGGTGGACTGGTTTTATCCCACATCCCAAAGACGTGCAGGTTTGTAGGTTAATTGGCTTCTGTAAATTGCCCCTGGTGTGTTGGATGCAAAAGTGGGATAACATAAAACTGGTATACGGGTCGGCGCTGTATCTCTAAACCAAACTAAAGAGTTTTAATTGGCAAATGCACTGAGAACAGAACAATGAAATCATCACTGGCAGCAGCAGCACAGGCCTCTACCACAATACACATAGATAATTGATAATAAATACAAGTTCAATAAATTAATAACTACAATACTGGTGCAACAGAAAAACCCCAACCAAAAAGTCTACAGAAGTTCATATTTGAGGTTTGTGGAATCAAAGAACTGCAGATGCTGGTTAATACACAAAAGGACACAAAGTGCTGGAGTAACTCAACGGATCAGGCAGCTTCTCTGGAGAACATGGATAGGTGTCGTTTCGGATGGTTTTCAGACTCCTGTGCTTGATCATAATAAATCATGTTCTTACTTTATACAGAATAGGAAACTTGAACTAGTGAGGATTTTTAAAGATGAGCAAGTAGAAAAAAATGGATTGATTAATTCAATTGCAACAGGTGGCTGTGGAGGCCATCATTGGGTATTTTTAAAGTGGAGATTGATTAGGTTCTTGATGAGTATGGGTGTCAGGAGTTATGGGGAGGTCAGGAGAATGGGGTTGAGAGAGAAAAATAGATCAGCCATGATAGAACAGCGGAGCAGACTTGATGGACCAAATGGCCTCATTCTGCTCCTATGTCTTATGGTCTTGGACACTTACAGATAAGAAAAATGTATTTTCAATGCATCTTGTAAAGTGACGTGTTGAAATCCTACAACAGCCAGATTGGATTTTCTACGGCAAAGTTTCACTATGGTGAATGACCCTGAGGATTAACCTGCCACCCACCATATTATGGAATAGAAGGACTCCTGCCAGCCCTCACTGCATCAGCGTGACCTTGAGTTACGACCATTTTCAGCTGTTTGTGTTCTTATGGCAGCTCACTTGTGCCTCGAGTAGTTATTATATCAGCAACTGTTTTTTTAATGTAATGTACACCGTAAAATGATAGTCCGCCGAGAACAAAGGAGGACCCGGCGTGGGAGGGCCATCGAGAACAAAGGATGGCGGGCGTGGGGGGGCCATCGAGAACAAAGGATGGCCGGCATGGGGGGGGGGCATCGAGAACAAAGGAGGACCTGGCATGGTGGGGTGGGGGGTTGGGGGCGGTAGGAGGAAATGAAGAAGTGATGAATACATTTTGTAACTTTGTCGGCATCGCTGAGATTTTTGTTTGGATGTGGAGTGAAGTAAGTAGGATCCTGCCTGTTTACATTACTCCACTACAAAAGCCTCATGTTGATTTTCTTTGTGATTTGACATAATGAAAGGTAAGGATTGACTCTCTACCAAGTGGATTGAGCGAACGTCACCATTCTCTGTATCTTGTGAAATGTTTGCAATTGTTTTTAGCTGACAGGAGGTCACTCGAGTGCAGATTTCTTCTCAGACAGAAAATACTTTTCACACATATGGAATATTCATTTTAATAGAAACCTGAGACATAGAGTCATACAGCGTGGAAACAGGCCCTTCAGCTCAACTTGCCCACACCAACCAACATGCCCCATCTAGTCCCACCTGCCTGTGCTTGGCCCATATCTCTCTAAGTGTATCCTATTCATGTACCTGGCTATATGTTTCTTAAACATTACGATAGTACCTGCCTCAACTACCTCCTCTGGCAGCACCAACCCTCAGGTTCCTATTAAATCTTTTCTCCCTCACCTTAACTATCCCCTTTTCACCTCACCTGAGGAACAATGTTTTTCACTGAGGGTGGTGGGTATATGGAACAAGCTGCCAGAGGAGGTAGTAGAGGCAGGTTCTAGAACAGAATTCAAGGGACATTTGGACAGGTACATGGAGAGGTAAAATTCAGAGGGATATGGACCAAACACGGGCCAATGGGACTAGCTTAGTTGGGGCATCTTGGTCAGTATGGATGAGTTCCTGCTGTGTGACTCTATGCCTTTTTCATTTTCTTCCATTCCAGTCCATTGATATTTATAGGAAAGCATATAAATGAAGTAACTCTCTGCTTAATATAATACCACACATTAATATGTTTCATTTCATAATAAAACTATATTTACCTGAACGTCCCTTGTTTTTGCAGATCTGGTCACACCAATAATGTTATGTATAACGATGCATTGTTATAAATGAGCTCTTCAGATGCATTAAACAGTTGGCTGATATATTATAAAAAATACTCCACGCACACAATAATGGGGTATATTTAGAAAAATCAAAAGGTGAATGATATGAGGAGTCTATTTAGCAATTTACCACGCATTTCTAGAGAATCTATATAATTAATTGTATTGTGGAATATTCTTGGGTTTTTTGAAACACAGAAATGGATGTAAGGTAAGATAATAGATGTGATAGCATTTACTCACCCAGACCATAACTGAGAAAAAACTGTTATTAACCTCCCGAAGATGTGCAGGTTTGTAGGTTAATTGGCCTCTGTAAATTGCCACTAATGTGTGGCGAGTGGATGAATAAGTGGGCTGATGTAGAACGTGTGCACGGTTGATCGATGGTCGGTGTGGATTCAGTGCGCTGAAGGGTCTGCTTCCACACTGTATCTCAAAACTAAACATGACTAGCCAACCAAAACTGTTCCCTTTTCAGAAATAGAGTGGTAATTGTTGTGTGCTGTAGTACATTTTAGTTATGCCTAAGTAATTATCTAAAAATGTTAATCTCTTGTGTGACAAGGTATTCTTAATGTTCAATCCTTAGACAGTGATCGATGGTTACAATGAAAAACTGTATTCCATGTCCTTTATATCTAATAATTCCTAAATTTCCCTGGTAAATAATAGCTGTTGAGCCAAAGCCTTGCTTCAACAATTGCTTACATTCTATTCTTTTAGAAAAACCAGCCCTTCGGCCCACTGAATCCGCACCGACCCCATACTCTGACACTATCGTACGCACTAGGGACAATTTACAAATTACAGAAATCAATTAACCTACAAACCAGCACGTAGTTACACGTAGTTACAGGGAGAACGTGCAAACTCCGTACAGACAGAGTCCTCCCCCTTTACATCGGGGACCTGGGGTAGAGAGTGTTGCATAAGGCTGTAGCCTGTAACAGGTACTTGAGCCGGTTCACGGTCTCGTCTGCCGCCTGTCGCTTCTGCGGTGAGGAGGAGACCGTGTACCATTTGTATACAGAATGCGTGAGGTTACAGCCCCTGTTCCAGTATCTGAAGGGGCTGCTCCTCAAGTTCTGGCTCAATTTTAGCCCTACGCTTTTAATTTTTGGGCACCAGGTACAGAGGGGGGAGGGTCAGGATGGAGGAGGGGGTCTCCCTGTCGGTCTGCTCCTGGGCCTGGCCAAGATGGCCATCCGCGGGTCCAGGCAGCGGGCAGTCGACGGCCTCACAGAGGTCGGCTGCCTACCCCTGTTCCGGGCTTACGTCCGTGCCCGCGTGTCCCTGGAGAGGGAACACGCGGTGTCCACGGGGACTATGGAGGCCTTCCGTGAACGCTGGTCCCTGCGGGGGGTTGAATGTATTGTTGACAGAGATGGCGGGATTTTAATGTGATAATTGTTTATTTTGTAAACTGCCGATACAGGCGGCTTTCGTTTGATCACATTTTGCTTAGTATGTTTGTATGTTTTTCTTTGGAATAAAACTTTTGTATTAAAAAAAAAAGAAAAAAAGTCAGGTTCAAACCCAGGTCTGTGGCGCTGTGAGGCAGCCACAATAGGGCTGTGCCACTGTCCACCCTCCTGTGCTCTCTTTGTGGTTTCACAGCTTCCTGGCGATCCTCAATTGCCAAATAAACCAGGCGATGGCAAAGATGGAGGCGGCACTGAAAGCCACAGAGTGAATGAGGATCCTCTGACTAGTTTTAAATTATCCCAGTCACTATCCACTTTCACAGGAGAGGAGACTCAAGATTCCATTGGTCTTGAGTTGCAAGATGATGGGTTTGGAGATTCGGTACTTCATAGATAGGGTAGATAGTCAGAACCTTTTTCCCAGGGCATAGGTGTAAAGTGCGAGGGGGAATGTTTAATGGACATGCACAGGGATTGGTGCTCGATGATTGGTCCCAATGAAGGTAAGCCCAGGAAAGGCCCAGGCCGCTGCACTCCTCCTCCATTGCCCTCGACCGGCTCGGCCCATGAACCCACACCCCTCTCCTTGCCCGACTGTCTCTGTGTCCTGGGGGCAGCTCCTGCAGCCGATCTTGAGACGCTGGAGGCAATGCCCTCTCCAACCAGCCCACTCCTCCTGTCCATCGTCACCAGTGGCCCCCTCCTCCTCGACTCGCTTCAGGGCTTCCCCCTGTTGGTATCGGCCCCCGGGTCCATCTTTGTTTGTGCCGGGCCGCGCGTGTTCAGCTCCGCGATGCATCCCGAGATGGTTTGGGCATCCCAAACAAGCTCAGTGCGACCGGAATCTGAAATTTTCCATCAGTTTCAAGAGTCAAGAGTCTGGAGAATTTAATTGTCATATGTACCGAAACAGAACAATGATATTATTACTTGCAGCAGCACAATAGGTCTGTAAACACAGTACTCTATAGATAACTTTAATAAACAAACAATAAGAGGTTCGATAAATTTAAAAAAACGAATATTAGTGCAAAACAAAACAAAAGCCCGAAGTCCCTCATGCAACCAAGACACGTCCTGGTTTGCAGCTTAGCTGGTGTTTGTGGTGTTCAATAGCCTGATAGCTGTAGGGTAGATGCTGCTCCTGAACCTGGATGTTACAGTTTTCAGACTCCTATACTCTCTTCCCAATGGCAGGAGTGAAATGAATGTGTGGCCAGGGTGGTGTGGGTCTCTGATGATGCTGCATGCTTTTTAAAGACCTTTTCAGGCTCTTATACCTTCTTCCGATGGCAGGACTGAACTAAAAGCATGGATTTGTTTCTTGATTTTAGTACTAGAATCTCTCTGTCTCTGTCTCTGTCTCTGTCTCTCTCTTGACCTGAAACGTCACCCATTCCTTCTCTCCAGAGATGCTGCCTGTCCCGCTGAGTTACTCCAGCTTTTTGTGTGTGTGTGTCTCTCTCTCTCTCTCTTTGTCTCTCTCTCTCCCTGTTTCTCTCTCCCCCTGTCTGTCTCTCTCTCTCTGTCTCTCTCTCTCTGTCTCTCTCTCTCTAGAATGTTATGACACAGCTGGGTAAATGGCGGCAGTCGGGACATTACCCTGCTGGCCAAGGTGTGAGGGGAGTGAACCTTGTGAGAACTTTGAACGCTTGTACCTGGTACCATCTGTCTCCCTCCTCTGAGCCAATGGCACCTCCAGCAACTCTTGCAAACGCTCTCATTTAACAATGTTCAATCTTCAAACAGAATTATTTATTTGAAGAATACTCCGCATCAGCTCTTCAAAGACAGGATATCGGAAATGCTACAGGAGTCCAGCCACTCTCCAGCTGACAGCAGGCACTACACTCCCCGATGTAAACTACCCAGATACAGGGGATTCATTAGGTAACTCACTGGGGTACCACATAGAAATAATGGCTGCACTCAAGAAATTGAGCAAACTAAACTTGTAGGAAGGAACTGCAGATGCTTGTTTACACCGAAGATAGGCACAAAATGCTGGAGTAACTCAGCGGGACAGGCAGTATCTCTGGAGAGAAGGAATGGGTGACGTTTTCTTCAGCAGACTCCTGTCTATACACAGTCTTGCAGGGGGAAAGAATATAATGTTATTGCTTATTTCAGAAAAATGGGAGGTGCTGCATTTTGGTCAGAGAAACCAGGCCAGGACTTACACAGTACGTGGAAAGGCCCTGGAGAGTGCTATAGAACAGAGAGATCTTTGGGTGCAGGTACATAGTTCCTTGAAAGTGGCAACACAGGTAGACAAGGTGGTGTAGAGAGCCTTTGGCACATTTACTTTCATTGGGCAGGGCACTGAGATGTCATGTTACAACTATACAAGACATTGGTAGGGCCACATTAGGAATACTGTGCACTGCTCCAGTTGCCCTGCTATAGTAAGGGTGCCATTAAACTGGAAAGGATAGAAAACAAATTTACAAAAGATGTTCTTGGGATTGGAGGGTATCACTTGTAAGAAGTGGCTAGAGAAGATAAGACTTTTCCCATTGGAGTGTAGGAGGCTGAAGGGTGACCTTATAGAAATCTATGAAACTATGAGGGGCATAGATAAGCCACAGCCATTTCGCCGGGGTAAGGGATTGGACTCCCACCTATTTCCCACCTCTACTCCCCCCCTACTTTCCAAGCCCTGGTTTCACAATCCGCAACTCTTCAATCCTGTCTCACACCTTCTGCTTTTATCTCTGGCCTTTGTTCCAACCATCTGCCTATCAACCCCCCCCCCCCTCCCCCTCGCCTGCATCCGCCTATTATCTGCCACACTTTGTCCTGCCTCTCCCCCCTTCTGGCTTCTCCCCACAATCAGACAGAAGAGGAATCACAACCCGAAATATCACCTATCCATGTTCTCCAGAGATGCTGCCAGATCTCTTGAGTTACTCCAGAGTTACTAATTTTTTTGGGCATTCTAAACATCTAAACATTTGTTTGCAAATCCCAAGTTTAGGTCCGATTAGAGAAGAGAGTCTGGTGCCAATGGTCATAACACTTCTTTTTTTACTTTAGTTTAGATTAGAGATACAGCATGGAAACAGGTCCATCGGCTGACTGAGTCCACGCCGACCAGTGATTGACCACTAGTTTTAACCTACACACTAGAGACAATTTACAGAAGCTGTAAGCACACAAACCAGCACTTTTGTTGGAGCAAGGGTGAAAACCGGAGCACCCAGAAAAAAACGCGCGGTCACAGGGAGAACATATAAACTCTGTACAGACAGAACCCGAGATCAGGATCAAACCCAGGTTTCTGACACTGTGAGGCAGCTGCTCTACCTGCTGCACCACTGTGACGTCTTGTGTCGTTTGGTTTGAGAATCTGTGAACCATTCACCATAATTCTGGTTGCAAAATCTCCACCACAAATCTAAATCATTAGTGGAATTTTGTTGAGCCTGAAACAAACATTTCGTGCTTCATTCATCAGCTGCCTCTCTGCGAACGGCATTCGTTCAGTTTCATTCCCTTCTGTTTTCTCTACATTTTCAAATATTTACCTTTTTTTCCCCCTTCCAAAAGCTAATATGAATTTGTCTGCCATTATTGTTTTTAGACAAGCATTGCATGTTCAAACAACTCCTTTTTGTTCTGTGGGGAATAGTTTTAATTGTATGCCTCTTGGTCATTGAACCTCCAATCAATTGAAATTGTTTAAAGGAACACTGAAGATACCTCCCTTTGTTCAATACGATTATCCCAGTCTTGCAGATTAATTGAACTCGGCTTTTCATCTCCCAGCTCCTTTTCATTTTTTATATATATATTTACGGATTCCCTCCAGCAATATTATCTAAGCATTGGATACTTAAATTTAAAATTTATAAGTGAAGTAAAATCATAGCAGCCTTCTTTCAAGCAGCATCATAAATATAGATTAAGAGAACAGACTTCACAGATTTAACCCAGGAGAGGCAGAGACAATTTAGTGGGAAAACTTACCATGTTAAGAGATAAGAGGCTTTCTTTTGTCTTTATTATAGTACCAGCGCATCCCAGGGGGAGCTTTGCATAGTAATAAAAGGATTAGGCATAGAAGCAAATTACATTTTATTTAGACACCAATATTTATTCAGATATCTATCTAAATATGAAGACACCTCCTTTTTTGTACTTTTGATTTCAATTGCTGGCTCTGTTTCATTTCCTCTTGATAAATGGCCTTTTGATGCAAGGATGTTTAATAGAAAATGTGAATAAAGTGCATTGTAAATAAGCCAAGGTGGAATCTAATTCTTTAATCTATATTTATGATTCTACATGGAAAGACTGCATGACAAATATCCAACTTGAAGATAAGATTTAGCGTGACCACATCAGGTTTCACCATCTTCAGTCAAAAGTGCTCACTGTTCCAGAATTAACCTGCAGGGAATGATTTTATTTTAGAGATTTGAGATGCAGCGTGGAAACAGGCCCTTCGACCCGCCAAGTCCACACCGACCAGCGACCACACCTTACACTAGCACTATCCTACACACTAGGGACAATTTACAATTTTTACTGAAGCCAATTAACCTACAAACCTATTTGGTCCATAACACGCTAGACCTGTCCTATCCACGTACCTATCTATGTGTTTCTTTTGCAATAAGATCTGTCTCAACTACCTCCTCCGACAGCTCGTTCCATATACCCACCACCCTTTGTGTAAAAAAGTTACCCCTCAGGTTCCTATTACATCTTCCCCCCCATCACCTTAAACCTATGTCCTCTGGTTCTCGATTCCCCTAATCTGGACAAAATAATCTGTGCATTAACCTGATCTATTACTCTCAAGATCACGTACACCTCTATAAGATCACCCCTCATCCTCCTGCGCTCCAAGGACCTCTCTCTATAGATCAGGCCCTCAAGTCCTGGCAACCTCCTCATAAATCTTCTCTGCACTCTTTCCAGCTTGACAACATCTTTCCTGTAACATGATGCCCAAAACTAAACACAATACTTTAAATGTGGCCTCACCGACATCTTATACAACCGTGCACGACCTCCCAACTTCTTTCCTCAATAATCTGACTGATATAGGCCAATGTGCTGAAAGCCTTTTTCACCACCTCATCTACCTGTGATAACTACCATTTATCTATTAGAGAAGTGTTGTGGGATGATAACTGCGGGCACCTTGAATCTGTGGCCATTCTGTTCCCAGTAACAAAACAATATTCTCAGGAATAACCCAGCACAAATCAACAGTCTCACATTATTTAAGCAGCATGCCATAAATTCCAACTAAAAGGGCAGGCATTTCTCTTGTGTTTTTCTTGAATCGTGAAAGTATAGCCCCTGAGCTGCAGTAAAAATAGGAAATAAGTTACCACATTTCATTAGCAAAGGGCAGAAGCACAAATCAATTGTACAGTTGCTGAACAAGGTAATGCCTGGGCCCCGTCAGTAACCCTGTGCACTAATCTTCACACCTCATCATCTGTGGAGTTCATTGCCACAGACAGCGGTGGTGGCCACGTCTTTGCGTATTTTTAATTGGTTGATAGGCTCTTCTTTGTACTGTACTGTTTCGTGTTCAAGGCCTGGATAGAGTGGATATGGAGAGGATGTTTCCACTAGTGGGATATTCTGTGATCAGAGGCCACAGCCTCAGAATAAAAGGATGTACCTTTAGAAAGGAGACGAGGTGGAATTCCTTTAGCCAGAAGATGATGAATCTGCGGAATTCATTGCCACAGATGGCGGTGGAGGTCAAATCTTTATGTATTTTTAAGATTAATAGGTTCTTTTGGATGGGTATCTATAAAAGGGACAGGAATCTTGTACCTAACAACCCTCTCTTGCTTCTAAAATACGCAAAGCCTAGTCAAAAGCAGATGAACTACAAAACTCCCTTCTCATTTTACGGTTGCCACTGCTACAAATTACAGGAATGTATTTGGTCCATTGACTAACTTACCGATTCACTGGGAAGTTGAGCATTGATGTAATTGATTCAATATCAAATTGATTCAACATAAAATTGAAAACAATAATGTGGGATGTTGGTTACTATTTATCTCCTCGTTAATGAGAGCCAAATCCCACAGAATAGGATGGAATCAACATTGAAAACAGTGGCAGTGAGACGAACCCAAGGATCTTGACACTCAGCTGGAACTTTGACACAGAGCTACGTCAACAGGAGAAAGAAAACAAGAAGTGCTGGAGTAATTCAGTGGGTCAGGCAGTATCTGTGGAGAGCATGGACAGGTGACGCTTTGGGTCAGGGCCCTTCTTCAGACTGAAATGAAACTGAAGAAGGGTCCCAACCTAAATGTCACCCATCATTGTTCTCCTGAGATGCTGTCTGACCCACTGAGTTACTCCACCACTTTGTGTCTATCTTTGATATGAACCAGGCTCTGCAGTTTTTTTAGGAGCCTTATAGAAAATGGATTGATTGAAATATATAACATGGAAACAGGCAAGTTCCCCAAATTGGGAAACCTTGGTCATGTTTTCTTGAGAACATGACCCAAGATATTGTGCCATACTATATCTTGCCATGCAAGATATCACATGGCCCTTTGGCCCACCAAATCCAAACCAGCCATCTAGTTTTATGTTATCGGTGTTTTACATCTATCCCCTACACATCTACAGAGGCCAATTAACCTACTAATCCACTGCCTTTGGGATGAGAGAGGAAACCAGAGCACCTGAAGGAAACCCATGTGGTCACAGGGAGAACGTGCAAACTCCACACAGACAGAACCCAAGGTCAGGATCAATCCCGGGGGAGGCAGCGCTGTGAGGCAGCAGCTCAATGGATAGAATAAGTAATCAGGTTTGCAGGTTGATTAGATTCTGTAAATAGTTCCTACAGTGTGGGATAGAACTAGTGTTTGGGTGATCGCTGGTCGGCACGGACTCTATGGGCTGAGGGGCCTGTTTCCATGCTGTATCTCTAAACTAGTTTATTTTAGAGACTATAGGATCTGTAGGGCCAATTTTTCCCCAGCTGCCATCAGGCAACTGAACCTTCCTCTCACCATCTACCTCATTGGAGTCCTTTGAACAATCTTTAATTGGACTTTATCTTGCATGTTATACCCTTTATACCCTTTATCCTGTACCTGTACACTGTGGAGAGCTTGATTGTCATCATGTATGGTCTTTTCTTGACTGGCTGGCATGCAATACAAAAGCTTTTCACTGTACCTCGGTACACGTGACAATAATAAACTAAACTAAGAAAGTCTAAAACTAAAACTAAGAGATGGTTGTTGCTGAGTCACAGCGAGTACAAACCCAATAAATTTGAACGTTTTCTTTGCAAAGCCATGTATAGAATTTTCCAAATACATCAGTATTAAAATAAACAAATTATTCTGTCAATCTTTGCTAACAAACACATCTTTGCTCAAGCATTCACTTCCAGCATGATAACAAAAGAGCTGAAAAAGGAATCAGGAAAAGAACAGATTCTTATCAGCTTATAATCTGTTTACATCTTGAGCGGTAAACAAAGTACCATCAAAGCAGATAATGCAATGGAAGAATAAATTAAAGAGTCTACTGAGAGGATGGATCAATGGGGAATGACAGCTTACATTTTGATTACATTTTTGTGCCTTTTCATGGGAAATGAAACCATCTTTGGTGGAGTTGCAAATGAGTATGTACTAGTTGTTCTTATCTGATGGCTTCAAAAATCATTTAAAACTGACATTTGGAGAACCCACGCCAAATATGTGTAGAAATGAACCTGCAGGTGCTGGTTTATACCGAACATAGACACAAAATGCTGGAGTAACTTAACGGGTCAGGCAACATCCCTGGAGGAAAGGAATAGGTGACGTTTCTGGTCGGAACTCTTCTTAAAACATAGAAACGTAGAAACATAGAAAATAGGTGCAGGAGTAGGCCATTCAGCCCTTCGAGTCAGCATTTGATATGATCATGGCTGATCAATCATCCAAAAGCAATATCCCATTCCTGCTTTTTCCCCTATATCCCTTGATTCCATTAGCCCTAAGAGCTATACCTAACTCTCTTGAATACATCCAGTGAATTGGCAAAGAATTCCACAGATTCACAACTCTCTGGGTGAAAAGGTTTTTCCTCATCTCAGTCTTAAATGACTTATCCCTTATTCTTAAACTGTGACCCCTGGTTCTGGATTCCCCAACATCGGGAACATTTTTTTCCAGCATCTAGCCTGTCCAATCCCTTAAGAATTTTATATGTTTCTATGATCCCCTCTCATCCTTCTAAATTCCAGTGAATACAAGCCCAGTCGATCCATTCTTTCATCATATGTCAGTCTCGCCATCCTGGGAATTAACTTGGTGAACCTACGCTGCACTCCCTCAATAGCAAGAATGTCCTTCCTCAAATTAGAAGACCAAAACTGCACACAATACTCTGGGTGCGGTCCCACCAGGGCCCTGTATAACTACAGTAGGACCTCCTTGCTCCTAAACTCAAATCCTCTCGCAATGAAGGCATGTAACAAAGATAATACCACTGTGGTTATGGGAGATTTTAATATGCAGGTAGACTGGGCCTGGGAAAATCAGGTTGGTTTCGGACCCCAAAAAAGGGACTTTGTAGTGTGCCACCAAGATAGATTCATCGAGCAGCTTGTATTGGAGCCTACCAGAGAGATGGCAATTCTGGATTTAGTGTTGTCTAATGAACCAGATTTAATAAGGGAACTCAAGGTGAAAGAACCGCTAGGAAGTAGTGACCATAATATGATACGTTTTAATCTGCAATTTGACAGTGAGAAGGTTAAATCAGAAGTGTCAGTGTTGCAGTTGAACAAAGGGGACTAGGAGAGAGGAGCTGGCCAAGGTCGACTGGAAAAGGATCCTAGCAGGAAAACCGGTGGAACAGCAATGGCAGGAATTTCTGAGCATAATCCAGAAGATGCAAGATCATTTCATTCCAAAGAGAAGAAAGATTCTAAGGGGAGTAAGAGGCAACTGTGGCTGACAAGGGAAATTAGGGATGGTATAAAATTAAAAGAAAAGGTGTATAACATAGTAAAGGGGAGCGGGAAGCCAGAGGATTGGGAAACTTTCAAAGGACATCAGAAGGTAACAAAAAGGGAATACGGGGTGAAAAGATGAAATACGTAAGTAAGCAAGCCAAGAATTTAAAGGATAGTAAAAGCTTCTTTAGGTATGTTAAGAGAAAAAGATTAGTAAAAACAAATGTGGGTCTCTCGAAGGCAGAAACAGGTGAAATTATTATGGAGAACAAGGGAATGGCAGAAGAGTTGAACAGGTACTTTGGTTCTGCCTTCACTAAGGAAGACACAAACAATCTCCCAGATGTACTAGAGGACAGAGGATCTAGGGAGACAGAGGAACTGAAATTATTTTGTCATTAGGCAAGAAATAGTATTGGGTAGACTGATGGGAATGAAGGCTGATAAATCCCCAGGGCCTGATGGTCTGCATCCAAGGGTATTCAAGGAGGTGGCTCTAGAAATCGCGGATGCATTGGTGATCATTTTCCAATGTTCTATAGATTCAGGAGCAGTTCCTATGGATTGGAGAGTAGCTAATGTTATTCAACTTTTCAAGAAAGGGGCGAGGGAGAAAACAGGGAATTATGGACCAGTTAGCCTGACATCAGTGGTGGAGAAGATGCTGGAGTCAATTATTAAAGAAGTAATAACGGCACAATTGGATAGGAGTAAAATAATTGATTCAAGTCAGCATGGATTTATGAAGGGGAGATCCTGTGTGACTGATCTTCTGGAATTTTTTGAGGATGTGACAAGTAAAATGGATGAAGGAGAGCCAGTGGATGTAGTGTATCTGGACTTTCAGAAAGCCTTTGATAAGGTCCCACACAGGAGATTGGTGGGCAAAATTAGAGCACATGGTATTGGGGGTAGGGTATTGACATGGATAGAGAATAGGTTGGCAGGCAGGAAACAAAGAGTGGAATAAATGGGTCCCTGTCAGAATGGCAGGCAGTGGTGAGTGGAGTGCCGCAAGGCTCGGTGCTGGGGCCACAAATATTTACAATATATATTAATGATTTAGATGATGGAATTAAAAGTAACACTTGCAAATTTGCAGATGACACAAAGCTGAATGGCTGTGTGAGCTATGCAGAGGATGCTAGGAGGTGGAACAGTGACTTGGACAGGTTGAGTGAGTGGGCAGGTGCATGGCAGATGCAGTATAATGTAGATAAATGTGAGGTTATCCACTTTGGTGGCAGGAACAAGGAGGCAGATTATTATCTCAATGGTGTCAGATTAGGAAAAAGAGAAGTGCAACAAGTCCTGGGTGTCCTTGTGCACCAGTCACTGAAAGTAAACATACAGGTATAGCAAGCAGTGAAGAAAGCTAATGGCATGTTGGTCTTCATAACGAGAGGATTTGAGTAGAGGAGTAAAAAGGTCCTTCTGTAGTTGTACAGGGCCCTGGTGAGACCCCATCTGGAGTATTGTGTGCAGTTTTGGTCTCCTAATTTGAGGAAGGACATCCTTGCTATTGAGGGAGTGTAGCGTAGGTTCACAAAGTTAATCCCCAGGATGGAGGGACTGTCGTATGAGGAGAGACTGGAAAGACTGGGCTTGTATTCACTGGAGTTTAGAAGGATGAGAGGGGATCTTATAGAAACATATAAAATTATAAAAGGACTGGACAAGCTAGATGCAGGGAAAATGTTCCCAATGTTGGGGGAGTCCAAAAGCAGAGGTCACATTTTAAGAATAAGGGGCTTTTTCAGTCAGAGAGTTGTGAATCTGTGGAATTCTCTGCCTCAGAAGGCAGTGGAGGCCAATTCACTGGATGTTTTCAAATGAGAGTTAGATATAGCTTTTAGGCCTAACAGAATCAAGGGTAATGGGAAAAAAGCAGGACCAGGGTACTGATTGTAGATGATCAGCCATGATCATATTGAATGGCGGTGCTGGCTCGAAGGGCCGAATTGCCTGTCCCTGCACCTATTTTCTATGTTTCTATGTTTCTGTAAACCAGCATCTGCAGTGCTTTGCTTTTACCGAAGATAGACACAAAATGCTGGACCAGGGGCCATAGTCTAAGAATAAAGGGGAGGCCATTTAAAACTGAGATGAGAAAAAACTTTTTCACCCAGAAAGTTGTGAATTTGTGGAATTCTCTGCCACAGAAGGCAGTGGAGGCCAATTCACAGGATGAGAGTTCGATAGAGCTCTTGGGGCTAGCGGAATCAATAGACAATAGACAATACACAATAGATAATAGACAATAGGTGCAGGAGTAGGCCATTTGGCCCTTCGAGCCAGCACCACCATTCAATGTGATCATGGCTGATCATTCTCAATCAGTACCCCGTTCCTGCCTTCTCCCCATACCCCCTGACTCCTCTATCCTTAAGAGCTCTATCTAGCTCTCTCTTGAATGCATTCAGAGACTTGGCCTCCACTGTCTTCTGAGGCAGTGAATTGGTATGGGGAGAATTGGTATGGGGATCAATGGGTATGGGGAGAAGGCAGGCACGGGTTACTGATTGTGGATGATCAGCCATGATCACAATGAATGGCGGTGCTGGCTTGAAAGGCCGAATGGCCTTCTCCTGCACCTATTTTCTATGGTTCTATGTTTAACATGTCATTTACTTTTTTCAGACTGAAAGATAGAGTTGGGGGAGCAGGTGGGGAACTGGGGATGAGAAAAGGCCAGAACCAATCAGGGTTGGCAACAGATAAGCTCAGGAGGGGTGGAGTCCATAATGGCCCACTGTCGTCTGGGGAAGACGTGCAGACAAAATGTGTAGGAGTTTTGTGTCCATCTTCGCCAAACATTGCTGCATGTTTTTGTGTATTGCCGATTCATTCACTGAGCCGATCTTTTCATCCTTTCGTTATATACATCTAACTTATCAAAGTGTGGTGGATGGAAGAAATTATTATTGTTCAATGTACGGAGATATGATTTATCCAAATGCACAAAAATACCATTTGATTTTCACATGGATTAATAATTGTACCTTACTTGAAGAGTAAATACTATAAGGTGAACTGATATCTAGAGGGATTGAGCAAGATCACCATTTTTTGACTATGACCAAATGTACATTCATGATGTTTTTGTGCAAGCTCTGATAGAGAAACCTTTGATAACTGGAAATCACTGATCAGTTTAGTTTAATTTATTGTCATGGGTGCAGTGAAAAGCTTTTGTTGCATGCTAACCAGTCAGCGGAAAGACTATACATCATTACAATCGAGCCATCCACGATGTACAGATACAGGATAAAGGGAATCGCATTTAGTGCAAGATAAAGTCCAGTAAAGTCTGATTAAATATAGTCTGAGGGTATTCAATGAGGTCAATGGGAGGTCAGGACCGCTCTCTAGTTGGTGAAAGAACAGTTCAGTTGCCTGATAACAGCTGGGAAGAAACCATCCTTGAATCTGGAGGTGTGCGTTTTCACAGTTCCGTACCTCTTGCCTGATGGGAGAGGGGAGAAGAGGGAGTGACCGGGGGTGAGACTGGTCCTTGATTATGTTGGTGGCCTTGCCGAGGCAGCTTGAAGTTAGATGTTTCTTTTAACACTGATGTATTTAGAAAACTCTCCATTTGGCTATATAAGGAAACGTTTGGAACATTTGCCAAAGCAGGCATTATATGTGGCCACATTTATAATGCTAGTTAACAATTTACATTTTTTTTCTAATTCTACAGGGAAGCTGACAAGATTTCAAATGTTAAATATTACTACACGGGAAATACTTGAATCTACACCCAGCAAAATATGTTCATTTAAATAACTATAATGTGACCTACTCAATTTGATCAGTCACGAACTGGCAGATAGAATTAATTAAGCAAAAATAATAGATGCAGGAAGGGTGGGGGGAGGGGTTTGCAGTCTCGATTTGTCCTTAGCACAAAACAAATGGTGTCACATTCAAAAGCATTGCTTCAATGCATGCTCAATATATCAGAAGAAGAGATTATTTTAGAAACTCTCCTGTCAATACGGAGGATAAGGAAAATAGCAAATGTTTTTAAATAAGCTTTGGTGGAGCATACTCCAGTAGTTATAGTGAGTAATGCAGCAGGTTCTGCAATGATCTTGGGTAACTTCAACCTAATTGAACTCACTGCCTGCCATCTGATATTCTAATCAACTCAAGCTCCTATTGTGCTATTGAGCTGATGCATCATTAACTATAGCCTTATTAAGCAAGTGTACTGTTGTTTAATTCTTTGCAGTCTGAGCAGTTTGAGATGAATACCAGTTTCCTCCTGCCAGTTAAAGCCTCATTTCATTCCTTGTCATTTTCATGTCACCAGTAATGATGCAATGATTCCCCGAATACAAGACTATTAACCACTTACTGTTTCTGTTATGTCACTTGGATTCCTGTAATATTACATTTACCCACTGGTGTACTGTAAGGCACATGCACCCAGCAATATCTAGTCGGCAACGGGAAGTGAATCACAGAAAAAGACAAACCTGTGAATGTTAAATGAAATCAGAAAATATAACCAGTCACGATATTCATAGTCATAGAGTCATACAGCGTGGATAGAAACATAGAAACATAGAAAATAGGTGCAGGAGTAGGCCATTCGGCCCTTCGAGCCTGCACCGCCATTCAATATGATCATGGCTGATCATCCAGCTCAGTAGCCTGTACCTGCCTTCTCTCCATACCCCCTGATCCCTTTAGCAAAAAGGGCCACATCCAACTACCTCTTAAATATAGCCAATGAACTGGCCTCAACTACCTTCTGTGGCAGAGAATTCCACAGACTCACCACTCTCTGTGTGAAGAAATGTTTTCTCATCTCGGTCCTAAAAGACTTCCCCCTTATCCTTAAGCTGTGACCCCTGGTTCTGGACTCCCCCAACATCGGGAACAATCTTCCCGCATCTAGCCTCTCCAACCCCTTAAGAATTTTATATGTTTCTATAAGATCCCCCCTCAGTCTTCTAAATTCCAGCGAGTACAAGCCCAGTCTATCCAGTCTTTCCTCATATGAAAGTCCCGCCATCCCAGAGATCAATCTGGTGAACCTTCTCTGTACTCCCTCTAAGGCAAGAACGTCTTTCCTCAGGTTAGGAGACCAAAACTGCACACAATACTCCAGGTGCGGTCTCACCAAGGCCCTGTACAACTGCAGCAGAACCTCCCTGCTCCTAAACTCAAATCCTCTTGCTATGAATGCCAACATACCATTCGCTTTCTTCACTGCCTGCTGCACCTGCACGCTTGCTTTCAATGACTGGTGCACCATGACACCCAGGTCACGTTGCATCTCCCCTTCTCCCAATCGGTCACCATTCAGGTAATACTCTGCTTTCCTGTTCTTGCCGCCAAAGTGGATAACCTCACATTTATCCACATTATATTGCATCTGCCATGCATTTGCCCACTCGCCTATCTATCCAAGTCACTCTGCAGCCTCCTAGCATCCTCCTCGCAGCTAACACTGCCACCCAGTTACCCTGCCCTTCGGCCCAACTTGCTCACGCAGACCAATGTGCCCCATCTACACTAGTCCTACCAGCCTGCATTTGGCCCACATTCTTCCAAACCTATCCTATCCATGTACCTTTCCAAATGTTTCTTAAAAGTTGCGATAGTACCTGCCTCAACTACCTTCTCCGGCATATAGTTCCACACACCCGTCACCCTTTGTATGAAAAAGTTACCCTTCAGGTTCCTATTAAATCTTTCCACCCATACCATAAACCTATGTCCTATGGTTCTCGATTCCCCTACTCTGGGCAAAAGACTGTGCATTTACCCGATCTCTTCCTCATGATTTTGTATACCTCTATAAGATCATTCTTAATCCTCCTGCGCTCCATGGAATAAAGTCCTAGCCTGCCCACTGTCTCCCTATAGCTCAGGCCCTCAAGTCCTGGCAACATCCTTGTAAATCTACTTTGCACCCTTTCCAGCTTGACAACATCTTTCCTATAACTCGGTGACCAAAACTGAACACAATACTCTAAAACCAACATCTTATATAACTGTAACATGACCTCCCAACTTTTCAACTCAATACTATATTTATATAGTCAACTTCTACACTTTACTATTGAATTTTTGGTCTAAGTGTGTGTGACATTCCATTCTGCACAATATTCAGAATGCTTTCAGAAGAAAATTTGGATATTTGATAAAATTACAGGCCCTCCCTGATTTAGCATGGGTTATTTATGCAACATAACTTCATTGTTGCTGTGATCCATAATGATGACTGATATTTTTATCCAGTTAATGACCACAATGAAGCTTTGTCCATTATTGTGGAAATGAGGACTGATATTAGGCAACTATATATAAAAAAAGTAATCTTGTACATAAGCACTTTTGTTGGAGATCAGGGAGGTCCAGTTATTTTATCAAACATCTATATTTTCCATGGATAACATTGTTCAGTGATCACAATGTTACCCAAGGCCGTCTAGATCTAATACTGCAGTTGGGTTTTTTTTGGTCTGATGAGTGGGAGGAGAAGTTTGCCTTTACTCATGCAGGTTTAATTTAGTCATAGATTGCTGGCACTACTCTGTAATTATAGTTCTGGGAGTCATAGTCCATTGGTTTTATTGATGTTTAGCTTTGGTTAACTTCTATTTTGCAAAAAGAAACACAGCTGTTCTCACAGCTACCTCGAACACCGAATGGCACTCAGTTTCATCCGAGTGTCTTTTGGGTTAGCCTCTTTCAAATATGGATTACGGAGTTTATACCTTCTCCCTGTGATCATGTGCATTTTCTCCGGGTACTCCGGTTTCTTCCCACATCCCAAAGACGTGCTTGTTTGTAGGTTAATTGGTTTCTCTAAATTGTCCTTATTGTGCAGGATAGAACTAGTGTATGGGTGATTTTTGGTCAACACGGCCTCGGTGGGCTGAAGCGCCTGTTTCCACGCTGCATCCCTAAAACTAAAACTAAATGCCAAAGAGTGCATTATCAAAATTAGGGTGGCACAGTGGCTCAGTTGGTAGAGTTGCTGCATCACAGTGTCAGAGTCCTGGGTTCGAACCTAACTTTGGGTGCTGTCTGTGTGTGGAATTTACACCTTCCCCCTGTGGTTGATAAAGAGAATAATGTTTAGTGCAAGATAAAGTCCAGTAAGTTCCAATTAAAGGTAGTCCAAGAGATTCCAATGAGGTAGATGGTAGCTCAGGTCCACTCTCTAATTGTTGAAAGGATGGTTCATTTGCATGATAACAGCTGGGAAGAAACTGTCCCTGAATCTAGAGGTATGCATTTTCAAACTTCTGTACCTTTTGGACTATCTTTAATATCTTGGACTATCTTTAATTGGACTTTATCTCGCACTAAACATTATTCCCTTTATCCTATACATGTACACTCTGGACGGCTCGATTGTAATCATGTATAGTCTTTCCACTTACTGGGTAACACGCAACAAAATGCATCTCGGTACTTGTGACAATAAACTAAACTAAACTAAACCTGACATGATCCATCGCCCAAAGCTCACAGCCCATCAGTTCTCCAACAATTAAATGGCTTCAAGTTCCTACAGCCCCCCATAAATCCAAACCTTGAGGAGATCAGCATGTTCCAAGTGTCAGGTGCCCTGGAATTAGTGGAGAAACAGAGAACTGCAGGTGCTGTTTCACAGAAAAAGACACAAAATGCTGGAGTAACTCAGCGGGTCAGGCAGCATCTCTGGGTAAACAGGGACAGATGCTGTTTTGGGATGGACACCCTAGAATTAAAGATAAACACAAAGTGCTGGAGTAACTCAGAGGGCCAGGCAGCATCTCTGGAGGAAAAGGATAGGTGACGTTTCAGGTCCGGTCCCTTCTTCAGACTGTAAGTAGGAGGAAGGGGGTGGGTGGGTTGGAGAAGTGAAGAGCTAGAGCCGAGGAAAGACAAGGGCCATTCAGGGCCAGTAACAAATGACCTCAGGGAGGGAGGCCCTGATAGGCCCATTGTTGGCTAGGGATGGTGTGAACTCAAGAAGGATACAATGTGGTGAACTGTGGAGCTGGTTATACGACTAGGATGGAGGAAGGGAGCAAGGGGGGAGGGGAGGGGAGTGTTAGTAGAAGTTACTTAAAATTAGAGAATTCAACGTACATACCGCTGGGTTGTAAGCTGTCCAAACGAAATATGAGGTGCTGTTCTTCCAGTTTGTGTGTGGCCTCACAATGGTAATGGAGGAGGCCCAGGACAGAAAGATCTATATGGGAATGGGAAGGGGAGTTGAAATGGTTGGCAACGGAGATGGCATAGGCCTTGGTGGACCGAGCATAAGTGTTCAGTGAAAATGGTTGTGAGTGTACGTTTAATCTGGCCAATGTACCGGACCCCACATCGAGAACACCGGATGCAGGAGATGAAGTTAGAGGAGGTGCATGTGAACCTCTGTCTCACCTGAAACGACGGTCGGGGTCCCTAGAATTAACGTCTACCTGACAGGAAAATGTCAGCGGAAAAATCACAACTCTTACAGTATGCAAAAGGGCCAATCAAAGCCACCAATGATAATCAAAGAAAGGTGGAGCACGCAATGGTCCATTGTTGGCTGTGGAGAAGGTGATAAAGAATATTACAAACAATGAAACTCAGCGGGATGGCAGTAAAACTAGTACGATGACCAGGGTGGGGAGGGACAGAGAGAGAGGGGATACCAGGGTTACTTGAAATTAGAGAAATCAATTTCATACTGCTGGGTTGTGAGCTGCTCAGCCGAAATATGAGGTGCTGTTCCTCCAATTTGCCTGTGGTCTCACTGTGACAGTGGAGGAGGCCCAGGACAGAAAGGTCAGCGTGGGAATGGGAAGGGGAGTTAAAGTGGTTGATAATCGGGAGATCATGTGGGCCAAAGCAAACTGAACAATGGTATTCAGCGAAACGATCGCCCAGTCTGAGCTTGGTCTCGCCGATATATAGGAGTGATATACATGTGATTTCCTTCAGTACCAAGATGACATTCTGTAAGGCAGAGATAAGGCACGGGCATAACCAGGCACAGACTCTTCATGATGGATTGATCTCATGGGATGGAGAGTGCAATACAGGGTCTGAATTTCACATTCCATTCATTATGCTGCACTAACAAATGGGGGGGGGGGAAACTAATAACACAATGGCAATAAATTACCTGTCAGAGATGATTAACACTTCCTAGGGTCGCAGAGTCCGAGAGTCATAGAATCATACAGCACCCAAATGTGCCCACCTTGCCCATACAGACCAAGATGACCCATCTACACTGATCCCACCTGCCCACATTTGGCTCATATCCCTCTAAACTTTTCCTATCTATGAACCAGTCCAAATGTCTTTTAAATGTTATAGATTTATCGAGTAATGGAGTCATCGAGTCATACAGTGTGGAAACAGGCCTTTCAGCCCAAGTTGCCCACGCTGCCCAGCATACACCAACTAGACTAGTCCCACCTGCCTGCTTTTCGGCCCTTATCCCTCGAAACGTATCATATCCATGTACCTGTCTAAATGTTTCTTAAACGTTGCGAGTTGAAGTTAAAAGTTGCTAAAGTACCTGCCTCAACTAGTTTCTCTGGCACCTCGTTCTATACACCCACCACCCTCGCCCAGAATCTCCCAAGTACAAATCAATGCTGACTATACCAAATCAGCCTCTGTCTATCCAAATGGATACATATCTTATCTCTGAGAATCTTCTCCAGTCACTTACCTACCACAGATGTTAGGCTCACAGGTCTATAGTTCCCAGGCATTTCCTTGCAGCCCTTCTTAAATAGAGGCACAACATTAGCCATATCCAATCTGCAGTTACCTCAACCGTGTCTAATAATGATTCATATATCTTCATGACCTCCCACCTACTCTCTGCTTTGGAGAAAATTATTCTGATTTGATAGCAGAATATTTTGACTTCTAGTGCCTCATAAATGTTTATTTTAAACCCTGTGTGAGTTTGGATACCAGGAATTCAAATAATTAAACATAGAAACATAGAAACATAGAAAATAGGTGCAGGAGGAGGCCATTTGGCCTTTCAAGCCAGCATCGCCATTCATTGTGATCTTGGCTGATCATCAACAATCAGTAACCCGTGCCTGCCTTCTCCCCATATCCCTTGATTCCTCTAGCCCCTAGAGCTCTATCTAACTCTCTTTTAAATTCACCCAGTGAATTGGCCTCCACTGCCTTCTGTGGCAGAGAATTCCACAAATTCGCAACTCTCTGGGTGAAAAGGTTTTTCCCATCTCAGTTTTAAATGGCCTCCCCTTAATTCTTAGACTGTGGCCCCTGTTTCTGGGTCTCTGGAGCTGCAAGGCAGCAACTCTCGTGCTGCATCTCTGTGCTACCCCATAGTGTACAGAAATAGTCCACTCAGACCGCATGCAAGAGGCGCCAAATTCTGACGCCATTTTCAAAGTTCAGTCCGTGCTCTGGGTCTTATGAACCCGATGCAGGAGAGCCCCAGGCTGCTGCAGGGCCTCCGGCCATCACGTTCCTTGAACATGTGGGTTGTCCAGTGAACCAACGTCCCTCTCCTCGCCCATCCACCTTTGTGCCCCAGGAAGGAGCCTCCCGCACCCGACCTTGAGGGCGCAGAAGGCCAGACCCCGGTTCCCTCTCTTACCGGCCGCTCCTCGCGTCGGTGGGGAGTGGAGTGGCACAAAAAAGGTAGGTTAATAAGGAACGGTGATTCTACTTTCCTTTCTGAAAACTGCTAATCCAAATTCAGATGTCACAATCCATTTTAAGCGCTGCTCCCGGTGTAAAATGTTGCCACCTCCTTCACAGCATGAATTAGAATGAGGTGTGCTGAAACCCTCAGCTAATTCAAACAAAATAAATTCTAAACAAACATCAGGCTCTACCATTCTGGGATACAGACTGCTTTGAAGCTAGTTCCTAATCGACACAGATTTGCAAGTTATTGAAGTTGTTTTCTCATTGCTATTGCTTTCTCCTCTGGTCATAATTCTTCACCATTCTTCATCAAGGGAGCGTAATGGAAAAACAAATGATGAGCTATCACGAAGGGCTACTTTGTCTGTGTTGCTGGAAGAAAGCCAGGAGCCGACACAATGCTGTTTACAAGCTTCAAATTGTACTGCTTATGAGAATGTGTAATTAATGGAAGGTTTTTTTTTTTATTCGGCAGTAATAAATAAACTACACAAGAGTGCAGTTTGTTACAAATAAGTACACATGTGTATTGTAATTCATGTGTTGGGTGCACGATGGCACTAATTAACGCCTATAATATTGCCTCGGAATTGTCTTGCTTTGACATAATAGCAATGTAAACTGTACATCAATTTTATGATCACAATGGCCACAGATCTTCCTGTTATATGCCTGGAATATCTGATTTCTTTAATGCTTTCTCTCGCAGAAACTATCAGCGCGGCACAGAAATGTATGGCTGTTAATCCACTACTTATTTCCCTGACATTGACATAATGGTAGCCTGCTCATTGTAGCTCTTTATTCGATCACCTGACCACTTCTCAATCATAACATTTATTGATGATTACATTTGTTGATGATGAATCATATTTTCCCTCAACTGCTACAGAAACACACTAACCACATCTCTCACCCTCCCTCATCCCATCCATCAAATCCCAACTTCCTCGGCTCTGCATCATTTATGTCACGCAGACAACCCAAAATCAACAAAATTATAGTTGGGGAAAGACAGCTTGAATGCCCTGTAATTGAATTTGTACACTCTATGTTCATAAATCTTCAATTACAATTTTTTATAAATACAGCATCGTGGGTTATACTGTCTAATTGCAGGGAAGTATTGCATTTCAAAGCTATAATTTAGCTGGGCTAAATAGAAGTGGTAAGGTAGATGCAGTAGCAATACGATGCATCAGTAAGCAATAAAAATGAAGATTAAGTCCCAATGGTAATCTCAATACATTCTGTACTGAAGTTATTAAAAACAGTTCAGAAAAAATCAGATTTATAATAGCAGATGTCTAGACTGCAAACACATCGATGAAGGAGTTTGCATTTGTTCACATGTGTAATGTGACCTTGGTCTATGCAATTGGTATCATGTCATAATTTTTTATTATCACATAAACTATTTTGATGCTGTCCTGCTATCCTGCTATCGATGGATGGTCTTTTCTGATTACTAAAACACTCGTTAAATTTCTAGTGCAATAAAGTTTTACAACAAACTGACTTGCGAAAGCTGGTTTATCAGCCGTGTGATCAAATCTTTCATACCACCATCAAATCCATGATATGAGTTCTAGGACATAAATACTAAGCAAATATAACCCGTGTTCAATTTGGTTACAACTGCGGAATTCTCAAGCTAAAGGCACATGATCAGAATAGGAGAACTGTTAAAATGATATGCTGGGCCAGATTAATCGAGCTTGGACAGAACAACTGACAGTAAAACTCTATTGCCGTATTTTTGTGAACATGGTGCGCAAATCACTTTTACTGGCTTAGAGTACCATCTCGTTGTACCATCTGGTAAAATCATTTTTTTTAATACCGATCAGAAAGCAATGCGCAAAGTCTCACAGAGGCCTGAACTAACTGAAGCTAGGGATTCCTGTGAGAGCAGGAAAACTCATCTGATTCAACAAGATTAACCCTTCTCGTCAGAGGGTTAACAGTAGAAGCTCACACTTTGTGGCTGTAAGCAATGAGTTAATACTCGAGTAAGATGACGTTGTTGCTAATCAACCGAGAACAACGAGACCTTCCTATCAGAATGACAACGCTCATGAAAATAATCAACTAGGCAACCTGGCAAATGATACTAAGCAACAGGTCAGGAAGCATCAATATAAATAAATTGACAGTTAAAGTTGAAAGTATTAATTACTCAACAAGTGCAGCAGTGGTTTTGAAGTGAAGCTTATTTTGTTTGGGATTCTGCTCCTATACTCATGCATGAGTACAGTAAACCCTCATTATTACCGATCTCTTTATTACGGCTTCGGTTATAGTGAACTCTTTAAGAACACAGGCTGCTAGTTACTCTGCGGGGACTGTTGAAATTGATAAGCAATTGCTTCAATCGACACTTGTGCAATGATACTCTATTGAACAATGGAACAAACAGACTAATATTTGCAGTAACAAAAAAAAATTCTTAGCTGTTAGAAAAGAACTTTATATTTGAAAACAAATCGTTGTTTCACAGAGTGGTTGGAATGAATCCCTTACTCGGTTATAGTGGACAATCGGCAGTAACGGACACCATTCCCCTTCCCATGGTCCATTATAACGAGGGTTCATTGTATTTCTAAAGTCAGAGTTTAAAACTCAATCCCAATCTTAAAAGCTAACATACAAATCTCACTCAACTCCATAAATGACTTAATTTAGTTCCTTTATTGAACTGGTGGTCTTAATGTATACCCATCTCCATCTCCCAGGATGGAGACGATGTCTTTCCATTTTTCTGAAATTGAATAAACTACAGTGAATATACAGTAGAAACAAGAAACTGCAGGTGTTGGTTCACAAATAAAGACACAAAGTGCTAGAGTAACTCAGCAGATCGGCCAGCATCTCTGGAGAACATGGATAGGTGATGTTTTGGGTTGGGACCAGATCAGCATCTGAAACCAATATCTGCAGTTGCTTATTCCTGGATGTTTTCTGATGCTATTTACCATACCCCTGGATCCACTGACCTTTGCCCTTCTGCCAAAACCATTTGCACCTAACAGCTGCTTTCTCATCGAACCTCTTCCAGTTCTGATGAACAGCCATCAGTTTGAAGTATTAACAAAGAAAGACACTGGAGAAATTCAGCATGTTAGGCAGCATCTATGGAGGCAAAAACAGAATTAGTTGAAGGAGAGGGAATTGTGCAATCAGGCAGAAGGAACTGACTCGAATCGTCACCACTGCATGTTCACCAGAGATGCTGCCCGACCCGCTGATTTATTCCAGCACTTTGTGTCCATTTGTGTATTAACCAACATCTGCAATTCTTTGTGTCTTTTCTCACAGATTCTGGCAAGGTAGTGCAGGCTCCTCTGGCCCAGGGGATTATTAACAGGATATGAGCAAGGTCAGCAGTTATCACGCCTCTCTATTTGCCCTTTTGCCCTTTCCTACATCAAGATGAGCTGCCTAGATGATCAGCTGCCATTACTCGGATAAAAATATTTCCCAATGTGATTTGGAAATAAAGAAGGAACGTTAATATACTTCCAGGATGAGACATAATTTGATGGGAATTTGAGGCGTTTAACTTGTGGTCTTTGGAGTGTGGGAGGAAACCAGAGCACACAGAGGAAACCCGCTTGGTCACAGGGAGAAAGGACAAACTCCACACAGACAGCACCCAAGGTCAGAATTGAACCTGGGTCTTTGGTGCTGTGAGGCAGCAACTCTACCGTTGCGCCACACTTCCGATTTTTTGCAGACAGGATACTTTGCTTACGTATTTGTTTCATTTAGCTTAGAGATACAGCAAGGAAACAGGCTCTTCAGCCAACTGAGTCGACGCCGACCAGTGATCACCTGTACACTAGTTCTATCCAACACACTAGCGATAATTTACAGAAGCCAATGGACCTATAAACCTGCACATCTTTAGAGTGTGGGAGGGAACCGGAGCACCCGGGGAAAACCCACGTGGTCACAGGGTGAATGTACAAACTCTGTACAGACAGCACACATAGTCAGGATCGAACCTGGGTCTCTGGCACTGTAAGGCAGTAGCTCTACCGCTGCGCGGCCATGACACCTCTGAGGATGGCAAGC
Organism: Rhinoraja longicauda; assembly: GCF_053455715.1. Taxonomy (NCBI): domain Eukaryota; kingdom Metazoa; phylum Chordata; class Chondrichthyes; order Rajiformes; family Arhynchobatidae; genus Rhinoraja; species Rhinoraja longicauda. Next base: position 27,088,533 of record NC_135962.1, on the reverse strand, counting down.
ACAGCAAACCAATGTAGTTGCAGGCTCAGCTACCTCTGCCTCTATTGCACCACTCTGCCACTGGGCCACCTAGTACTGGCAGTAGTGAGCTATGTTTCTGTTATGGGTCAAGGCAGAGTAAAGATTAGCAGCACGGTAATGCAGAGAAAAGTCAACCAAAAGGCGCTCTTTTAGGAAGCAGATGAGGAGATGAGGAGGTCTTTAGTCAGAGGGTGGTGAATCTGTGGAATTCTTTGCCACAGAAGGCTGTGGAGGCTGTCAGTGGATATTTTTAAGGCAGAGATAGATAGATTATTGATTCGTACAGGTGTTAGATTGAGTAGGAACCTTGGGGCAACCTTTTTACACAAAGGGTGGTGGGTGTATGGAACGAGCTGCCAGAGGAGGTAGTTGAGGCAGGTGCTATCGCAATGTTTAAAAAGATATTTGGGCAGGTAGAGGGATAGGAGAGGTTTAGAGGGATATGGGCCAAACTCAGGCAGGTGGGACTAGTGTAGATGGCACATGTTGGTCGGCGAGGTCAAGTTGAGGTGATGGGCCTGTTTCCATGCTGTATGACTATGACTATGACTCTATGACTCTGTCGACAATGCTTAGAGATACAAGAAACTGCAGATGCTGAAATCTTGAGGAAAAAACGCTGGAGGAACTCAAAAGGGTATGCAGCATCTGTGATGGGAATGGACAGAAGGTGTTTCAGGTCTGGACTCTTCTTCAGGCTGAAGGAGTAGAGCGAAGAAAGCTGGAAAAGGGAGGAGAAGGAAAGCCCAGCGAGTGATAGGTGGATACAGGTGAGGAACTAGTGATTGACATATGGGATAGAGTAAGTGACAAAGATTTGAGGAGAAAAAGAGACTAAAGTGTCATTAAAGAAGAAGAGGAATAAACTGTAAAGCAGGAGGAAGGGGTATGGGTGGAATGGGACAGGAGAAAGGGGGATAAGGGGGAAATATGGAACGGGAATGGGAGATGAGCGTAGGGAGAAGGGGGACTAGGGTGGTGGATGATGGGAGAAATGTGCACACACCAGGGTGAGGTGCAGGGCAAAGAGAAGATGGATAGGGGGGTGGTATTTGAAATTGGAGAATTCCAATCACCATTTCGGGTTGGGACCCTTCCTCAGACTGAAAGTAGAGGAGAGGGAATTGGAGATCATAAAAGACCAGAACAAAGCAGGACCGGCAACAGAAGACCCAGGAAGGATGGAGCCCATAATGGCCCATTGTTGGCTGGGAAGTGGTGGTAACGAAGGGATATAGGGATGCAAACAGTGGAACTAGTAGGACTACTAGGGTGGGGTTGGAAGCTACCCAAGTGGAATATAATGTGCCAATGTGTCCTCTCTCACTTCTATCCAGGGACCTCAGCAGCCATTCCAGCTGGGACAGAGGTTCACAAGCATCTGCTCCAACCTCGTCTACTGCATTTGGTGCCCCCGATGTGCCCTCCTTTACGTCGGCCTTCATTATAGATACAGTGTGGAAACAGGCCCTTCGACCCACAGAGTCCACGCCGACCAGCGATCACCCTGTACACTAGCACTACCCTACACACAAGGGACAATTTACAATTTTACCAAAGCCACTAACCTGAAAACCTGTACGTCTTTGGAGTGTGGGAGGAAAACGGAGCACCCGGAGAAAACTCACGTGATCACAGGGAGAATGTACAAACTCCGTACAGACACCACTCGTAGTCAGGATCAAACCCGGGTCTCTGGCGCTGTGAAGCAGCAACTCTACCGCTGCACCACTGTGCCGCCCCCGAGGATGGTAAGCACAGCAAACCAGTGCAGTTGCAGACTCATCTACCTCACTGCCTGTATTGAAAGAGATGAGTGAATTGCTAGGGTATACACCCTGCCCACCCCCACCCCCTCCACTCCTTTCTTTCTTCCTGTGGCCTATCTTTCTCCGGAATTGTGCGCAAACCTTTTTTCTTTACCCATCATTATCAGTCTTAGGATGCTTAAATTGACAACTATTTGTAAATTCTCACTACTTCTCTCATGGAATTCCCACAGAGGTAATGAGATTTCAAAAGCCATGCATATATTGCGGGCTGCTCTATCCATTTATTTGAAACCTTTCGTGATTCACGGGGAATTTTAATACATTTATGAATATATCTTCACAGCATATCCATGCATATTAACAGCAGCTCAAAAGTATATCCAGCTCTCTAAAGAACCTCATGGAGCCATTTAAACCTTTTTGTTTAATATTCATTCACACCATGTGGATATCACGGTAAATGCCACCATTCACAGTCCGTTCATAATTCCCCTTGAACTCACGAGCTGGTTAAAAGTCAACCACATCAGTGATTTGTAGTCAGTTATGAGTCTAACCAGTTAAGGACAAAGGATTTCCTTCTTTGAGGTACATTAGAGGACAAGATTATTATTTTACAATCCAGCGGTTTCAGGGCAACTGTTGTCAGCTTTAATGAATTACTTGAATTTAAATTCCCCACTGCTTTGGTGGGATTTTAGCTCATGTCTCCAGATTAATAACAGGGTTATTAACTTGGCTATTAGTCTAGTAACTTAACTACTACACCAGCATGGCATGTAATAAGTCAAGTAAGTCGACACGGAAGCCTGCATATCTTTTGAAAGCTCAGACCTGCATGGGAGAACCATCACAGCTTTAGGGATTTAAGTGTTGCCACTTTACCTGTGCACTTTCTAGTTTAGTTTGGTTTAGTTTACCTTATTGTCACGTGCACCGAGGTCTGATGAAAAGCTTTTTTGTTGCGTGTTATCCAGTCAGCGGAAAGACTACTCATGATTACAATCAAAATTAACAGGTAAACAAACGCTTTCCACTGTACGTCGGTACATGTGACAATAAAAAACAAAATTAAACAAAACTAAAGTAGAGCACAGGTGGCGCAGTGGCGCAGTGGTAGAGCTGCTGCCTCACAGCGCCAGAGAATGGGTTCCATCCTGACCCGGTGCTATCTGTGTGGATTGTATGTTCTCCTGCATGGGTTTTCTCCGGGATCTCCGGTTTCCTCACACACTCCAAAGACCTGCAGAGTATTAGGTCAATTGGCTTAGTATAATTGTAAATTGTCCCTAGCGTGTGTAGGATAGTGTAAGTGTGCAGGGTTTTCCAGTTGGCACGGACTCGGTGGGCTGAAGGGCCTGTTTCTGCACTGTATATCTAAACTATAAACTAAACTAAACTAATCTAAGTTCATGACTTTTGCTTCATCAAAATGTGACATGGCTGCTATTGTTGACTGGATGCTTTAATCACAGGAGGCATCACAATCATTCTGACTGTTCCTCTCTCTACATAGTCATGGAGTCATGGAGTTATAGGGTCATAGAATCATACAATGAGGAAACAGACCATTCGGCACAACTTGCCCATGCTGACCAACATGTCCACACTGGACCCACCTGCCCGTGCTAGGCCCATATCCTTCAAAACCTATCCTATCCCTGTACTAGTCCAAATGTTGCTTAAGCATTATGATAGTATCTACCTCAACTACCTCTGGCAGCTCATTCCATATACCCAATACTTTTTGTGTAAAAAAGTTACCTCTCATGTTCCTATTAAATCTTTGTCCTCTTGTTCTTGATTCCAATACTCTGGGCCAAAGACTGTGCATTTACCCGATCTGTTCTAATGATCTTGTACACCTCTATATGATCACCCCTGATCCTTGTACGCTCCAAGGAATAAACTCCTAGTTTGCTCAAGCTATCCCTAAAGCTCAGGCCCTCGAGTCCTGGCAACATCCTTGTATATCTTCTCTGCACCCTTTCCAGCTTGACAGCATCTTTCCTAAAACAATTGTCTATTGTCTATTGTCTAAAACACGGTGATCAAAACTGAACACAGTACTTTAAATGTGGCCTCACCGATGTCTTGTACAACTGTAACATGACCTTCCAACTTCTATGCTCAATACTCCGACTGATGAAGGCCAATGTGCCAAAAGCCTTCCTGACCTCCCTATCTACCTGCACTTCTCGATCCATCAACCGAAACCCTGATAATGTTTTCTCAGGGAGTAAGGACACATGCTGTACAAAATCCCCGAAACGTCAGCAAAACATCTCAGATACCTTGCTAGATCCAATGTAAAATTGTAAAATGTTAAACATGTTAGCAGCACACGACTGCAAAATGGCACATGTATGTGAATGCAACATGACCAGGAGATATCCTGTATCTGTACACTGTGGACAGCTCGAGTATAATCACGTATTGTCTTTCCGCTGACTGGTTAGCACGCAACAAAAGCTGTTCACTTTACCTGGGTACACGTGACAATGTAATAAACTAAACCCAAATTCAACTCAGAGTGCTATTTCTAACGACTATAGAATTCTTGTCATGGCTTACATTGTCATGAAAAATCATTATCATTTTCTGAAAGTATTAGCTTTTAAACATTACTTCGATATCCTTTAGCATGCAGTCTGTTTACAGCCTTCCGGATTTTCCACAAAGCTGTTACCGAGCAGTTGCAACATAAATATTGTAAACAATATTGTAAACAATATTTATACATTGAATGTGCCCAAAGGAACAGAATGGGAATACCAGTCATTTCACTTCCTGATAGGACTATTTTCATTAACAATGAGAATGCACAGTGCGGCCCCTCCACTCCGATAGCTCTTCATTCAAACTGTGTGAAAGTAAGACCGAGAATAAAACATTAAACATGCAAAAATGGCTTTGAGAGACCTGCAAAAATACAAAAGAGCTAAAAATAATTTCTTCACGAGCCACATTCAGATCCAAGATCATACAGCCCTCGATTCAGTACTTGCGCAAAGTGTGTGAAGATGCCTAAACCTGGTTTTCTGTAACATGGCCTTTATTTTGGTTGATCCAGGGGCTCGGTAGTTTAAATGCCCAGGCGTGTCCGTGGAGTAAAATGATCAGAAAGATCCCAGGTTCCATCGTTATTTAGAGATAGATTAAAGAAAAAAGACCCAGGGCATGGGAATCAAAAACCAGAGGTTTAAGGTGAGAGGAGAAAGATTTTATAAGAACCTGAAGGGTATCTTTTTTAAACAAAGGGCATGGGTGTATGGAACAAGCTGCTAGAGAAGATAATTGAGGCACGTACTATTGCAAAGTTTAAGAAACATTTGGACAATTACTTGAATAGGATAGGTTTAGAGGGATATCGGCCAAACGCAGGCAGATTGGATTAGAGTAGATGGGACGTGTTGGTTGATGTGGGCAATTTGGGCCTAAAAGCCTGTTTCCATACTGTATGTCTATGACTAAGGATTTTAAAAAAACAGTGTATGTGATTCAAGAACCAGAGGACAGAGGTTTAAGGTGAGAGGGGGTAGATTTAATAGGAACCTGAGGGGCATCTTTTTCACATAGAGGGTAGTGGGTATATGGAATGAGCTGCCGGAGAAAGTAATTGAGTAGTTTTTTGTTGTTTATTATGGGTTTTACAGAGTACTATGTTTACTTATCTGTTCCGCTGCTGCGAGTAATAATCACATTGTTCTGTTTTGGGATATATGATGATAAAACACTGTTGACTCTTAACATGGTTAACCAAACCTTCTGAGTTTGTGTCAAATGCAAATGTCACAATTGTATGCAGTTTTCCCAAGAGAGGCAAAAAGGTCCATCAGAAACTGCCCAGGGTCACAGTCCCGAACAGTCAGGAACTCCCTTCACACCTCACCTTAGTCTGAAAATCAGCCAATCGCCACACTATTTTGAAACAAACTTCCACAGTTCCTTCACATCTCACGGTGTTTCAGGTTTGTTAACAAATCTACTCTGTGGCATCAAAGTTGATAACATCAAAGCCGGTTCAATTCTCAGTTGAGTTACCATTGAATACATTCAAAAATACAGCCTTTAATCTTCAGAAAGTGAAGATAGTTCGCTTTTTTTTATTGCTTCCTTTTGAAGAGAAGCGTACACCATCTATCAGAACAAATACAACAAATTAGATTCAGAAATGCTCTTTGCTCGAGTTCAGCACTAGACTTTCGAGATACAGCCCAGAAACAGGCTCTTAAGGCCCTGAGTCCACCCTGACCAGCGATCAATCCGTGCACTACACACTAGGGACAACTTACAATTTTCACTGAGGCCAATTAACCTACAAACATGCACATCTTTAGAATGTGGGAGGAAATTGGAGAACTATCGGACACATCGGATTATCTTTGATTATAATTTACTGGACGTTATCTTGCATTAAAAATCATTCACGTTATTCCCTTTATCACGTATCGATGCACTGGGGATGGTGCGATTGTAATCATCTAGAGTCTTTCTGCTGACTGGTTAGCACGCAACTATCTCACTCAGTACAAGTAACAATAAATTGTTATATTGCTAATACCTGCGCGAGATAACCACTTATGAGGTGTTTGCGCAGTAATCAACCAGAACCAAATTAAACTAAACTCACCCGGAGAAAACCCATGCGGTCACAGGGAGAACGTACAAACTGGGTACAGACACACCCATAGTCAGGATAAAACCCGGCTTTCTGGAGCTGCAAAGCAGCAACTCTACCGCTGCGCCACCATGCTGCCCACAAGTCTGGGACATCCATCCACATGCAGCAGAGACAGAGACGAGAGGTGACAGTAACTGTTCTATTCTTGTGGTAGGAATAGCAACAGACCAAGACAGTGGGATTTGTCATGCCTGACACTAAGTAGGATGAATGGAATGGATGGAAGAGGAATGGTATATAGAACATAGAACATAAAACAGTGCAGCACAACCACAGGCCCTTTGGCCCATAATGTCTGTGCCGTACATGATGGCAAAACTATCTCTTATCTACTGTAACAACTGCTTCTGGGAAATTAAAAGAATGCGGGTAATGACTGTGTATCTCCATCACCACCCTGGCCAGAAGTTATAGCAACTTCTATCAATTGCCCTGAGTGTGTAGGATAGAAGTAGAGTTCTATCCAGCGTTTATTATTTTCTTATCAAGGATTTGACATTGAATTCAAACACTCTAATTCACCCTTCTTCTCAGGGCCTAAAGATTCACCAATCTTCAAGCGTGTTTCATATGTCCTGAAATTGAACAAGGAAATTCTTACCTGCAGCAGCACACCAGATGTATAAGCATAGTATTCTGTAAAAACCCATAATAAACACCAACAAAAAGTTCAGTACACACACCACACACAACATTTAACAAATATATACTATATATATTATATATAAAAGTTATATATTAGTATAGAATATACATTTATTATGTATATTATATATAATATATGTTATATAAGAAATTCATTAAAAATATATATATAAAAAACAAAGAGATAAATAAATAGACAATAGTTGTGCATAGTCAGAAATAATGTCCCCAAGTCTGTGTCGTTCGGAGCCTATTTGGAGGTTGTTGTGTTTAATAGCGTGATGGTTGTAAGGAAGAAGCCGCTCCTGAATCCGAACATTAGTTTCCAGGCTCCTATCCCTTCTTCCCGACGGCAGGAGTGAAATGAGAGCATGGCCAGGGTGATGATGGAGATATACCGTCGTTACCCCCATTCTTTTAATTTCCCAGGCCCTGGTCCCCTTCCTTGGGCCATAACAGTGCACGCTCTCAATGACGTGTTATTGCAAAAACAAATTATGATGATGGACTTCAATACTCAGCCTTTGCAAAGCGTGATGAAAATAAAAAGGGGCATTGAAATGTATAGCCATGAATGTCATGACTGCAAGTCAAAGAAAATGTATCTTTATGTGAAGGTTAAATTATCTCATAAAGCTTGAAGAAGCTGTGAGATGTCTAATCCCTCAAAGAACATTGAAACCGTGGCACTGAATCAAATGTATCCCTTGCTGAACAAACGGACATCAGAGAAAATAACTCCGAAATTCTGAGAGCACAAGTTATGACAAGTTGCAGTAAGATTAAAGAAGAAAAGGCTAAGAATGTGGTTGAAGTCTTCAATTGAAGTGCACTATGCATTTAGGCTACATATCAGATTCTCTGCTGTGATGACCAATTTAAAACAAATAAATCAGCATTCCTCACGCACATAAGCAAGGAGGTTGAAAGACTGCATCTGAAGGTGTCGTTTCTAAAATTACTTTGAAAAATTAGGGGCGGGCACAGTAGCACAGTGGTACTGCCTGTATCCATGCTGTATCATGCTGTATCTGTATCTGTATCCACGCTGTATCTGTATCCTCGCTGTACCTGTATCCATGGTGTATCTGTATCCATGCCTTACCTGTATCCATGCTGTATCTGTATCCACGCTGTACCTGTATACATGCTGTACCTGTATCCATTCTATATCTGTATCCATGCTGTACCTGTATCCATTCTATATCTGTATCCATGCTATATCTGTATCCATGCTGTACCTGTATCCATTCTATATCTGTATCCATGCTGTATCTGTATCCACACTGTATCTGTATCCATGCTGTATCTGTATCAATACAATACAATACAATATATCTTTATTGTCATTGTACCCAGGGGTACAACGAGATTGGGAATGCGCCTCCCATACGATGCAATAATTTAAGTAATTTAGACAGCAGCAACCCAACGAAACGAAACAGTAGTAACAGTTTTGGACAGGGTAAAGTGCAAGTTGATCTATGCGTTGTGGCCATCCGGCTCAGCAGGACCGGTTCATAGCAGCTATGGCCCTGGGGATGAAGCTGTTCCTGAGTCTGGAGGTGCGGGCGTAGAAGGCCTTGTATCGTCTGCCCGATGGAAGGAGTTCGAACAGACTGTTGCAGGGGTGTGAAGAGTCTTTGTGGATGCTGGTGGCTTTTTTGAGGCATCGTGTGTTGTAGATGCCCTCTAAGTCTGGTAGCTGTGTTCCGATGGCCCTCTGAGCTCTATGGACTACCCGCTGTAGAGCTTTCCTTTCTGCCTCCGTGCGGCTGAGGTACCACACAGGGATGCCATGCGTTAGGATGCTCTCGATGGTGCAGCGGTAGAAGGTCGTCAGCAGCTGTTGGGGTAGACCAGACTTTTTCAGTGTTCTTAAGTAGAACAGTCTTTGTTGTGCCTTTGTTGGTAGGTCCTCCGAAATGTGAGTGCCCAGAAACTTGAAGCTGGACACTCTCTCCACACTGTCCCCGTTGATAGAGATCGGGGCATATTCCCCGTTATGTGACCTACGGAAGTTGATGATCAGCTCCTTGGTCTTGGTGGTATTTAGGGACAGGTTGTTATCCGAGCACCAGTCCGCCAGGTTCTGCACCTCCGCTCTATAGTTTGTTTCATCCCCGTTGGTGATCAGCCCGATCACCGTTGTGTCATCTGCAAACTTGACAATGGTGTTGGTGTCGAATGCAGGAACACAGTCGTGTGTGAAGAGGGAGTAGAGCATGGGGCTCATAACACAGCCCTGTGGTGTGCCGGTACTCAGGGTGATAGTGGAGGACAGGTGCAGGCCCATTCTCACTGCCTGCGGTCGTTCCAGCAGGAAGTCCAGGATCCAGTCACATAATGACGAGCTGAGGCCTAGCTAGTGGAGTTTGGTGATGAGCTTGGTGGGGATGACCGTGTTGAAGACGGAGCTATAGTCTATGAATAGCATCCTCACGTACGTGCCTTGTCTCTCTAGGTGAGTCAGGACAGTGTGAAGAGCCAGAGAGATGGCGTCCTCTGTGGATCTATTTGCCCTGTATGCAAATTGATGTGGGTCCAGTGAGTCAGGGATGCTGGATTTGATGTGTGAGAGGACCAGCCTCTCAAAGCACTTCATGACTATCGGCGTTAGGGCAACCGGGCGGTAGTCGTTCAGGTTGGAGATCCATGCTGTACCTGTATCCACACTATATCTGTATCCACGCTGTATCTGTATCCATGCTGTATCTATATCCACGCTGTATCTATATTCATGCTGTATCTCTATCGCTAAACACATTGGTGGCAAATCCAGGGAACCCAGTTAAATTTCTCCCCAAGTCTTGAAAGAGTTTGAAACCACGGGAGTGAATCTGTAGTTTCTTCAGTTCTATATTTTTAACACCAGTTAAATGTTTTAACACCGGTTTAATGACACCCTTCCTAAAGTGGGGAGCCTAGAACTGTACACAGTGCTTCACACATGACCTTACTAATGTCTAGTAGTTACTGTCAGCTCCAACCTCTGACTTTTAAATGTTCATGTTTTTTCGCTATAAATATGAATAGGTTAAATGTTTCAACATTTGCTTTTTCTCACAAGGTCAGAATTTACACCTACTTTTTTCATTATCCTTGCATTTGTGTAGTGCCTTTCCCAACCTCAGGATATCCAGAGCATTCTGCAATGATCAATTACAGTTTAAATGTTTCCAATGGTGGGGGCCTGGAATGCATTGCCAGGGGTGGTGATAGAGGCAGATAGAGGCATTTAAGAGGCTCTTAGATAGGCACATGGAAGTGCAGGGAATAGAGGGATATGTATCATGTGCCGACTGATTGGGGCGACACAATGGTGCAGCGGTAGAGTTACTCTCTTACAGCACCAGAGATGCTATCTGTATGGAGCTTGTACGTTCTCTCTATGACCACGTGGGTTTTCTCTGGGTGCTCCGGTTTCCTCCCACACACCAAAGACGTGCAGTTTTGTAGGTTAATTGGTTTCTGTAAATTGTCCCTAGTGTGTAAGATAAGCTAGTGTATGCGGTGATCGCTTGTCGGCACAAACATTGTGGGCCAAATGGCCTGTTCCTGTGCTGCACTGTTTTCTGTTCTATGTTCTATGTAAAACATAAACAACCAGCGAAACATAGGCAGCCTAGTCACATCAGCACCCCAGCCAGTGAACTGTCACTGATGATGGAGGCAGTGAGATGGAAATGCGAACACAATTACCCAGGAAGGACCAGACCAGGAATATCACTACACACCTATGACCCTAACAAAGAAAGACCTTGCAGTGGGTGGCATTTTGTTCATTTACACTCATAGAGCAAAGTGTCCGTGTCTATTTTTCATAGCTGCCCCGGGAGTTTCTGCTTGAATTCCCAGTGGATGGATATTCCCGTGAGGATCCCATGACATGTTGACAGGTGTAAATGGTATTTCTTTTTGAAAGGTTCATAAATGTATCAAATTAGTATCATTCTCAAGCCTATTCACGTCAATATTAGCCTGATGGTGTACATTACCAGTCCAGCATAAGGGATGATAATGACTACAATGAAAATGCCTAAATTCCACTCTGGGGTCTGATGTTTCAGTTTTACTTTCTGCTCAATAACGGTAGTATTTTTAGGTGGGCAATAATAAAAGAACATAGAACAGAAAATGTAGAACATACAACATAGAACATAGAACGAGCCCTTTGGCCCACAATGTTTGTGCCGAACATGATGCTAAGTTAAACTGATCTTGTCTGCCAGCACATGAACCATATCTCTCTATTCCCTACACTTCCATGTGCCTATTTAAAAGCCTTTTAAGTGTCACCATCATATCAGCCTCCACCACCACCCCTGTCAAGGCATTCCATGCCTCCATCACTCTTGGTGCAGAAAACTTGCCCCGCATATCTCCATTCAACCTTTCCCCCTCTCATCTTAAAGCTGTGCCCTCTAGTCTTGGACATTTCCACTCTGGGAAAAAAGGTTCTGACTGTCGATCCTTTCTCGGCCTCTCACAATCCTAAATGTATTAAAATAAATACAGGCATGATTCATACTACAATGGATATGCTATATTGGGCATTAAAAGTGACGCAGCTGGTAGAGTTGCTGCCTCACGGAGTTAGAGACCCTGGTCTGATTCTGACCTCAGGTGCTGCCTGTACGGAGTTTGTACATTCTCCCTGTGACCACGTGGGTTTTATCCGGGTGCTCTGGGTTTCTCAAAAATCCCAAAGACGTGATCGCTGGTCGGCGTGGCCTAGGTGGGCTGAAGTGCCTGTTTCCACGCTGTCTCACTAAACATCAATAATCTGTTTACAGCAAAGCAATCGCAGGTTAAAGTGGCTCACTGCCAGTTGAGTAGCACGCAGGTAATTATACATGCTTAGAAGAGTTCACAAACAAGACATTCAGATAATCAATTAGCTCCACGTAAGGAGTGTCATTGCAATTCCCTTTCTTAATCTAATTCATATCCGTATTAGCTTGCAGCATATCGTTCATCTAACAGTGATTAATGAACGATCTGTGATTGGGAAAGGGATAAGTGAATTTTTTTTCAAACAATTGAAATTACAACCAAAAATAATGTATAGCATAGTTAGTATTATGAGTTAATGAGCCATTAAGTAAAACTAAATGGTCTCCAGGGTCCATTAGATAGCCTCAGTAATTTTCTTAAGAATGAAGCCATAGACATTCGAGTGACTCTGTTGAGCTATTTATCATTTACTGTACTCAATCCATGGTAGAGTTCCATCGTGAGTTTTACTCTGTTCATCACAGATTGAGCTGACAGTTGCCTTATCTTCATTCTACAAGATGATTCCACTTTGAAACGTGGTAACATTAGGCCCTGGATGCGAAATGATTGATTCGTATATTATGATTGGATGGTGGAGTTCAAAATTCAATCCATTTTTTAGAGTTTAAGAGTTTAGAGATACAGTGTGGAAACAGGCCCTTTGGCCCACCAAGTCCGCGCCGACCAGCGATCACCCCGTACATTAGTACTAGGGACGATTTCCAATTTTTACTGAAGCCAACTAACCTCCATACCCACATGTCTTTGGGGCGTGGGAGGAAACCGGAGCACCCGGACAAACCTCATGAGGTCACAGGGAGAACGTACAAACTCCATACAGTTAGCACCCGTAGTCAGGATCGAATCCGGGTCTCTGGTGCTGTAAGGCAGCAACTCTACCACTGCACCACTGTGCCGCCCTGTTTATTTTAAATAAAGATAATCAATCACATTTATTTGTACCAGACGTCCACTTTTAACTAATTACAGAGCACCAAATGTAAGCTATTAAACATTCGTACTTTATTTTATTACATGGAGGAGAGGCTATTGAAAAAGCAATTGAAGTTGAACATTAAACATTCATAGTGTAAAAACAAGGAACTGCTGATGCTGGTTTACAATAAAAGACACAAAGTGCTGGAGTAACTCAGCGGGTCAGGGGCATCTTTGGAGAACTTGGATCAGGCGACACAGTGGCGCAGCGGTAGAGTTACTGCCTGACAGCGCCAGAGACCCAGGTTCGATCCTGACTAAAATTGTAAACTATGCCTAGTTTGTAGGATAGTGCTGGTGTGTGGGATAATCGCAGGCCGGTGTGGACTCGGTGGGCCAAAGAACCTGTTTCCGCGCTGTATGTCTAAACTGCATAAATCTCTAAACTGAAATAGAAAATTCAGAATGAAACCAAGGAACCAAGCAGCTGGACAGCACAGAGCAGTGACACATACTCCAGAATGGATGGAGCCTGATGTTATAGATGAGGCTCCTGCTGTGATTGGGATTTCAATAATATTCATGAAACTTGGCACAGGTTCTCGTTGTCTTTATTCAGCTATCAATATAAGGCTGCTGCTTTGTCTCTGTTTTCACACTGCATGCAAAATGCGGTCCTTTGGCAAATAACTTTGCAAACAGTGCCCGCAGTGTGCAAGGTCCAGCCTCATCAGATCGGGGCTAATTAGAAGTGAACAGCTGGTTATACCAGACTGTGCTATCTTCTTCCTCATCACTGTATTTCCCTGTAGATTACTCCCAAATGAGGTGCCTCTAATTTACACTTCATGTGGCAATGAGTGCAGAATGGTTTCATTTTACACTCACTTACTTGGGCCTCATTGTTAAAGTCATAGAGTCATACAGTGTGGAAGCAGCCCAACTTGTCCCCTCTAAACCTGGCCTATCCATGTACCTGTCCAAATGTCTCTTAAAAGTTGGGATAGTACCTGCCTCAAAAGTTACCCCTCAGATTCCTATTAAATCTCCCCCCTCCCTTCACCTTAAACCTATGTCTGATTCTTGAGTCACCTACTTTGGGTAAAAGACTGTACGTTTATCCTTTCCGATCCGCTCATGATCTTATACACCTCTGTAGAATCATCCCTCATCCTCCTGTGCTCCAACAAATAAAGTTCTAGCCTGCTCAACCTCTCTCTACAGCCCAGGCCCTCGAGTCCTGGCAGCATCCTCATAACTCTTCTCTGCATTCTCTCTAGCTTAACAACATCTTTCTTACAGCAGGGTGACCAAAACTGAACACAATAATCCAACTGGATGCCAATACTACGTCACCCACCAGGTTATATTTTGATGCCCTTTAGCTCCAACAATAACCATTCCACTTTGTTTGGGCAGCATGGTGGTGCGACGGTAGAGCTGCTGCCTTACAGCGCCAGAGAGACAGGTTCGATCCTCACTATGTGTGCTGTCTGTATGGAGTTTGTATGTTCTCCCCGTGACCACATGGGTTTTCTCCAGGTGCTCCCGTTTCCCCCAACACTCCAAAGACGTGCAGGTTTGTAGGTTAATTGTCCGGTAAAAATTGTAAATTGTCCTTAGTGTGTATCCTGGAGTTATAGCACGTGCTTTGTGTTTTAATTGTAATGTAATGTATGGGGATCGCTAGTAGGCGCGGACTTGGTGGGCCGAAGGGCCTATATCTGCGCTGTATCTCTAAACTAAACTAAACATATTTGTGCCACTGATTTGATATGAAATGTCTTTATTTCTGCATTCTCAAATGCCCAAGACCTGAGTTCCACGTGAGGAAAAAGACTTCTTGTGTAGACACTTCACATTTGACACACCACATCACAACCGAAGCACATTTTGCCCTGTGTATGAGCATGGTTATTAAGCAGAGAAAAGGGTAATTGGATAACCTGAGCAAAATTAGGTGCCTAAAGAAATGTCACCAAAGTGAACTCTCGTGAAGACCTGATCCTTTTTATCTGTTTTTCTCAGGCAGTCATTTAAAAGCTATACAAATCTGAAATGCTGCCATTGTATAAACGGTCTATGCAGGTCATTTAGCTGCGAGAGTATCGTTAACGATTTTTTTTATGAAGCGCATGATGTCTTTGCTCACTGCTTTTCCATTCGAACCACGATGGCATGCATGTAAACGTATTGTTTTAAATGGTAGGTAGAAAGTAATATACTTCTTATAAATCAGGAAACATGTAAAATGCATCCCAGAAGCATAGGAGACTCTTTGGTTATGACTGTACTGAAAAACCTCTCCAAATTGTATAATGTGTCCTTATTCACCTCTGACTATCCGCTGATCCATAAAAAGGTTGTAGCGTATTCAGCTGAGGATTCTCTGGAGCAATTTGAATGTACACACCTCAAACTGTGTGACATTTCAGATTCTGCAGTCTAAATGTATTTTTGTAGATTCAAATGTAATCACAGTCCATATTGAGATTATACTGCCAGAAAACACAGAAAATGTGTACTGATGACATTAATACATTTGGGCCAAGTGTTGCACATAGTTTGTATTAAAGGTGTGAAAAAAATCATTACAGCAGGTACATCCTGCCCATGTTAAAGAGGCCTTAATGCATTTTACAGCAGTATTATGAGATGTACTTTTGATTCCAGGTCTCTTTGTCTCACAAAGGAAATCATAGCTGTCCAATTTCGCTTTTCATTGCTAACAACCATAAAATGTTAATGCTTCCTTTAGTCAGCTAGCTGTAGTTTACATCCCTGCTGGAAGCCTCCAAGGCAGAATAGCACAATCTGATCTCAATTCATAGTATTCGGAACTCTGTTATGTTAAATAACCTACTTGTCTTGCTCAAGTAAACGAGAGGGGAAATGGAGTTACGAATATTCTTTGATTGCATGATCCATCATGAAATGAAATTCAAATCGCTCAATAACAGTCCCTTCAAAAATAGAATTAAAATGTTAAGCCTTTGCATTAACCGATGGTATGCTGCGAAATGTGAAAGTAAAATGCAATCTCCCAGTTGCCAAACATTTTAACTTCCCTTCCCATTCCCATACAACCCTTTCTGTCCTGGGCCTCCTTCATTGTTGGAGTGAGGCCAAATGCAAATTGGAGGAACAGCATCTGATTTTTGGCTTGGGCTGCTTACAACCTAGCAGTATGAATATTCATTTCTTTAATTTCAAGTAACCCTTGCATTCCCTTGCATTCTCGTATTCCTTCGTTATCACCTCCTCCCAGCATTTTGTGTCTATCTTTGAAACCAGCATCTGCAGTTCTTTCCTACCACAGGAAAGGCAGCAGGGTGGCACAGCAGTAGAGTTGCTGCTTCACAGGGCCAGAGACCCGGGTTTGATCCCGACTACAGGTGCTGTCTGTATGTAGTTTTTACATTCTCCCCATGACCAGCGTGGGTTTTCTCCGGGTGCTCTGGTTTCCTCCCACACTCCAAAGACCTACAGGTTTGTAGGTTAATTGGCTTGGTATAAATGTAAAAACGGTCCCTAATGTGTGTAGGATAGTGTTAGTGTGCGGGGATCGCTGGTCAGCACGGACTCAATGGGCCGAAGGGCCTGTTTCAGCACTGTATCGCTAAACTAAACTAAACAAGAATGAATAGGAAAGGGCGCTCCAAAAAAAAACTGCAATTAAGATATCATTGCAGTATTTGAATGAGGAAGAAAGAAAATTGTTGTAGCTGGCCAGTGATTTTATTTTTCTTATCCTAACCATGAAAGCAATGTACCGTTATCTATAGTTCCTTGGGGATAGATCTCTTGAGAAACCACTAAAATGTAAATCTCAACAACTGAGGGAATTGAGTCCTTCACCAAGCAAATAAACTAGTGAAAGATCTGAAGGAAATCAGCAATAGGTAAGCCGATTCGATGCGAGAAAGAAACTGGACTTTAATCTGATATATCTTTATCCCTGTCTTTCTGTTGAATAGTTCACCTGTCATTGCATGTTTTATTTAATTTAATACAGCTGAAATTTAAGGTCCCAAATTATGTATTTTTAAATTTGCCCCATGATCAAACTCATTTACTTTTGGCAGGAACTTGACAGTGAGAAAGGCCAAGCTGGAAATGCAGTATTTTCCAATCCATTGGTGACATGAATTACACATTTCAATTTTGGCAACAAATCAGTGTTACACTTTCATTTTGTTCCTGTTTCATTTCAAATATTCCTTGAACCACACTGTGAGTACAATTTAGTTTAAAATGACTCTGGAATCGTACTACACATCTTTTGAAATATTAATTCACTGTGCTTCAAAACATGATGGCATAGTGGCACAGTGGTAGAGCAGCTGACTCACAATACCAGAGACCCGGGTTCGATTCTGACCTCGGGTGCTGTCTGTGTGTGGAGGATGTACGTTCTCCCTGTGACCATGTGGGTTTCCACCGGGTGCTCAGGTTTCCTTCCACACTCCAGAGATGTACAGGTCTGTAGATTAATTGGTTTCTATAAATTGCCCTGCCCCACCTCGCTCTCAACTTTCATTGGGTAAATTGTCCCTAGTGTGTAGGACGCAAAAGTGGGATAACATGGAACTAGTGTAAGGGTGATCGATGGTCGGCGTGAACTCGGTGGGCCGAATGGCCTGTTTCCACGCAGTATCTCTAAAGTAAGTTAAACAACATCTGAGAATTCTCAGCTTCCTTGCAGTTAGGAAAGAGGGGACATGCTGAATTGTCTTACTGCCTCTTCTTTAGAAAATGAAGTTAATTTGCAATATTGCTTCTCTGACTTTAAATGAATGTAAACATATTAGCCACCAAAACACATAACTTTGATAAAGAAACCAACAAATTAAATCACCAGTTATCACAAGTTATTTCAATTCATCATCTTAGAAAATGCTAACAGTATCCACAAAATTGATTTAAAAGACCAAAATAAATCACCCAAAATCCTTCTGGGAAAGACAAGTTTTTATTTTGCTTCCCTGATAAAACTCTATGCTGCAATAAACATTCGATATTAATATTTCCAATTTCAATTTGGTTGCATATCATAGAGGCAGGAATCACTTAATATTTTTTAATAACCAATGAAAAGCCTATTTCCCCAAAGAACAATAAAAGAATATTTAAAAATCACTGCCAAACTGTACCAAAATAAAAAAAGTGAAGAAAAAAAATCAAGGTCAATCAATACTCAAATGCTTGTATTGCAAAGCCTTTAAAATTAGTCATACCAAATCACATGCTTTACAAATACTACCACTTTAGTACTTTAGAGATGCAGCACAGAAACAGGCCCTTCAGCCCATGATGACCAGCGATCACCCCATATACAAGCACGATCCTATACACTAGCGACGATTTACCAAATTTAGCGAAGCCAATTAACCTACAACCCTGCGTGTCTTTGGAGTGTGGGCAGAAACCAGAGCGCCCGGAAACCTTCAAGCTATCGTTACTTGGACTTTACTGGACTTTATCTTGCACTAAAAATTAGTAGATAGAGCTAAGGGGAAGAGACAGAGTACAGAATATAGTTCCCAACATTATAGTGCATCAGCTTCATAGGCAAAGTCCAATATCCACAGTGGGGTAGTGGTGAATCAGACCGTATCCTAGTTTAAGGAGCCTGATAACCGAGGGAAAGAAGCTGCCTCTGAGTCTGGAGGTGCGCTCTCTTAAGCTTCTGTACCTTCTGCTGGACAGGAGCGGGGAGAAGAAGGAATGACCGGGGTGAGACAAGTCTTTGATTATGTTGGCTGCTTTTCTGAGGCAGCATGAAGTGTGGATGGAGTCAATGGTGGTAAGTCTGGTCTGTGTGATGGACTGGGCTACATCCACAATTTTCACGTGGGCCTACAACTCGATGGGAACCTCTTTTGAGCTGAAGGAAGCAGGAATAAATATGACTGAGGGCAGACAACAGCAGCCATCAACTAATCCGCGATGTGTCCTGAATTATTATTGTAGATATCTAGAGCTGTCAGTAAAATATTTTGTACAGGAAGGAACTGCAAATGCTGGTTTACACCAAAGATAGACACAAAATGCTGGAGTAACTCAGCGAGAGCAACCCAGTAAAGTATTTTGACATTTATCCTCATCATAGTCTGAGGTTTGAGATCAAAATTCACATTCTGGCTGGCAAAGGCCTGGATAGAGCAGGTGTGGAGAGGATGTTTCCACTAGTGCGAGAGTCTCGGACCAGAGGGCATAGCTTCGGAATAAAAGGACTGTGGAATTCATTGCCACAGACAGCTGTGGAGGCCGTCATTGGGTATTTTTAAGGTGGTGATTGACAGGTTCCTGATTAGTAAGGGTGTCAAGGGTGATGGGGTGAATGTTGGTCAGCGCAGAATTGGTGGGCTGAAGGGACTGTTTCCACAATGTATCTCAAGTCTAAAGTCTAAAACATGCAGATGGGACTAGAGTAGATGGGATATAGACAATAGACAATAGGTGCAGGAGGAGGCCATTCGGCCCTTCGAGCCAGCACCGCCATTCAATGTGATCATGGCTGGTCAGCATGGACAAGGTGGGCCAAGGGGCCTGTTTCCACGCTGTATGGCTCTATGACTCCTTACGCCTATTACCTGTATCAGCCTATTGCCTGCCACGCTATGTCCTGCCTCTCCTCTCTTCTAGCTACCTCCCCCCCTCCCCTCCCCATCATGGTTGACACAGACATTGTGGGCTGGAGGAGCCCTTCCTGTGCTGTGCTGGTCCATGTTCCATGTTTCATGTTCCTTGTTCCATGTTCTATTCATTGCCCACTCTGGTGTTAATCACAACACCAACATTTATAAGCGCTGCATTATGAGCATAGAGTTATAGAACCACACAGTGTGGAAACAAGCCCTTCAGCCTAACTTTCCCATGCTGATCAACATGCCCCATCTATACTAGCCCCACCTGCCTGCCTATGGCCCATATCCCTTTAAACCTATCCTAAATCTATCCTATCCATATACCTGCCTAAATGCATCTTAAATGTTGCGATAGTACCTGCCTCATATAGCTCCTCTGGCAGCATGTTCCATGCGCTCACTACCCTTTGTGTAAACAAGTTTCCCCTCTGGTTCCTTTTAAATCTTTCCCACCTCTCCTTAAACCTATGTCCTCTGGTTCTCGGTTCCCCTATTCTGGGCATGAGAGACTGCATTTACCCGATCTATTCCTCTCATGATTTTGTACAGCTTTAAAAGGTCACTCCTCATCCTCCTACACTCTAAGGAATAAAGTCCTAGCCTGTTCAGCCTCTCCATTTTGCTCAGGCCCTCGAGTCCTGTCAACATCCTTGTAAATCTTATCTGCACCCTTGACAAGCTTGACAACATCTTCCCTGTAACATGGTGCCCAGATCTGAACACAATACCCTAAATGTGGCCTCGCCAACATCTTATATAACTACAACATGACCTCCCAACCTCTACACTCAATACTCTGACTGATGACGACATATTTCTATCCAATCCAAACAACCCACTATTTTTTTCCAAAAAGATTCCTAAAGTTGGATCAGCAATCTGAATTCTAATGCTGATAAATCTGTCCCATATTGATCAGGAGAGATATCCCGTGAGGCTGGCTAATGCTTGTGTTCACGATGCCATAAAACACCCAGGGACAAAGCAGTGATTTGAATGCCACGATGATTAACTAGCTTAAAGAAAAAGAACATTACCTGGGAGCGATCAGTAAGGTTCAGATGCAAAACCGAATTTGCCTCCCAGACACCCAGGCGCGCAACGGGAAAAAGCACAAAGTATCAGGGAAGAAAAAAGAAAAAAAACCCCAACTGTATTTTATCTCAATTGATTGTGTGACACAGGAGAGAAAATGGTAATTCAGAGAATGTCAGTGAAATGTTAGGCAGCGGCAGAATGTAAAAATGTGTCATTGAGTTCTGATGACATTTAATGCACAAAGACACACCACATGATAATAAAATGTCGAGGAAGAATACAAGTTTACTGGAAAAATCTCGTAAACCTTTCCTTTTAAACACTTGCGGAATGTAAAGTGATGGGACTGTAGTCTCTCTGCCCCATGGCGATAGGGTGTTTGCTGTAATTGCACTGTTACAGGCTGGTGGAGCCAGTCAACAGTCAGCTTCAGTGGAGGAAACTAGACCTTTGCTGCAGGACACAATCAATACTAAATTAGCCCTTAATTACAAGTCTTTCAATTATTCAGTGTTGACTTATGATATGGTGTCAGCAGGCTGTAAATCTTTCCAGGAAGGACTGGAGGTCTTGTTTAGAGGCCCCTTAATTTATTTTCTCCAGAAAAGGAAACAAAAATTAAAAACAAACCTTTCTTCAAAGTAATTTCATAATTCAGATTGAAATTCACGTAATGCTTCATGCAATTTGTGGTGGGAACATTAAAAATATGCTCCCACGGTTCACACATTTTAGAGGCTCTACTATGTTAAATTATGATTTTTTAAAAATAATATAGTTTTAAGGAAGATGCAAACATGAGAATGTCACTGTGAACTGTTTGAGAACTCTCTGGAAGTTTTACACTCGATTCTGATTTAGAGATTCTTTAATATCTGTTCGTAATGCAGGGTCTGTAACTACTTGCTATCAATAAACATTCTAGTCTCTTCTCCTTATTAAAATAGTGCATTTTATAGAACATGTGATATTGAGCAGTACAGCACAGGAATGGGTGCTTCGGCCCACAATGTTTGTGCCGAACATGATGCTGAAGAAGGGTCCCGACCCGAAGCGTCACCTATCCTTTTCCACCAGAGATGCTGCCTGACCAACGGAGTTACTCCAGCACTTTCATAAGGTCATACGTTCATAAGTCAAAAGTGCAGAAGTAGGCCATTGGGCCGATCAAGTCCACTCCACCGGTCAATCATGGCTGATCTATCTTTTCCTCTCAACCCCATTCTCCTGCTGTGTCCCCACAACCCTTGACACCCTTATTAATCAGGTTTCTGGTCAATCCCCACCTTATAAATACCCAATGACTTGGCCTCCACAATCGTCTGCGGCAATGAATTCCACCATCTGCCTTAAGAAATTCCTTCTCATTTCCTTTTAAAGGTACATCCTTTTATTCGGAGGCTGTGCCCTCTGGTCCTAGACTCTCCCACTAGTAGAAACATCCTCAGAAAGGAAGTGTGTAGGAAGGAACTGCAGATGCTGGTTTACACCGAAGATAGAGACAAAATGCTGGAGTCACTCAGTGGGTCAGCAGCCTCTCTGGAGAAAACGAATAGGTGACGTTTCGGATCAGGACCCTTCTTCAGAATGGAAGAGTTTGCTGCGTTTCACTGGGAAAGTTGAGTAAACGAATTGTAAATCCACGTTAAACAGTTCACTCTACTTAATTGGCACCACTGATTAAATGCAAGAATGTACAGTGCTTTAGTGCTTCGTGTGTGTTCCTTTGAAATCCTCTGCAACCCCCAGCCTGAACTGCCCAAGGTTAGTGGCAAATTCATCTTTTGGACATATATTTACAGTGCCCAATGCAAGTTCATGTTTTGTCTTTGATATAAAAGACTTGAAGCCAGGTCAACAGTTACTGCATTAGTCATTCTGCCAGACTGATAGAAAACCACTCTTATGCCCACACATCATGACAGCATGATGTGAAACGAGAAATGACAGTACATAGAATATGCCAGCTTCTCAATATTTCCCTGCTGCTTAAAACACAGAAGACAGAGCGAGTCTCTTTGCATTTTGTGCCTCTTCTACCTCATGATATATAACAGTTCCATGGTTATTAGTAGTTTAGTTTAGTTTAGTTTAGTTTAGTTTAGAGATACAGCGCAGAAACAGGCCCTTCGGCCCACCGAGTCCACGCCGACCACAGGTTTGTGGCGAGCAGCAGCCATACCTTGACAGCAGGCCTGGCTCTCCCTCTGCGGAATCGGGATCCCACCTCAAGTCGTCCAAGGATCGTCTTCTGCTCGACCTCTACACTGGGAACCGGGGAGGAGGGAGGAGGGAGTCGGCGACAGCGGCGAACACTGGACAAAGGGTTGTTTTCAAGATGGCAGCAGATGGAGGAGAGGATCGGTGAAACTTTGTGGGCACCAGAAACATGGCGACTCTTTGTGTACTGTCTTGGAGAAGTCTACTATTACACCACAATCATTGCACTTTTGTACATCTACTGGCACTGTGAGGCAGCGACTTCACCAGCTGTGCCATTGTGCTGCCAGATAGATAACGGTATTTACAGACATTTCAAGATTCGTTTTGTGCTTATCTATATTATATGTATGCAAAACAAGGAATTTCACTGTACCTAGGTACATGAGACAATAAAGTATCATCATCATCATCATCAAATTAATTTTTCTGCAATTGGGAATGATGGCTTCTTGGTGCATGGTGGCAGCAGATGCAAGATTACAAAATAGGAAGAGAGCATTTAGCCAACTTGCTTCAATGTATGAACCACACATAAACAAAAACATCTCACTGCCTGGTGATATTGCATTATGGATGAGGCGGGATCACAGTGAAACGTACCGAATAGTGAAAGGCCTGGATAGAGTGGACGCAGAGAGGATGGTTCTACAAGTGAGAGAGACTAGGACCAGAGGGCACAGCCTCAGATTAAAAGGACATACCTTTAGAATGGAAGCAAGGAGGAATTTCTTTAGCCAGAGGGTGGTGAATCTGTGGAATTCAATGCCCCAGACAGAAGAGGAGGCCAAGAAGTTGGTTATTTTTAAAGCATAGATTGATAGGTTCTTGATTAGTGAGGGTGTAAAAGGTTATGGGAAGATGGCAGAAGAATGGGGTTGTGATGGAAAAATAGATCAGCCATGATTGAATGGTGGAGTGGACTTGATGGGCCTAATAGCCCAATTCTGCTCCTATGTCTTATGGTCATCATTCTTTCACTCAGCCCTTCACCCAGAGCGATGTTGTATTAAACAAAGAAAGACACAAAGTGCTGGTTTAACTCAGCGGGTCAGGCAACATCTCTGGAGAAAAGGAACAGGTGACGTTTCAGGTTGGAACCCTTCTTCAGACTGGAAGTAGAGGTGGGGGGGGACTGGAGGTAGGAAAAGAACACAACATATCAGGGCCGGCAACAGATGACCAAGGAAGGGTGGAGCCCTTAATGGCCCATTGTTGGCTGGGGAAGAGGTGATAACGAAGGGATACAGGGATGCGAACAGTGGAACTAGTTGGACAACTAGTGTGGGAAGGGGGGGGGGGAGAACATTTTAAAGAAAGTTTTAATTCTTAAATGGTAAAGTCAAAAATACAACATAGCATTTCATAAGGACTGAATACATTATAAATATTTGATAGTGCTAAAAATCTATTATTGTACATAAATATTCAACATGCACCTGTGCTGGATTGATGCGGATAAATCAATTAATAAAAATACTTTCATATCTCAACGACCTTATTAATATAGATTTAACAGAACCATGCAATTAATACCAATCTACTTTGAGGGGGATTTTCTTGAAGTTTAGCTTAGTTTAGTTTAGTTTAGTGTAGTTTAGCTTAGTTTAGCTTAGTTTATTATTATGCAGTGAACCCTCAAATCCAACCACCACAGTAATTGGGCAACTTATTGAGGACGTATCCAGTTTACTTTAGTTTAGTTTAGTTTATTATTGCCACGTGTAACAAGGTATAGTGAAAATCTTTTGTTTGCATGGTATCTAATCTGAAGGAGGGTCACCTATCCTTTTTATCCAGAGATGTTGCCTGACCCGCTGAGTTACTCCAGTATTTTGAGTCTATTTAGAATTAGACTTTAGAGATACAGCATAGAACCGAGGGCCCACCGAGTCCGTGCCAACCAGTGATCACCCTGTATATATACTAGCACTATCGTACACACTAGGGACAATTTACAATTTACGTAAGCTAATTATGGTGATGGAATGTGGGAGGAAACTGGTGCAGCCGGAGAAAATCCATGCGACTCAGGGAGAACATACAAACTCCATATAGGCAGCATCTGTAGTCAGTATGGAGCCCGGGTCTCTGGCACTGTAAGGCAGCAGTTTTTCCACTGCGCCACAGTGCCGCCCCAAAGTCTATGCCAAAAACTTTATACCAAAGTCTATTGAATAGAATCAAATCAAAGATAAAGGAGAAAATTTCACCTAAAATTGATCTGTGCACAGAAACCAAAGAGTAATAAAATGGTGTTAATGTCACGAGTTTACATAGCAACAGAAATGCAGGCAAAGGTTTCTCAAAACATGTTGCACAATGTAACAATGGGTACTTTAAATGAAGCTGCTTGCAACAAGTCAAGATTGTCAAGTGCCTTCAGATTGGATTTGAATTTATGAAGATTACTTTATTTGGGGTTCTGGTAATCTATGTCACTGTAGTAATTCACAGAGCCTCTAATTTCAAATGCAGTCAAAGATTGCCGTATTTCAAAATGACACTGTAATCACAGATCCACATTAAAAAGTCATTATTGTTTAGAATCTACCTTGGTTAGGCAAACACTTACTATAAAATTCAGCAGCCTTTTTAAATTACCCACAGGTTTTTGCTTGGGAATACAAGACAGGGTGATTTAAATCCTTGACTTACTATTTTATTGATTATGTGAGGATTTTGACTGGGACACTTGCTGTGCACCAAAAAATGGACTTACCTGGAGTAGTTAATAAATAATTATGTCCTGTCACAAGCTGGAATCTTCTGGAGGTGCAATAATTAATATGTAAGGATTTTATAAGAGCATTTTTAAATGTGACCTTTCTTTTTCACGGGATGATCATATAAGTGTGTATCATTATCATACATCAGATGATATTTAAAGGCTTTTAAAAGCATTCAGCATGTGTTATTTAATTAGTGCACTAAAAAGGGTTTTTACAGAATGTAAAACTGTTGATATTATAATTGAAAAGGAGAAAAAAAAAAGACTTCTTGGCTTTAATAAAGTAATAAAGAACCAACTGAGACAAGCCAGTCTTAAGTTCAAGGTGACCTTGTCTTGCTTCAGCAGATATCAAGCATTTAAACACAGATTGCAACTACTTCTACTGACGAGCAAAAACAAAGAGGCTTTAAGTTTCACTAAAGAATGGAACAAACGCAAGTTGATTCATATCATTTAAATATAAATGTAACTTTTGTGTCTGTGGTTTTGCAAACTGGAACAACAAACTGTGTAGGAAGGAACTGCAGATGCTGGTTAAAACCAAAGATAGACACAAAAAGCTGGAGTAACTCAGCGGGTCAGCAGCCCAACCCGTCTATCCCCCATTCGCACCAGTCCTCTGTTATCCCACAATCTCATTCACTCACTACACATTGGAGGCAATGTACAGAGGGCCAATTGACCTACAAACCCACCCCTCTTAGGGATGCGGGAGAAAACCCACATGGTCACCGGGGGAATGTGCAAACTCCACACATAGACAGTACCCGAGGTCAGAATTCAACCCGTACTCTTGCGCTACTAGGCACTGTGCCGCCAGTTGTTTCTACGGTCAGTTTCTTTTTCACGAGCTACGTTGTGAGGCATGGATGTGATTAGAACAAGACCTTTTTAAAAATATATATGAAATGCATTCAGGTTGTTGTTTCCAGACCATCAGAGGAATAGCAGCCGAGACAAAGGCAAGAATTCATCGGATTTACACGCAAATTTACAGCTGCAGTGTGCACTGGGAAAATCAACCTCCTTATGTCTTAGTGATAAGAGCATGTTTTTATTGCCAGTTGCTGCTGAAAATTGATATTGAAACCTGTAATATATGTCTGTTTTGCAGTTACTGTACAGTTCTGTAAATCATTACAATCTAGGTAATTTTAAAATGATAGTCTGTATGGATTTTGTAGCAAGAGGATTGAACAGGGAATTACTTTTAACCATGATATATTAAAGGTTTAGTGTTAGATTCAAACTAAAAACAGTGCTGAATTAATTCTGATTTTTTAACATTTCTTCAGGCAGCAGATTTTGAGTCTGATCATATGTTGTTCTTTAAGGGAATCTCCCAAGACACAGCAGCCCATTTTCAAAAGCATTTATGGCTTTGTGTAGCTAGCTTTAAATGAAATATACAGGTAGCACATCATTTCTACTGGCATGGTCTTTTCTGCAATAACATTTGGAAATTGATAAACCTTTTCCCTTTTTGACCTCACTCAGGAATTTCACAAGTAAGATCTTGCCTGCCTTCATCTTTTATTTTCAACCTGCTTCAATTTGTACATGAAAAGTTATATAAAGGGTCTGACTTTTATATTTTGACAGTACCATTGGTAGAATTTATAGATAGGAGCGGCAGGAACATGGTCAGCAATGACTCCCACCTAAACACTACTTACATCTCACCAGTATCCATTTACCTGGCTGGATATAAACTCATTGCCATTCAATCTTACTTTATTCAGAAAGGTTGGCTCGTTTAATCTACATTAGGGAAACAAATAAAGGGTTTTCAATGCTCTATAGAACTTGTCTGAATTTGAGCGTAAATCAATCAATTGGTCTGACAATATGTAAGCTCAGATTTTGCAGAGAGAAATAAAATATCATCTGCGCTTCACTCAGCATTATCATAAAAAACAATCAACCACCAACCAACGGTGGAAGAGAAACCCAGGAATTGTTAGGTTTACAGAGTTCTGGCCAATTTCCATTCAACAATATGAACATTGAATTCTCCAATTTTAGATAACTTTAGATAAGCCCTCCCCTCCCCCAAAGTCCACGTCAACCAGTGATCACTACTGGTTGTACAACCAGAGTACACTAGCATTATCGTGCACACTAGGGGCAATTTACATATTTTACCAAACTCAATTAACTACAAACCTGTGCGCCTTTGGAATGTGGGAGGAAACCGGAGCATCGAGAGAAAACCCACGTGGTCACAGGGAGAATGCACAAACTTCATACAGACAGCACCCATAGTCAGGGTTGAACCCAAGTCTCTGGCACTGTAAGGCAGCAACTTTACCGCTGCATCACTGTGCCGTTCAGTAACTGTAACCTTTGACACCCTTACTAAACAAGAACCTATCAATCTCTGCTTTAAAAATACCCAATGACTTGGCCCCTCCCACTGTCTGAGGCAATGAATTCCACCGATTCACCGCTCTCTGGCTAAAGACACCCTCTTCTTAATACTTGTGTCCAAATTTACTCCACTATGGATAGCATATCAAAGGAACATATAGCCTAATTATTCTTAACAACGTCAGACAGAAATAAACCATTTTTTCTCCTTTTCCCTGAGCACAGTGGTGCAGCAGTAGAACTGCTGACTTACAGCACCAGAGACCCTGGTTCAATCCTGACCTCGGGCGCTGTCTGTACGGTTTGCATGCTCTCCCTGTGATATTTCTCTGGTTTCTTCCCGCATTCCAAAGACATGCAAGTCTGTAGGTTGATTTGGCTTCTGTAAATTGTCCCCAGTGTGTGGGATAGAAATAGTGTGCGGGTGATCGCTGGCCAGCACAGGTTTGGTGGGCTGACGGGCCTGTTTTCACACTATAGATCTAAACTAAACTAAACTAAGCACATTGAAGTTGTTTAATTATGTTGACTCATGAGGGTGGTTTTGATGTGAATTTCTGAACATTAGTCTGATTATCAGTATCGTTATAAATCTGAAGAAGTTACACTGAGCTTGGGTCACCTTGAACCAAAGAGAATGGAATCTTTGTAGTTGACATTTTCAAGATGATCCATCTGACGTAGTCTCATTTGTTGTCTGCAACTGTGTCTTTCTTTGAAAAACAAAGACAATACTCTGTTTCTTTCAAGTTTGTGGCACAGATCAGGAAAGTAAAATCCAACAGCAGCAGCAAGCCGCAGATACTGGGCATCAATGAACAAGACAGCACTTTATTGATGAGATTCGTGTAAACCGTCTAAATGTTTCCCGTGACCACGTTTAATTTCTAGGCATCCATCCAGTGTCACTTAGAACATTAAGACAAATAGTTAATAGTTCTAATAAATTGAGATTATTAAGATGAACTTTTTGGACGACTGATTAGGACACTAACAAAAAACAAAACCACTCACAACACATGACCATGTAAAATTCATTAAAATGTACTTACCTTTGGCCAGTGCCTCTATGGAGAACTGTTGGTGAAGATCTCCTCCCAGATCAGCTTGCCACTGATTCCCAAGCCTGCACTTCACAATCCAGAAGGCAAAGATGAGCTGGAGATGGTGTCCGATGGAACTGAGTTGAGCTTTCATCTCACACTGGATTTGAAGCAAGATCCCATTCATTTGAGTGAGCTGGTCGACCTTAATTATAAAGTAAGAACCATGTTTTTTTAAATCTGTTTTTAATTAATTTGAGCTTTCAGCTAATTTTAAATAAAATTATTACTATTTAACTTTTTAACACAATAGCACAGAAATAGTTGTAGAGTTGCTGCCTCACAGTGTTAGAGTTCGATCCTGCTCCCTGGTTCGATCCTGACCTCGGGTGTTTTCTGCATGGAGTTTGCATATTCTCCCTGTGACCGTGTGGGTTTCCTCCAGGTGCTCCGGTTTCCTCCCACACTCCAAAGGCATACAGATTTGTAGGTTAATTGGCTTCAGTAAAACTTGCAAATTGTAAATTGTCCCTCGTCCGTAGGATAGCGCAAGTGTACGGGGTGATCGCTAGTCGGCATGGACCCAGTTGGTCGAAGGGCCTGTTTCTGCACTGAATCTCTACAGTCTAACATCTAAAAGTCTAAAATCCTGACCTTGAGTGCTGTCTGTACTGAGTTTGTTGACCACGTGGGTTTCACAACGGACGTTGGCCACGTCCTGTGACCACGTGGGTTTCCTCCAGATGCTCAGGTTTCCTCCCACATACCAAAAACATGTGTGTTTGTAGATTAATAGGCCTCTGCAAATGCTCCTAGTGTGTAGAGAGTGGATGTGAAAGTGAGATAACATAGAACTAGTGTGAATGTGTGACTGATGGTCGGCGTGGACTCGGTGGGCCAAAGGTCCTTTTTCCATGCTGTATCTCTAAACTAAACTAAAAATGCTGCATTTTGGTAGGACAAATCAAAATAGGACGTACAGGATAAATGGTAGGGAATTGAGGAATGCAGTGGAACAGAGGGATCTGGGAATAACTGTGCATTGTTCCCTGAAGGTGGAATCTCATGTGGATAGGGTGGTGAAGAAGGCGTTTGGTATGCTTGCCTTTATAAATCAGAGCATCGAATATAGAAGTTGGGATGTAATGTTAAAACTGTACAGGGCATTGGTGAGGCCGAATCTGGAGTATGGTGTGCAGTTCTGGTCGCCAAATTATAGGAAGGATTTCGACAAAATGGAGAGGGTACAGAGGAGATTTACTAGAATGTTGCCTGGGTTTCAGCACTTAAGCTACAGAGAGAGGTTGAACAGGTTGGGTCTTTATTCTTTGGAGCGTAGAAGTTTGAGGGGGGACTTGATAGAGGTTTTTAAAATTTTAAGAGGGACGGACAGAGTTGACACTGGGTAGGCTTTTCCCTTTGAGAGTGGGGAAGATTCCAACAAGGGGACATAACTTCAGAATTAAGGGACAAAAGTTTAGGGGTAACATGAGGGGTAACTTCTTTACTCAGAGGGTGGTGGCTGTAAGGAATGAGCTTCCGGTGGAAATGGTGGAGGCAGGCTCAATTTTATTATTTAAGAGTAAATTGGATAGGTATATGGATGGGAGGGGATTGGAGGGTTATGGTCTGAGAGCAGGTAGATGAGACTAGGTCAGAGAAAGTGGTCGGCGTGGACTGGTAGGGCCGAACGGGCCTGTTTCCGTGCTGTAATTGTTATATGGTTATATGGTTATAATCTATAATAACAATCATTACATATAAGAGTCCCAATTTTCTGAGGAATCTTTTGGCAGGCAAGGGGTTGAGAATCACAGTTTATGGCAGGCCTAACAGTCTAATATGCAATCTGGAACTATTGGCAAGAGAGTAACGTTTAAATTGTTGGTGGATGTGCAGGTTGTGTAATGAATCCTCCGGCATTAAGCAAGAGTCCGCCAGATTACTCAGAATCACTCTTCAAAGCCGCATATATCAGAATCTGAAAACCAGACCTGCTCTTGCTGCAATAGACACTGGGTAAGGGGCGTATTCTCCTTCATGGTCCTATCTTTAATCATAAATTATTGCATTTTACATCATTCAATAGGTGTTTTTGCTAGTTCAATACTTCTTTGCACTTGATGCTGTTCTTCCATCCAATTCTTTACTTGGTTAGCCTGAGGTGTCATTGGCACTTAAATCAAGCTGTACAAAGTGCTGAGAATGGAGATTATTCACAGCTTGCGAACACTCGCACAACATAATTCCATGAGAAAACAAATTCATATCTTGCTAATGATACCCAAGATACCACGACTCACGCAATGAGGAGTCTTCATTGCATCTACTTCTGTAACCTAATAATTTTAGTTTTCATTACAACCAAGCACGAAAGCAAACATATCCCGTCTGTTTCCTATTGTGCTTTTTACTGAGAGCTGACTGGCCTTCAGTGTCCAAATTAAGTCACCCTAATGTGCGTTAAAGCATTTTTTCAGCAGAGGCATTAATCCTCACGCAACAACGATGTCTGCTATATCAGAGTGAGCAATCAATCAGTCACTCTTTCATTGCCATGTCCCCAATAAGACCAGTAACCATGGCAAAATTCCACCCCCCAAATCTTCCCCCGCCCCACCCACACCGGGCTCCGTGCCCCCAACTCAATGTCCTGTTGTTCACACGTTCTGCTTATCGCAACCTACTGAAATTAAGGGAGAATGAATAATTAATGTAATATAGGAAATAATCTTTCTATTGTATTTTTTCTCTCTGAAGGCAATAAAATTTAGGATCAAGACTCATAGATAAGCCTCTTTTAGCCTTGAGAGGAGAAAAAATGGTTCTTTTATTCTTTGTGTGAGGTGGCGTTCTAAACTCTTTATGCAGTTACACAAATTGTGAATGTCTTAAGAACTGTACAAACAAATGGACATATTTGTGGGTTAACATTCAGTATTAGATTGGAAAGGGTTAGCACTGAGAAGTTGATGTTGAATATAACCCAAATGCCAAAACCTCTGTCATCCTAATTTGTAGGTGCTATAAATGTAAGAACGTCATTGCAATTTTACTAATGAATGTCATTAGGTTTTCCATAACCACATGCCCCAGAGACTAATTTCTCATGTTAAATCTCCTTCAAACTGTTTAAATCAATATTATGTTATCATTTCTCATACCTTCCTGAAAAGATGTGAAACCACGAGAGACAGAAGAGAACAAATTAATTCCTTAATAAGGAACGGCAACAATTTTCCTTAGTTCATTCCATATTATTAACTTTATTATCTCTTATTGCACAGTTTCAAAGTACTGGAAACAATGCAATAGTTGAAATGAAATGGTAGGAATTTCATTCCGTTGAATTTGAGGGCATCTCTTAAAATCAGCTTCACAATTATCTTCACAACAAACAGCTAATAGAAGGTAAACAAAATAAATATGAACTTATAATTAACAATTATTCTTTCCAATTTACCATTCACATTCCCTGCAGCTGTATGAATTTGAAACTACTGTTGATAATAGCGATTCCTACATCTTATCTTATTTTACAGCAAATTATTCTAGATAGATTGATGCCCTCTCTAAAATACTGAACAAAGAAATGCCTTCCCACCATGAAAGCTTTGCACCTGCTTACACTGCTGAAAGTAATTTCTAGCTAACGTTTTGTTGATTGTCTCATTTTAAAAAGAGTTTCATAAATACTTTGGGCAGCAGATTACAGATGAACAGACTATGAGCCAGGTCACTTTGATTTAATAGCTAGCACATATTGCTCTCGTATTTGAGATAACCAAAATGATAAGGTTTGATTGGAAACAGTTGATTCAAGGCAAATAACGAATGTCCTTGATATTTGAAAGATTTGCTTAAAGCATCCTCATTTAGTCTGAAGAAGGGTCTTGACCCGAAAAGTCACCCGTTCCTTTTCTCCAGAAATGCTGCCTGTCCCGTTGAGTTACTCCAGCATTTTGTGTCTACCTTCAGTGTAACCCAGCATCTGTAGTTCCTTCCTACTCATTTAGTTTAGTCTAGTTTAGTTTAGATACAATGCAGAAACAGGCCCTTTGGCCCACTGAGTATGTGTCGACCAATGATTCCCGCATACTAACATTACCCTATACAGATTTGGGGCAATTTGCAATTTTACCAAGCCAATTAGCCTATAAACCTCTTCGTCTTTCCTTTGTGGGAGGAAACCAGAGCTCCCGGAGAAAACCCATGCAGGTCAGGGGGGATCGTACAAACTCCGTATAGACAGCACCTGTAGCCAAGATCAAACTCGGATCTCTGGCGCTGTAAGGCAGCAACTCTACCGCTGTGCCAGCGTGCTGCCCAATGCCCAAAGCCCACAGCTCTCATTATTCTTTGCACAGTGTTCACCGCGACACAATCAAGAAACATATAAAAATGGTACCCAGATGGTTGCCGAGGCAATTAAGAATGGGTTGATAACATTAACAGCAAAATAATGTTTTATGTTCTTTGGGTTTGTAGCCATTAGCGCAGACATTTCCATGCAATAAATGGACCCTCTGTTTCAAAAAGTGCAGTTTTGGGACATGACATAAAGACTGGGGCAAACTTCTGCCTTTCTTCTCTTCAGTTTTCTTTCCTCCTCCCCTCAACATTTCCAGAGACGTTCGGCGCCTGGAATCATGGATTGATACAGCACAAAAGGCACTCCTCACATCCACTCTGCTGGTGCTGCTCAAGCTGAAGATGAAAGGATATCACTATAATGGGCACAAAGTGCCGGAATAACTCAGTAGGACAGGCAGCATCTCTGTAGAAAAAGAATGGGTGACATTTCGGGTCAGAACCCTTCTTCAGCTGAAACTTGGGCGTGCAAGGGGTGGGGGGATGAGGCGAAGAACTAGAGGGGAGAAAAGACCAGGACCAATCAGGGCCAGCCACAAAAGACCTTAGGCAGGGCATTGCCTGGTAGAGCCATTTTTGTCTAGGGAAGGCGTGATCTCAAGAGAAACAATGTGGAGAACTATTGAACTGATAAAACAACTAGAGTTTAGACCAGTGTTTCTGAACCTTTTTATCCTTGCGAAACCCTTGAAATAATTTCCATGTCTCAGGGAACCCCTACATTAAAACTTGTCACGTACAGCTCCTGTCCACTGATCACTAAAGGCCGCTTCACACTGATGCCGTATAGACGTCGCTAAATATATTCCCTATGATTATTATATTTTAAAATGACATAACAGGTTGAAGACTTTATTATAATAGCCAAGAATTTTCCAAGAATATGGCGTACGTGTATAATAAAATTACGAATATGAAATTAAACAAAAAAATGACTCAAAAATGCATTTACATATGATTGGCAAGGATGTGCATTTCTGCTCTGCATTGGTTCTAGTCCTGAGGAAAACAAACCCTCATATGATCACTAATTGCAGTAATTTAGAATATAATGTCATCTTGCTTATTGAAGTACATATTGAAGTACTTGTTGAAGTAAATTCGCACATAAATTGATAATCAGCCCAAAAAGGTGGCAATTGGCTTTTCTGCTGTGTTTTATATTTTAACCACGTCTTAATTAATTAATATAGTTATATAATCTTGCACTTAAATTTAATATTTACTCATTACAGTTCCGCCACTGATTTTCTGGCACTCTTGGTTCCAGAAAATCAGAAAATGGTTGATCCATTTTACCTGACCAAAGGAGGTCACGGCCTCCGATAGGGGTACAATGGTACCGGAACAGTCCACCTAGGATGCTGGGGGGGGGGGGGGGGGGGGGGGGGGGCGAGATACCGGCCTGCAAAGCCGGGCAAGGAAGTCGGCTATGGGGGTACATGTGCTGGCTCCAGCTGGGCTGGAGTTCCAGAGCCCCGGCCGCAGGTTGCAAATTCAACCCACCGATCGGCCATGGAAGTCCCGATGAGGTCGAGATTGGCTGCCTTGTCCAGCCTAGGTGCCACATTTTCGGGGAGACTTCCAGGGCGCGGGGGATTTCTCACGGACCCCTAGCAATCTCTAGCGGAACCCTAGTGTTCCGGGGAACCCCGGTTGAGAAACGCTGGCTTAGACTTTAAGGTTTAGACTTTAGAGATACAGCATAGAAACAGGCCCTGTGCCCACCGGGTCCACGCTGACCAGTGCTCACCCAATACACTAGGATGGAGGAAGGGGTCAAGGAGGGAGGGGAGGTGAGGGGAGTGTAAGATGAAGTTACTTAAAGTTAGAGAAGTCAATGTTAATACTGAAGATGGGCACAAAATGCTGGAGTAACTCAGCGAGACAAGCAGCATCACTGGAGAGAAAGAATGGGTGACGTTGGGTCGAGGCCCCTCTTCAGGCCTCGCCTTAATCTCCTCAATGTTAATATCGCTAGGTTGTAAGCTACCCAAGTAAAATATGAGGTGCTGTTCCTCCAATTTGCATGTTGTCTCACTCTGGCAATGGAGGAGGCCCAGGGCCGAAAGGTCAGTGTGGGAATGGGAAGGAGAGTTGAAATGGTTGGCAACCCGGAGTTCCTGTTGGCCTCGGCGGACTGAGCGTAAGTGTTCAGTGAAACGGTCGCTGACCCCCATACTCCCGGTTTGAAGAAGTGTCTCAATCCAAAACATCACCCATCCTTTTTCTCCAGAGATGCTGCCTGACCCACTGAGTTGCTCCAGCACTTTGTGTCTACCTTTGGTATAAACCTGCATCTGCTGCTCTTTGTTCCTATCATTCTGTGATGTCAGAATGCAAGTGTATTCAGAGCTGGAGAGTCTTGTGACCAAGAACCATCGAGTTATAGAGTCAGGGAAAGATACACCGTGGAAACAGGCCATTCATCCCACTAGGTCTGTGCCGACCATCAACTGCCCATTTTTCCACTAATCCTACCCTAGCTTATTTTCGTTCCCCCTAAACGTCCCTCTAAAGGACATACCTCTAGAAAGGAGATGTGGAGGAATCTCTTTAGTCAGAGTGAATCGAGCAGAATTCATTGCCGCAGAAGGCTGTGGAGATCGTCAATGGATATTTTTAAGGTGGCGATTGACAGATTCTTGATTAGTAATGGGGTTATGGGGAAAAGGCAGGAGAATGGGGTTGTGAGGGAAAGATAGATCAGCCATGATTGAATGGCAGAGTAGACAATGGGCTGAATGGCCTAATTCTTCTCCTATGAATTATGAACGTATTCTATTTGCCAATGACCTCACTCTTTATGGAATGATGTATTCCTTATGTGGGATATGGCAAGAAAATGTTGGGGGAGTCCAGAACAAGGGGCCACAGTTTAAGAATAAGGGGTAGGCCATTTAGAACGGAGATGAGGAAGAACTTTTTCAGTCAGAGAGTGGTGAAGGTGTGGAATTCTCTGCCTCAGAAGGCAGTGGAGGCCAGTTCGTTGGATGCTTTCAAGAGAGAGCTGGATAGAGCTCTTAAGGATAGCGGAGTGAGGGGGTATGGGGAGAAGGCAGGAACGGGGTACTGATTGAGAGTGATCAGCCATGATCGCATTGAATGGCGGTGCTGGCTCGAAGGGCTAAATGGCCTACTCCTGCACCTATTGTCTATTGTCTATTGTCTATTGTAAAATGTGTAAACGTGGATTTTGCAAATGGAATGGTGAGATGATGCAGGAAAATTTGCCCAATTCACCTCTTGAAGTGAATTTTCATAACCTGTTTATATACACACGGCATTCATGAAGATCCCTTCCCTTGGCACAGGGCACTGATTGAAGCTTGGGTCCCTATGGTTTATACGCTTAGTCTCACTGGTTGAACTTACTGAGCCCGGATGCAGCAGAAACAGTAGAAACAAGGAACTGCAGATGCTGGTTTATACCAAAGATAGACACAAAATGCTGGAGTAACACAGCAGGTCAGGCAGCATCTCTGGAGGAAAAGGATGGGTGACATCTCGGGTCGGGACCGAGAGCCACAGAGATTCATTTTTGGACCTATATCGCAGGAGCATCTCGGGTCAATGTGAAAGAGGCTACAGGGCTCCGAAGGTCCGTTTTAACTTGACCACTCATCGTGAACAATACTGGAATTCTCCCAGAGCTCTCCATGCAGTTTCCAGCCTTGCCACCACCCAACCAAGCACAAAAGCTTTCTTCGCCCCCTACCATGCTCGTTCTCGATGAGTGGGCAAGGTTAACATGGACCTTCGCACTGCTGCTGTTTCTTTCAGCTGACATAGTTCTGAGATACCCATGTGATATGTGTCAGAAAATGAATCTATGTTGGGTTGTAAACTACCCAAGCACCCTAATGTCAATGTAAAGAAGAGTTAAGGGCCTGTCCCACTTTAGGTGATTTTAAGGCGACTGCCGGCGACTGTCAAAGTCGTAGCAGATCGCCAAACTTTTCTTTTACCCGACGACAGTGACCACGACAATGACCACGACAATGCCGAGTCAGGTCGAGATTACACCATCTTCGGAAACATCGCAAAATTCCCAAGCTGTCAATGCTTCTCTGGCGTCCTAATTTTAGCTGAAATCATTGACAAGTCAGTAAGTACTTCAGAGTTTTGAAGTATAACATCTTGTATGGGTTACTTAAAAACCAAGCATCACCGTAACAAGGCATAAACTGGATTTACTTCCAGTTTACTAATAGCTGTATTAAAACTTTTTTTTTTTTAAGTGGTTCAGTGGATTTTTGTGAAAAGTGTGTGGACATTCTTTGAAAATGTACGGGAGATGCATATCTGGTTTCTGGGTTGCATATCTGGGTTGGGAGCCCACTTTAAATGTAATGGCTGATGGCCATAAACATCGTGAGATTCCCACGCTTACCTGACCGTCAAACTGTTGCCTGCAATCTACCTGTCAACTGTCCTGATTGTATATACATTGGTTAAACACAAGCATTTTTTGGTATTTTGAAATGACTTGATATAATGTGCTTCTAAATGCATCAAAGAGAACCTAGCAAACCTGGGGACACCAGGCGACAGCGCCCGCAATACCTAGCGACAAGCCAGCTGTCGCCGAGAAATTTCACTCCGGTTGATTTCTCAGCGACGCGCTGAGATCCATTACGATTCTTGGAAGACTCCTCACGATCATGCCTGCGACACCCGGCGAACTGTTGGCGACAGCCTAGTCGCCGGCAGTCGCCTTAAAATCACCTAAAGTGGGACAGGCCCTTTAACAGGGTTGTAAGAGGGCAAAGGTTGGGAGATGCTGGATGGGCTGAAGGGTTTGTTTCTATGCTGTACCTGGGGTGCTCTGTGGTTGAGCTTTCTCTAGGGTGAGTGGCTGTGATGTATCATTAAGATCTGTAACAGTGACAGTCCACAAGGAACATCATCATTGTCAATTTACCAAAGCTTCATTTCCCCTTTACAGAAACAAGTGCTGACGTGCAAATGATTTAAAATAATTTGTGAGCTGCATCTGTGCTGAAAACCATTTCTGTGACATAATTAGAATGTGGTGCACCGAGCATTAAAACGAAAAACTGTCAACACGCATTGTTCAGGCAAGATCTTACTGCTGCACCTCCCTCACACATTATAAACATTTATATTTAATTGCCTTTTGGGTATAAAACGTAGAAGTTAATTTTAATGCTGTAATTGAAACATAAACTTTACTGATTTACTTGTCATGGAGTCACAGAGTGAAACAGTGTGGAAACTTTGGCCCAACTTGCCCACACCGGCCAACATGTCCCAGCTAAACTGGTCCCACCTGCCTGCGTTTGGTCAATATCCCTCCAAACTGGTTCTATCCATGTACCTGTCTAACTGTTTCTTAAATGTTGGGATAGTCCTTGCCTCAACTACCTCCTCTGGCAACTTGTTACGTACACCCACCACCCTTTGTGTGAAAAAGCTACCCCTCAGGTTCCTATTAAATCTTTTCCCCTTCACCTTAAACCTATGTCCTCTGATCCTCAATTCACCCACTTTAGGCAAGAAACTCTGTGCATTTAGATGATCTATTCCTCTCATGATTTTATACACCTCTATAAGATCACCCTTCATCCTCCTGCGCTCCCAGGAATAGTCCCAGCCTGTCCCTATAGCTCAGACCCTCTAGTCCTGGCAACATCCTCGTAAATCTTCTCTACACCCTGATTCAGGGAACTTGAATTGACATAAAATTCAAGCCTTTTGCAGCTATCTCTGCAGGAAACCAATCTCCATGGCAACCACGGGTGGAAACATGATAAGACTAAAAGCAGGGAATGATGAAAACAGATGACTGATGTGAAAATATGATTAAATAGCATTGATCGCATTAATGAATGGACCACAGAGCTCTCATTCTGCTTGACAACATCTTTCCTATAGCATGGTGCCCAGAACAGAACACAACACTGCAAATGCAGCCTCACCAACATCTTATACAAGGGCGGCACGGTAGCGCAGCGGTAGAGTTGCTGCTTTACAGCGAATGCAGCGCCGGAGACTCAGGTTCGATCCTGACTACGGGTGCTGCACTGTAAGGAGTTTGTACGTTCTCCCCGTGACCTGCGTGGGTTTTCTCCGAGATCTTCGGTTTCCTCCCACACTCCAAAGACGTACAGGTATGTAGGTTAATTGGCTGGGTAAATGTAAAAATTGTCCCTAGTGGGTGTAGGATAGTGTTAATGTACGGGGATCGCTGGGCGGCACGGACTTGGTGGGCCGAAAAGGCCTGTTTCCGGCTGTATATATATGATATATGATATGATAACATGACCTCCCAACCTCTATACTCAATACACTGACTGATGAAGGCCAATGTACCAAAAGTCTTTTTTACCACTCGATCTACCTGTGACTCCCCCTTCAAGGAACCATGCACCTGCACTCCTAGATCCATTTGCTCTACAATACTCCCCAGAGCCCTACCATTCACTGTATCACCGAGTAATAGAATCATGCAGCGTGGAAACAGGCCCTTTGGCCCAACCTTCCCATGACGACCAATATGCCCCATCTACACTAGTCCCACCTGCCTGCATTTGGTTGATAGCCCTCTAAACCTATCTATCCTTGTACCTGTCCAAACCTTTCTTAAACATTGTGCTAGCACCTGCCTCAACGTCCTCCTCTGGCAGCTCGTTCCATACACCCACCACTCTTGGTGTAAAAAAGTTACCCCTAAGGTTCGTATTAATGAATTTGTGTGGAACTTTCAAGATTCAAGAGCGATGCACATTCATAGTTCAGTATTGCTAGGGTTATCATTGAATCTAGTGAACTGAACATGCAATTTAAATCTTGCACATCAAGGATTGCTTGATTTGATAGCAAATTCACTATTTCTGGGGCTCAAGGAGACGAGAAATTATTTCACATTGCACAACATATTTGCAAGCAGTTAATTGTGCATTTCTGCATTTCACCGGGATTATGTTCAGAAGCTGCTGGGCAAACACACATTGATATCAAGGAAAGACACGATTGGGCGGCATGGTGGAGCAGCGGTAGAGTTGCTGCCTCATGGCTGCCTCATAGCGTTAGAGACCCAGGTTCGATCATGACTGATCAGGAAAGTTTACTCTGGCAATATGGGAGTGGGCAAAGCTTGATTTTATCTTTGGAAATTAGGAGGGACAAGTGGGCAAAGTGTTCGTGGATGAGCCTCTTGGGACCAGCAACCACTGTTCTATTAGGTGTAAGATAATTATGGATAGGGACAGAGCGGGCCCACAAGTTAACATGCTAAATTGGGGCAAGGCCAACTTTGAGGGTGTGAGACAGGCACTCACTTGAGTTGATTGGAGTAGGTTGTTTAATGGGAAAGGAACGTCAGGAAAGTGGGATGTTTTTAAAGTGTGCTGACAAGAGTTCAGGACATGCACATCCCTGTTAGATTGTAGGGAAGCCTGGCTGACAAGAGAGATTGAGGCTTTGATCAAGAATAAGGAGGCTTGGGACAGGTATAGGCAGATGGGATCACATGTATCCCTGAAGGAATTTTGGGAACTAAGGAGTAAGCTAAAAAAGGAAATCAGAAGGGCAAAAAGAGGACAGGAGATAGCTCTGGCAGAAAGCATTAAGAATAATCCCAAGAGATTTTATAAGCACACAAAGGGAAAAAGGGTAACCAGAGAGAGAGAGAGAATGGGACCCCTCAGGAATCAAAATGGTCAACTCTGTGTGGAGCCACGGGAGATGGGCAAGGTCCTCAATGAGTGTTTCTCCTCTGTTTTTACCGTGGAGAAAGACAGGGGGAAGGGGGTTCTTGAGGTAGTCACTG
Organism: Rhinoraja longicauda; assembly: GCF_053455715.1. Lineage (NCBI taxonomy): Eukaryota > Metazoa > Chordata > Chondrichthyes > Rajiformes > Arhynchobatidae > Rhinoraja > Rhinoraja longicauda. The sequence goes on along the minus strand of NC_135962.1, from coordinate 27,047,475 downwards.
GAAGTGTCTTGAGAGCATTCAGTATTATGGTCACAGATGTGCTGAAGGTCCTGACGTGAATGAAGATAGACAAATTTCCCGTGGTCAAAAAGGCTTTTAGCACATTGGCCTTCATCAGTCAGAGCATTGAGTATAGAAGTTGGGAGGTCATGATGTTGTGTGTAAGACGTTGGTGAGGCCGCATTTAGAGTATTGTGTTCAGTTTTGGGCAACAGGTTATAAGAAAGATCTGTCAAGCTGGAAAAGGGTGCAGAGAAGATTTACGAGGATATTGCCAGGACCAGAGGGCCTGAGCTATAGAGAGAGTTCGAGCAGGCTAGGACTCTACTCCTAGCGCAAGAGGATGAGGGGTGATCTTATAGAGGTGTACAAAGTCATGAAAGGAATAGATTGCCTAGATCCACAGTCTCTTCCCCAAAGTAGGGCAAAAGACATAGGTTTATGGTGCGTGGAGAACATTTTAATCTGAACCCGAGGGGTGACTTTTTGATGCAAAGGGTGGAAGGTGTACGGAACGAGCTGCCGGAAGAGGTGGGTGATGCAGATACTATCGCAAAGTTTAAGAAACATATAGATAGGACAGGTTTAGAGGGATGCTAGACCAAGTGGACATGTTGGGCCCAAACCACTCCTGCATTGGTGCAGCACCCTCTCCTCCCCCACTCAGCCCTCCCCTCTCCCCCACCACTCCTCCCTCCCCTTCCCCCCCCCTCCCTCCATCCCCTCCCCCCCCCTCTCCCACCCCCCTTGGTGTACAGGGTGATCACTGGTCAGTATGGACTCAGTGGGCCGAAAGGTCTGTTTCCGTGCTGTATCTCTAAACTAAACTAAAACTATTCTTACCTCTGTCCTTGATTTCAACCATCTACCTGTCAAAAACCCTTGCCTGTGTCCACTTATTTCCAGCCACGATCTCATATATCATATCATATCATATACAGCCGGAAACAGGCCTTTTCGGCCCACCAAGTCCGTGCCGCCCAGCGATCCCCGCACATTAACACTATCCCTCACCCACTAGGGACAATTTTTACATTTACCCAGCCAATTAACCTACATACCTGTACGTCTTTGGAGTGTGGGAGGAAAGCGAAGATCTCGGAGAAAACCCACGCAGGTCACGGGGAGAACGTACAAACTCCTTACAGTGCAGCACCCGTAGTCAGGATCGAACCTGAGTCTCCGGCGCTGCATTCGCTGTAAAGCAGCAACTCTACCGCTGCGCTACCGTGCCGCTCTGTTCTACTTCTCCCCTTTTCCAACTTTCTTCCCCCCCCCCCTCTCCCCCCGCCCCCCACAATCAGCCTGAAGAAGAGTCCTGACCCGAAAAATTAACTACCCATGTTCTACAGAGATGCTGCCTCAGCCGCTGAGATTAGTTTAGTTTAGTTTAGTTTAGAGATACGGCATGGAAATATGGCCCTTTCTCCTACCGAATCCGTACTGACCAGCGATCCCCGCACACTTACACTATCCTACACACACTAGGAACAATTTACAATGTTACCCAAAGCCAATTAACCTACAGACCTGTACAATATTGGAGTATAGGAGGAAACTGGGGCACCCAGGGGAAACCCACGCAGGTCACGGGGAGAACGTACAGACGTAGGATCGAACCCGGGTCTCTGTTGCTGTTGGGCAGCAACTCTACCGCTGTGCCACCGTGCTGCCCAGCAGTTACTCCAGCACTTTGCGTCCAACACTTTGGTAACAGCTTTCCTCATTAGTTTTCTTAAGCCAACATTTTCTATATTATTTTTATGTCTTATTTTTAATTATTCCTTTTGTTCCACTGACTTTGTGACCTTTGGGCTTTAGGGAAGGGTGGTGCCATTACGTAATCTCCTCTCTAAATCCCTCTGACTCCATCACAGAGTCTGAATAGACAATAGACAATAGATACCGCAGGAGTAGGCCATTCGGCCCTTCGAGCCAGCACCACCATTCAATGTGATCATGGCTGATCATTCTCAATCAGTACCCTGTTCCTGCTTTCTCCCCATACCCCCTGACTCCGCTATCCTTAAGAGCTCTATCAAGCTCTCTCTTGAATGTATTCAGAGAATTAGCCTCCACTGCCTTCTGAGGCAGAGAATTCCACAGATTTACAACTCTCTGACTGAAAAAGTTTTTCCTCATCTCCGTTCTAAATGGCCTATCCTTTACTCTTAAACTGTCGCCCCTGGTTCTGGACTCCCCCAACATTGGGAACATGTTTCCTGCCTCTAACGTGTCCAACCCCTTAATAATCTTATATGTTTCGATAAGATCCTCTCTCATCCTTCTAAATTCCAGTGTATACAAGCCTAGCTGCTCCAGTCTTTCAACATAGGACAGTCCCGCCATTCCGGGAATTAACCTAGTATACCTACGCTGCACGCCCTCAATAGCAAGAATATCCTTCCTCAAATTTGGAGACCAAAACTGCATACAGTACTCCAGGTGCGGTCTCACTAGGGCCCTGTACAACTGCAGAAGGACCTCTTTGCTCCTATACTCAACTCCTCTTGTTATGAAGGCCAACATTCTATTGGCTTTCTTCACTGCCTGCTGTACCTGCATGCTTCCTTTCAGTGACTGATGCACTAGGACACCCAGATCTCGTTGTACTTGCTCTTTTTCTAACTTAACACCATTCAGATAATAATCTGCCTTCCTATTCTTACCACCAAAGTGGATAACCTCACACTTATCCACATTAAACTGCATCTGCCATGCATCCGCCCACTCACACAACCTGTCCAAGCCACCCTGCAACCTCATAGCATCTTCCTCACAGTTCACACTACCACCCAGCTTTGTATCATCTGCAAATTTGCTAATGGTACTTTTAATCCCTTCATCCAAGTCATTAATGTATATTGTAAATAGCTGCGGTCCCAGCACCGAGCCTTGTGGTACCCCACTGGTCACTGCCTGCCATTCTGAAAGGGACCCATTTATCCCCACTCTTTGCTTTCTGTCTGCCAACTAATTTTCTATCCATGTCAGTATCCTACCCCCTATACCATGTGCTCTAATTTTGCCCACTAATCTCCTATGTCAAGTCAAGTTTATTTGTCATATACACATACACGATGTGCAGTGAAATGAAAGTGGCAATGCCTGCAGATTGTGCAACAAAAGAATTACAGTTACAGCATATAAATTAAAGTTAATACAGAAAAGACAAAATTTAGTCCCTGGAGTTATAATAGTTAACAGTCCTGATGGCCTGTGGGAAGAAGCTCCGTCTCATCCTCTCCGTTTTCACAGCGTGACAGCGGAGGCGTTTGCCTGACCGTAGCAGCTGGAACCGTCCATTGCTGGGGTGGCAGGGGTCCCTCATAATCTTGCTTGCTCTCGATCTGCACCTCCTGATGTATAGGTCCTGCAGGGGGGCGAGTGTAGTTCCCATGGGGCGTTCTGCCGAACGCACTACTCTCTGCAGGGCCTTCCTGTCCTGGGCAGAGCTGTTCCCAAACCAGACTGCGATGTTGCCGGACAGGATGCTCTCTACAGCCCCAGAGTAGAAATAATTGAAGGATCCTCAGAGACACTCTGAATTTCCTTAGCTGTCTAAGGTGGTAAAGGCGCTGCTTTGCCTTACCCACCAGTGCGGCAATGTGTTTTGTCCATGTCAGATCCTCTTTGATGTGGACTCCCAGGTATTTAAAACTGCTCACCCTATCCACAGTAGACCCATTTATTTCCAGTGGCGAGTACGTCCTTGGATGTTGAGCCCTTCTAAAGTCCTTGTCGAAGGCTTTCTGAAAGTCGAGGTACATCGCATCCACCGGCTCTCCCCTGTCAATTTTCCTAGTTACATCCTCAAAAAATTTCAGAAGATTAGTCAAGCATGATTTCCCCTTCATAAATCCATGCTGACTCGGAACGATCCTGTTACTGCTATCCAAATGCTCCGCAATTTTGTCTTTTATAATTGACTTCAGCATCTTCCCCACCACTGATGTCAGACTAACTGGTCTATAATTTCCCGTTTTCTCTCTCCCTCCTTTCTTAAAAAGTGGGATAACATTAGCTACCCTCCAATCCACAGGAACTGATCCTGAATCTATAGAACATTGGAAAATGATCACCAATGCATCCACAATTTCTAGAGCCACCTCCTTAAGTACCCTGGGATGCAGACCATCAGGCCCTGGGGATTTATCAGCCTTCAGTCCCATCATTCTACCCAACACCATTTCCTGCCTAATGTGAGTCTCCTTCAGTTCCTCCATCACCCTAGGATCTCCGGCCATGAGAACATCTGGGAGATTGTTTGTATCTTCCTTAGTGAAGACAGATCCAAAGTACCGGTTCAACTCGTCTGCCATTTCCTTGTTCCCCATAATAAATTCCCCTGCTTCTGTCCTCAAGGGACCCACATTTGCCTTGACTATTTTTTTCCTCTTCACGTACCTAAAAAAGCTTTTACTATCCTCCTTTATATTATTGGCTAGTTTACCCTCGTACCTCATCTTTTCTCCCCGTATTGCCTTTTTGGTCATCTTCTGTTGCTCTTTAAAAGAGCCCCAATCCTCTGGCTTCCCACTCTTCTTTGTGGCCCCGATCCGAAAAAGTCGCCTATCCATGTTCTCCAAGGATGCTGTCTGACCCGTTGAGTTACTCCAGGATTTTGTGTCCTTCTCAGCCTCATGTTGTCCTCTCCAATATAACGTTACCCAAACTTCTTACGGTTTCCCAGCAATACACAATTTTACATCTTGCGAATTAGTGCGTGGAGGTATAATTTGGCCAAGAGATACTAAGGTTCTCAAAGTGACAGAAAGTATCAGAAACGTCATGAATGCAGCTGAGAAGTGAATGGACAAACGATGAGGCAATTGTCGGAATCTTTTAAAATATTCACATGGATAGAAGTGAAAATGTAGCAAAACATCAGGCAGGAAGATCTTTTTGTGAACTCTGGGAAACCAATGGAAATGTGTGGCAGGGAACTGAGGGGCAACATGATTGAAGTAAAAGAATTCTGTTTTATTCCTTTGGAGATATTTTTCTTTTTATCTTACTCGATATTTAGATCAGGAAGAGAGTGGTGTCCAGTAACACTTCGCCAAACCTCTCTTGATGTATCACAATTGCTGTAGATTTGATGATAAAAGCCCCTGTTGCATTGTTTATTTATTTATTAAATAAAATCTTGTCAGCAGGAACAGGAACAAAGGGAGCTTTGATGTTGCCTGATTATTCCAAGCAATGGTGTGCCTCTCTACAGTCCTGCAAGATGGCTTTGCAGGACGATGTACCAGCGCATTCCATGCATTCTCTCTGAGGTTCTTTTAGCAATACACATTGCTGAAAATGCAGGGATTATATTTGCCGTTTGACAAAGCTGATGCACAAGGAGATAAATATAATGCAGATCAACGGGACGTGCAATTGCAACAAGCTGCTGAACAAGAGAATGACTGAGAGAAGTAAATTATCGTGCAGCTGAAAGGAGATATCCTATAACTCTCCATTAAGTACAAAATGATTCAAATTTTCAATTATTTGGCTGCAAATAACAAAGTGTGTAGAAGTACTCAGCTTGATTTATAAATCTTCATTTCTGCAGGAGACTGATTAGGTTTTTTTGTTGTTTCGTCACGCGTATACACACCGATCAGCCAAAACATTATGACCTGATGAGCCAACACATTATGACCACCTGCCTAATATGCTGTTGGTCCTCCGTATGCAGCCCCATACGCAGCTGTGTATTGTGACACATTCCTCCCGTGACCACCATTAACATTTTCTGTGACTTTTGCCACAGTAGACCTTCTATCGGTTCGGACCAGACGGGATAGCCTTCGTTGCCCTCGCGCATCGATGAGCCTTGGGTGCCCAACACCCTGTCACCGGTTTGTCACTCCTCGGACCACTGTCAGTAGGTACTCACCACTGCTGACCGGGAGCACCCCACAAGCCTTGCCGTTTCAGAGATGCTCTGACCCAGTCGTCTGGCCATAACAATTTGGCCCTTGTCAAATTCGCTCAGGTCTTTACTCCTGCCCATTTCTCCTGCATCCAACACCTCAACTTCAAGAACTGACTGTTCCCTTGCTGCCTAATATATCCCTCCCCTTGATAGGTGCCATTGTAACAAGATAATCAATGTTATTCACTTCCCCTGTCAGTGGTCATAATGTTTTGGCTGATCAGTGTATTCACAGTATCAATCTTTAGTGCAAGGTGGTCCATATCATGCAGTTTATAAAATGCTTCAGAGCTTCGGATTACATTAAGCTGACGAGATGTTTTGGTCTAGTGTCACCTACATCCTGTACAAAACAGGACATTTTAAATTTCCTGGGTCATATCTTAAGATCGATGTAAGTGTAGTTATAACAAATGCCAATTCAATATTTTTCACAACTGCGCTAAGGATCATAGGATACTCACATTAATTATTGCTTCATAAATTCTGATTTTGGTGTGTCATACAGTCAATAAGAGATAAAATGAATCTAATAAAACAGCATCAGAAGATCACCTCACTGTTTTTATGGCTGTAATAAAAGTGTTCTCTTTTTCTTTACAAAATGATGAAGATTATGATGGAAATATCCTGAGATCATGCCAGGCTCTGAAGCAGATTGGTTAGAGCAGGATGTTCCTGACTGTAATAACTGAAGGAGTGAAAGAATATCAGAAATAGAAGTGGTGGAAAGAATTGAAGTAACATTGCGGACTACTTTAATTGCAATATTCTCCATTCCATTCCCCAGCATTCATGGATAGCAAATGCAAAGAACAATTCCTTTCTTTCATTTTGAAATATAAATTTAATGTTAATAAAGAGTTCAGTTTGGAGATACAGCACAGAAACAGGCCTTTCAGCCCACTAAGTCCGCGCCGACCAGCGATCCCTGTGCACTAACACTATCCAACACACACTAGGGACAATTTATAATTCTACCAAGCCAATTGGCCTAGAAACCTGTATGTCTTTGGTGTGTGGCAGGAAACTGGAGGTCCCAGGGAAAACCCATGCAGAATGTAGTACAGAATGTACAACCACAGTACAGACCCGTAGTCAGGAATGAACCTGGGTCTCTGGCGCTGTAAGACAGCAATTCTACCACAGCGCCAAAGTGCTGCCGAGTCTGGCCAAATTAAATGCTAGAACAATGAATAATAGTAAAACTTAATGATAGATTTAGCTTTCAGTTATAGTTCAGTTTAGTTTGGTGTCACGTGTACCGAGGTACCGTGAAAAGCTTTTTTGTTGAGTGCTATCCAGTCAGCGGAAAGATTATACATGAATACGATCAAGCGCCCACTGTGTCGAGGTAGAGGGTAAAGGGACTAATGTTCAGTGCAAGATAAAGTCCAATAAAGTCTGATTAAAGATCAGCGTTCGAATATCTCCAATGACGTAGATGGGGGGTCAGGACTGTTCTTTAGTTGGTAAGAGGGTGATTCAGTTGCTTGAAGGGGAAGTGGGAGTGACCGGGGTGGTGCTATTCCTTGATTATGCTGGTGACCTTGTCAAGGCCACCAGCATAAAGTGTAGAAGGAAGGGAGCTTGGTTTGCGTGATGGCCGAGAGCTCTCTATCTATGACCTACTTGAATCGCTCTGCTGGCTGAATCGCTTTGCCTCCCAACAATGTTGGGAGGCAAAAAATATCATATCATATCATATCATATCATATATATACAGCCGGAAACAGGCCTTTTCGGCCCACCAAGTCCGTGCCGCCCAGTGATCCCCGCACATTAACACTATCCTACACCCACTAGGGACAATTTTTACCTTTACCTAGCCAATTAACCTACATACCTGTACGTCTTTGGAGTATGGGAGGAAACCGAAGATCTCGGAGAAAACCCACGCAGGTCACGGGGAGAACGTACAAACTCCTTACAGTGCAGCACCCGTAGTCAGGATCGAACCTGAGTCTCCGGCGCTACATTCGCTGTAAAGCAGCAACTCTACCGCTGCGCTACCGTGAATAAAATTTCCTTCGCTGAAAACATAAAATAAAAACAGAAAATGCTGAAAATGTTCAGCAAGTCAGGCTGCATCTGCGGGAAGCGACGCTGTTAGCGTTTTGGATTAAAGGCCCTTCGTGTGAATTGTGTTGAAAGTGACACATCATCAATTCTAGGCACATTGGGGCTGAAACGTTTCCACTCCCAAATATGATGATTTGGTTAGGTGGTGCTGACCAGAATTTATTACAAGGGTGAATGATGAAGTCAATAACCCTTCAAAAGTGTAGCAGAACTATTTTTTTTAATTAGTTTTCCATTTAGACAAATAAAAGGATTAATCCGAGGAAACTAAGGAACAATGGAAACATTGCCTAGCAATTTTGAGGCATTTCCAATGAGGTAGATGCTAGCCCAGGACTCTAGGTGGTGAAAGAATGGTTCCGTTGCCTGATAATAGCTCAATATGAAGTTAATATTAATAAATAATTGACTTAATAAACGACTTGATATTAGATCTGTTTCCATCCTCACGGGTCTTCCACCAACAATCATTCAAATCAAGTTCCAGCATGTGTCTCGTTTATGCAGTAAAGGTTTAGTTTAGTTTTCTTTATTGTCTTGTGTACCGAGGTACAGTGGAAAGCTTTTATCTGCTGCATGCTATTCAGTCAGCGGAAAGACGAAACATGATTACAATCAAGCCGTCCACAGTGTACAGATACAGGATAAAGGGAATAATGTTTAGTGCAAGATAAAGTCCAATTCAAGATAGTCTGAGGGTCTCCAATGAGGTAGATGGGAGATCAGGACCATTCTCTAGTTGGTGAGAGGACGGTTCCCGATAACAGTTGCCTGATAACAGCTGAGAATAAACTGTCTCTGAATCTGGAGGTGTGTGTTTTCAAGGTGGAGTTTGATGACCCAAACAGACTGCAGCAGTATTTGGACAACAACACATCTTTTCAATTACTTCCCACTTGGACTTGCTCAGGACCCTGCCCACAGTAACATATGAATATGATTATTAATCAGAAAACATGATTTAAAAAGAACGTGTTTACCAGAGGTTGGATGAATAAAACAAAAATCAAACTGCTTCTCAGTTTATTGGTCTATGGGGTTATTATAATCGCTGCAAAACTAGCTGTCAGGATGTACATATTGATTCCCTGCAGTCTTGTGAAAGTGAACTGCTGGCCACTGGAATAATAAATCTCCGCATCGAATTTACACAAATCCACATTCAGGGGCAACGTGGCAGTGAGTGCAGATGGTAGATTGAAAAGGCCAACGTGATCAATGGGTCCGGCCAGGCGCTATGACCTGTGGCTTCCACCGAGTAGGAGGTGTTTAGAGATAGAGCATGGAAACAGGCCCCTCGGCCCAACAAGTTCACACCAACCATCGATCACCCGTTCACACTCGATTTACATTATCCCACTTTCGCATCCACTCCATACACACAAGGGCAGCGGCGTGGCCAGGTACTAAAGATAGGGGGAGCGAGCACATAAAAAAAAGGCACCATGACACATAGCATACAATTTTAAACTCATTATACATTTATATTTTGTGTTTAAAATCGAAACACAAGGAAGATACAGTTTTAAAGGAAGTACATAATTGTTATTTTGTATTTAAAATCAAAACACAATTAAAAAGTTTTGAATTGAGATTCATATTCATTTTGCATATTTTTCATATCTTTTTCAAAAAGCTGAATCAAATGAGAAGCCGTTACCAGATCTAGACTACTTTTCTGTAAATATGTAGATAAATATTCGAGCAGCGAGGTCCAGAGGAGTGAGGTATTTGGGTGAGGCTGGAGGTGTGTGGAGTAAGAGGGCCGGAGACTGGGCAGTTGGATGATGATGCGCCGGCTGCCCATTGGGCCACGCAGCCCCGCCAACACATTCAAACCTCAGCGGTCGCAACACAGCGCCCCCCAGTGGAATGCCGATTTCAAGCATTTAGCTTGCAAGCATTTAGTGCGGGGCCCATGGCAAATGCTACTATGTTAATCCGACACTGGAGGTGCCCCCCCGGGAAGAAAAAGTGGACAGGCGAGGAGAGGTGTCCAAGGAAGGCGACAGCTGGAGGCCCACAACAGCCTGGGACTTGCCTGGAATAGGCACTGCTCATAAGAACGAGTGCATGGACTTTGAAAATGGTGCCAAAATATGACGTCTCTTGCTTGTGGGATGAGTGAACTATTTCTGTATATGTGCAAAGCGATGATTGAGAGTATGAGAGTATGGGAGTATTACTGGACTGTTTGCATGGAAAATAATTTCACTGTGTTAGCACTTCTTACATGTCACAAGAAAAGCACAATTGAACCAAAATCAAGGACCCGTCTCACCCCGGTCACTCCCTCTTCTTCTCTCTCCCATCAAGCACGAGGTACAGAAAACGCACACCTCCAGATTCAGGGACAGTCTCTTCCCAGCTGTTATCAGGCAAATGAACCATCCTCTCACTAACTAGAGAGCGGTCCAGGCCTCCCATCTAACTCATTTGAGTCTGAGGACTATCTTTAAATGGACTGTACCTTGCACTAAATGTCATTGCCTTTATCCTGTATCTGTACACTGCGGACGGCATCAATACACTGATGAATATTCCTTCTGCTGACTGGATAGAACGCAACAAAAAAAGTTTGTCACTGTATCGTGGTGCACATGACAATAAACTAAAATAAACTACCCCCCCCCAACACCTCCTACTTTCAGTCCGAAGAAGGATCCCAACCCAAACTAGGAAAATTGACAGGGGAGAGTCAGTGGATGTGGTGTACCTCGACTTTCAGAAAGCCTTCGACAAGGTCCCACATAGGAGATTAGTGGGCAAAATTAGAGCACATGGTATTGGGGTTAGAGTACTGACATGGGTAGAAAATTGGTTGACAGACAGAAAGCAAAGAGTGGGGATAAATGGGTCCCTTTCGGAATGGCAGGCAGTGACCAGTGGGGTACCGCAAGGTTCGGTGCTGGGACCGCAGCTATTTACGATATACATTAATGACTTAGATGAAGGGATTAAAAGTACCATTAGCAAATTTGCAGATGATACTAAGCTAGGGGGTAGTGTGAATTGTGAGGAAGATGCAATAAGGCTGCAGGGTGACTTGGACAGGTTGTGTGAGTGGGCGGATACATGGCAGATGCAGTTTAATGTAGATAAGTGTGAGGTTATTCACTTTGGAAGTAAGAATAGAAAGGCAGATTATTATCTGAATGGTGTCAAGTTAGGAAGAGGGGATGTTCAACGAGATCTGGGTGTCCTAGTGCATCAGTCACTGAAAGGAAGCATGCAGTGAAGAAAGCCAATGGAATGTTGGCCTTCATAACAAGAGGAGTTGAGTATAGGAGCAAAGAGGTCCTTCTACAGTTGTACCGGGCCCTGGTGAGACCGCACCTGGAGTACTGTGTGCAGTTTTGGTCTCCAAATTTGAGGAAGGATATTCTTGCTATTGAGGGCGTGCAGCGTAGGTTCACTAGGTTAATTCCCGGAATGGCGGGACTGTCGTTTGTTGAAAGGCTGGAGCAATTAGGCTTGTATAGGCTGGAATTTAGAAGGATGAGGGGGGATCTTATTGAAACATATAAGATAATTAGGGGATTGGACACATTAGAGGCAGGAAACATGTTCCCAATGTTGGGGGAGTCCAGAACAAGGGGCCACAGTTTAAGAATAAGGGGTAGGCCATTTAGAACGGAGATGAGGAAGAACTTTTTCAGTCAGAGAGTGGTGAAGGTGTGGAATTCTCTGCCTCAGAAGGCAGTGGAGGCCAGTTCGTTGGATGCTTTCAAGAGAGAGCTGGATAGAGCTCTTAAGGATAGCGGAGTGAGGGGGTATGGGGAGAAGGCAGGAACGGGGTACTGATTGAGAGTGATCAGCCATGATCGCATTGAATGGCGGTGCTGGCTCGAAGGGCTGAATGGCCTACTCCTGCACCTATTGTCTATTGTCTATTGTCTATTGTCTATTGTCTAAACATCCACGTAAATCTTCTCTGTACCCTTTCCAACTTAACAACATCTTTCCTATAACATGGTGCCCATTTGTTCACCTCTATTCTTACCTTTACTCTCACTTTGATCAAGCTTTTGATTGCTCGTCTAATATCACCTGATTCAGCTCTTGTCAGTTTTGGTCTGATCCTATTTCAGTGAAACACCTCTGGAAATCTTACATGTTAAAAGGATTTGTTCAGCGACACTGATTAAGTTTTGACTGAAACAGCAGATAAACTAATCTTGGCATTAATCTTAGCAAGTCATATTGCAAGCTTCTAATCTCGCCTTTTATCTCAGTCTCCTTTCTATTCCTTAGCTCTATGTAGAGGTGGTGTAGCCTGCCAGGAAGGCAGCTAGGTTTGCATAGTTAATCTTCCGTTCCACCCAGGGCCTCTGCTTCAATTATTTATAGTCTGAATGCATATTACTGTTGTACCCAGCTACTTGGCCTGCTTGAATACTGTCTGGATCAGTTTAATATTAAGTTTTGTGCTTATAAATATGCATACCTCCAGATTATGGGACAGTTTCTCCCCAGTGGATATCAAGCAACTGAACCATTCTATCACCAACGAGACAGCGGTCCTGACCTACCATCTACCTCATTGGAGACCCTCAGACTATCTTTAATGGGACTTTACCATGCACTCTGCGTTATTCCCTTTATCCTGTACCAGGACACTGTGGACGGCTCAATTGTAATCATGTATTTCCTATAACCTTTTTATTATCCAGTCTTTCTGCTGACTGGATAACAAAAAAGCTTTGTTATCCAGTAAACTAAACTAAACTACAACTAAGCAGTTTCAGTGAGACAAACACTTGAGGAAAGTACTAGACACTCACATTTATTCACAACCACTGTGCAAATATTGAACAGAAAATTAAGTCCTTGTTTCCATTTAGATTTGGCAAACAAATTGTGGTGAATTAACAGTGTTAAAGATGCGCACCCAATGCAAAAATCTTTTAATTCTCATGCATTATCTACTTTAAAAGTAATTACAACTGGATAACCCGATTTTATTTTAGCACTACATGTAATATAGAAGTATATAACATTCTGAGAGTATAGAAAGGGTAGACAGTCAGAATCTTTTTCCCAGAATGGAAAAATCAAATACTGGAGGGTATAGCTTTAAGGCAAGAGGGGCAAAGTTTAAAAGAGCTATGTGGGGTGGGGTTTTTTCCATAGAGGGTGGTGAGTGTCCAATTTACAGACAAACTCACAAGTCATTGGGATGTGGGAGGAAACTGGAGCACCCAGAGGAAACTCACGTTGTTGCAGGGAGAACGTGCAAACTCCATGGAGATAGCGCCCAAGGTCAGGATCAAACCCGGGTCTCTGGCATTGTGAGGCAGCAGCTCCACCAGCTGTGTCACTGTGCCGCCCACACACAGTAACCATGGCTATTGCCAAATGTCATCTGGTCTTATTCTTTTTTCTGTTGCAACATATTACTATGATACTTTGTATGCTTGTGAACCAGATTTTTTGAGTTGCATTTGTGGTATAATAGATGCAAACGGCAGATTTTCTTCCCTGAAGGGCGGAAATAGTTGGGTTTTCCTCTTCCAGAGGAGGTTTACAAGAATGATCCCGGGGATAATTGGGCTAAAGTATGTTGAGAGTTTGACGGCACTGGGCCTGTACTCGCTGCAGTTTTGAAGGATGATGGCGGACCTCATTGAAACCTACCATATAATAAAAGGACAAGCTAGAGTGGATATGGAGAAGATGTTTCCAGTAGTGGGAGAGTTTAGGACCAGAAGGCACAACATCAGAATAAAAGGTCAGACCTTTAAAATGTAGAGGAGGAGGAATTTCTTTAGTCAGAGGGTGGTGAATCTGTGGAATTCATTGCCACAGACAGCTGTGGAGGCCAAGACATTGGGTATTTTTAAAGCGGAGATTGACAGGTTCTTGATTAGTAAGGGGGGTTAGAGGTTAAAGGGAGAAGGCAGGAGAATGGGGTGAGAGGAAAAAATAGATCAGCCCTGATTGAATTGTAGAGCAGACTTGATGGGCGAATGGAGTTTCAAGAGGGATTTGAAGTGCGCTCTCATAATTTTGTTTGGATTAAAGGAGGTGCTGGTCCACCAGTTGCTGGAATATTGGTGGTGGACCTGTATCAGGTATTGACTACAAGCTGCTAATTACTGCAGCAATTGGGGTCTGCCAGGTTACAATAATACATGTGTAAGAAGGAACTGCAGATGCTGGTTTAAACCGAAGATAGGCACAAAATGCTGGAGTAACTCAACGGGACAGGCAGCATCTCTAGAGAGAAGGAATGGGTGATGTTTCGGGTAGAGACCTTTCTCACCAGAGATGCTGCCTGTCCCGCTGAGTTACTCCAGCTTTTTGTGTCTATCTACAATAATATATCCTCCCTTGCTGCTTTTAACTTAACACCAATACAGCAAACATCTGACAAATCAGTTTTGGCTACATTTATAAATTTATAAAAATGTATTAAGCATGCAAAGCTACAACATTTAATTTAGTGCTCATTGTAAATAAAGAATGACTGGATGTTATTCAGCATTTTGATGATACATCAGATTGTAATGAAGTCACAATAACCATTGCATGTTTTTTTTTCCAGAGGACACCTTGTAGAACAGCATTTGATTATCAAATATCAGGTAAACAAATTATTTTTCCTTGGCAATTTATAGCCCCTGGGGCTAGCTGTTTGTAATATTTCACCCATCAAGGACATGACCTAGGTTATTTACAACCCATGATGAGGCTGTCCAAATGTTCGATGATACTGTAAATGATGGCCTAACACTTGTAAACTTCTCACAGTCTGTTTCACGACTCTCTAAGTTTAGGTCTTTAAAGATGCAGTTACTGCAGCTAAGAATTGAAAATGCTGGATACTAGATTGTGCTTTTAGAGATCAAATTGCTTCTCACAATAGACTTAACAGCACAAAAGCACAAACACCATTATCTTTACATTTAAAATGGTCAACTTGCAATGTTACATAATTAAGGCTGCAAAGGAAAAGCAGAGTGGGGTTTAGTTTAAAGATATACACAAATGGGCGGCACCTGGGCAAAGCAGTAGAGCTACTGCCTTACAGTGACCCGGGTTCGATCCTAACTACGGGTGCTTGTCTGTACAGAGTTTGTACGTTCTCCCCGTGACCTGCGTGGCTTTTCTCCGAGATCTTCGGTTTCCTCCCAAACTCCAAAGACGTACAGGTTTGTACGTTAATTGGCTTGTTGTAAATGTAAAATTGTCCCTAGGGTAGTGTTAACGTGCGGGGATCACTGGTCGGTGCGGGCTTGGAGGGCTGAAGTGCTTGGTGGGCCGAAGGTCTCGACCCGAAACATCACCCATTCCTTCTCTCCAGAGATGCTGCCTGTCCCGCTGAGTTACTAAAAACTAAACAAAGTACTGGCATAACTCAGTGGGTCAGGCAGCATCTCCGGAGAAAAAGGATGAGTTACATTTCGGATCAGGACCCTTCTTCAACTGAAGGGTGAAACTAGGACGTGCGGGGGGTGGGGTGTGAGGTGAAGAACTGGAGATGAGAAAAGGCCATTCAGGGCCAGCCACAAATTATCAGGCAGGGTGGTGCCTGGTAGGCCCGGGAAGGTGCGATCTCAAGAGAAACAATGTGGAGAACTGCAGAACTTGTAACATGACTAGGATGGAGAAAGGGGGGCAAGGAGGGAGGGGGGGAAGAGGGAAGCGGAGTGTAAGATGAAGTTATTTGAAATTAGAGAATTAAATGATTATACTACTGGGTTGTAATCTACCCAAGTGGAATGTGAGTTTGCACGTGACCTCACTCTGACAATAGAGGAGGCCCAGGACAGAAAGGTCAGTGAGGGAATGGGAAGGGGAAAGTAGTTGAAATGGTTGGCAACCAGGAGATCTCTTAGGATAGTTTAGTTTAGAGATACAGCATGGATAACCTTCTGAGCAAATTTCTCTTTAACACACCTTGAGCCAGTTACTTATTTCCCTGTCTTCTGATTAATGACATCCCTAACTGAGGAAAGCTTAGTTTCGAGAAAGCGTTGTACCACTGTGCTGACGAACACCTTCTTCGTTGTTGAGGAGGTTAAACCTATTAATGTTGGAAAGCCCAGTAAGATTGCGGCACAGTGGTGCAGCGGTAGAGCCACTGCCTTACAGCGCCAGAGACCGGGGTTCGATCCTGACTATGGGTGCTGTCTTTATGGAATTTTACGTTCTCCCTGTGACCACGCGGGTTTTCTCCAGGTGCTTCAGTTTCCTCCCATGCTCCAAAGACATAACGGTTTGTAGGTTAATTTGCTTTGGTAAGTTGGGAAATTGTCCCTAGCGTGTAAGATAGTGCTTGTGTACGGGGTGATCGCTGGTCGGCGTGGATTCAGATGGCCAAAGGGACTGTTTCCACGCAATATCTCTAAAGTATAGTTTAGTTAGAGGTACAGCATGGAAACAGGCCCTTTAGCCCACCAAGTCTACGCCGACCAGCGATCCCCGTACACTAGCACTATCCTACACAGCAAGGATGATGTACAATTGTTACCAAGCCAAATTAACCTACAAACCTGTACGTCTTTGGAGTGTGGGAGGAAACCATAGCTCCCGGAGAAAACCCACACGGTCACAGGGAGAACGTACAAACTCTGTACAGACGGCACCGGAGTCAGGATCAAACCTGGGTCTCTGGCGCCGTAAGGCAGCAAATCTACCGTCCCACCACCGTGCTGCCACCATGTACAGACTACGACACATCTACAAATAAAATGTGAATTGATAGATCACGACTCCATGGATCTTACAATCTGATTTAAAGTGTAGTATAATTTGTTTTTCATACTTTATGTTTCTACAAAAGATAAATTCCAGCCAGTTTCCATCTGACTGAAAATGAAGCTGTTGCAGGGTGCAATATTGCGTGGGCCAGTGAGGCAGGAACAACTTTTCTTCATTACGGGAATGACACCCAGGAAGCTGCCGACATATATCAATGACACTTTACCTGTCAACTAGAAGGATAGCTTTTGATTACTGCTATCATCTTGAGCCAGTCCAAGCCTTGCTCTACAAGTACTTTGAACATATTGCAGTGGCAACACAGTGAAAGCTAGAGCTTACAACTGGGCGATGAGCCAACCTGTTTCGATCACCCTGTCGACTAATTAGTGTGGCCACATTTAGTTAACAAGGAGAATGGATCCCAGCTGGTTCACCACCGTGGTCTACATTAAGCCATGAGGTTAGCTGGATAGCTGCAGGATATAAAGTATTACCCTACTTAACTCACGACTCTTATTCTATTCTGAAATGTTATCTTTGAAGTTTAGAGTTTTAGAATTTTTGTTTGGTTTAGAGATACAGCATGGAAACAGGCCCTTCGGCCCATCAAGTCCACGCCGACCTGCAATCATATGCTCAAATTTAGGGTTGCCAAATTCCTCACTCCCAAATACGGGACATGACGTCACCGTCCCGCGCCTCATGCGACCTCACCCAGCCAGCGGCCACGTGCTCCCAATTTACCAATGGCGGCCGCCCAGGCCGGGAGGCGGGATGTTATGCAACCTCCGTTAGGCATTGCCCGGGCCTCCGGGTCTACACTGTCTGGAGGTAGACACAAAATGCTGGAGTAACTCAGCGGGCCAGGCAGCATCTTGGGAGAGAAGGAATGGGTGACGTTTCGAGTCGAGACCCATCGTCAGTCTCAAGAAGGGTCTCGACCCAAAATGTCACCAATCTTCTGCTGGACCTCCATGAGGCAGGCGGCGAGGACGATGAAAGTATCCACAAACTGTAGAAGGCAAGAATAGGAAGGTGCTCGATCCAGGCTGCGAGAAGACTACGACTCCGTGGAGCAAGATGGCAACAAGCCAGGCCCTCAATGCTCGGTGGAGGGGTGGATCCTGTTTGTGACCGGGGTCCACGAGGAAGCCACCGAGGAGGACACCCACGACAAGTTTGCCGAGTACAGTGAGATCAAGAACCTGCACCTCAACCTGGACCGGCGCACCGGCTACCTCAAGGGCTATGCTCTGGTGGAGTACGAGACCTACAAGGAGACACAGGCGGTCATGGAGGGTTTGAACGGGTCGTAGCTGGCCGGGCAGCCCATCAGCGTGGACTGGGGCTTCGTCAGGGGCCCCGAGGAGCAAGAGGCGGAGTGGCCGCAGGAGAAGCCGAAGCCCGGATCGGCAGTGTCACTGAGCCGGGACGGAGTGCGGAGCGACAGGTGAGACGGAGCGGCCCGCACAGCGCCGGAGACCGAGACACGCCCGCAGATCGCCGTGCCCAAACTGAGCCGTGCGTTATAGGGGCCGTTTAATCTCAGTCGGAACTGTCGTGGGGCTGGGGAGAGGGTGGGGAGGAAAGGGTAAGGTTGGCTTGTGCAAAACAACACTCAGAAATAAAGTATTTTAGTTCCGAAAAACTCTGAAGAAGGGTTTCGACCGAAAACGTCACCCATTCTTTCTCTCCCGAGATTCTGCCTGACCCGCTGAGTTACTCCAGCATTTTGTGTCTACCTTTGATTTTAATCAACATCTGCAGTTTTTTTCCTACACTGTCCGGGCAGTGTCTGGGCCTACAGCGCCCCCTGGGCCTAATAGGGGCAAGGGCGGTCGCATACGGGACAAATCAATTTAGCCAAAAATACAGGATGTCCCAGCTAATACGGAACAGTTGACAACCCAACTCACTTTAGACTTCAGAGAGATACAGCATGGAAACAGGCCATTCGGCCCACTGCGTGCACGACGACCATCAATCACCCGTTCACACTAGACTTTTGAGAGATATAGCGAGGAAATAGGTCCTTTGGCCTACTGAGTCCACGTCGACAATCGAGCACCCGTTCATACTAGACCAGCACGTTCTTTGTTTTCCCTCTTTAACATCCTACAAACTAGTGACGCCGGATGACTGGATGAGAAAGTAGGATACCATAGAACTAGTATGAACGGGTAATCGCTGGTCGGCGCAGACTTGGTGGGCCGAGGATTATAGGTGGGTGAATGAGTAAATCAAGAATATCTTCCAGGGAAGATATGGCCACTTCCAGGGAAGATATGGCCACTTCCAGGGAAGATATGGCCACTTCCAGGGAACCAATGAGGAGCCGTGTGGAGGTTTTATGCACTGATTTTTTAAACCAAAGTTTCCATTTAGCAACACGTAGAAATATGTTAATAGACCTATTTTATTACCAACAGCAAAATCGCAAACATTGGGCGACACAGTCTAGATAAGGTGATCGCTTTTCCAATAAAATTTTATCATCCAATGCACATGTACAATTGAAATTTCTGGACCATAGCCTTTTGGAATTATGAGGAGCAAAGATGATTTAGGAATGGTAATTTTTTTTCTAATTTATACTCAGCCCTACACTGACCTTCTGAATGTACAAACATTGCACATTTGATCTGCAAATTAAAATAATGAATTATAAGCAATGTATTCTTTAGGTTACAGGGTCTGAAGAAGTGTCTCCACCCAAAACGTCACCTGCTCCTTTTCTCCAGAGATGCTGCCGAACCTGCTGAGTTACTCCAGAATTTTGTGTCTATCCTCCTACATATTCTATAGTTTAGTTTTACCTTTAATTTGATTTTATTTAGTTTAAAGATACAGCGTGGAAACAGGCCCTTTGGCCCACCAAGTCTGCACTTGACCAACGGTCACCCTGTACACCAGCAATATCCTAAGTACTCGGGACAATTTTCTATTTGTACTAAAGCCAATTAACCTACAAACCTGTACATCTTTGGAGTGTGGGAGGAAACCTGAGGACCCGGTGAACCACTTTGAACTAAGTCTACCAAGGTTGTTTTCTTAATCAGGTTAAAAGGAGGCCATTTAGACCATTATGGTTGTGTCAACTCTTTGAAACATTTTTCTGAGTTGCAATCCATGCTTTATGAAATTTCTCCCTTTCAAATCTTTTTCAAATTCCCTCTGCTAAGTTACAACATTTCTGAATAAATTGCTCTTCAACACACCTTTAGCCAGTTACTTATTTCCCTGTCCTTTGATTATTGACCTCCCGACCTGTAAAAAGTTTAGTTTAGGGCTGAAGAAGGGTCTCAATCCGAAAAGTCACCTATTCATTTTCTCCAGAGATGCTGCCTGACCCGTTGAGTTACTCCAGCTTTTTCTGTCTATCTTTCGTTTAGGGATACGGCTTGGAAACAGGCCCTTCGGCCCACCGGGTCCACGCGACCATCGATCACTCCTTCACAGCAGTTCTACGTTATCCCACTTTCACATCAGGATCGAACCCGGGTCTCTGGCGCTGTAAGGTAGTAACTCTACTGTTGCACCAATGTGCTGCCCTTGCACTTGGCCACACAGTCATGGGTGTAGAGGGAATAAACACATCAACGTGTATCTGGACACAATCAACACCAACCACATAAATCACATGGGGGGGGGCAGTGAAAGTAATCACTATTACCCGCGTTATCAAGAACGCATGCAATAAAAAAATCGCTTGAATAATAGCAACAAAATAAGGTGGGGAATAAAGATGTCATTCAATGGGTGAGGGTGCTCATTTTTCCCTTGTGTGGGCCTTGGGATTAATATCTGTGCACTCCACCCTCAGTGCTGTGAGGCAGCGATTGATTTTCGGTGGTGCAGCAGTGAATGAGTATGCAGGTGATTAATGTGCAATTGTCAGCTTTTACGCAACGGGAAAGATATGGGAGTGCAGGAGATTTCTTCACAGGCAAGAGAAGAAAAAAAACGGCAACTGCGATCTCCGTTGACCAAACACAGTGAGCAATTAAGAGTTGAGTGAAATGCACATCTCGTTACTTATTTACTAAAGTTCTGAGCACTAAACAGCGAAACAAATGGAAAAACTAAAAATAAGACACAAGAAATATATAGAAAACGTTGGCCTTAGAAAACTAATGAGGAAAACTGTACTTGAGTTGGACACAAAGTGTTGGAGTAACTCAGCGGGTCAGGCAGCATCTCTGGAGGTCGCTGGAGAACATGGATAGGTGATGTTTCAGACTAAAGGGTCCCGATCTGAAACGTCACCTATCCTTTTCCGCCAGAGATGCTGTCTGACCAGATAATTTACTCCAGCATTTTGTATCTATCTGGAGATAGGTGTCATTTCGGGTTTAGACCCTGCAGACCTGCTGAATTCCTCCAGCACTTTGTGCCCTTTTGTGCATCGACCAGCATCTGTAGTTCTTTGTTTCTACAAAGAATAGTGATTGATGCTTTTAAAAGTAAAGGAACAGATTGCAAGAACTACTGCTTTAGGCATTTCCTTTTCACCTTTATGTTGTGTGCAGAATGTAAGCTCGGTCTCACTGACACTGATTGAGAGGGAATCTGGTCTAATTATCGGTCTGACCTAAAAGTCTGAATAATAATATGCTAGACATTTCTAAAGTCCAAATCTTCTGGAATACAGTGCTCAGATATTGTTAGAAATAAATAAAATACTTCTCCGCTCTGTTCAAAGAGAATCAAGCCTAGGGTTATTTATCTCTCTGTGTGCTGTTCATTTTACTTGCATAATATTCATGAGTATCCCAAGGACAGGTGATAAATTTGTGCCAATTAGCTTGCGCAGAATTAGCATGTACATTTTCATTTTGTAAGATTACGTGACAGGGTCCAAGGTAGACAGTGACCTAAATCATTATGTTATGGATGTCCTAATTCTCTGATTAACACCGTTGAAAATTAAACCCATGGGCGACCTAAATGAAGACAATTGCTGTTGTGGCTGTGAACAACTCAATTGCAAAGTGACATTTTCTTGGCAAATTTTATGATATATATATGATTTATTCCTCAAATCCCTTGCTCAAGTAACTGCAGTAGAAACAAATAATTGCAGATGCTGGTTTATACTAAAGATAGACACATAGTGCTGGAGTAACTCAGTGGGTCAGACCGCATCCCTGGAGGAAAAGGATAGATGACCTTTCAGGTCGAGATCCTTCTTCACCTATACTTTTCCTCCAGAGATGCTGCCTGACCCGCTGAGTTACTCCAGCACTTTGTGTCCATCTTTGGTATAAACCAGCATCTGCAGTTCTTTGTTTCCACGTCACCTATCTATGTTCTTCAGAGATGCTGTCTGACCAGCTGAGTTACTCCAGCACTTTGTGTCATTTAATTACTATTCTTCAAGATTCAAGATTCAAGATTCAAGATAGCTTTATTTGTCATCCAAATTGGACGAAATTCAGTCACCCACAGTCCAACAATAAAAGCATTAAAATAGGTAGATTACACAATAAAGCATTAAAATAGGCAAATTACACAACCCCAAAAACACACAAAAAAAGAAACATCCATCAAAGAAACATCCATCACAGTGAGTCTCCTCCAGTCCTCTCCTCACTGTGATGGAAGGCCACAATGTCTTTTCCCTTCCCCTGCCATCTTCTCCCGCGGTCAGGTTGTTGTGGTTGTTCTTTGTTTAGTCCTGATTTTTCTTTAGGCTCTCTTTTTTTTTGAAGGGGCCTTCGCTGGTGCAGCGATAGAGTTGTTCTCTTATAGCGCCAGAGACCCGGTTCGATCCTGACTATGGGCGCTGTCTGTACGGAATTTGTACGTTCTCCCCGTGATCGTGGGGGTTTTCTCGGGGTGTTCTGCTCTGGTTTACTCCCACACTCCAAAGACCTGCAGGTTTGTAGGTTAATCTGCTTTGGTAAAGATTGTAAATGGTACCTAGTGTGTAGGATAGTGCTAATGTACGGGGATCGCTGGTCAGCGCGGACGTGAGGGGGCGACGCGTCTGTTTCCGCGCAGTATCTCTAATCTAAACTGAAGCTCTTGGCCTGCTACACTACTCCGTAGGTTTAGGCAATAGGTGAGCAAGGCATGTGGATAAGTGGAGTCAGTCCAGAGTGGGATGAGAAAGTGGGATATCATAGAACCAGTGTGAATGGGTGATCGATGATCGGTGTAGGCCTGGTGGGCCGAAGGGCCTGTTTCCACAATGTATCTTTCAATTGATTCAATTAAACTTTGGGGCCAAAATAAGCGAACAGTAAATATTGCCAACGAGAGGTTTGAGGGTGTGAGAGCGCTGAATTAACAACAGTGGTTAAAAGGTCATTAGCGCAGAGTCTTCAAACGCTTTATCATTCGAACTGTCAGCTCAATAATTGCTCCACAAATTAGTTTGCTCAATGATGCCATTAGGATATATTTTTAAGCAAAGTATATTAAACAATGGGTAGAGGCAGTCCACAGTTAGTTAAGCCATTAGTGACTTTCTCCCTCTGCCCCAGAAAATTAACAACGTGAATAAAGTTACTTGAATTACACATTGACTTATTGCTGGTCATAGAGTCATAGAGTGATACAGCACGGAAACAGGCCTTTCGGCCCAACTTGCTCTCACCGGCCAACATATTCCAGCTACACTAGTCCCACCTGCCCACATTTGGTCAATATCCCTCCAAACCTGTCCTATCCATGTACCTGTCTACTAGATATTAGAATATTATCACTTGAAATTATTGCTGCCAGTAAAAGTGAACACATTAAAACCTTTACTGAAGCAGATGGCTAAGGAACTTCAGAAAGTCTAAATTGTTTAGTTTATTATTGTCACGTGTACAATGAAAAAAAGTTCTGTTGCATGCTAACCAGTCAGCAAAAAGACGGCACAGTGGTGCAGCGGTAGAAGTTGCTGTTTGACAGCGCCAGAGACCCAGGTTCAATCCTGACTGCAGGAGCTGTTTGTACGGAGTTTGTACGTTCTCCCTCTGACCATGTGGGTTTTCTGGTTTCTTCGCACACTCCAAAGACTTACAGGTTTGTAGGTTCATATCCACTCCCTACACACTAGGGGCAATTTACAGTGGACCAATTATCCTACAAGCCTGCAAGTCTTTGGGATGAGAGTAGAAACCAAAACACCAGGAGGAAACCCACGCGGTCACATAGAGAACGTGCAAACTCTGCACATGGACAGCACCCAAGGTCAGGATCGATCCCAGGTCTCTGACACTGTGAGGCATCAGCTCTACCGTTGCGCCATCAGTTATACCAGCTTTTTCTCTTTTGCACCATCTAGCTTTTAGATGCAGAAGGTCATCAGTATGGACAATAAATTTCATATCAGGGCTGAATGAGATCACAGCACAACATCAGAAACTGATTACAATGAGTCGATTCAAAGATGCATTAAATTCTAGTTTGTTCACAATTAGCATTTTCACCCAATGGGCAAATTGCAAAGTAAAGCAAATCGGACCGGTATGATTGGCAAAATAATGAAGTTGCTGATTGTAAAACATTGCAGATAAAACCAGCAATATGACTATTGCAAACAAAGATCCTCCTAAAGATTATGATAAAAGGATTGATTTCTGCTATGACTTTCTCCGCCATTTATAGGCTGCATTTCAACATTTGCTTGATGACATAAGAAAATGTGATTGGAAGTCTCTTTTCTTGAAACCTTATTTTACACGGAAACATTAATAATAGTGAGAGGCGAGGATTATGCTGCCATCTCCATTCAGAGATCTTCAGCCAGAGATTCTTCTGGACAGAGATGTAGGGAGATCACACCTGAAGAACTGGTCTTACTCTTTAAGGAAGGGTGTGTTTGAATGGAAGTACGATATGGTTCGAAGGAGTTGTTTTATAAGGAAAGATTGGGCCTATACCTACTGGGAACCTATTTCTCCCTCACCCCCCCCCCCCCCCCCCCCCCCCCCCCACCCCCCGTTCTCCTACATTCCTTCTGGCTTCACAATTTGCAACTCCAATCCTTCTGTCTCACACCTTCTGCTTTAATCCCTGGCCTGTGTCCGACTGAGTTACTCCTGCATTTTGTGTCTATCTTCGGTGTAAACCAGCCTCTATAGTTCCTTCCTACACAATCAACTATTACCTGCCAGGCCTGTCATTCCCAGCTTTCTCCCTCCTCTCCCCTCCCCTCCCCACAACGATCAGTCTAAAGAAGGGCCTGACCCAAAACATCACCTATCCATGTTCTCCAGGTCATGCTGCCTGACCTGCTGAGTTCCTCCAGCACCTTGTGCCTATTTTGTGTAAACCAGCATCTGCAGTTCCCTGTTTCTATACTAATTGGGGATGGGAAGAATAAGAGATGCTCATATAAAACGTGTAAGATGTAAGAGGAGGCTTGACAGGATTGGGATGGAGGGGATGTTTTTGTTTTGTGGTAGAAGAGAGGAGCAGATTTCAGAAGAAAAGTTCAACCATTTAAATATGGAGATGAGGAGCCAGCTGCCTCATCAGGAGCCAGCATCATGGAGCCAGCATCATGGAGCCAGCATCATGGAGCCAGCATCATGGAGCCAGCATCATGGAGCCAGCATCATGGAGCCAGCATCATGGAGCCAGCATCATGGAGCCAGCATCATGGAGCCAGCATCATGGAGCCAGCATCATGGAGCCAGCATCATGGAGCCAGCATCATGGAGCCAGCATCATGGAGCCAGCATCATGGAAGATCCACGTCAGCTTGGCCATGCTCACATTTCACTCCTGCCACCGAAGAATGCACAGGAGCCTGAAAACTGTAACATCCAAGTTCAGGAGCAGTTTCTTCCCTACAACGATCAGGCTGTTAAACACTACAACCTCCAAATGAGCTCCAAAATACATTGACTTGGGGCATTGTTTTTGTCTTTGGACTATTATTGTTTGTTTTATATGCTTGCAGTGCTGGAGACCCGGGTTCGATCCTAACCTCGGGTACTGTCTGTATGGAGTTTGTACATTCCCCCTGTGATCGCGTGGTTTTCTCCGTGTGCTCTGGTTTCCACCCACATTCTAAAGATGTGCCAGTTCATAGGTTAATTGGCTTCTGTAAATTGCCCCTCATGTAGAATGTGAAAGTAGGATAACATAGAACTAGTGTACAGATGGCTGGCGTGGACTCGGTGGGCAGAAGATGCCTGTTTCCACGCTGTATCTAAACTAAACTAAACTAAACTAAACCTTATTGATAACTACGTATATATTAGTATATATATGAAAGAATTAGTACATATAAGATAACTATATAAGTAGGTCCCGACTGGAAATGTCATTAATCCATGTTCTCCAGATATGTTGCAGACCATCTGAGTTACTCCGGCACTTTGTCTCTTTCTTTGTAATCCAGATCTGCAGTTCCTTGTTTCTACTGAACATCCACTCTAGTTTAATAATTTTTAGAGAAATGGAGAGGCATCGTTTCCACCTGAATCCTGGCAGATGGAGATGGATACTCACTGGTTCAATAAAGGAACAAAATCATTGAGTGAGAATTGTATGTTAGCTTTTAGGCTTGGAATTGATTTTTAAACTCCGACATCAGAAATACTTTAGACTTCACTTTACACTTCAGAGATTCAGCGTGGTAACAAGCCCTTCGTCCCACCGAGTCCGCGCCGACCAGCGATCACCCAGTACACTATCACTATCCAACACACTAGGGACAATTTACAGAAGCCAATTAACATGCAGCCCCGCACGCCTTTGGAGTGTGGGAGGAAAACATAGCATCCGGAGAAAACCCACGTGGTCACGGGGAGAACGTGCAAACTCCGTACAGACAGCACCTGTAGTCGGGATCGAATCAGGGTCTCTGACGCTGTGAGACAGCAACTCTACCGCTGCGCCACTGTGCCGCCTAATGTAGAAATACACCTTCAAGAGTGAAGGAACAGAATTCCAAAGAAAATTAGCTTCACTTCAAAACCATTGCTGAACTTGTCAAGGAATTAATATCTTCAATAAATCCCTCTGGTTTTTCATTAAAGGGGCCATAGATGGTATCATCGCTGTGTGTGGGATTCGACTTTATGATCTATGTTGTCATACAATTTAGTACTAAGAGGGTAACGCGTGAACAAGGATATTTCTTTCAGATAGGATGTTAAATTGAAATCCTGTCTGCCTGCACCGGTGGATATTAAGGCTATTGTGATAGGGGTTCACAGAAGCAGATGTTTAACCTGCCAGCGTTTCTTTGTATAAAAATAATTCCATTGGCTTATTAACATTGCAGTTTAATTCATTTTACCGGTTACAAAATCGCTGCAACATATGTCTTGGATGCCTTGGATGTTTAAAGTAATTAATTCTCCAAGAGGTAATACTTACAAACAGGTCATCCAAAGGTACTCTATCCTTTTAAATTTAGATCAGATTAAATAAAATTGCAAGCAGTTGCCAGTGATTGTTCTTTTTAACCTTTAATATATATGTCAGAGTTTTTCAAACATGTGCACACTGATGAACTCTCCACCATAAAGTGTTAGACTGAGAATTGGCATTTTTCCTTGTTTGTATGTGCAGGGTATGCTGATTTAAACATTGTCTCCTGTGGTGCTGTTCGATCTTGTTAAGTGTGTTTAAGGATTTGCTACTGACATAGATAAAAAGGCAGCCTCTTTAGGATATTTTGGTAGATGTTGATCTTTCCTCTCTGTATTTAGTTCAGTTTTAGTTTAGTTTAGAGATGCAGCGTGGGAAGAGGCCATTCGGCCCACTGTGTCCTTGCTGACCAATGATCCCCGTATACTAGCACTATCCTAGACACTAGGGACAATTTACAATTAACGGAGCCAAATTAACTTATAAACCTGTACGTCGTTGAAGGTTGGGAGGAAACCGGAGCACCCGGGAAAAACCCACGCATTCACAGGGAGAACGTACAAACTCCGTGCAGACAGCAGCCGTAGTCTGGAACAAACTCGGGTCTCTGGCGCTGTAAGGCAGCGACTACCGCTGAGCCACCGGGATGCATTTTTCCCACATTTAACATTATTTTGGTTTAATTTAATGTTCCATTCATTTTCACCCAGTGCTCCATATTTAAGCATCTTTTATAACTTTGATGCTGTAATCCACATACATTTTTTAATTTGCTTGTAATAAGCATTTACCAAAATATGGAACATATTCATTTTTTTTGTAGACGAATGGTTTGGATTAAATGGAATTTTGATGGCTTTTGTTCTGGTTTTTCCAAAGTAATGCATCGCACCCTCTTCATCATCATATAATGGTACAGAACTCTGCAAAGTGTCAACAACATCAAGATTGTTTAATTGTCACGTCAACCGGCAATGGAACAATGAAATTCTTATTTGCTGCAGTTTGAGGCACAGTGATGCAGCATTAGAGTTGCAGCTCGACAGCGCCAGAGACCCGGGTTCAATCCTGACTACGGGTGCTGTCTGTAATCATCGTGTTACTGGTTTTAGTTTTAGAGATACAGCATTGAGACAGGCCCTTCGGCCCACCAAGTCTGCGTCGACCAGCAATCACCCGTACATTAGGTCTCTCCTACACACTGGGGACAATTTATAGAATACAATTAACCTTTTTAATTTGAAGACAATTAACCAATTTACAGAAGACAGATGCATGGGATAACATAGACCTAGTGTGAACGGGTGATCGGTAGTCCGTGTGGACTCGGTGGGCCGAGGGGCCTGCTTCCACGCTGTACCTCCAAAGAAATATTAGATCAACTGCAAAAAACGGTGTGGATAATGAGACAATGAAAATTCAGCACAGGCTATTCAACATCTAGAAGTGAATAAGTCTAAAGGAACTCACTGACTCTAATTGAGGGTGAAGTTTTCCTCCAAACTTATAGTTCCCCAGCCCCGCACGGCCCGATTCTACCTCCTATCCAAAATCCATAAACAGAACTGTCCTGTCAGACCCATTGTCTCTGCCTGCTCATGTCCCACTGAACTTATTTCCACCTACCTCGACTCCCTCCCCACCTATGTCCAAGACACCTCACACGCTCTCCATCTCCTCAATAACTTCCGGTTCCCAGGCCCCCAATCCCTCAACTTTACCATGAATGTCCAGTCACTCTACACTTCCATCCCCACAAGGATGGTCTCGAAGCCCTCCGCTTCTTCCTCGACCGTAGAACCAGCCAATCCCCATCTACCAACACTCTCCTCTGCCTAGCAGCGCTGGTTCTTACCCTTAACTTCTCCTTTGACTCTTCCCACTTCCTCCAAACCAGAGGCGTAGCTATGGGCACTCGCATGGGCCCTAGCTACGCCTGCCTCTTTGTCGGGTACGTCGAACAATCCCTGTTCCAGACGTACACCGGCCCCATCCCCGAACTCTACCTCCGCTACATCGACGACTGCATTGGTGCTACCTCTTGTACCCATGCAGAACTCACTGACTTCATACACTTCACTTCCAATTTCCATCCTGCCCTTAAATATACCTGGACTATCTCTGACATCTCCCTCCCGTTTCTGGACCTCACCATCTCCATCACAGGAGACAGACTAGTGATGGACATTTACTCTAAACCCACTGACTCGCACAGCTATCTGGACTACACTTCTTCCCACCCGGTCCCCTGCAAAAAGTCTATCCCCTACTCCCAATTCCTCCGTCTACGCCGCATCTGCGCCCGGGATGAGGTGTTCCACACTAGGGCATCAGAGATGTCCTCATTCTTCAGGAAACGGGGCTTCCCCTCTTCCATTATAGGCTCTCACTAGGGTCTCTTCTACATCCCGCAGCTCCGCTCTTGCTCCCCCTCCCCCCACTCGCAACAAGGACAGAATCCCCCTCGTTCTCACCTTCCACCCCACCAGCCAGCGGATCCAACAAATCATCTGCCAACATTTCCGTCACCTACAACGGGACCCCACCACTGGCCATATCTTCCCATCCCCTCCCCTCTCTGCGTTCCGCAGAGACCGTTCCCTCCGTAACTCCCTGGTCCACTCGTTCCTTCCTACCCCAACCACCCCATCCCCGGGCACTTTCCCCTGCAACCACAGGAGATGCAACACCTGTCCCTTTACCTCCCCCCTCAACTCCATCCAAGGACCCAAACAGTCTTTCCAGGTGAGACAGAGGTTCACCTGCACCTCCTCCAACCTCATCTATTGCATCCGCTGCTCTAGATGTCAACTTATTTACATCGGCGAAACCAAGCGCAGGCTCGGCGATCACTTTGCTCAACACCTGCGCTCGGTTCGCGTTGGCCAAACTGATCTCCCGGTGGCCGAGCAACTCCCCCTCCCATTCCCAGTCTGACCTTTCTGTCATGGGCCTCCTCCAGTGCCATAGTGAGGCCCACTGGAAATTGGAGGAACAGCACCTCATATTTCGCCTGGGCAGCTTGCAGCCCAGTGGTATGAACATCGACTTCTCCATCTTTAGATAGTTCCTCTGTCCCTCTCTTCCCCTCCTCCTTCCCAGATCTCCCTCTATCTTCCTGTCTCCACCTATATCCTTCCTTTGTCCCGCCTCCCTGACATCAGTCTGAAGAAGGGTCTCGACCCGAAACGTCACCCATTCCTTCTCTCCTGAGATGCTGCCTGACCTGCTGAGTTACTCCAGCATTTTGTGAATAAATACCTTCGATTTGAACCAGCATCTGCAGTTATCTTCTTATACTAATTGAGGGTGAGGACACCAAGGTCTCATTGCACTTCCCCTTTACCTGCACCTATTTTCTATGTTTTTATGTTTCTATGCATGTACATATTGCCATATGTTTAGTTTAGTTTTGAGATACAGCACAGAAATGGGCCCCTCGGCACTATCCTACACACTAGGGAGAATTTACAAATTTTACTGAAGCCAATTAACCTACAAACCTGTACATCTTTGGAGTGCAGGAGGAAACCGGAGCACTCGGACAAAACCCATGCGGCACGGAGTGAATGTACAAATCCGTACAGCCAGCACCTGGATCGGCCCAGGATCTATAGCATCGTCAGGCAGCAACTCTACCATTGCCCCACCGCATCCACCACCCTAAAGGAATTTGTGAGAGAAACAAATACGTTTATTATTTGATGAATCATTCAGGATTTAGACTAGCCGTTTATGTGTGTGTATAGATTGCCATATGTCTTGCAGTAGTTATAGAGATACAACATGGAAACAGGCCCTTCGGCACACCGAGTCAGTGCTGACCATCGATCACCTGTTCTGTCAGGGGTTATGGGGAGATGGCAGGAGCATGCAGGGGTTATGGGGAGATGGCAGGCGCATGGCGAAAGATAGTTCAGCCACGATTGAATGGCAGAGTAGACTTGATGGGCCGAATGGCCTAATTCTGCTCCTATAACTTAAGAACTTTCTCATCCACTCAAGTACAGAGGGCCAATTACCGAACCAACTTACCGAATAGTGAAAGGCTTGGATAGAGTGGATGTGGAGAGAGTGGAGAGTCTAGGACTAGAGGTCATAGCCTCAGAATTAAAGGACGTTCCTTTAAGAAGGAGATGAGGAGGAATTTCTTTAGTCAAAGGGTGGTGAATCTGAGGAAATCTTTGCCACACAAGGCTGTGGAGGCCGTCAATGGATATTTTTAAGGCAGAGATAGATAGATTCTTAATGAGTATGATGTCAGAGGTTATGGGGAGAAGGCAGGAGAATGGGGTTAGGAGGGAGAGATAGATCAGCCATGATTGAATGGAGGAGTAGACTTGATAGGCTGACTCACCTAATTCTGCTCCTATCACTTATGACCTTATGACTTACACACCCGTCTTAGGGATGTGGAAGGAAACCAGAGTACCCAGAGGAAACCCACGAGGTCACAGGGAGAACGTGCAAACCTCATACAGAGGTTAAGATTGGACCCAGGTCTCTGGCGCTGTGAGGCAGCGGCCCTACCAGCTGCACCACTGTGCCGTGCTGTATGATGCTAGGTATTATACTGAAGGATTAGTTTTGCACTTTGGATGTCAGAAACAGGAAAGAATATTAGCGGCAGCATAAGGTGCCTTGTGACTCTGCGAGCTCCATATTAATTGACAACATTGCCATCTGCTGATGTAAACTGAAAACTACTGTGGTACAATTGCACCTCCGGCATTTTTTTCCCCTAATTAGAGGTCATCACCTTTGATGACTGGAATACAAATTTCCTCAGAGTAGGTCCATTACTTAAGTATAGTGTGAATTATTATGGAGTTTGCATATTGTTATGCCAATATCATTAAACTCTTAATTATGTCATAATGAATTGTTAAATATCTTCCATAATATACCCGGCACATTTTTTTAGCCAATCTTATGTATTTCTACAGTCATAGAGAAATACAGTGTAGAAACAGGTCCTTCAGCCCAACTTGCCCACACCGACCAAGATGCACCATCTACCCAAGTCCCACCTGCCTGTGTTTGGCTCATATCCCTTTAAACCCATCCTATTCATGTACCTGTCCAAATGTTTTTTAAACATTGCAATAGTACCTGCCTCAACTACCTCCTCTGGAAGTTTGCTTCTGCTCCCTCCCCCCCCCCCTCACCTTAAACCTGTGCCCTCTGTATAGTACAAAACTATTGTACAAGAAAGATTATTCTGCATAACAGACGAACGGTGTGACGAGCAACTTCGAGTTCCAATTTTCTAAAGATTAATTGCACAAAGCAACATTTCAGACTGAATTCATTAATTTGAACCTAAACTAGCTTGAAGCAAATTTTGGGTTTTTTTCCCACATAAGTAGCCAATTCTCATCTGGTTCACAATGTCTGGAAAAGTTAATGCAGTATTTTTCTAATGATGTCCCAAATTATTTTTCACTGCTAGTAGTACTTGTGATTATGTGGCAGGTCATGGAGTCAGTCAGCAAGGAAATAGGCTCTTTGGCTCAACTTCCCCACACCGACCAACTTGCCCATCTGCACTACAGTTGTGCCACCTGCCTGTGTTATGCCCATATCCCTCTAAACCTTTCCTGTCCAAATGTATTTTAAATGTTGTTATAGTACCTGCCTCAACTACCTCCTCTGACAGCTCATTCCATACATCCACCACCCTTTGTGTGAAAATGTTGCCCCTTATGGTCCTATTAAATATTTCCCCTTTCAGCTTAAACCCGAGGTCATCCTCTCATGATCACCCCCCATCATCCTGCGTAAAAGCTCAGCCTCTCGAGTCCTGGCAAGATCCTCGTAAAACTGTGGCAGTTGCAGAGAGTTTTTTTATCAATAATAAAAAAATGCATATTAATAATGTTCTGTAACAATCAATAGATTGCTTTTCAGTACTGAGTCAATATTGCACTACATTTTATACATGGCATAATATTGGGGCAGCAAAGTGGCGCAGCAGTAGAGTTGCTGCCTTATCAGGCCAGAGACCTGGGTCCGATCCTGACTGCCGGAGCTGTCTATGGAATTTGTACATTCTCTCTGTGACCGCATGGGTTTTCTCCGGGTGCTTCAGTTTCTTCCCATGTTCCAAAGACATGCAGATTTATAGGTTAATTGGTTTCTGCAAGTTGTCCTTGGTGTTTAGGATATAACTAGTTAGTGTATGGGGTGATCGCTGGTCAGAGCAAACTCAGTGGCGGAACGGCCTTTTTCCACGCTGCATCTCTAAAACTAAATTAATTCAGAACAAACTAATCTATTCCTACTCTGTATCTTATTCTTATTTCTCCCAATTCTACTTCTTTAGTTTCATCAAGATGACTGTATTTATATCTGGCTCCGCATATTTTGCGGTTTAATTTCTTTCGAAAACAGATGTGTTCACAGTATCAGCAATCGTTCTTTCATTCTAGTGTGAAATACATACATCTGTCAATGTCTGGAATGCTTTTTAACACCCCTAGACATATTGAAGACACTCCATAATAATTTGGCATAATTCTAATCATGTATTTGATGCAGACATCCAAATGCCACAGCTGTGAATCCAATAGAAGGCTGAATTTCAAAGTCATTCTGAAACATAAACACATTTAAACTTTAATAGTGTGATGATATTGACTTTAACAACATTCCTGCAGTGGCAGTGTAAAATACTTCATATGTACTGTAGTTTCAGGATAACATCTAACAGGAGGACATCAGAAGGCATTAGCATTCATGTCCTTTAATTCCAGCTGCTCTGGGCATGTGCAAAAAGAAATCATCCTTGGTATCGTTGGAGATTGAAATTCCTGTCCTACTGCAGATGCCAACATCAGCCGAGTGACAGACTGAAGTTGTTGAGCAGACACAGGGAAAAGCAAAAAAATGCAAATGGAATGCAAATTAAATGAATATTTTAAAAAGAAATGCTGCCTAACAAATCACAGGTGGTAATAAAAAGGCAAAATCCCCCTGCAACCAGAGTTTTGTTAGATATTGGACCAGGAATTGGATATCAGAGCCAGGCCTCATTTGGGGGCATTGGGTGAAATTAAACACATAAGCTGCCCTTTAAAAGAAATACTAAAATGGAGATTATTACATTTCAAAAAAGGGTTGCGCTAATTCCTCCTGAAACACGCATGTGATGATAACATTTATTTAAGACATCGAACATTTATCCTGGTGGACTGCGCGAATGTAAAATGACAGCAAGAGCTAATCCTTGACAATAATATTCATGCATTGTAATTATCTCTTCTCTGCCTTTCGATACACAAATCAGTCCAGCTGCTCTCTGAAGCTTACCGTCAGGGTTAATATTCAATTCCCAGGGCCTGTCATACATTTCTGATACTCTGAGACCTCAATTCATCTTCCTGTCATTTTCCCCCCTATCACCTACAAGATTATTTTACAATAAGGTTTATCTTAAAAGCACAACTTAATCATTACCTCCCCTCACCGTCTAAAAATATAAACGCTTTACGGCTCACTAATAAATCTGGCCCAACATTCATGGTTACTTTGGCGATATGTAGCCTCATTTCATGGAATATTTATGAATTGGCTTTTGTGATGTTAATGATCTCCCTAATTGTGTGTTTCATATTGGCCTGCCCAGGGTATGTGGGAGGAAATTATGGTTAAATGTCCCAATGTAGTGTCAAAATATTTGGTACGATACTCGTCTTTAATGTGCTTCCTATTGCCATGTCTCATATTCAAAATTGTATTAAAGCATTTAAAAACTGAGCAGGGATAAATAGAATACATTGCCAACAGTAGATCTATCAAAAACATAACCCCCATTGAGAATGACCGAACAGTGTTGCCCCACTCAGTCGTTGATGAGTGAGGTTTTTCAGAGCTCACTTACCGTGGGGAGATGTGGTGTGGTTTCGCTTTCCCTGATCCCAGGTAATCAGCCACCCAGGGCCATTTTAGTAGATTGCAGTGTGATTAATGCCGGCACGCTGATTTCTGGCAAGTTTCTGTCCAGAAAACACACCAGGTTCAGTTATTTATTGAATGAAGAGAAATCTATTAGAAAACCTGGGGAGGAGGGGGGGGGGGGGGGGGGGGGGTATTTGGAATTGTCGAAAACCTTTAAAAATTGAATTTAACTTGGCCATTTTAACATGGCAATGTGAGGAAGGCTGTCAGAAGATACAGCGGGATATAGATCAACTGCAGAATGAGCAGAAAAATTGGCAGATTGCGTTTAAATCAAGCAAGTGTGAGTTGTTGCACTTTGGGAATTCAAGGAATGAGTGTACAATTAATGGCAAGAACCTTAACAGCATTGATGTGCAGAGGGATCTTGTAGTCCATGTTCATAGCTCATTAAAGGTGGTAGCACAAGTAAATGGGGTGGTAAAGAAGGCAGAGGGTATGCTTGCTTTCATTGCTAGGGGCATTGAATATAAGACTCAGGAAGTCTTGATGCAGCTCCACAGGACTTTGATTAGGCCACATTTGGAGTATTGCGTGCACATCTGGTCACCCCATTGGAGGAAGGATATGGATGATTTGGAGAGGGTGCAGAGGAGGTTTACCAGATTGCTGCTGGGATTAGAGGATTTCAGCTACAAGGAGAGGTTGGATAGACTTGAATTGTTTTCTCTGGAACATCAGAGGTTGAGGGGAGACTTGATAAAAGTATATAAAATTATGAGAGGCATAGATAGATTGGACAAACAGAACCTTTTTCCCCAGTGTGGAAATGTCCATCACTGGAGGGCATAGCTATAAGGTGAGAGGAGGAAAGTTTAATGGAGATGAGCGGGGCAAGTTTTTTTTCCACAGAGGGTGGTGGGGGCCTGGAACGCATTGTGAGGGGTGGCGGTGGAGAACGATACCTTAGTGGCATTTAAGAGGCTGTTAGATAGGCACTTTGAAGTGCAGGGAATAGATATGGGCATGTACAGGCAGATGAGATCAGTTTAACTTGATATCACGTTTGGCACATCACATTTGAGGGCCCATTCCTGTGCTGTACTGCTCTATGTTTCACAACTGTTCATTACTTCAGCTATATTTTCTTCTGGATGATTTCCTGTTACTCTGAGCAAAACAGAAAGAAATGACCGTATCTCCACTCCACGTTTAAGATAGGGACTTCAACACAGAGAGAGTGGGGGGTATGGATCATGTGCAGGGCAAGGGAGTTTGTTTATTTTGGCATCATGTTCAGCACAGACACTGTGGGCCGTAGGGCCTGCTCTTGTGCTGCACTGTTTCATGTTCTATGTTCTATATTTTATTCAAATCAATGACACAACCATTTTCTGAAAGTGAAACTGCATTTCATGACACTACTATTTAGACCTAAAAGCAAAGGTACCAGCAACCTGATTGAATACTCCCTGATTGGAATGAAAAATAAAGGCCCCAAATGAAATTGTATTCCATGGTGTTGTTTACACTTGGAAGTGTATTGCATCATATATGCCTAGATAGAGTGAATGTGGAGACGATGTTTCCACAAGTGGGAGAGTCTAGGACCAGAGGGCACAGCCTTGGAATAAAAGGGACGTACCTTAAGAAAGGAGATGAGGAGGAATTTCTTTAGTCAGAGGCTGGTGAATCTGTGGAATTCATTGCACACAGATGGCTGTGGAGGATAAGGCATTGGGTATTTTTAAAGCAGAAATTGACAGGTTCTTGATTAGTGTGTCAAAGTTTACGGAGAGAAGGCAGGAGAATGGGGTTGAGAGGAAAAATAGATCAGTCATGAACGAATGGTGGAGCAGACTCGTTGGGCCGAACGGCCTAATTCTGCTCCTATGTCTTATCATGGAAATATAGACATAGAAACATAGAAAATAGGTGCAGGAGGAGGCCATTCGGCCCTGCGAGCCAGCACCACCATTCATTGTGATCATGGCTGATCATCCACAATCCGTAACCTGTGCCTGCCTTATCCCCATAATCCCTTGATTCCACTAGCCCCTAGAGCTTTATCTAACTCCCTTTTAAATTCATCCAGTGAATTAGCCTCCTCTGCCTTCTGTGGCAGAGAATTCCACAAATTCACAACTCTCTGGGTGAAAAATCTTCTTCTCACCTCAGTTTTAAATGGCCTCCCCTTTATTCTTAGACTGTGGCCCCTGGTTCTGGACTCCCCCAACATAGGGAACATTTTTCCTGCATCTAGCTTGTCCAGTCCTTTTATAATTTTAAATGTCTCTATAAGATCCCCTCTCATCCGTCTAAACTCCAGTGAATAAAATCCTAATCTTTCCAATCTTTCCTCATATGACAGACCCTCCATCCCAGGGATTAACCTCGTGAACCTACACTACACTGCCTCAATAACAAGGACATCCTTCCTCAAATTAGGAGACCAAAACTCCATACAACACTCCAGATATGGTCTCACCAGGACCCTATACAACTGCAGAAGGACCTCTTTGCTCCTATACTCAAACCCTCTCGTTATGAAGGCCAACATGCCATTAGCTTTCTTCACTGCCTGCTGTACCTGCACGCTTACTTTCAGTATCGCCTTATGATGATTTTGTGATGGTAATTGTGATGGGAAGATTTATAAGCTTCAAATCAAGGAAGCATTTTAATCAATTGTTTATCGGGCCAAACCTTGCGAGGATGATTATTGAGAGTAAATTATGCATTCTGCCATCAATGTGCAGATTCATCAGCAAATTTGGGAAACGAAGAGATACAATCGGACTTACAAACCTTCACAACATCAATTTATGGCGCTCTTATTGCATGGTTTCTCATCAGTAGCTTTCCAGATTACTAAATATATTTTAACAACATGATCATTACTAATACAATTTTAATCAATTTCTCTGGCCCAGAAAATGAACACATTAATTTTTTCAATCTCTTTGTAGCCCACAGTGAACTGTAGTCGGAGATTCAATTGGGGTGGCACAGTGGTGGAGTTGCTGCCTAACAGAGCCAGATACCTGGGTTCAATCCTGACTATGAGTACTGTCTTTATGGAGTTTGTACGTTCTAGCTGTGACCGCTCAAACTATCTTTAATCAGACTTTACTAGACTTTATCTTGCACTAAACGTTATTATTGATCATGTATGTATCTGTACACTGTGCATGGCTCAATTGCAATGAAGTGTAATCTTTCCACTGACTGGTTAGCATGCAACAAAAGCTTTTCACTGTACACATGACAATAAACTAAACTAAACTAAATCACATGGGCTTTCTCCGGGTGCTCCGGTTTCCTCCCACACTCCAAAGATGTACAAGTTTGTAGGTTAACCGGCTTCTAAATTGTAAATTGTCGCTAGTGTGTAGGGTAGTGCTAGTGTATGGGGTGATCGCTGGTCGGCGCGGGCTCGGTGGGCCGAAGGGCCTGTTTCCAGGCTGCATCTTTGAACTATATTAACTTTTCTTTACCACTCCATCTCTCTGTCAATCCAGTCTTTCTTTATTTCTTTACCTGGACTTGATTGGTCACCATTTCATTCTTCTTTGCTGTTTCATTTTGTTCGCACTCTTAAATTAAGTTGGTCAAGGAGATACACCTTCCCTCCCCAGTCGCCTGCTCAAGTCACAGATGCTCCACTATCCTCTCCATTAACTCAGGTCCAGCACGTTACACTGTAAATTACATCTCAAATGTAAATTACAACTTTTCAATAAAAATGATGTCCTCTCTTAGTTCTTGTATAATCACAACATTGAAAAGATTTTGCCTAAACTTAAATAGGATCCCTGCAGTCACTTCCCCTCCCCAAAAGCATTTAGTATAGATATTTAGTCAGTTTAGTTTATTGTCAGGTCAATAGTTTATTGTACCAAGGTACAGTGAAAAGCTTTTTGTTGCGTGCTAACCAGTCAGCAGAAAATCTATTCTTGATTACAATTGAGACATCCACAGTGTACAATTACACAAACCCACACGTCTTTGAGATTTGTGGGGATACCAGAGCACCGGGAAGAAAATCACGCAGTCACAGGGAGAACGTGCAAACTCCACACAGGCAGAACCTAAGGTCAAGATCGAACCTGGGTCTCTGGTGCTGTGAGGCTGCCTCCGCTGTGCCTCTGTGCCGCCCTGTTTATTCATCTGCAAGACATAGATAGTGGAGCCCAAGATGCCGAGTACACTCTCTTTATCCGTTTTCACAGCTAAAAGGCAAGGTAATGCCAGCAGTCCCATGGATGAGATAAGCTGCAGTCCAAAGTGACAATAGGGGCCGGAATTGATCATTATTTTTCCACTTGGCCTGGCTAACTCGAAAATCACCAACCGTTCATTTCAAAGAAAACACAGCTGCAAGTGACGCAAATACCATTAGGGAGATTTTTTATTTTTTTTTAAAGATTATCATATTCCAAAATTAGACTGCAGGTGCAAGTTGTTAATTTTGCAACTCACGATTTAGGCCTGGGACATGAGGACTTGCTAGCACTTTGCTCTGAATCACACCATTGTTAGTCCACGATTAAACATGACAGTCCGGGACTTTCGTTAAATGCAATCTCAGCGCCATTGGTTTAGAACAAACATGAGAATGTAGTCGGGATACAAAGGACTTGACATCAATTATTGAAGCCAACTCAGTATTATGTGAAGGAAATGGAGAAAGTGGCAGTCAATAGGATCATGTTTTGATAACGTTCTAACCAATTCCTCCCACTGAGAGTGAAATTCCAGTCTATACATTTCCTTAAACACCGATGTGATCTGCTTTATGCACGGCGGTATATTAGTTGTGGAGTTGTCAGGCCAGATAATAGACTCACCATGCCATCAGCGTGATATATGAATTGTCCTTCAGTATTTGGCAACACTATGTATCACCATAACCCCTTGCAGCACAACTTAATTTGCTAGTTTTCACTAACTTCTTGCCAGCTTTCAAAACGAGCGAAGAACAAACCCCATGGAAGAGCAGGTTACTGGCCAACTGACCTGAATCTATCAGATATTATTGGAATATATGTCAAACAGCTTGCTCCACCCCTTATTCCTGCCCAGAGGACCAGCGAAAATGGTTGCATAACTTCCTTTACAGATTTACTAGAGTTGAATGGTTTATTTGACTGCTTAATAATGCTTTACCGAGTGGCTGCAAGAGAACACCTACGGTGTGCTTCTTAGGCCAGTTCTCATGTGCACCCAGGTCAATAGCGCACTTATCTATATCATTGTTGCACAGTATAAACAAGCTGGGCGAAGGAATAAAACAAAATTAAGCAAATAACCCTCCCCCCAAAAAATGCAGTGCCAACTTCATTGAAAAATACATGATGGACTGACAATTACTGAGCAATCAAATGGGCTTTCACAGAACTATTACGCATTGCTCTAGCATTGAATAATTTCATGCAAGAAGCCAGGTTGCTTCCCATTTAAAATGTGCAAAGTGGCCCAATTAGTGGAAAATGCATCAAAATAATTTTCCTTTCCACTTGCAGGATTTTTAAACCCCAATTCTCTACAATCAATCTTTCTACATCTAAAGTGCATAAAAAATGAAATTTATACCAATTTGCATAATTTATATATTTATACTATTTAAGGTATAACAGGTGAATATAGCCCACTAGATGGTTATTCCCACTATTTAGAGTTTATAAATAAAACAAAGACAAAAGTTTCCTTTTACTGTTAAGTTAAAAGTTAGGAATGTTTATATCAGGTAACTGGTTCAATTACATCATTAGCAATTTTACCTTATTTGCTGGTGATATTAAAAGCAATTCTGAAAAACTACCAACATTTCCTCTCCTTAATCCACAGAATGAATAGCAAATTCAGGATTTCTGAGCATACAGATTTAAACTTGGAAACTGCTGTTAGTAAGCTAGTATGATTTTTACAACCTACACTGCTAACAGATCTTATCACCATCCAGCTGAAATCACTTCAACTGATTAGAATTTCTAGGGCTTTTTGTTTCCCAATTAGCTTTCTGTAAACCTCCCTAAAAACCTCGCACATAGTAACAGAAGGCTGCAGTACTGCTTCAGTTTTCAGTACCGAGGTACAGTGAAAAGCTTTTGGTGAATGCTATCCAGTCAATGGAAACACTATACATGTTTACAATCAAGCCGTCCACAGTGTCACAGTGTGTACATGCAGGCAGCGGAGATGAGCTTGGCATTATGTTTGGCACGGATATTGTCGGCCGTAGGGCCTGTTCCTGGGCTGTACTGTCTTCTAAGGTTTGTGGACCATACTTACTGAATTAAACAAAGTAGGCAGAAGTGAAGGTGATGATAAGTTCAAAAGTTCAATGGCAAGTCAGCAACTACCATTGTATTTGAGGCATGGTTGAGCTGCAGTAACTAGTAACAGTGGATGGCAGCTTGCTGCTCCGTCCATGGAACTTTCTAGGAACACGATCACGAAGAGAAAATAAATTAATAATCTGAGCGTCAGCCCTGTCTTCGAAATTAAAAGGCCTTTGTTCACTGACAGATGGAAAAGAAAAAGATTTCAAGCCATTTAAAGAATTTTCACATTCTTTTAAACGACACTTTAAATTTCTTGTAATACAGTCGGAACGTTCAATTATTGCACAGATTATGAGGCTGGAATAATTATAATCAGTAATGGAAGTCTCTAGAGTTTTCTTCAGTAAAGCACACTGTGGCGTGTAAGTGGAGCCATTTAAAGGGCGCTATTAAAGGACAATAATGAAATGTCGGTGATTGAATAAAACCATTTAAGCCATTCTATTCATTATAGGCCTTAAAGATAAAATTGAAAGAAATCGTCACAGTCAAATTTTTCTATTTGCCACAGCACGTTGGTACTACTGATCATAGCTCTGCAATGAGCAGAATTCTCCTTTTGCCTCACAACTTTTATTTTTTCATCCCTTGCCTTTGTCCAACCATCTGCCTATCAAAACCGCTCTCCCCTGAATCCTGTATTAGAGGAATAGCACCTCCTATTTTGCTCGGGTAGCTTACAACTCAGTGGTATGAACATTGAAATCTCTAATTTGAAGTAACCTCAACTCGTACTCCCCACTCCTCCCCCCTCCCCTTTGCTCCCTTCCTCCTCCAGAGTTTTTTTTACCAGTTCCACTGTTCTCCACATTGCTTCTTTTGAGATTGCTTCACCTTCCCGAATCAACAATGGGCCTACCAGGCACCGCCCTGCTGGGCCAGAGTTCCAGAACCCTGGCAGCGGGGGGCAAATTTGACCCGCCGATCGTCCATGGAAGTCTCAATGAGGTTAAGATCGGCCGCCTCACCCGTCCTAGGCACCACATTTTCCGGGGTAGTTTCTGGGATGGGGGGGTGGGGGGACCACCAGTTGCCGGAAAATCGGTGTCGGACCTGTATAAGAAAGCTTTGAATTAATTCAGAGAAATGATGGGATGTGTGAGTGTTAGAGTTTGGTCTAAACAAAGTTGAATTGCATAAACATTTGTCACGATAGACAGTTTCTCACCAGAACACACCATCATGTGAAATCACCAAAGCATTAATTTTACAGAGAACATTTGCAGCATTTGTTCCCTGCCACTGCTTCTGAACTTTGTTCTGAACAATACAACAGTTGGGTTGGTCTCTTGAGCAACTATGAGTCCTGGTTATACTTGTTTAATGCAACATGAGTGTCTGCACAGAGAAATAAGTACACAATCGTTGCAAGATTATACTGATAGACCCACCCCGTGCTCAAATAAATCTGAAATTGAATTGTTACTCAATTCTAATAGTTGTTTCAAATCAAATTCAAATAAGTGTCGATTCAGTCTGCCTAAACCTATGTGATCTCCTGGTTGCTGAACACTTTAACTCTCCCTCCCATTCCCACACTGACCTTTCTGTCCTAGGCCTCCTCCACTGTCAGAGTGAGGCCCAACGCAAACTGGAGGAACAGCACCTCATATTTTGCTTGCACAGCCTACAACCCAGCGGTATGATCATGATTTCTCTAACTTCAAATAACCCTTGCTTTCCCTCTCTCTCCGTCCGTCCCTCCCCCACCTTATTTCTGTGACTGATTTCACTGTCCTCCTGATTAACGTTATTGATTGTATGCCTTGTTGTCACCTTCCTCTCAGCTAAAAATGAACAACACATTTCCTTGATCAGCGTCTGCTTTGATCTGTTGTTTTCACACCTTACCCTCCGGTCTCTCTAGTTTCCCTCTACCCTGAGTCTAAAGAAGAGCCTCGACTCGAAGCTTCACCCATTCCTCCTCTCTCAGACCTGCTGAATTACTCGAGTACATTGTGTCCTTTTTTACATCATACTTACACTTAGTAATGCTTCTGTGAGAGACGAACAGGGTATTCCAATCTCTCTCTGTAATAAACGTCACCTATGCAGGTTCTCCAGAGATGCTACCTGACCCGCAGAGTTACTCCAGCACTTTGTGTCTTTTGTTGGTAAACCGGCATCTGCAGTTCCTTGTTATTACACTGAAAAAAATCACAGCCTATATTGTTAGTGGCAGAATTCCACTCTGTTTACAGCTCATTCCATATCCCACTGCAAACATTTTACTTCAAGGGCGGCACAGTGGTGCAGCGGTAGAGGTGCTGCCTCACAGCGCCAGAGACCTGGGTTCGATCCTGACTACGGGTGCTGTTTGTATGGAGTTTATATGCTCTCCCTGTGACCACGTGGGTTTTTTCCGGGTGCTTCGGTTTCCTCCAATACTCCTAAGACATACAGGTTTGTAGGATAATTTGCTTCTGGAAATTGTTGCATCGTATGGGAGGCGCATTCCCAATCTCGTTGTACCCCTGGGTACAATGACAATAAAGATATATTGTATTGTATTGTATTGTATTGTATTGTATTGTATTGTATTGTATTGTAGATTGTCCCGAGGGTATTTTCAAAGGTAGTTTATATATTCAAAATTTCCCTCTCCCTTTTACTCCTTAGGAAATGGTTGTTATTAAAAAAGCAATTGTGGCTTTCATTCCCAT
This sequence comes from Rhinoraja longicauda, assembly GCF_053455715.1. Taxonomy (NCBI): domain Eukaryota; kingdom Metazoa; phylum Chordata; class Chondrichthyes; order Rajiformes; family Arhynchobatidae; genus Rhinoraja; species Rhinoraja longicauda. Next base: position 27,003,520 of record NC_135962.1, on the reverse strand, counting down.
TTTCCCCAGTAAAAATGGAAAATGCAGGACCAAGAACAAAATGGTCTATTATCCATTATCTGTTCAATCAGAAACAAGATCATTAGAATACTTAGTCTGGTGTTCTATGGACTTGGCAAAGGTTAAACTGTAGATTAATACATTTCGGAAAGAGTAGCTGCAGCATGGCTGGTGTATCAAGCTTGGCTAGAGTAGTTTAGACAGATGTCCATGTTGACATAGTAGAAAGATTTGTAAATGTAGCAAAGCAGACACATCTGGCCAAATTGGCAGGCTTGCTTGCCTGACATGATCAGCAGTGGTCACAACAGGGACTGTGAGCACCAACCTTCAATCAACAAACGTGAGCAAAAACACTTTACAGACAGAAAACAGACCACTTTCTGAGCTCAGTTTCAAACCCCTGTGCTTTTCAATCATAGCCCTCGAAGTATTTGGGTTGAAACACAATTCCAATCCTGGAGACACAAGAGACAGCAGGTATTGGAATTTGAAGCAATAAACAAGTGCTGGAGTAACTCAACGGGTCAAGCAGCATCTGTGGAGGGATATGGACTATCAGTATAATCTTGCAACGATTGTGTACTTATTTCGTTTCGGGTCAGGACCCTTCTTCAAGACCGGCATGCATTTCCTCCGCGGATGTTGCCTAACCCCGGGACCGTAAGCGGGGCGCTGCACACCAGCTCGGCCGTGAAATTGCTAGGCCCTCCTTTGGGGCAGTGTGTATGCTCAGCAGAACCCACGGCAACCCCAAGCCATGCTTGGGGCTGGCCGTTGTGAACTGGGGGGTTATGATGTCGGGGAAATTGGCCAAAATCCTGGCGTACTCGTTGTCGGAGAAGGTCACCGAGCCGAGATGTGGCGCAGTCAATCGGCGTGGCGCAAGGCAATCGACTCGAATGTCTCAGAATTGACGACACGTTGTCCCTTCATGTCGACCTGCAGGGAGTGCGCCCGGAGGAAATCGGCGCCCAGCAGCGGTTGGGAGTTGTCGGAAATAGTAAAGGGCCTGGTGAGGTGACAGGAGTTGAAGTTGAGCAGGATCGCGTGGACCCCATATGTCCTGATGTTGCTGCCGTTGGTGGTGGCCAGAGAAGGCCCCCTCTTTCTGGAACGAGTGCCGGCCCCCGTTTGGGGCAAAACACTGACCTCTGCTCCCGTGTCCACAAGAAAACGCTGCCCCGAATGATGGTCCCAGGTGTAGAGGAGGCAATGCTTCTGGCCACAGTAGCCACTCCTGGGGGCCGGCCGAGGCGTTTCCTGGATGTGTGCAGGGTGGTCGGCATCGGCAGGCCTCAGAACCCCACCTTTGGTGGTAGTAGCACCACTCACCCCTGCAGGCGTCGCTCGTGGCCCGCTTCACTGCCACGCCTTCATTGGAGGCTGGGCCCGGCCGCTTGACCTGCCGAGGCACCGCCGCCTCCCGGCTGATGGTGACGTCACCCTGCTGTTTCGCCTGCCACAGCACGTCTGCACGGGTTGCCAGCCGTCGGGGGTCGGTGAAATCGTCCTCCGCGAGGACCAGGTGAATGTCCTCAGGCATCTGCTCGAGGAAAACCTGTTCGAACAGGTGGCAGGTCTTGTGTCCGTCCATCAGAGCGAGCATTTCATCCATAAGCACGGACGGCTTGCGGTCGCCTAGGCCATCCATGTGCAGGAGTCTGGCTGCCTTGTCGCGGCGGCTGAGACCGAAGGTGCGCATGAGGAGCGTTTTGAGGCCCTCGTACCTGCCATCGGCTGGTGGCTGGTGAAGGTAATCGATCATGCACCCGGCGGTGTCTTGGTCCAGCACACTGACCACGTAGTAATATTTGGTGGCATCGGTGGTGATCTGGCAGATGTGGAACTGGGCTTCAGCCTGTTGAAACCACACGTGGGGCTGTTATGTCCAGAAAGCGGGCAGTTTGATCGAAACTGCTTTCTGTTGGTCTGGTTTGTCGGCTGCAGATGCAATCTAAAATAGGCCGTTTTGGATCGTCCGGGTCACCACTGTGGAGGTCCGTGCGGTGTGTAAACACTCTGTTTAATAATTAACCGATACAGCCCCGTCGCTCACGCGCGCATCCCAGAGTGTAAATTCCAACTGCAATTTCTTTTGTTCTCTGCCCACACACGACGGCCCGCCCCCCCGGAATCCGTGATTGGTCGGCCCAGATCACGCCCAGTCCACGCAAGAGTTTGAGCCCGTCAAATGATGGTTCGAAACCAAAATGGCTCAGCCCGCCACACTTTATCATTTCCTGTGTCAAATTGATATTAAGTCACATACATCCGTCCTCATATTCAATGTTGTGGATGGCTCAGGTCACACAAACCTACCTCCCTCTCTTCCATTGACTCCATCTACACTTCACACTGCCTCGGCAAGACCACCAGCATAATCAAGGACTAGTCTCACCCTGGTCACCCCCTCTTCTCCCCTCTCCCATCAGGCAAGGGATACAGAAGTTTGAAAATGCACACCTCCAGATTCAGGGACAGTTTCGTCTCAGCTGTTCTCAGGCAACTGAACCATCTTCTCACCAGCTAGAGTGCGGACCTGACCTCCCATCTACCTCACTGGGGACCTTTGCACTCTCTTTAATCAGACTTTATCTAAATTATGTACCCTTTAATAAACTAAAATGAGAACTAAGGGTGGCACTGTGGCACAGCGGTAGAGTTGCTGCTTTACAGTGCCAGAGACCTGGGTGTGATCCTGACTACGGGTGCTGTCCATATGTAGTTTGTAGGTTCCCGCCGTGACCGCGTGGGTTTTCTCCGGGCGCTCTGGTTTCCTCCCACGTTCCAAAGATGTACAGGTTTGTAGGTTAATTGGCTTTGGTAAAAATAGTGTGTAGGCTAATGCAGGTGTACAGGGTTGAGCGCTGGTCGGCGCGGGCTCGGGCTCGGGGTGTGCGGGCCTGTTTCTGCACGGACTCGGTTTGTGCGGGCCTGTTCTGTGCTGTACCTCTAGGCTTAAGTGCACACAAATTCCAAATATGTTATGAATAATCTTTACAAAGTCAGAATAATTTGTTTTGATGTGCACAGTTAAATATTGTGAGACCGTGTTATAAAATAGCGCTGCATCTCTAAACTAAACTAAAAAAAACTAAACTAAACTAATGCAGCTGTGGACTCCTTCATCCTCTCTCTATCATCCAACTCATCCAGCTGTTCTACACAATGGCCCACACATTGACTCCACACAACAGCTACATTATTTGCCTCCCCTCCTGACAGCTGTATTTCCATTTTCACTACTCCAATCTAACACCTGTGTCTAGTCGACCGATGAATAATGCCAGGGAAGATTCACTGGTACAAGATACAGGTGAACAGTACAGAACTAATTTATGGCAGGGTTTTGCTAATGTCATAAGATTTTACCATACATTAATATTTAAAGCAAGGAATGATTGCACATTAATCAGTAGACTGTAGGGTTAGATCTCATTGTGAGGTAGCTATTTAACAAACTTTATATGTGAATGTGTAATTTTATTTTGTCTTGCGGTTGATGGACTGAACATTTACCCTATAATAATATAGAATAAAAACACTATTTACAATCTTCCTGCGATATTTCTCCTAAAATGTGTTGAAATGTAATTTTTATTTTCTGCGTGCAGTTTATGTAAATCTAATGACTAATATTATGACTAATAACAAAGTTCTTTATTAACTGTTTTAAGTGTGGCAGTTGGTACATTAGGAATGCAATTAATTTTAATCGACAGCCTTTTCTAGTCGTACTATGTAATCTGAGTTAAGGATGACTTTAAATTTGTATAGTAATTGAAACAGTTCATGAAGGATGATTATTATGTCTCATTATTCTTGAGCTTTTAAGACTGATTAACCACTTCGAGTCAAAGGATTCAAGTCTTTCGAGCTATTGTCTGGTTCAGTCATACAAATTATACCAATCAGCACAGCGCAGTTGGGAAACACGAACAATCAGACCATTAATCAAAGGCAAAAAGAGATAAATTGATTTTCACTCTGCTGTTTAAATAATTGCTACTTTATATTGTATCTGCAAACCATTAGATTTGTCTGAAATAGTACTAAATTACTATATAAACCATAAGCAATACATCTAATGTTAAATATTCCCCTTCAGCAGTTAATGGAGGAACTAAGTGACGCTTTTTAAAAAGTTCATAAGTTTATAAGTTCATAAGAACTAGGAGCAGAATTAGGCCATTCGGCCCATCAAGTCTACTCCTCCATTCAATCATGGCTGATCTATCCTTCCCTCTCAATCCCATTCTCCTGCCTTCTCCCCATAACCCCTGACACCCTTACTCATCAAGAATCTGTCAATCTCTACCTTAAACATATCCATTGACTTGGCCTCCGCAGCCCTCTGTGGCAATGAATTCCACAGATTCCCCATCCTCGAATCCAGCATTACCCAGTATTGCTGATAATATATTGTATTATTGATTATTGTACATTAATCTCTTATGTTATTGTGTTAATGGGGCTGTAAAGCTGCAGCAAGTCAGAATGTCATTGATCTGTTCCTGGTGCATATGACAATTTAAAGATGCTTGAACACTCTTAAATTTCCAATAATGACTTGAAGTAACCATTTTAGTATTTGTGCAAACATTTATTGCAATTAAATGATACTTAGCACAGGTTTACTGCCTTCAAAAATGGAGATTTCTATGGTGAAATGTTAGAATGCAGGCTTCCCATTCTAAGTTAGTCGTAGGATACAACATTCCTTGTCTCTCCCTTTCCATCTTAAACTTGAGTCTGTAAACGAGAGAAACCATGTTATGTTGGGAATCCTGAAACAGAAGCAGAGAATGTGGAAGCATCGAGTAGATCAAGCAGATTCTGTGAAATGTCCCAGTTGTTTTCAGGCAACTGAACCATACTCTCAACAACTAGAGAGTGGTCCTGAGCTATCACCTACCTCACTGGAGACCTTCAAACTATCTTTAATCTTCTCTTGTTGGACTTTAACTTCTATCTTTACTGGACTTTATCTTGCACTAAACATTATACCTTTTATCCTGTATCGGTAATCTGTGGACGACCTGATTGTAATCATGTATAGTCTTTTCTTTGACTGGATAGCACTCAACAAAAAGCTTGTCACTGTACCTCGGTACACGTGAAAATGATAAACTAAACTAAACTGAACTAAGCTATAAGGCCAATCCGATTCCTATTTTTTGGTTGGCAATCTCTTATCAAACTGATTTCTTTTCTTACATATATTCAGCCTTTATTTTGAGGATATGCCCCATCTGAAATTTAACTCGGAACAACTTATGAAATTTATCAACTTGCATTTCAAACGAATTTAAAGGAATGAGTCTGGGCAAAAAGTACCAGAAGCTCAAACAAAAATCCCATCAGTGTAACTGCCTGAGTTGTATCATGGCACCTTGGGAAATCAGGAACATTATATATGGTTAGAGTACAAGATTCAAATTTAATTACGTCTCCAAGCTGTTAAGAAAGACTGAAGTCTTTAAGGAAAAACTTTAATGGAGCCATTAAAAATGAATGTAATAGGTAAATTAAATCACTTTGAAATATTCTATTTTTCATTTATAAATAAAACCTATTTAAATGCATTGACATCAAATCATTCCATTCCTCTTCCACTCTCATTTAAAGGACACTTTGACATGGTACTTTGTTTTGTAAACCAGCATCTACAGTTCCTTGTTTCTACAGAACTCTGCCCATTCTGTGCCTTGTCATTTCCAGGCCCTTCCATCTTGGCATTGCCCTGGCCTCCTTCCAAAGCAACCTCCCACCACTTTTGTGTGGGACACCGGTGCTGAGGTGGCTGTAGATTGGAATTTAAAATCTCCCAGTCCTCACATTCTGGCAGATTGGTCTGGCTTATTCTGTTTTACAGACCCCCATCTGTGTGACTTGCATTAGGAATTAAATCAAATTCTAGAGGGCATAGCTTTAAGGTGAGAGGGGCAAAGTTTAAAGGAGATGTACGGGACAAGATTATTATACGGAGGGTATTGAGTGCCTAGAACATGTTGCCAGTGGTTGAGGCAGATATGATAGTGGCATTTAAAATATTTTTGGAGAGGCATATGGATATGCAGCGCATGGAGGGATGCAGGTAGTTAAGAGTTGGCGTTGGCATCATGTTCAGCACAGACATTGTGGGCCGAAGGCACACTTTTCTTATGCTGCACCGTTCTATCTTTTACGTTTCAATTACAATTCAAACTGTGGAGTACAAACTTCAGTATACAGTAATGATGAATTTAGTATTTTGCTTGGATTGCTTACAGCTCATTAGATTAAAGTTTAGGTTTAAGTTTATTATTGTCACTTATGACAATAGTAAACCTAAATCTGAAGAGCTGTAAGCTTTGTTTTGTATGCTATCCAAACAACAAACACTTTCAAGAGAGTTAGATTTATCTCTAAGGGCTAAAAGAATCAAGGGATACGGGGAAAAAGCAGGAATGGGGTACTGATTTTAGATGATCGGCCATGATCATATTGAGTAGCGGTGCTGGCTCGAAGGGCCGAATGGCCTACTCCTGCACCTATTTTTCTGTTTCTATGTTTCCAACTCATACACTCCATACATAGATACAGTCAGTTCAAACTCAAGTACAAGAGAAAGAATATAATTCTCAGCATTGTCGCATCTCAGTTCCTGAGCCAATGTCCAATTTATTCCCTTTATCCTGTATCTGTACACTGTGGAGGGCTCGATTGCAATCATGTATAATCTTTCTGCTGACTGGAAAGCACGCAACAAGAAAGCTTTTCACTGTACCTTGGTACACATGACAATAAACTAAACTAAAATATGTGTAAGAAAACAACTGCAGATGCTGGTACAAATCGAAGGTATTTATTCACAAAATGCTGGAGTAACTCAGCAGGTCAGGCAGCATCTCAGGAGAGAAGGAATGGGTGACGTTTCGGGTCGAGACCCTTCTTCAGACTGAACTAAACTAAACATAGCACAAAAAGTAAGGAAATTTGTGTTTGGTAGATTATTTCTTTGTTGTAACAATGCTTCTTGGCAATAAATCTTATACCGTTGGAAAGCCTGTTTATTTCCCTTTTAAATGGTGCCACATTTGTAAGGTTGCGCCCATGAAAAATTTGCCAAATCTCTGCCAATGCCAAACAGCTTATTCTGCCATTGACTCTTGTTCGGTGTTGTTTGGTGGATTGGATGATTGAAGTCTGAAGAAACAAGACATATTGGCAATTTAACAATTTATTCATTTAATAAACAGGAGCCACAGTAGCGTGTGGAAGAACCATACACAGCCATAACAGCCTGGCACCTCCTCCTCATGCTGGTCACCAGCCTGGTCACACACTGTTGTGGGATGGCATCCCATTCTTGTCAGCACCTGGGGGTACCAGAAGCTCAAAACAAGAGTCAATAGCAACAGCAGAATAAGCTGTTTGGCATTGGCAGAGAAGATTTGGCAAATTTTTCATGGGCGCAACCCATATACTCAGCTCTGCTGCTCATCCCACAAATGCATGTTCCTTACAAATGTGGCACCATTTAAAAGTGAAATAAACAGGCTTCTTCCCCTTCAACGGTATAAGATTTATTGCCAAGAAGCATTGTTACAACAAAGAAATAATCTACCAAACACAAATTTCCTTACTTTTTGTGTTATGTTTATGTCCTCTTTGAGGTAGAGGTGAATCAGATGGTACCATGGCTTATGGAAGAAGCCTGATAACAAAGGGGAAGAAGCTGTCTATGAGTCTGGTGGTGCAGCTCTCAAGCTGCAGTACCTCCTGCCGGACGTGAGCAGGGAAAAGAAGGAATGACTGGGGGTGGAACAAGTCTTTGATTATGTTGGCTGCTTTACCGAGGCAGTGAGAATTGCAATTGGAATCAATGGTGGGAAGTCCAGTCTGTGTGATGGACTGAGCTGCATCCACAACTCTGCGTTTTTTAACAGTTTGGAAAATACATAAACCAAGACTGCATTTCCGTAAATATATTCTCCATTCAGTTCATAAGTTTAGCTCTTATTTAAGAGCAGTAAAACGTGTATATTCAGCCTTTATATATTTTTTAAATGCCTCAACTGTAACACTCAAACTGAATTGCAAACAGCAAAGATTGCAACATTATTTATGAAGTGCAGAGGCCTTTACTGCCAGTTTTAGCTCAACCTTAAGTGTTTATCTGAAGTGGCACAATGCCAATCTGTGGCATCTATTTTTCCTATCAGCTGAGAACGACGTTTAATGACGTCTTGGTTTAATAGTATTTTGTAATTGCTGTCGATGAAGAGGGAAGTTAGAAGCCGAGTGTAAACTCTTCGATCCTGGCCCCAACTTGGCGGGGGAAATAATCTGATCAAGTCGTGTATTATGAGCAACAGGTAGGACTAAGAAAACATCATGCTTGCTGCTTTAAACCTGTAGAGTTTATCTTGGTTGTTAACGGAATTAAGGAGATATCTTTTATCAAGACTCAGTCCGACATGTATCAGTTAATCTGGTTTGGCTATTCCTGGCCTAAAGATAACAATTAGTCAACCATCCATATATTGTAGACCCTAGAAGAGGAAGTGTTTATACAAGCATTTGGTAGATTGATGGGACTGCAGTTTCTGCATTGAGAGCTTGCAAGAAACACAACATGTTGATGTTAATTTAAGGGCAGTTTACATGTGTACATTTCCACGACCAGTGTGAAACCAGGAAGAATCTCATTCTGTTGTGGCTTCTTGTAAGTTGCTGTAAACATAATGCCATTGTTTTAAACGTTATGGTGGATGCCTGTACGTGGATTAAGTTTAATACGGTGATAAAGACGATAATCAAAGTTTAAATGAATAAAATATCAATTTCATCTTAACAAGTACAATTATGTTCAGAATTATGTTTTGTTCACAGGGTAATGAAAGTCTAGCAGCATAAGTAGGGGTGGCACAACGGTAGAGTTGCTGCCCTACAGTGCCAGAGACCGGCTTTGATCCTGACTATGGGTGTTATCTGTACGTTCTCTCCGTGTCTGCAAGGGTTTTCCCCGGGTGCTCCAGTTTCCTCCCACACTTCAAAGACATACGGGTTTATAAGTTAATTTGGCTTCAGTAAAAATTGTAAATTGTCCCCAGTGTGGATGATAGAGCTAATGTACGGACACGATTCAGTGGGCCAAAGAGCCTGCTTCCACACTGTATCTCTAAATTAAACTCAAAATAATTACTGATTACCCCAATGTCAAACCATTAACTGTGATATAACAGTGCATAGGTTTATTTTAAGACCTTAGTTTAGTTTAGTTTAGTTTAGAGACCTGAACTCGGCTCATAGTCTCCGTTCTGACAAGCGATCAACCCGTTCACTAGTTCTATCCTACACACTAGGGACAATCTACAAACATGCATGTCTTTGGAATATGGGAGGAAACTGGAGCACCCGGAGAAAACCCACACAGTCACGGGGAAAACATACAAACTACATACTGACAGCACCCAGTCAGGGTCGAACCGTGGTCTCTGGCGCTGTAAGGCAGTAACTCGACCATTATGCCACTGTGCAGCCCCAACCTGATTGTATCTATGCTCTCTCCCCTAACCTGAACTTTACCCTTCACAACCTCTATCTCAAATGATCAAGCCATCTGAGGAAAGGTCCTGACCTGAAACGCCATCTGCCCATTCCCTCTCCAGATGCCGCCTGACCTGTTGAGTTCCTCCAGCACATTGTGCTTAGCTTAAGATTCCAGCATCTGCAGGTTTTTTGTGTCTCTATCTCATCTGTCTTATCACAGCTAATCTTCACTTACAAAAAGCCTACGTTGTTACAAACTTCCATCGGATCCCTCTGTTTGAGAATAGTATTCCAATCGTCACCTTAAATCCCTCCATGATCATGTAAGCAGGACCTAATTTAATAATAAATCCTGTATGTCGATACCCATCTAATTATCTACTCATAAATATATACATTGACATAGAGCAGTACAGCACAAGAACAGATCCTTCAGCCCACAATGTCTGTGCCGAGCATAATGCCATTCCATATCCCTCCATTCCCTGCATATCCATGCACCTATCCAAAAGCCACTTAAATGGCACTATTAAATCTGCCTCCACCTCCAACCCTGGCAGCACTCACCACCCTCTGTGCCAAAAAAAACTTGTCCCGCATATCTCCTTTAAACATTGCCCCTCTCACCTTAAAGCTACGCCCTCTAGTATTTGAGTATTTGATTTCTCCATCCTGGGGAAAAGATTCTGACAGTTTACCACATCTTTGCCTCTCATCATTTTATATACTTCTATCAGGTCTCCCTTCAATCTCCATCGTTCCAGAGAAAATAATCCAAATCTGTCCAACCTTTCCCTGTAGCTAATGCCCCCTAATCCAGGCAACTATCACCAATTAGAGATTGGTCCTGACCTTCCATCTACCTCATTGGAGACCTTTGAACTTTCTTTAATCTGATTTTACTGGACTTTTTCTTGCACTAAATGTTCTTCCCTTTATCCTGTATCTGTATACTGTGGATGGCTTGATTGTAATCTTGTATAGTCTATTTGCTGACTGGATAGCATGCAACAAAAAAGCTTTTCACTGTACCTTGGTACACGTGACAATAATAAACTAAACTAAACATTCTGGTATACCTCCTGTGCGCCCTTTCCAAAGTCTCCATGTCCTTCCTGTAATGGGGTGACCAGAACCTGACTTTAGACATACAGCGTAGAAACAGACCCTTCGGCCAACCGTGTCCGCGCCGACCAACAATCACCCTGTACACTAACGCTATCCTACACACTAGGGACAATTTTACGATTTTACCAAAGCCAATTGACTTACAAACCTGTACATCTTTGGAGTGTGAGAGGAATCCGGAGCACCCGGAGAAACCCCACACAGTCACAGGGAGAACGTACAAACTCCGTACAGACAGCACCCGTTGTCAGGATCAATCCCGGGTCTCTGATGTTGGAAGGCAGCAACTCTACCGCTGCGCCATGGTGCTGCCCTGAATTAAAGGGAACACAATATTCCAATTGCGACTAACCAAAATTCTCTCATGCCGCATCATGACATCCTGACTCTTCTACTCAATGCCTCGACCTATGGAGGCAAGCATACCATATGCTTTCTTTACCACTCTCTTGATAACAAATTACACTCTACCACTCAATTGGTAATAGATTACAATATCTTCAGCAACAATGACTGTGCTGTGGAATTCCTGCTTTGCTCACTTTTCCATAATGGTCTACTGCTGTAGAAATATTCTGTTGAGAGCTCACAAGTGCGGGCTAATTGTCAACCTCCGTCTAAATAGTGAGCTATTGTTGGACTTACCTACCAAAGTCTGACTGCTTTAAAAATAATTAGACTCATGGACTTTCTTAGACATTTGATTCCACCTAGCTAAAATTTCAGCTGGTCACACCTTACTCATCTTTAATGCAGCCACAATCAATCAGTTAACACAGAAGACTTAATGACTTTGATATTGAATATCCTATCCTATCTGCAAAATGTGAAATTTATTTCATTGTCAGTGTACATATTTGTGTCCATCTTGTGTAGGAAAGAACTGCAGATGCTGGTTTAAATCATAGACACAAACTGCTGGAGTAACTCAGCTGGACAGGCAGCATCTTTGGAGAGAAGGAATGGTTGACGTTTCAGTCTGAAGAAGGCTCTCGACCCGAAACGTCACCCATTCCTTCTCTCCAGAGTTGCTGCTTGTTCTGCTGAGTTACTCCAGCATTTTGTGTCTATCTTTGCGTCCATCTTTCCATCCACTCTCAATTTAAAATTATATTATGGGGTGGCACAGGGGTAGAGTTGCTGCCTTACAGCACCAGATACCCGGGTTCGATCCTGACATCGAGTGCTGTCTGTATGGAGTTTGTACGTTCTCCCTGTGACCAAGTAGTTTCCTTTGGGTGCTCCGGTTTCCTCCCACACTCCAAAGACGTGCAGATTTGCAGGTAAATTGGCTTCTGTAAATTGTAAACTGTCCCTAGTGTGTAAGATCTTGCTAGTGGTGATCGCTAGTCAGCATGGACTCGGTGGGCAGAAGGGCCTGTTTCCCCACAGTGCCTCTAAAGTCTAACGTTTCTGTGGACATGAATGGAGGATATAAATTTTAAAGAAAGTTGACAATCAAGATAAATGTTTCGCTAATACATGTTGCCAGGAAGCAAAATTATAGAAGAGCTTAGTAAAATCATGCAAATGACACATTTGCGTTCAGTCTGCCAAGACCTACTGGGTCTCCCAGTTGCTAACCATTTCTTTACATTAACCATAATATAACTGGCTGCTCCCCTTCCCATTCCCATATTGACCTTTATGTGGTGATGCGATCTTGTTGGTTTTGCACAAATTTGCATTCCTTGTGATGATGAATTTATAACTGACAATCGCGAGGAATGCAAATTTCTGCAGATCTGTATTAGGAAGTTATGCATGCTAGTCTGAAGAGGGGAACTTGAAGGAGTAAAGCTACAGAACAAAAGGAAAAGGTAAAGGCATTAAATCAAGGTTGCTTTTTATTGCTTAATTATGTGCGTTCTCTATTCCTGAAACAACAGTCAAATTGTTTTACCTCTAGTTAAAAGTGCATCGTATATTATCGAGTGCAGTCTGTGTTAGTTTGATTAAAAATACCAAAGGTCAAGTACAGGAAAGAATGCTTCTCAGTTTCTAAATAATTTATATTGCAATATCACATTAAACCGTGCCGGCTTTAAAATAAGGAAATGTCAGAGAAATTCAGGGTGTCTGTTGATCAAAGAATGACCATGAGCTATGATATTAAAATGGATTGCGTGTAAAATGTAGACAAGAAAAAGTAGATAAACCATTCTCATGCAAAGTACTTAACTGATTAGACAACTGTGTTAATAGGCTGGATTGTGTGATACCTACAGGATTTTAAAAAAATGGTTCTTGTCCCAATTTCAAAGTCTGTTCATTGAAGTTTCAATCTAACATTACAATCTGTTACACTTTAAGCTCGTTGTTTTCTAGATGATGTTCCATCACTATGTTCAAATGTGGAACATAGAAGAGCACAGTGCAAGAACAGGCCCTTCGAACCACAATGTTTGTGCCGAACATGAGTTATGGTTAAGGGGAGAAGGCAGGAGAATGGAGTTGAGAGGGAAAGATAGATCAGCCATTATTGAATGGCGGAGTAGTCAATGTGCCGAATAGCCTAATTTCACTCCTATGACTTATGAACATATGATGCCAAGACCATCACTTATCTAGAAGTGGTAATAAAGAACTGCACATCCTGATTAATACATAAAAGAACACAAAGCGCTGAAGTAACTCAGCGGGTCAGGCAACAGCTCTGGAGAATATAGATAGATGATGAAGAGTCCTGACCTGGAACGTCACCTATCCATGTTCGCCAGAGATGTTGCCTGGCCTGTTGAGTTACTCTAGCACTTTGAGTTCCATCACTTATCTACCTGCACATAACCAATATCCCTCCAATTCCTGCTTATCCACATGCCTATCCAAAGTCATTAAATGCCACTGTAATATGTTTGAACCACCATCCCAGGCAGCATGTTTCAGGCACTCACCACCCTCTGTGTAAACAAAAACTTACCCCGCACATCTCCTTGAAACTTTCCCCCTCTCACCTTAAAGCTATGCTCTCTAGTATTTGATTTTTCCATCCTGGGAAAAAGATTCTGACTGACATAAATCATATCCACGACTTAAATAATATCCACTTTAGCAGGGTCAGACTGGAGCCTGTATATTTATTTTTGGCCTGGAGTTAGCATCTGCTGTCATGGAGAAAATCTGAGAGGAAACCAAAATTTGTAACTTCCAGCAGTTTCTGAAGGCACTGCCTTAAAATGGTTCCATAAAATTGCACCAATTTCATTGAACTGAACATCAACCTGCTTGCAAGATGCTGGGTTGATGCAACCAAAGTATATTTGTACTAGAAGGTCTTTTGCAATAAAAAGTATATTTGCACTAGTTGGTCTTTCCCTGATAATTTCCCAATTGCTTCATTACCATGGACTCCTGTCACATCTGTAATACTGTTGGTGTGATAGAACTTTGATGAGATCCTTCATTTAATTTAGTTTGGTTTAGAGATACAGCGTGGAAACAGGTCCTTCAGCCCACCGATTCCACACTTAAGAAAGGAGGGAGAGAGAAAACGGGTAATTATAGACCAGTTAGTCTGACATCAGTGGTGGGGAAGATGCTGGAGTCAATTATAAAAGACAAAATTGCTGAGCATTTGGATAGCAGTAACAGGATCATTCCGAGTCAGCATGGATTTACGAAGGGGAAATCATGCTTGACAAATCTACTGGAATTTTTTGAGGATGTGACTAGGAAAATTGCCAGGGGAGAGTCAGTGGATGTGGTGTACCTCGACTTTCAGAAAGCCTTCGACAAGGTCCCACATAGGAGATTAGTGGGCAAAATTAGAGTACATGGTATTGGGGGTAGGGTACTGACATGGATAGAAAATTGGTTGACAGACAGAAAGCAAAGAGTGGGGATAAATGGGTCCCTTTCGGAATGGCAGGCAGTGACCAGTGGGGTACCGCAAGGTTCGGTGCTGGGACCCCAGCTATTTACGATATACATTAATGACTTAGATGAAGGGATTAAAAGTACCATTAGCAAATTTGCAGATGATACTAAGCTGGGGGGTAGTGTGAATTGTGAGGAAGATGCAATAAGGCTGCAGGGTGACTTGGGCAGGTTGTGTGAGTGGGCGGATACATGGCAGATGCAGTTTAATGTAGATAAGTGTGAGGTTATTCACTTTGGAAGTAAGAATAGAAAGGCAGATTATTATCTGAATGGTGTCAAGTTAGGAAGAGGGGATGTTCAACGAGATCTGGGTGTCCTAGTGCATCAGTCACTGAAAGGAAGCATGCAGGTACAGCAGGCAGTGAAGAAAGCCAATGGAATGTTGGCCTTCGTAACAAGAGGAGTTGAGTATAGGAGCAAAGAGGTCCTTCTACAGTTGTACCGGGCCCTGGTGAGACCGCACCTGGAGTACTGTGTGCAGTTTTGGTCTCCAAATTTGAGGAAGGATATTATTGCTATTGAGGGCGTGCAGCGTAGGTTCACTAGGTTAATTCCCGGAATGGCGGGACTGTCGTATGTTGAAAGGCTGGAGCAATTAGGCTTGTATACACTGGAATTTAGAAGGATGAGGGGGGATCTTATTGAAACATATAAGATAATTAGGGGATTGGACACATTAGAGGCAGGAAACATGTTCCCAATGTTGGGGGAGTCCAGAACAAGGGGCCACAGTTTAAGAATAAAGGGTAGGCCATTTAGAACGGAGATGAGGAGGAACTTTTTCAGTCAGAGAGTGGTGAAGGTGTGGAATTCTCTGCCTCAGAAGGCAGTGGAGGCCAGTTCGTTGGATGCTTTCAAGAGAGAGCTGGATAGAGCTCTTAAGGATAGCGGAGTGAGGGGTTATGGGGAGAAGGCAGGAACGGGGTACTGATTGAGAGTGATCAGCCATGATCGCATTGAATGGCGGTGCTGGCTCGAAGGGCTGAATGGCCTACTCCTGCACCTATTGTCTATTGTCTATTGTCTATTGACCTTGGACCACCCACACACTGGTTCTAAGCTACACCCTGGGAACAATTTACAGAAGCCAATTAACCTACAAATCTGCACGTCTTTGGAGTGTGGGAGGAAACCACAGCACCCGGGGAAAACCCACGGGATCACAAGGAGAACGTATGAACTCTGTACAGACAGCATCCATAGTCTGGATCAAACCCAGGTCTCTGGCACTGTAAGGCAGCAATACTGTGCCGCCCATTCAATGCACACTCCAGGTCTCCCAGTGACTGCAGATTGCATTCGGGCAACCATTGTACACAGCTCCTCTTTGCACACCTCTCAGGTTTACTCATTCCCACATACCACACACACCTTCCATAGACTTGTGCCACATCACCACGTTCTTTGTCTGACGTTGTGGGTGAGGCTGTGAACAGAGTTAAGAGCTCAGCTGTTTATTCTAAGGGTGTGCCCAAGCGCATTCAGCAAGCTTCTACAGACAACTGCCATCACCAGAGAGCGGATAGTGGTGTGATTCTGTACTTAGGCTTAAAGTCACAGGCATGTTTTAACACCCATTACAAAATATATCATGCAGTCTTTCCTTATAAGTCCTGCCAAAATGCTTTATATTACACTCTTCTTCAATTAATCCCACCTCCTGTGTGAAGGGTCCTGACCTGAAACGTCACCTATCCATGTTCTCCAGAATGAGTCCAGAGTTTTCCGGATCGTATCTCCGGTCGCTATGCGGCCTAACATCATGGAGCTGGAGGCCTTGCTCGAGACTGACTTTGAGCCTCACCGTGGGGCGTGGACTTACCATCAGAGTGTACGATCCCTTGCCTGGGATTGACGCTCCGCCTGCGGACTTTAACATCAAGGAGCTATCAGTCTCGGGTTGAGACCGACATCGGGAAGTTCCAAAAGCCGCACAACGTTCGACTAGCCCCGACCCTGCGTCCGATCGCCCAGGGTGGGGGAGCTGAGATTCCCCCCCGATGCAGGAGCTTGATCGCCCTGACGAGGAAGGCCTGCCATCGGCTACAGGAGTAAGATCATCCCGTCAACGGAAGGTTAGAGGCCCCCGACCGCTGGAGGACAAAGAAGGGAGAGATTGAACTTTTTTTCGCCTTCCTTCACAGTGAGGAATGCGGAGAAGTCACTGTGGTGGATGTTCATGTTAAAATGGATTTTGTGTGTTCTGTTGCTTTTTATTGGTATGACTGTATGGCAAATGAAATTCCTCATATGTTGCAAAACATACTTGGCTAATAAAGTATGATTATGATTATGATTATAATTATTATGATTATCGTGATAACCACAAACACCAGCTACACAGTACCATTTCCAAACACCCTCTACATCTAAATAATTCATCTAATGTGCAATAAACGTAATCTAATCATCATTGAGACATCAGATATTCTGCCACAGGGTTAAATAGGAAACACTAGGCGTTGTATTTACTTATTTATCATGTTTTTGCTAATTGGCCTGGACCAATTTGAATCATTGATTTATATAAAATTTATAGCACAGGCGATTGCCATTCAGCCCATCAGGACTATGCCAATTACAAAACAGATCTACCCAATCTTACCATCTACCTCACTGCAGCACTTGCACTTTTCTTTTGTAACTGCATTTTCCCTGCTTTTACGTTCTGCTCTTTGTTTATTTTCAGTTTTACACTACCTGATGTACTCATGTATTTTATGACCTGCCTGGATGGTATGAAAAACAAAGCTTCTCACTGTCATTTGGCACACGTGATAATAATGAACTAATACCAGTACTAATACTACCTTCCAACACCAGGCCTGCAGGTCCCTGCTCTCGAAGTCCAATCTCCACACATGTGATAATGCTTTCTAGACTTTACCATCTTTCAGTCAGGGGTGAAAAGGGAAATGTGATCGTCAAAGGGGATATCATGGAAGCATGGAAGGACACAAAGTGCTGGAATAACTCAGTGGGTCAGGCAGCTTCTCTGGAGAAAAGGAATAGGGTCGAGACCCTTCTTCAGACTGAGAGTCAGGGGACAAGGAAGCGAGAGATATAAAAAGCATGTCTGGAGAACATGGGTAGGTGACGTCTCATTTTCTTAAGTCATAGAAGCAAAATTAGGTAATTCAGCCCACTGAGTCTATTCCGCCATTTGATCATGAATGATCATAAGGGCGGCACGGTGGCGCAGCGGTAGAGTTGCTGCCTTACAGCGAATGCAGCGCCGGAGACTCAGGTTCGATCCTGACTATGGCCGCCGTTTGTACGGAGTTTGTACGTTCTCCCCGTGACCTGCGTGGGTTTTCTCCGAGATCTTCGGTTTCCTCCCACACTCCAAAGACGTACAGGTATGTAGGTTAATTGGCTGGGCAAATGTAAAAATTGTCCCTAGTGGGTGTAGGATAGTGTTAGTGTGTGGGGATCGCTGGGCGGCACGGACCCGGTGGGCCGAAGGGCCTGTTTCTGCGCTGTATCTCTAAAAAAAAATTAATCTATGGTTCCCTCTCAACCCCATTCACCTGCCTTCTCCCCATAACCTTTGACACCCTTACTAATCAAGAAGCTGTCAACCTCCGCTTTAAAAATACCCAATGACTTGGCCTCCACCGCTGTCTGTGGCAATGAATTCCACAGATTCACTATCTTAACCTAAATTTAAACTAACTGGGCTGTAATTACTTTGTTCTCCAAGATTTTGGCACAAATCCTACAGCAATGAAGGATTGAAAAATTTGGTATGAATCTTCTCCAAATGAAATATAACTGAGCACCCAAAGAAAGTAATGTCAGCAGTTGCTTGCTAATGTTCTGGCTACATTATTTCTTTATTTCACATGTGAAATGGTTGCAACAAAGCAGGGACTGTTGCAGCCAGCGTGCAAAATGGGAAATTGAACTGTAGCTAGGACTTTCCTTGTTAAATGCGTCATCATCAGATGCTTCTCAGCTCTAGGCAGTAGCAGTTGCCTGCCCATCTATAGCCATTGCATTGATTCCTATCCAGGCCTGTGTAAAAGATAGCTGCAATCGCAGTGAAGAAGTGATCTCTGACCAGGCTGGGCTAACCCAGGGTAGGAACAATTCTCAAAGTACTCTGTAAACACTGTGCCCTCCTTGCATGTAAAACTGGCCTTGCTTCTGTTGTTTATACCCTGTGATAGAGCTCCACAATAACTTCACTATATATATTGTATATATCTGTTAAGTAAGATATTTTTCCTGAGATATGGATTTGTAACTGCAACATTTCAAAATCTAACATGGGCTTAGTGGGCAAATGGGCAAAGTTTCAGAATCTGAAATGGGTTTATAATTCCAAAGTTTTAGAATCTGTAATGGATTTGTAACTGCAGAGTTTTATAATCTGAAATGGGCTCATAAATGCAAAGTTTTATAATCTCAAATGGGTTTATGACTGCAGTTTTATAATCTGAAATGGGTTTATAACTGCATAGTTTCAGAATCTGATATAACAGTGACATTTTCTAAAATTATATTTGAACCTATTAAATAGGTCAGTTACAATGTTTCCTAAACTGCTCTCAAAACAGTTAGATGTTGAATGCTGATTGATGTATTTGAGAGTGTGGGAGGCCACTGGGATTTTGAACCAGTACTTTAATTGCCATCTGCCTGAAGGATCAGCAGGCTTTGAGTCATCTTGAAGGCCATGAATAGACCCAATGGACCCACCTGTGAAATGCTCTATCCTGGATTTCCTGATCATTGCCATCATTCAGCAAGAGTTGATATTCTTATGCCTGATGCTGTTTTGGAATTTCTCCCAGTAGGGTGTGAGTGAACATGGATTGAGAGGGACAGAAGGACACAAAGTGCTGGAGTAACTGGAGCGTGTCAGGCAGTATCTCTGGAGAACATGGATAGGTGACGTTTCAGGTAAGGACCCAGAAGGCTAAAGGGCCTGTTTCTGTGCTGTATACATCTATGACCTCTATCATGTCTCCCCTCAAACTCTTCCTGTCTCCTTCACTTTCACTGTGCCAAGTCACATGTGACAATAAGGTATTCCATTCCATTCCACCTTGGTCTTTTGATAGTCCCCTCATTCATACTACTTCCCCCCAACACCTCTGTTCCTTTTCGAAGATCGGAAGTTTATCCTTCCTTGGTCCCAAGAGACAATGAGGCAGGAGTTGGCAATATGAGGCACAAAGTCTTGGAATCAACCTCTGTGTTTCCTCTTCTCACTTAACCTCTTGCCTGGAGTGAACATGGAGTAACGTGTCTATGTTGGGAGCCTGGTGTTGGGCTTTGGAACAAAGTGGCCCTCCACGTCGTTTCTGGCTGTGTACTTCGAGCCTTGATGTTGGGGACACAAAGTGCTGGAGTAAGGTCTGGGTCTGAGTAAGTGCTGGAACACTTCTTCAGACTGGACTTGACACTGGGGATGTTGACTTGGAAGAAAAATGAGTTAACTTGGTCCGTCAGTGGATTTGGAGGACTTTGTCAGTGCCCTAAGGTGCTGATATAGGTACTCCATGTCTTTGAGGGATACAGGAGAGAGGGGGAGGGGGGGGGGGGGGGAGGGGGAGGGGGGGGGGGGTCACGGCTGCCAGTAGAAAATTAGCTCAGTGCCAGCTATGAGCTTTTGAAATTATTTTTGGTCTCATTCTATGTACCCACAATCCTCTGTGAAAAAGTCGCCCCTCGGGGAAAATCTTGCCCTTTCACCTTAAATCTATGTCCTTTGGTTGACATGACTTTAAAACAGTTGCCCCCTTTAGGACTGTGTCTTCCAAGGCTCTTCTGCAGTTTTAATGCTGTAGTTATCGGAGAAGACAGAGAGTGCTGGAGTAGCTTTGCGGGTTAGGCAGCATCTCGTGAGAAGATAAATAGGCGACTTTTCTGGTCAGGACCCTTCTTGGTTTCAACTAGCCCAGAATGCCAGGTCCACTTACCAAGCAAGCGTGCAAAATGACCCTCAAACCCAGGAAAACCCCAGTAAATATAAAATAATAACAAAAATATTCAATGTAGAAGCAAGCAAAAAAATATTGATAAAGAGCCAACTTGTTTCATAACGTGTTTGAGAAATAATTTGCTGGCCATTTATGGAAAGATTATTCGTTATAAAATCTGGTACTGGATTTGCGGAGAAAAGTATGCATATGTTTGGATTCAGAACAGATTTATAGTACAGTTATGTGATGCAACCTAACGTTAATAGCCTTGAAGCTACCTCAGCAGCTCAGTAGTATTACAGTTGTCATTTAAAGAGGATTTTCTAGGATATCATTGCAAGAGCAGAAATGTCACAGGGATTCCAGAAATCCTGAGTGCTGACAGACAATACATACACTTCAGAAAATTAATACTTTGGTAAGTCTACCTTTATAAATTAATCAGCAGGCATTATTTATAATTAATGCAAAGATGGGGACATAGATTTACGGTGAGAGGTGAAAGATTTGATAGGAACCTGAGAGGCAACATTTTCCACACATAATGTGGTGTGACTCTGTGAGGGTGAGGGGTAACCTTATAGACGTGTATAAAATTAAGTAAGGTGAATGCACAGTCCCATTTGCTTACATTAGGTCCATAGCCTTTTAAGCCATTAATGCACACTATCTTTTTTCCCAGGGAAGATAAATCAAATCCTAGAGGATATCTGGGAAAGATTTAATAAGAATTTTAGGGGTAACTTTTTCACATGAGCTGGCAGAGGAAGTAATAGTGGCAGGTACTATAACAACATTTATAAGATACTTGGAAAGGTGCATGGATAGGAAAAGTTTAAAGGGATATGGACCTAACACAGGCAAAAAAAGAGACTAGTCTAAATGGAGCATCTCTAAATCCAATCTAATTCTGATCAGAATAGAAAAGTTGGGCCAAATGGGCCTTTTTTGTGCTCTATGGCTGTATAAGTCTATATCATGAGAGGTTTTTTAATTTTTAATGAATGAATGCATGATACTTTATTGTCACATGTACCTAGGTGCAATGAAATTCTTTGCTTTGTATACGATACACAAGTATGCAACGAGTCGCCACCAAGTCAGCCATGATCGCATTGAATGGCGGTGCTGGCTCGAAGGGCTGAATGGCCTACTCCTGCACCTATTGTCTATTGTCTATTGTCTATTGTCTATAGGGCACTGACAAAGTTACCAAAGTATTCTTTATAGTTCTGATGGTCCCTCTTTGTTCTCTCACCTCAACCCCCCCCTCCCCCCCCCCCCCCACCCCAGCACCACGCCGGGCCCATCTTCCTTCTCTTGACGGCACGTCCTTGACCCACCGCTGGGACTCACGCTGCCCTGTCTACGACAAACCGCCAGGACTCACACGGTCTATGATTGTTTCCAGTTTACATCTGTCTTCAGAATGCAGGGGTGAGGTATATTTTCCATCACTTGAGAACATTTGTCAACCTCTGCTTTATAAACTAAACATAAGAGCTACACTTGTTTTACGTCCAGCAAAAAACAGTTAAGTTGGATTTGAGTGTTACTTGTTCCAGTTCATTGAAAGCTGGGAGATGGTGGCGACTGTATCAACAAGGCAGGGAATATCCTGGCTCATAGCCCAAGGCCATGGTTGTTGGATATATTTTATAGCAAGGACTCACAATGTTTAACGGTACAAGTCAAAACAAATTATTCTGACTTTGTAAAGGTTATTCATAACATATTTGGAATTTGTGTGCACTTCAGTATATAAATACAGCGTGGAAACAAGCACTTCGGCCCACCGAGTCCGTGACGTCCACCGATCACCCCGTACACTAATATTATCCCACACACTAGGGACAATTTACAAAGCCAATTAGCCTACAAACCTGTACGTCTTTGGAGGGTGGGGGGGAAACCGGAGCACCTGAAGAAAACCCACGTGGTCACAGGGAGAATGTACAAACTCTGTATAATCAACACTTATAGTCAGGATCAAACCCGGGCCTCTGTGACAAGGTGGGAGGCACAAATTACAAAGTGAGGCAGCAAGTGTACTGCCGCGCCACCATGCCACCCCTTTTTAGCATGCTGGATATATATTTATATATATACAAATCCTGAGTATTTTCAGCGTCTAATTTTCCCACAATATACTCTGTTTGAAACAACATTGTTCTGCATTGTACCACTTTGTGCAGATACATTGAGACCACGCCATTCTGAGTGTTGCTCAACCACATTACTGCTCTTCAGCTACTCGATAGAAAGCTTTACCGCAGACACTTGCAACGCCTCTAGATGCCAAGAAGCATAAAACAGATATGTTGCCAGCAAAAGTGAGCCCCAAAAAGGAGGTATGATGTCTTATCATGTGCTTGTTTATTGTGTGGGGAGCAGGGGTGACTATGCCTGTCCTTGAATTTACCGTTGTCATAGGAGAAAGAATAGTGAAGGCTAATAAGTACTAAATAGGGGTGTGGATTATACTGATGTGGTGAGAGGGAACCGTGGACAAAGCCTAAAGGAATGGAATGCAGCAGTGGCAACACCCAAGTTTCAGGAACTTCATGTTATAGCATGCACCCATCATTTTAGCAGAAAATTGGATCTATTGTCAACCAAGTTAGTGCGCAGAATCTCATGCCCAGAGTAGGTGAATCGAGGAACAGAGGACATACAGTAGGTTTAATGTGAAGGGGAAAAGATTTATTAGGAATCTGAGGGGTAACTTTCTCACACAAACGGTGGTGGGTGGCGGGAACAAGTTGCCGGAGGAGGTAGTTGAGGCAGGGACTATCCCAACATTCAAGAAGCAGTTACATAGGTACGTGGATAGGACAGGTTTGGAGGGATATGGACCAAATGCTGGCAGGTGGGACTAGTATAGCTGGGACATGTTGGCAGGTGGGGGCAAGTTGAGCCAAAGGGCCTGTTTCCACACTGTATCGCTTTATGATCTATAACTTGTTGATAGTCATTTTATTCTGTAATCAAGACCTAGTTGGTTAGCTAACTAAGTATTTCTGTAACCTCCATTCTGTGATCAAAATCTAGTTTTACTGCTAATCAAGTTTCTGTGTAATCTTGTCAGCTGAGAATGTAAAAGCTGTACCAAAGTCGTGCTCAGGAGATCAGCCTGGACTGGTCCCCTGGTGTGCACCAGTTTTAATAAATCGTCCGTTACTTCGATCACCATCTCCACGTGGCCTTTCCATTTGCTCCTACAACCATCAAGGAAGATTAATTATGAACTACAGATACCGTTAGTTGCTGTTTATATTGAAAGTCCATTAATGAAAATTCAATCCCGTCCAATACCTCTTGAACCACTTTTACACCAATCTGGCAGCGAGTCGGAGAAAACATTGATCCTTTAATCTTTCCAGATAATATGTTGGATCTTAATAGCTTCATCTTTAATTCTCATCAGGAGAATGGACAAAAGGAATTTAGTTTGCCATAATTTTTTGATATTCCAACAGAATTTTCTGCGATAGCATAGAAACATAGAAGTTAGAACAGTAAAGCTCAAGCACAGGCTCTTTGGCCCACACTGCTTGTGCTGAACATGATGCCAAGACCATCTCTTAACTACCTGCACATAATACACATCCATTCCCTGCATATCCATGTACCTATCCAAAAGCTTCTTAAAATGCCACTGTTGTATCTGCCTCAACCACCATCTCTGGCAGGCACTCACAACCCTCTGTGTAGCTGTACAAAACCTGTCAAATATCACCATGATATAGATCAAAATCTATTCCTGTTATTAAGCCTGAATCTCACCATCAATCACTTTGAATCTATGCTGCAGTTTATTTGATATCTCTGATGTAGGGATTGGAACATTTCTGTTTACCGTCTCTAGGTCCCTCATAATCTTATACAAGCTAATTAAGTATTCCCGAAGCCTCCTCTGTTCCAAAGAAACAACACCAATCTATCCAAATATTTCCTGTTCTGGCAACAACCTTGATCTGGACCTTCTCCAAGTCAATCACATCTTTCTCGTGATGTGCAAATCAGAACTGAGGCAGCACTCAAGATGCAGCTCGAGTCGTATTGTACAGAGTTGCAGCAGAGCCAACTGATCTTGTAGTCTTTTGCCTTTCCTCAGAAAGGAAAGCATTTCACAGACCTTCCTAACCTCATTGACCTGCCTTCTTCAAACACCTGCAGATGTGCACTCGAGTACACTGATACTCAATACTTGACTATCGAGTGCACTTGCCGTACATTCCCGTACATTGCTGCATTGACCCCAAATGCTGCTTTTGGTTAAATTCCATCTGTCATTTTTCTGCTGAACAGACCAGACTATCTGTATCCGTCTGGATTTGAAAGGTCACCTCTTTGTCCCAACCTCAAGCATTGGCTCAAGTTGTGTTTTATCAACAAATGTATTTTGCATGTCCTTTACATTTCCAGTTTAACTTATTAGTACATATTATAAAAAGCAAAGTGAGCATGTGCTGTGGCTTGTGGAACACCACTGGCTTCCAATCTTAAAAACACCCATCAATAATTATTTTTGCATTCTGCCATTGATCCCATTTTGGACCCAGTATTCATGAGCTGCATAAGTCGTCAGATCAAAATTAGGGCATTTGGCCCATCAAGTCTACTCCACCATTCATTTATTGGTGATCTATCTTTCCTTCTCAAAAACATTCTCCTGCCTTCTCCCCTTAACCATTGACACCCTTATTAATCAAGAACCTGTCAATATCCGCTTTAAAAATACTCAATGGCTTGGCCTCCACAGCTGCCTGTGGAAATGAATTCCTCAGATTCACCACCATCTGGCTAAAGAGATTCCTCCTCATCTCCATTCTGACAGTACGTCCTTTTATTCCGAGGCTGAACCATCTGGTTCGAGACTCTCTTATTACTGGAAACATCCAGAGAGAGATGCTTCCTCTCAGTGCCAGAGACACGGGTTCGATCCTGACTGTGGTGCTGCCTGTGTGGAGTTTGCATGGTCTACCTGTGACCATGTGGGTTCCCACTGGGTTCTCTGGTTTCCTCCCACATCCCAAAGACATGTGGGTTTGTAACTTAATCGACCTCTGTAAATTGGTCCTAGTGTGAAGGGGGTAGATGAGAAAGTGGGATAACATCGAGCTAGTTTGAACGGGTGTCTCGGTGGGGTGAAGGGCTTGTTTTCTATGCTGTATCTCTGAACTAAACTGCAATTGTTGATCATTTTAAAACCAGCAGGTGGTTACACTGAAATGGCCAACATCGATACTGAGGAAGAAGTCCAAAATGACAAGATATGAAGAATATGTTTCTCACAGAACAAGATCAGAAAGACGGGTCCGCTTTCGAGAATCAGATGAGATAATTTTTCTCAGTAGGTTTAATTTATATTTTAATTATTTCATATTTTATAAAAACTGAAGTGAATGTATTAATGCACAATTGAATTGTGCATTACTGCAACTGTAGTGAAAGGATGAAGTGCAAAGAGGTGGTGAAGCCACATGTGGAGTATTGTGTTCAGTTTTGGTCACACAGCTATCAGAAGGGAGACACAAAATGCTGGAGTAACTCAGCGGGTCAGGCAGCATCTCAGGAGAGAAGGAATGGGTGACGTTTCGGGTCAAGACCCTTCTTCAGACTGATGTCAGGGGAGGGGGCGGGACAAAGATAGGATGTAGTAGGAGACAGGAAGACAGTGGGAGAACTGTATCAGAAGGGTGTTACTAAGATGAAAAGGGAACAGAGAAGATTTCAGAGTGTGTTGCCAGGACACGAGGGCCTGAGCTACAAGGAGAATTTGGGAAAGCTAGGACTTTAGTCCTTGGAGCACAAGGGGTGATCTTATAGAAGTGTATAAAATTATGAGGGCAATAGATAGGGTAGATGCACAGAGTCTTTTACTCAGTCTTTTATGGGAAATCACGAACCAGGGGACAGATTGAAGGTGAATGGAGAAAGATTTAATAGAAACCTGAGGGGGAGCTTTCTCATGCTGAGGGTGGTGGGTTTATGGAAGGAGGTGGTTGAGGCAGGTACCATAACAACATTTAACAAGTACAAATAGAAAAGGTTGAGAGGGATCTGGGAAGAACACGGGCAGGTGGGACTAGATTAGATGGAGCATCTTGGTCGGCATGGATGAGTTGGGTTGAAGGCCCTGTTTCTGTGCTGTATGACTCTGATTCGCTAACACTACCTTTTTGTACACAAAGTTGTTTAGCTCCAATAATTTCCAGTCTGATAAGAGTTATTAGCCTGCTTCACAATAGATCATTGCCGGATGGTATGGTTTCCAATTCAATTCGTATTATAAGCACTTTCTGCATCTTTAATATTCAAATATGTGTCTTGAGCAGCTTTATTTTCTTTGTTAAAATGCGCATAATACATAATATATTAAATATACCAACATTAAAATAAAACACTGAATTTGCAAGAAATTGTATACATTCACAATCTCTTTCTTTCAAATGTTGGTTGGTATCAACTGTCTACAACATTGGCTTGTATTTCAAGCTTGTTTTACTTCAGTGCATTTAAGGTGATAGAATTGGCTATATACACAGACAATAATGGAAATTGATAAAATAATAAAATTGTACCACTACATTGACTTTAAGAATGGTAAGCCATTTTTGAAAGGGGTAACACGGTAAGTCCATAAAACACTGAGGCAGAATTTGGCCAATCGCCCCATCGAGTCTAGTCCGTCATCCGAACTTGGTTGATCTATTTTTCCCGCTCAACCCCATTCTCCTACCTTCTCCCCGTATCCTTTGACTCCCTTGATAATCAAGAACTTATCTACGTTCACTTTAAAAATACCCAATGATTTGGCCTCCACCGCCGTCTGTGGCAAAGAATTCTGCAGATTCACCACAAGTGAAGTTCATGGGTATCCTGTTAAAATATGAAACAATCCACCACACAATTCAATTAATGGCGCTGTGCCTTATAGCATCAGAGATCCACGTTTAATGCGGACCTTGAGTGCCGTTTGTACAGTTTGTACATTCTCCCTGTGACTGCCTGGGATTTTTCCAGGTGCTCTGGTTTCCTCCCACGTTCCAAAAACATGCAGGTTTTCAGGTAAATTGCCCTCTGAAATTGACCCCCTGGTGTGTAGGACATAGAACTAGTGTGAGCAGGTGATCGTTGGTCAGCGTAGACTCGGTGAGCCGAAGATCCCGTTTTCACGCTGCATCTCTAAAACTAAAAAGAAACTAAAAATATAATATCCTGCTGTCTATTGATTTTCATTTGCCGTTCGTTACTCCTTGGGATTGTTGTGCTCCATGCTAATCTATTTTGTGTTCTCAGGGGTAGTATCACTCTTTACTTAGTCAGTTTATTTCCGAGGTCTGGCTTTTTCCTTCTTTTCAAAGCCCTCTGGTGCTGCCACTTCAGACGGCAAATCTGTCTTCCTAGTGCTTGTTCAATCCAATTCTATCTGCAATTAATGTTTGGCCTTAACTGCGCTTGTGGCTCTACCTACCGTTTTTGAAAAAAAAAAGAAAACAACTTTCATTCATTATGGCAATCAGTCCAGATGGCCAAGAATCAGCATCAATCCAAGCTGTAATCTCGCAGTCCCTGCACTAAACTCAGTGTCATTATACATGCAAAATAAACTGCTGAGCATAGATTTTGCTTGTTCTGGCTTGGCTAAATTAGCAGTTTTCTTCTGCAAGTAATATTAACTGTTTAATTTCTGTAGAAGCTGATCTTTCTTTATAAAGCATTTTCTTCCTGACCCTCCATTGATTTTTTTTTAAATATCAAGAGTCCAGAGTGTTTTATTGTCATCTGTCCCAAAGTAGGACAATAAAATTCTTACTTGCAGCAGCACAACAGATATATAAACATAGTAGTCTATAGACTTTAGAGATACAGTGCGGAAACAGGCCCTTCACCTCACCAATTCCACGCCGACCAGCGATCACCCCATACACTAGCACTATCCTACACACTCAGTTCACAATTTTTTATACTGAAGCAAATTAACCTGCAAACCTGTACGTCTTTGGAGTGTGGGAGGAAACAAGAGCACCCAAAGAAAACCCACGCCGTCACAGGGAGAACGTACAAACTCTGTACAGACAGCACCCGCAGACAAATCTGGGACTCTGGCACTGTAAGGCAGCAACATCGTAATCAAAAACAAAAAAAGATCAGTATATAATATATATCCAATACAGATAACATTCTGGTAAATCTCCTCTGCACCTTCCCCAAAGCCTCCACATCGTTCCTTTAATGGATGACCAGAACTGCACGTAATACTCCTAATAATCATACTTTAGCTGAATCAGTCTTCCTGCTCAACATTGGCCACCATCAATTGGATTGTATGAAGTTTCCATAATGGACATTCTGAACATCAGTTACTTATGCAGTTGTAACTTTCTCTAACTTCAATTATACTGTAATTGTATTAAACTATTCAATGTTACTTCTCCCTGTCTTTTCTTTAAGCAGCGACTGAATGTGGCTCCCCCTTGCCGGCGATGTTTTGGAAATTATTGTTTGTCATTTTGCTGAGTCTGGTGATCATATTGCTCCATTATAACGAGAGAGCGTCAAACATGTATGAACAACTTCATTCAAAACTCATCGGTTATTACCTGGAAATGAAGCACACTACTTTCAACTGGTTGAATCGGAGTAGAACATAATAGGACATCTACAGATGCCAGCAACTTCAGACAATCTCAATTTAGCAAAAAAAAACCTCAAGCAAACGTGAAAACATTTTGCCTTAAACTTTTTTATTAAATCGAAAGTCGATGAAGAAATGAACTGAAAGAGGAAAGAGCTGTGAGAGTCTGCCTATCAACAGAAATCTTTAGAATTACTGTTATAATTTTTTGTTATGAATCATTTTATAACTCAAATAACAAATGATTTTACACCGATGTTTCAATTTAATGCAACTTGCATGAAAGAATCAACTCAATGTCTAGCATGCCTTGAGATAGATACAAAATGCTGGAGTAAATCAGCGGGTCGGGCAGCATCTCTGGAGAAAACAAGTGAGTGACGTTTCAAGTTGAGACCCTTCTTCAGACTGAGGACCCTTCTTCCATCTCAGTCTAAAGTAGGGTCTCGACCTGAAACATCACCTATTCTTTTTGTCCAGAGATGCTACCTGACTCGCTGAGTTACTTCAGCATTTTGTGTCTCTCTTCGGTGTAAACCAGCATCTGTATTTGGTTCCGGGCCCGGATTGGCCTCACCAGTCACTTCCGGACCCACAGTCACCAATCCTCCAACTGAAAGTGAAGTCATGGTCATCTTCGAACCCGAAGGACGAACAACAACATTTGCTTGCCCGTCTCCGTCCATGCCTCTCCTCCACAGCTGCAGAAACCCTCATCCACGCCTTCATCACCTCCCGTCTGGACTTCTGCAACAGCCTCCTCTATGGCGCACCCTCAAAAATCATCAGTAAACTTCAATACATTCAAAACTCCGCTGCCCGTCTACTCACCCACACCCCGATCCGTGACCATATCACCCCCGTCCTTTACAAACTCCACTGGCTCCCCATCCCCCAGAGAATCCAGTACAAAATCCTCCTCATGACCTACAAAGCCCTCCATAACCTGGCCCCATCCTACCTGACCGACCTCCTCCACAGTCACACTCCCACCTGCACCCTCCGCTCTGCTGCTGCCAATCTCCTATCCCCCCACATCCGGACCAAACTCAGATCCTGGGGGGACAGGGCTTTCTCCATCGCTGCTCCCACCCTATGGAACTCACTACCCCAAACCGTCAGAGACTCCTCCACACTCACCACATTCAAAACATCACTGAAGTCTCACCTGTTCAGTTCTGCCTTCAACCACTGAAGGTCACCTCACCTGCTGTCTCCTTTCTCTGTTCGTTTACTTATTTATCTATTTATTCACTTCCCTATGTTCTCTAAATCCCTGTAAAGCGTCTTTGAGTATATGAAAAGCGCTATATAAATGTAATGCATTATTATTATTATTATTATAGTATGCCATGGTATTGGTATGAAATAGTCTTGGCACTTCCATTCAGTACTTATGCAGATTCCCTATCCCATTCTAAATTAATCTTTTGTAGCTACAAATCTAAAAGTTATTTATATTGTCCTTTATGAAATAGAAAGGTGTCTGCAGTTTGCTGTATTGATCATGGGACTTTCTATCTATCTTAAGGATTTAGATTTTCAAGTATCCTGACAATTCCAAATTAGCTCATTGCAGAATTGTTGCATCCTGAATGTTAGTTTATTTTAGAGATACAACATGGAAACAGGCCCTTCAGCCCACCGAGCACGCCGACCATCAATCACTGTTAACACTAGTTTTATGTTATCCCACCTTCTCATCCACTCCCTGCACAATAGGGAGCAATTTACAAGCCAATTAACATTCTTGCACTAAGCTTTATTCCCTTTATCATGTATCTGTAGCTGTGGATGGCTCGGTCGTAATCGTGTGTTGTCTTTCTGACTGGATAGCACGCAACAAAAGCTTTTCACTGTACCTCAGTACACGTGATAATAAACTAAACTACACACCAGCACGTGGAAGAAAACTGGAGCACCCAGAGGAAATCCGTGTGGTCACAGGGAGAACATGCAAACTTCACACAGACAGCAGCCGAGGTCAGGATCAAACCTGGGTCTCTGGCACTTGAGGCAGCACTACTGTGCCACCCTAATGATGCCAGCTGTATCAAAACCAGCAACATAACCAACACAAAAGCGGCAAAATATTACTAATTCTGAACAACTGAATTTGAACCAACAATTATTTGAAATAATACCAGGAAAAGTGGCACCTGAAGAAAGAGCTGAGGCCCTTTTGTCAGAATTCAGTAACAGAGGAAGAGGTGAAGATAGTACAGGGGAGAGTGTGGATTTTGCTCTCTAGCCCTATGTTGAGTGGATGAGGACCATCCATACATTAATTTGAGGGACCAGATGGGGAGCGGGAGTAGCATCAAGGAGAGGAAAAGATCATCAATCGTGTTGGAAGGATCTGCAGATGCTAGTTTATACCGAAGATGGGCACAAAGTGCTGGAGTAACTCAGCCGATCAGGCATCATCTCTGGAGAAAAGGAATAGGTGATGTTTCGGGTCAGAACCCTTCTTCGGAAAAAATCATCAAGGTCTATAGAGCTGTGAAAAATCAGGTGGATTAAAAAACATTGGAAATTAAGGTGGATAGAAATAGAGTGGCACAGATCGGAGAGCTGCCGCTTCAGAGCGCTAGATACCCAGGTTAGATTCTGCAGAGTTTGTACGTTCTCCATGTGACCATGTGGGTTTACTCCGGGTGCTCCGGTTTCCTTCCACATTCCAAAGACATGCAGGTTTGTAGGCTAATTGGCCCACTGTAAAGTGCCCTTAATGTGTGGGGAGAGGATGTGAAACTGAGATAACATAGGACTAGTGTAGGAAGAAATTGCAGATGCTGGTTTAAACTGAAAATGGACACAAAATGTTGGAGTAACTCAGCAAGACAGGCAGCATCTCTGGAGAGAAGGAATGGGTGACGTTTCAGGTCGAGAAGAGGCTCGACTTGAAACGTCACCTATTTCTTCTCTCCAGAGATGCTGCCTGTCCCACTGAGTTACTCCACCATTTTGTGTCTAACGTAGAAAGAGTGTGAGCTGTTGATTGATGGACGGCATGGACTCAGTAGGCCGAAGGGCCTTGTCCCATGCTTTATCTCTGAACTAAACACAAGCTAAATAAGGGGTGGCAGTTGGACAAATAAAAGCAGCAGAAGGTATGCCCAAGGAAATAAGTACCAGTGTTAGTATTTATGAGGTGATCGTGCAATCAAATGAGGTCTTATTTCAATCAGTTGGATTAAAATTGAAACGTGTGCAGGAAAGGTGCAGAGTGCTTCAGAGGTCAGCCGTGTCAACTGCAGAAGATTGAGTTATTTTTTACTTTTCACTTCATTTCTATCTACTTACATCACGCAGAATCTGATTTTATAAAAGATATCACCAGACAAAATCCATAGCTTTGTGGTGGGGTGGGGTGGGGGGGCGGAAGGATTACTGTCATGATAAATATCAAATGTCTAAATGAAACAAATAACCAAATCACCAATTAAGCTTGGAGCAGTTTATCGTTTCTAACAAGCATTCAAAATATCGAACGGTTGCTAATTAGAAAAATATGTTGCCATAGATTTCTGCTGGAAGATATGGTTCTAAATTCTACCTACAGAAGAGCTAATTAAATTTTCAGCCATTACCTCTGCTTATATTTTGTAGATGATGTATCTTTCACTTTAATAAACAGTATTTTCTGCACTTGAGCAGTCTTGCTATTAAAAGGAAAAGGGAATTTTGAATGGAATTGGATTGAAAAATACAGCATGGAAACAGGCCCTTCGGCCCATCATGTCTATGCCACCGGCAAGCACCTAAGTGCACATGAAATATAAAAAGCATTAAAATAAAGCAGTCAGAAATAATATCATTTTATTGTGTAAAAATATTCAGAGTTTTTAAAATATTTGAATGTAATATAAGTCACGGGAAAATGTGGTTAATTTTGTTTGAATTCTTAATCCAGGTGTCATCTAAAAACAGCATTAGCACTTAACTAGTCCAATTCAATTTTTATGATTACTCCATCTGACTATTTTTCATTTAATTGTAGTTTCAAAGAGAGTGGTGCGCCAGAATTTCTACCATTGATTCTACAATAAGCTGATAATAATAAAATTATTATACAGGTCCACCATCGATTTTACGGCAACTGATTGTCCGCATCTTCTTTAATTCGGACAAAATTACGAGAGTGCACTTAAAATCCCCCCTGGAAAACTCCCGAAAATGTGGCACCTAGGCTGCGTGAGACAGCCAATCTCGACCTCTTTGGGACTTCATCGCTGATCAGTGGGTCGAATTTGCCCCCTGCGGCCGGGGCTCTGGAACTGTGACCTGGCTGGAGCTGGCAGATCCGGTCCCATTGCTGACTTCCACAGCCAACTTTGCAGACCGGAATTTCGACTCCCCCAAGGCTGTGATTTCTGTGGGTCCAGCAAAATGGATAATCCAGAAAAGCTCTGGAACCAAGGGTGCTGGAAAATTCATGGTGGACTTGTATTTATAGGACATTCTTTATTTTGCGTCACCTTGATTGGACTATCACAGTTTTTTTTATAGCCCTTGGAGATCTTTGATGTTCTGGCCCTTGCTCCAGCACTTTTAACTTCATTTGGAAGTCAGTTAAACCGTTGAACATCACTTGTTTAGATTTGGGATAAATTCAAGAATCAAGAGTCAAGATCACTAAATCAGAACAATAAAATTCTTGTAGCAGCTCCATGCCAGTTCCTCAAACTGAATTCTGACAAAAGGGCCTTGTAACAGCACAACAGGTTTGTAAACGCTGTAGTCAATAAATAATATAAACAAATATTTTTTTAAAGTTCAATAAATTAACCCAATCTGTGCAAAAAAACCTAAAAAAAGCCCAAAGCTAATGGAATGTTGGCCTTCATAACAAGGGGAGTTGAGTAGAGGAGCAAAGAGGTCCTTCTGCAGTTGTACAGGGCCCTAGTGAGACCGCACCTGGAGTATTGTGTGCAGTTTTGGTCTCCAAACTTGAGGAAGGAGATTATTGCTATTGAAGGAGTGCAGCGTAGGTTCACGAGGTTAATTCCCGGAATGGCGGGACTGATGTACTTTGAAAGACTGGAGCGACTGGGCTTGTATACTCTGGAATTTAGAAGGATGAGAGGGGATCTTATTGAAACATATTAGATTATTAAGGGATTGGACACATTAGAGGCAGGAAACATGTTCCCGATGTTGGGGGAGTCCCGAACCAGGGGCCACCGTTTAAGAATAAGGGGTAGGCCATTTAGAACGGAGATGAGGAAGAACTTTTTCAGTCAGAGAGTTGTGAATCTGTGGAATTCTATGCCACAGAAAGCAGAAGAGGCCAATTCTCTGGATGCTTTCAAGAGAGAGCTAGATAGAGCTCTTAATGATAGTGGAGTCAGGGGATATGGGGAGAAGGCGGGAACGGGGTACTGATTGTGCATGATCAGCCATGATGACGGTGAATGGCGGTGCTGGCTCGAAGGGCCGAATGGCCTACTCCTACACCTATTGTCTATTGTCCCTAGTGCAATCAAGGCAGTTCAGTTTAATTGGAGATTGTAGTTTTTCTAGTTTGTAAATTAGAGTCATAGGATCACAGAATTCATACAGCGTTGAAACAGACCTTTTAGCCCAACTTGCCTACGCCAACCAACATGCCCCAGCTGCACTAGTCCCACCTGCCTGTGCTTGGCCCATATCCCTCTAAATTTGTCCTCTCCATTTGGGGAGAAGGCAGGCACGGGTTACTGATTGTGGATGATCAGCC
Source organism: Rhinoraja longicauda (assembly GCF_053455715.1). Classification (NCBI taxonomy): domain Eukaryota; kingdom Metazoa; phylum Chordata; class Chondrichthyes; order Rajiformes; family Arhynchobatidae; genus Rhinoraja; species Rhinoraja longicauda. Next base: position 26,968,674 of record NC_135962.1, on the reverse strand, counting down.
ATGATCACAATGAATGGTGGTGCTGGCTAGAAGGGCCAAATGGCATCTTCCTGCACCTATTTTCTATGTTTCTATGTTTCATGTTCCTGTCCAAGCGCAATGTTTTTGTCACATAGTGGGTGGTGAGTGTCTGGAATGTGCTGCCAGAGTTGGTGGTTGAGGCAGATACAATAGTGGCATTTAAGAAGCTTTTGCATATTCATATGTATATGCAGGGAATGGAAGGACATGGATAATGCACAGGTAGATAAGAGATAGTCTTTACATCATGTTTGACATGGACATTGGTGGCCGAAGAGTCTGTTCTTGTGCTGCACTGTTGTATATTACAATGGAAGCCAGGAACTTCAGGCTGGGACCTGTATACGTATAGATTAGTTTAAAGGACCTGTCCCACTTAGGCGATTTTAAGGCGACTGCCGGTGACTAGGCTGTCGCCGACAGTTCGCCGGGGTGTCGCGGGCATGATCATGAGGAGTCTTCCAAGAATCGTAGTGGATCTCAGCGCGTCGCTGAGAAATCAAACGGAGTGAAATTTCTCGGCGACAGCTGGCTTGTCGCCAGGTATCGTTGCTTATTGCGGGCGCTGTCGCATGCTGTCCCCAGGTTTGCTAGTTTCTCTTAGATGCATTTAGAAGCACATTATATTAAAATAAGTAAAGTCATTTCAAGGTACCATAAAATACTTGTGTTTAACCAATTTATTTACCGTCAGGACATTTGACAGGTAGATTGGAGGCGACAGTTTGATGGTCAGGTAAGCGTGGAAATTTTCGCGATGTTTATGGCCATCAGTGATCACATTTAAAGTAGGCTCCCAACCCAGGTATGCAACCCAGAAACCAGATATGCATCGCCCGTACATTTTCAAAGAATGCCCACACACTTTTCACAAAAATCCATTTAACCACTTTTAAAATTAAATTTCTTCATACTGCCATTAGTAAACTGGAAGTCAATCCAGTTTATGCCTTGTTACCGTGAAGCTTGGTTTTCAAGTAACCCGGGCAAGATGTTATAGTTCAAAACTCTCAAGTACTTACCGACTTGTCAGTGATTTCAGCGAAAATTAGGATGCCGGAGAAGCATTGACAGCGTGGGAATTTCGCAATGTTTCCGAAGACGGTGTAATCTCGACCTGACTCGGCATTGTCGTGGTCATTGTCGTCGGGTAAAATAAAATGTTGGCGATCTGCTACGACTTTGACAGTCGCCGGCAGTCGCCTAAAAAATCGCCTAAGTGGGACAGGCCCTTAACTTGGAATCATTTTCGGCACAGACAACATGGGCCAAAGGGGCTGTTCTTGTGCTCTACTGCTCTATGTTCTATACCATGATACTTAATTTCACTGAATGGAACTAAAAATCACATTAGCTCTTATTAATTCTGAAGATATTTAACAGAAGGTAGTAGTAATTCAAACTGGTGAGGAATGCAAGCAGTTCAACTCCATTTAAATTTTTTCAAATAATAAACACGAAGTGGTTTATTACGTTTCTAACACTCCACTTGAAGTCTTTTCTGTTTATTTAATGTTAATGTTAAACTTGATGTAACCATTATGAATAGAAATTGCTATATTTAGAAAATACTATTTACTTCCTTGTGATGCAAAACGTATGCACACAATCCTTTGTACCTCTTTAAAACTTGTGCATCGCTTATTGTGTGCGGTATGTTAAATTGTAGAGATTACAACATTTTGATCTTATCTTGGATATCAATATGGTTAAGATTTGAGATTTGCAGAAATTAAAATGAAATTTGATTATAATTTTGCTCCAATTTGGCTCAGAGTAAATAGCTATATTGATAAAATATACCTGAATCTTGAAGTCCACAAATAAAATGATATCTATAAAGAAATCTACCACCATATAAGCAGCAAATATTATGTTTGTATTACGATTGACCTCTGTATATTGTTCTCATACAATGTGTTAAAATCTTTACCATGATTAATCCAATTAATTTTACACACATTCTTCATTCTGTGAAAGTATAGAGATTTCGCTAAACTTAGCTTTGGGCAACACATGGTATAGCTGCTGCCTCACAGCACCAGATAACTCCTTTTGATCCTGATCTCAGGTGCTGTCTATCTGTGCGGAGTTTGTACGTTCTCCCTGTGACCACGTGGGTATGCCCCAGATGCTCCGGTTTTCTCCCATTCTCAAAGACGTGCAGGTTTGTAGGTTAATCAGCCTTTGTAAATTGCCCCTAGTGTGTAGGGAGTGGATGAGAAAGTGGGATAACATGATGAACGGGTGATCAATGGTTGGCATGGACTCAGTGGGCCAAAGGGCCTGTTTTCGAGCTGTATTGCTAAAACTAAAAACTAAACTAATTACCTTAAAGGACACAAAGTGTTAGAGTAACTCAGTGGGTCAAGCAGCATCTCTGGAGAACATGGCCAGGTGACATTTTTAGGTCAGGACCGTTTTTCATTGTGTCCTTTTGTGTAAACTAGCATCTGCTTTTCCTTGTTTCGACAGACGAATTCTGCTACTGCAATATTAATTTACATCACAGGAATTTTAGCTTGCAAAGGGTCTTAAGAGGAAAACCTGCACAATATTAAAGTTATCGATTTTTATTTGAGGAACTGGCATGGAGCCTGTAGATCAGTGCATGTTCCTTTAACATAGTGACCTCACCACTACTAACCACTCCCCATTGTCTCTGGTATAATTGTAACTTCCCCACCTCCAGCTCGCTCTCTAGTGCCAGTGATGACCACGGACAGCTAGGGCATAATGTATGTGTAGTGTCATTAATAAACTTATATAGTAAAAGACTCTGCCTACGAGTGGCATCCTTTTACATGGTGTCAGAAGTGGGATTCGAACCCACGCCTCCAATTGGAGACCAGAGGACCTGAACCTGGCTATTAAACGCCCGCACTACCCCATGCGGACGGTGGAGGACGTCGCGGCACAGGTCGGTCCAGCCACGGTTTTCTCGGTCCTGGATGCCAAGAGCTCCTTTTGGCAGATACCGCTGGATGCACGTTCCTCCTTCCTGACCACCTTCAGCACACCGTTCGGCAGGTTCCGTTTCCTCCGCATGCCTTTTGGGATCAACTCGGCAAGCGAGGTTTTTCAGCGTACGATGGAGCAGCTGTTTGCTGGGTTGCCGTGCGCCATCATCGTGGATGACATCTTGGTGTACGGGAGGGACGTCGCTGAGCATGACCGACACCTCCGCCAGGTCCTGGACAAGGCTCGTGAGATCAACCTCAAGCTTAATCGAAGGAAGTGTCGGTTCCGCGTTGAGGAAGTCACCTACGTCGGCCACGTTTTCACGGCGGGTGGCCTGAAGCCAGACCCCGCGAAGACGGCGGCGATCACCGAAATGCCCGCTCCCACTGACGTGCCCGGCCTGCAGCGCTTCCTGGGCATGGTCAACTACTTGGGTAAGTTCATACCCGACCTCAGCGAACTGAGTGCCCCCCTGAGGGAGCTGACCAAGAAGGACAATGCCTGGGTCTGGCTCCCGCACCACCAATCGGCCTTCGTGGCCCTGAGGTCCAGACTCGCACGGACCCCGACTTTGCAGTTTTTCGACCTGAACAGGCCAATTGTCCTCACCTGCGATGCATCTCGGTTCGGCCTTGGTGCTGCCTGCCTGCAGCTCTACGACGACCGACAGCTGCCCGTCTCCTATGCCTCTCGCACAATGACCCCTGCTGAACAGCGCTACGCGCAGATTGAAAAGGAGCTCCTTGCCGTGGTGTTCGCGTGCTCCAAATTCAGAGACTACGTTCTGGGAAAAACTTTCACCATCGAAACAGACCACCAGCCGCTGGTCTCTATTTTAAACAAGCCCATCCACGCAGCCTCGTCCCGCTTGCAGCGAATGATGCTGCAGCTGCAGCGTTTTACATTCGAAATCGTGTACCGCAAAGGCAAGGAGATGTTCGTGGCAGACACTTTGTCCCGTGCCCCACTACCTTCCATTTCCCGCCATCCGTACGAATCGGCTGACCTGATGGTGTTGAACGTCAACATCGTTCCATCTTGGCAGATGCAGTCCCTGGTCACACACACTGCCGCTGATCCGAACCTTCAACAGCTTAAGGGCGTCATCCGCCGTGGCTGGCCTGAACGACGGTCTTCCCTGCCGGCTGGTGCCGTGCCCTACTTCCTGGTTCGGGATGAACTGGTGCTGCACGCGGGCGTGGTGGTGAAGGGTCACAAGGTTGTGGTGCCGGCTGCGCTGCGAGATCACTACTTCCACACTGCCCACAACGGACACCCAGGGGTGGAGGCCACGTTATCCCAGGCCCAAGCACAGTTTTACTGGCCTGGCATGGTCAAGGAGATCCGGGACAGGGTCTCCGCCTGCGCTGCCTGCAACAGCCTATTACCTCATCAGCAGCGCCAGCCTCTCCTGCAGCAGCCGGCTCCCGAGTTGCCATGGATGGCTGTTGCCGCCGATATTTTCGAGTGGCGTGGCAAACACTACCTGGTCTTGGTGGACTCCTACTCCAGCTGGTTCGAGGTGGACCTGCTGCCGTCCCTCACGTCTGCTGCCGTCATCGGGAAGCTTCGCCGCCACTTCTCTACCTTTGGTTCCCCGGCATCTCTCCAGTCCGACAACGGCAGCCAGTTTACCAGCGCCGAGTTTGCTGTTTTCGCAAATCGGTGGAACTTCCGCCACATCACCAGCAGCCCCGAGTACCCGCAAAGCAATGGACTTGCAGAGCGCGCTGTCCGCAGCGCTAAGGAACTGATGGAACGTTGCCGGCTTGACAGTTCGGACTTGTACCTTGCCCTCCTCAACCTCCGCAACATCTCCCGGGACCCCGCGCTCGGTTCCCCTGCCCATCGCCTCATGTCCCGCACCACTAGACCCCCTATCCCCGTCTCCCAGCAATCCCTGCAACCCACGGCTCGGAGCCCTGCCGCTGTCAGGGAGCGCATCACTGAAAAGCAGCTCATTCAGAAGCGCTCCTTTGACAGGTCGTCCCGTCCCCTTCCACCTTTGTTCGCTGGCCAGGTTGTCCGGATGGAGTCGACCTCCGGTCACCACCGGCTGGCCGTGGTCGTCGGCAATGCTGACTCTCCACGGTCGTACCTGGTCAACTACGAGGGCACCGTGTACCGTCGTACCCGCCAGCACCTGATGCTGGTAAACGAGCCTGCACCGCCTCCCGCGATGCCGTATTCACCTCCCGTCCAGTCCGCGGTGCCTGATGTGCCTCCTGCTCCGGTACATCCGCAGTCGCCCCAGCCACCTTCCCCTCCCTCGCCTGCGCGTGCATCGCTTCCCAGTCCTCCTCCTTCCCCTGGTTCCCCAGCCTCTGTACCCGCACCCGTTCATGCTGCTCCTTCGACCGGAGGGGATGGTGGGTTGCGCACCCGCTCTGGGAGAGTGGTCAGGCCGCCTGTCCGGTACGGTGTGTACGAGTAGTCTGCTTGTAGTTTGAGCCTAGCGCATGAGCCGTGGTCACTTTGTTTCCAAGAGGAAGGATGTAGATCAGTGCATGTTCCTTTAACATAGTGACCTCACCACTACTAACCACTCCCCATTGTCTCTGGTATAATTGTAACTTCCCCACCTCCAGCTCGCTCTCTAGTGCCAGTGATGACCACGGACAGCTAGGGCATAATGTATGTGTAGTGTCATTAATAAACTTATATAGTAAAAGACTCTGCCTACGAGTGGCATCCTTTTACAGAGCCCAAGTTCAGATCTTTGCATTCTACAGGGTTTAAAGGTTCACAGTTAAGAATTTGACACAAAATGTTGGAGTTACTCAGTGGCTCAGGCAGCATCCATAGAGAACATGAATAGGTGATTCTTCAGACTGAGAGTAGAGGGTGGGGGGGAGGGGTAGGTGAGGCAGTGGCTAGAAAGAAAGGGCCCCGACCCGAAACGTCATTGATCCTTTTTTCATCCAGAGATGCTGCCTGACCTGCTGAATTACTCCAGCATTGTGTGTCTATCTTTGGTATAAACAGTTCTTTGTTTCTACAGTTCAGAGTTGATTGTGACAAAGTAAGGGGTCACCGATCTAAGACAGAGATGAGACAAAAATAATATTCTTGGAGAGGGTTATGTATCTTCGGAGCTCAGCTTCCACCATTCTTTGAGGAGAAGAGCTTTTGATTATTTCTGAAATAAAGCGACATAAATTCTTGATAAACAAAGTGAATGACAGGTTTTCAGGATAGGTGAGTGGAGGTTGCAGTTAGATGAGACATAATCTCATTGAAATGCAGAGCAACCTCACAGGCTGAGTCGCCTACTCTTGCCCCTGAGAATTACTTGTCCTTCTAAGTCAGGACTTAATGAGTCAGTAATTCTAAGCAAGGGATTTAAATGTGTGCTGTTTGTAAAGCTGCTTTAAGTAGTTTACAAAAATAATACAAAAATAAACTGTATAAAATGTTTAGAACATGCACATTCTCTCTATGACCTCCGGTGTTCCAATTTCCTCCAACGTCTCAAAGACGTGCGAGTTTGTAGGTTAATTAGTGTCTGTAAATTGTCCGTAGAGTGCAGGGGGTGGATGAGAAAATGGTTAACATAGAACTAGTGAGAACAGGTGGTCGACGGCCGGCGTGGACTCAGTGGGCCTGTATCTCTAAACTAAACATGTAAAGACTTGTAAAAAGACACAAAGTGCTGGAGTAATTCAACAGGTCAGGCAGAACATGGATAGGTGCCTGATTTGAAACAATCTTAAGAAGGGTTCTGACCTAAACCTAATGCTCCCTGACCCACTGAGTTACTCCAGCACGTTGTGTGGTTTTTTTTTGTTGCAAACCAGCACCTGCAGTTCCTTGTTTCCACATGTAAAAACTTGTGCTTGACTATGTTGTACAATCTAAATAGAACGGGTTAGATTTTAACCAAAGTAACAGATATCTTATTTTACTCTCAACAAGTCAATAAAGATACTACTTAAATCTGAAATGTGAGATGTGTGAGTGACTTCATTGTATTAATGGATGCACAGCAAATCTCAAAACACCATTAACATGTAAAAACATTAAAAATGCTCCTATTTGCACATGAAATCCAAACAAGTTAAGCTGTTTATTTGTAGCTGAAGTTTACATTTTAAGCAGTTAAAGTGAGCTGGGTAACAATCGTTTATTTGGAATCTGTAAATGCACTGCTCCCAGCATTATGAATACTATAACATATACCATCTCTTCATCTATGGTTGTTGTCCAACAATCTGCTTATCAAGTAACCCCCTCGCCTGTGTGCACCCGTTTCCCGCTGTCCTATTTCCTACCCCTCCTCTCGCTTACCCCCCCATCATCAGTCTGAAGAAGTGTCCCAACCCAAAACACAAGCTCTCCATATTCTCCAGAGTAACTCACCTGACCTGCTGAGTTACTCCAGTACTCCATGTCCTTTTTAAAATTAATTATCATCTTCATTTCTTTGTTTCTGCGACATGCAATGATAATCCCTTACTTGGTTATAGTGGGCAATAACGGACACCATTCCTCCCTCTATGGTCTGTTCTGAGGGTTTACTGCATTGGACAGATGGCGGCCCATGATCAGGATGGCAACTGAACAAATATTACTGCCCAATTTGTCATCTAGGCAATATGCTAGTGTCTCAGGCTTGGCCACGTATGGTTATTCATGACCATAAATGTTTAAAACAACAAATAGACGTAGATTTTAGCTTCCTAACATTGCACTGCATTAATTTTTCATGCTTCAACCCAGTATCAATCATTGCATGAATTCATTTGCTAGTCCAATAAGACATGGCACTGTTAATAATGTTCCATAGCATCCAGTTTAAAAAAATCACACCAGCTGTGCAGTTTTGTTAAGATCAAGCATCGCAATTGTCTGCTATTTGTAAGGACCATGTCAGCACTGGCAATGTAGATTATTTCATAGATATTAGTTATTATTGTATAAATTTGTAACACAGGATGTGTGGAGTCATAGAAATTTAGAATAGTACAGGAGCACACATGATGCTAAGTTAAACTAATCTCCTCTATCTGCACATGATCCATACCCCTCCATTCCCTGCGTATAACATAACATAACATAACATAACAACACTTTATTGTCACTCGGCACAACACCGAGCGAAATTTCAGCAGTCACACAAAATACAGCAAAAAAGAAAAGAACACAGGACACCCGACCCCAACACAAACATCCATCACAGTGACTCCAAACACCCCCTCACTGTGATGGAGGCAACAAAACTTCCCCTCTCTTCCCCCCGCACCCACGGACAGGCAGCTCGACCCCTACCGAGGCAAACGACACGCACCCATATACCCATCTTAAAGCTTCATAAATGCCACTATTGTATCCACCTCCATCAATACTCCTGGCAACATGTTCCAGGCACTCACCACTCTCTCTGTGAAACACTTGGCCAACACATCATCTTTAAACCTTGCCCCTCTCATCTTAAAGCTATGCCCTCTAGTTTTTGCCATTTCCACCCTGGGAAAGAGTTTCTGACTGCCCTGTCTACACCACTCATAAATGTATATAGTTCCATCAGGTCTCCCCACAATCTCCAACGTTCCAAGTTTGTTCAACCTCTCCCTATAGCTAATACCCTCTAATCCAGGCAACATTCTGATAAGCCTCTTCTGCACCATCTCCAAAGCCTCCACATCCTTCCTGTAATGGCCCAACCACAACTGCACATAATACTCCAAATGTAGTCTAACCAAAGTTCTGTACGGTTGCAACATAACTTCCTGATCCTTACACTCAGTGCCCTGACTGATGAAGGCAAGCATGCCATTCACCTTCTTTACGACTCGATCTACTTGTGTTGCCACTTTCAGGGAGCTATGGACTTGGAGTCCAAGATCCCTCTGTACACCAATGCTGTTCAGGATCATGCCATTAATTATATTTGTTCCTTGCACTTGACCTTCCAAAGTGCAGCATCTCACACTTGCTCGGATTAAACTCCATCCATCACTTCTCAGTCTATTTCTACAGCTGATCCGTTTCCCACTGATTTATTTGACAGCCTTCCTCGTTGTCTGCAACTCCACCAATGTTGGTGTTGGCTTTAAAGTTATTTAACCAACCTATTTACATTTACATACATTATATCAATACATTTCTGGCTGCTCAATCCATATATTCACCACTTTGTATGAAAAAGATCCCCCCTCAGGTTCCTATTAAATCTCCCATCTCCGCCCCACCACCCTCACCTTCAACCCATATTCTCTGGTTCTTGGTTTCCCTGCTCTGGGTAAAAGGCTCTGTGCATTTATCGTATCTATTCCCTTCATGATCTTATGCACCTTCTATAAGATCACCCTTCATTCTCCTGTGCTCCAAGGAATAAAGTTCTAGCCTGTTCAACCTCTCCCTATAGTTCAGGCCCTAAAATCCTGGCAAAATCCTATAAATCTTCTTTACACCCTTTCCTCCTTAATAAATCTTTTCTATAACAGGGTGACCAAAACTGAACACAGTGCTCCAAATGTGGCCTCACCAATGTGTTGTACAGCTCTAACATAACATCCCAACTTCTCAGAGTCATGGAGCCATACAGCTTGGATATAGGCCGTTCAGCCCAACTTGCCCATACCGATCAACTACACTCATCCCACCAGCCTGTGTTTGGCCCATATCCCTCTAAACTTATCCTTCCTAGGTACCTGTCCAAATGTTTTTTTTAAATCTTGTGGTAGTCCCGATGCTTATACTCTAACTGATGAAAGCTAATCTGATGAAAGCCTTTTTGACTACACTATCAATCTGTGACACAACTTTCATGGAACTATGTACCTACACTCCTTGATCCCTCTGCTCCCCAGAGTCCTACCATTCCATCAAACGAGAAGAGCCTAAAACCTGTAACGTCCAAGTTCACGAGCAGCTACTTTCCTACAACCATCAGGCTATTAAACACTACCGTGTCCAATAGACAATAGGTGCAGGAGGAGGCCATTCGGCCCTTCGAGCCAGCACCACCATTCAATGTGATCATGGCTGATCATTCTCAATCAGTACCCCGTTCCTGCCTTCTCCCCATACCCCCTGACTCCGCTATCCTTAAGAGCTCTATCCAGCTCTCTCTTGAATGCATTAATAGGTTCTGAACTATATAGACTGCAAGTAAGAATTTCATTGTTGCGTTTCGGGACATATGACAATAAAACACTCTTGACTCTTCGCTATGTTGCTCGTGCTCTGGTTTGACTTCCCAAAATACAACACCCAGCACTTATCTGTATTCGATGAGTAAACCAGTTCTGAATCCAAATGATCAAGTCACCGTGGACCCCATGCATCTTAATTTTCTGAATCAGCTCTACCAGGAGGGGTCCTCCTTGCAGTCTTACCTGACTATCTTTATTCTTCCTGCTTACTGGAACATGCAGGCACTGAACTCTGAACAACTCGCCTTTAAGCCACTCCATGTCAGCTGTGGGCTTAGCCAGTTACAAGAGCTCGGCACACTGGTGCAGCAGTAGAGTTGCTGCATCACAGCACCAGAGACCTGGGTTTCGATCCTGACTATGGGTGCTGCCTGTATGGAGTTTCTATGTTCTCCCCGTGACCAGCGCAGGTTTTCTCTGGGGTTTCCGGTTTCCTCCCACACTCCAAAGGCATGCAGGTTTGTAGGCTAATTGGCTTGGTATAATTCTAACTTGTCCCTAGTGTGTGTAGGAAAGTGCAAGCGTACGGGGATCACTGGTCAACGCAGGCTCGGTGGGCCAAAGGACCTGTTTCCATGCTGTATCTCTAAACTAAACTAAGCTCCGAGTTTATTCCCCTGAGCTTCTGCCTAATAATGCTGTAATCTGCTTCGGCACAGTTTAGTACCTTCCCATCACTCCTTCCATCTGCAACCTTCTGGTCTGGTTCCCACCCCCCTGCCACTCACGTTTATGCCACCATGCTGACTGTCATTTAGTTCTACATGGAGGTTGAATTTTAATGCTTCGAGTTACAGAATTAGTATGTACATTTAGGCAGACTCTCATTTCATGTTGTCCATTCGAAGATTGCAGATGATTAAGCTGTCCATCAAGCCTAATGGTTACTCTTAAAGCTGGCCAGCGTGCAGTAAAACATGTTCAGAGCACCCAGCAGTGGGGAAGGATTTATGATGGAGAGACTGTGCTTAGTGGCAGCTTATGTTTCTCAAAAGGCCACAGTATTCCCAGTTTGTGGGATCTCATTTTCATTTAATCTTTAAATTGCCACCAAGAGAGAAAAAAATATAAATAATAAACTAGAATAAGTTAGCTAATCAGTTATTCTTTATCTTAGTGTTTGATTTTTTTTAAATTGCATAAATGTAATGTTTTGCCTGTGAACTGGTAATCCAAATTTAAAAATGTAAGCTAATTTATTATCAAATAATATCAATTAACCTTATAGTATTTTATACTGTGGCTTGACAAATGGCTAAATATATAACTAAACCAGTTTTCCTGCTAAGCAGATTATTTTCCTCGGATTATCTACTTTGTGGTTTTTATTAGTGTTTCCATCATCTTTGTCATTCTTACCATTTGGAAATTACATCCATGATTGAACTTTATCAAAGCACATCATCCATATTACATTGATTAGGCCACTACATATAGTCTTGGGTTTTAGTTTTAGTTTAAAGATATAGCATGGATACGGGCCCTTCAGCCCACCGAGTCCACGCCGACCATCAATCACCCATCGACACCAGCTCTATGTTATACCATTTTCTCATCCACTCCCTACAAACTAGGGGCAATTTTACGGAAAGTCAAGTGACCTACAAACCCGCACATCTTTGGGATGTGGGAAGAAACCGGAGCATCCAGAAAAAATCCACATGGTCACAGGGTCAAACTCCACACAGACAGCGTCCAAGTCAGGATCTATTTTCTAAATGGGGAGAAGATTTCAAAATCAGAGGTGCAAAGGGACTTGGGAGTGCTGGTGCAGGATTCCCAAAAGGTTAATTTGTCTGAAGAAGGTTCTCAACCTGAAACATCACTTATTCCTTTTTTCCAGAGATGCTGCGTAACCTGCTGTACTCCAGCATTTTGTGTCTATCTTGGGTTAATTTGCAAGTTGAATCGGTGGTAAGAAACGCAAAAGCAATATTAGCATCTATTTCATGAGGACTATAATATAAGAACAGGTATGTAATGCTTAGGTTTTATAAGGCATCGGTCAGACCGCATTTGGAGTATTGTGAACCAGACATCTCTCCCTGGTTAACCATAAGGCAGCCACCCATCCTTGCCTCATTCCCTGCTGTGCAAATCTCGTTAAAGAATATAAATTGTTCTCCTTTTGAACTTAAAGCAAAGATTCATCTTTTGAAAATGATGATGGGAAATATTGTGTAGAAAGGAACTACACATGTTGGTATGTACCAAAGATAGACACAAAGTGCTGAAGTAACACAGGCACTATCTCTGAAGAAAAAGGATGGGCGACCTTTCGGGTCGAGACCCTTCTTCAGACTGAAATATTATTTTGCACTCAGTTGTGAAACTTTTGGGCCTCATATCCAAGGAAGGACGTGTTGGCGTTGGAGAGGGTTCAGAGGAGGTTAATGAGAATGACCCCAGGAACCATTGGGTTATCATATAAGGAGCGTTTGATGAAACTGGGCCTGCACTCACTGGAGTTTAGAAGGATGAGGGGAGACCTCATTGAAACTTACCGGATAGTGAAAGGCCAGGATAGAGTGAATGAGGAGAGGATCTATTTTCAAAATGGTTCAATGGTGTTTCATTTATCACATGTGCAATTGCACAGTGGAATTCTTTTTGCATATTTACACATGCAGGTGCCTCCATGTTTTGGCACCATTTCCGAAGTCCAAATGGGGAGAGGATTCAGAAATCATTCTGACGGATAGGTCCGAGTCTGAAGAAAGGTTCTGACCCAAAATGTCACCATCCATGTACTCCAAGGATGCTGCCTGACCCGCTGAGTTACTTTGAGGCACTGTGTGCCTTTCTTTTTGTAAACCAGCATCTGCATCTGCAGTCTGAAGAAGGGTCTCGACCCGAAACGTCACCCATTCCTTCTCTCCCGAGATGCTGCCTGACCTGCTGAGTTACTCCAGCATTTTGTGAATAAATCGATTTGTACCAGCATCTGCAGTTATTTTCTTATATTATTCTGCAGTTCCTTGTTTCTCCATTCTTGTGAGAGAGTTTGTGTTACTCAACACCAGTGTTGGGATAGTATCTTACAACATTGATGTCTTTAAAAGCGAGGAGGGTGTGCAGAAAGTATTCAGTGCCAAAGCTTATTGTTTCATGTTCTTTATTAGGAGACATATCGTTTGAAACTCAAATGTTCCAACCCTCAGGCAGTGTCATTCCTTACCCTGACATCTCTCCCTGGTTAACCATAAGGCAGCCACCCATCCTTGCCTCATTCCCGGCTGTGCAACTCTCTTTAAAGAATATAAATTGTTCTCCTTTTGAACTTAAAGCAAAGATTGATCTTTTGAAAATGCTGATGGAAAACATTGTGGAGAAAGGAACTACACATGTTGGTATATACCGAAGATAGACACAAAGTGTTGGAATAACTCAGCAGGACAGGCACCATCTCTGAAGAAAAAGGATGGGCGACCTTTCGGGTCGAGACCCTTCTTCAGATTGAAATTTTATTTTCCACTTAGTTGTATAACTTTTGACTAGTTAGTAAAAAATAAATCTGTCTACAAACCTTAAGCGGCAGTAGCGAGTTTCTGTGTAAAAAGGAACTGCAGATGCTGGTTTACACCGAAGATAGACACAAAATGCTGGAGTAACTCAGCAAGTCAGGCAGCATCTCTGGAGAAAAGGAATAGTTGACATTCCAGGTCGGGACCCTTCTTCAGACTGAGAGTCAGGGGATAGAGAAACTAGAGCTACGAAAAAGTACAGAGGAGAATTTCTGACTGGCACAGTCATCTTAATGTGGCAAGAGGTAACACATTATAAAACTGCATACAGCCTGTTCTTTTTAACCTAAAAAGGCAAGTATTATTCCAAGCTGTAACTGACTGTTGAACCGATGCATCACTGGGGTTTTATTAGGTTTTACCACCGAATGGAGACATTGAATAATGTTGCTGCACAGGCAAAGTAAAGACAGCTCTATTTACTTCATTTCACTTAATGAACAGAATGTTAAATATATCTCTGATCTGTTGGGTTAGTAAATGTGCACTATATATAAAGGTTTTTTTACAAGCTTGCAATAAAATAGTTTTATGCACCGATATATATCAATTGTCCAAAATATGACTCTTGTAGATTGTCTCAGTGTACTATTCCTATACACTTGTACTTAACTAGGATTGTGCCTCTGTATGGTAATATTTTTACTGAACTGTATGCAAAAATGAATTTCACTGTCAAGAGAGTCAAAAGTGTTTTATTGTCAAAGGTCCTGAAATGGAGCAATGAAATTCTTACTTGCAGCAGCACAACAGATATGTAAACATATTACTTTACTTTAGACTTTAGAGATACAACGTGGAAACAGGCTCCTTGGCCCACCGAGTCCATACCAACCAGCTATCACCCCATATGCTGACACTATCCTATACACTTGGAACAATTTACAATTTTATCAAAGCCAATTAACCTGCACACCTTTGGAGTGTGGGAGGAAACGGGAGCTATGGGAACAGATCTGCCGGCTCCGGCTGGGCCGGAGTTCCAGAACCCCAGTTGCAGGGGGCAAATTCGACCCACCAATCGAAAGACCCAATGAAGTCAAGATCAGCCACCTCACCCGGCCCAGTGTGCTCTCGTAATTCTCTCTTGATTAAAGGAGGTGCCAAACCAACAGTTGCCTAAAAAATCAGTGGTGGACCTGCAGTGCCTTAAACATCCCACGTCAGTTTGGATAATTTTAATCAAAGGTTAACGCTACAGAACGAAGATCTCAGAAATGGTGACATTTCCCCCTCACCCCACTGTGTCCCATGAAATGAAACCCATTTCTCTCGCCTACTGTCTGAACACACATTCAATTACCTTGACTTAATGACCTATGTCAGATTATACACCACTCAGTTGGTCAACCAGCAATTGTTGTTTTTTTGTGGTTCTACTTTTTAATTTGGACCCTACAACTCCCCCTCCACTCCCCACATCTATTTGGCATCTGCAAGAAGCAAGGCTCCTGCCACAATAACCTCTGCACCATGCAATCTGCCTCGTGCAGTGCCCAAAGCTTAGTTTACAACTCAGAGCCACAGTTCCCTAACCTGCAATAGGGCAGCCATAAAATCCCAATGGTTTCCACCAAACTATAACTACAAACACATTATTCTGCCTGCCTTTTTATTTACCTTCTTTGTATTTACCTTTATTTCATTCTGTCATTGTTGTCATTACCTCAGTGAAAAGTTTATGCTCTGAGGACACAGTGTGTTGAAAATCAAACACGCCATACTTTCAGTCGGGTCAACAGAAATGATCCCAGCATCAGTTCTTTGGAGTCACCTGAATTTAATTAACCTGTATTAATTGTTATTTAATTTGGAGATTCAGGCTCACCAGATGTTTATCGTTGCAATTTACAAATGTTTTAAATTTCCCCTCTTAGTCAACAGTACTGCTGAAATTATTTCGTCTGATTTTAACTCCACTTCACATTCTCCCAGTTGCCAAACATTTTACCTCCCTTTCCCATTCCCACAATGACCTTTTTGTCCTGAGACTCCATCACTGTCAGAGTGAGTCTACACACAAATTGGAGGAACAGCACCTCATATTTCACTTGGGCAGCTTACAACCCAGCGGTATGTTGATTTCTCTAATTTCAAGTAACTCCTGCATGCCCTCCCCTCCCCTCCATTGAAGTACCCTCTTCTCCCCCCCCCCCTCCCCTCCCCGTCCATAATCATCCTACCAGTTCCATTGTTCGCATCCTTGTATGACCTTCCCCAGCCAACAATGGGCCATTATGGGCACTACCCTTCCTGAGGTCTTCTGTTGCCAGCCCTGATTTGTTCAGGCCTTTACCCACCAGTTTATATCACCCTCACCCCCCCAACCTCTACTTTCAGTCTCAGTCTGAAGAAGGATTCCGACCCGAAACATCACCCATGCACGTTCTCCAAGGATGCTGCCTGACCCGCTGAGTTACTCCAGCACTTTGTGTCTTCTTCTCTAATTTTTTAATCACTCCATGAAAAACAAACACTAACCCTTTTTTTTCACGCCCATGAACAGTGATCAGTGATCAGTGCCAGAATAGATATGGACAAAAATTAGCACCATCCATAGTCTCTAGCAAATAATAAAATGACCCTTTCCAGTTGTTGGAAACCACGGAACGGCGGGCGGCAGCCTGTAGAGGGAGCAGCTGAGCCCGGCCCCTGCTCGGCCACCGAGGACCGGAGAATCAGAGGGGAGGTTGGAGAGAGACGGCGGACGCAAGGACAAGGGCCGTGAGAGAGTGAACCGGGGTCTTACCTTCCACTTCCTCAAGGTCGGCTGAGGGTGGCGTCCTCAGCGCACAAATCTTTGTTTTATTAATTACATCTATTCAGTTATTTACAACAGTATTTACACAACAAACCATAACAAACCAAAATGATAAAAAATTATCAAGTATTCCTTTCTACTAAACATCAATTTACTATATTGCAATCCTGATCCAGGATACTGTCGATTCCCAGTGGTGAGGACCTCCTCCACAAAAGGCTGAAGGTGGCCGGGCGAGGAGCGGGACAACTGTTCGCTGGACGGAGGCGATGGCTGGAGGCCCTGCAGCAGCCTGGGGCTCGCCTGAATTAGGCACCGCTCCAGAACACCGAGCTCGCAGACCGGATTGCACTTTGAAAATGGCACCAAAACCTGGCGACTCTTGTATGCAGTCTCGGTGGACTATTTCCGTGCACTTTGTACTTAACCTGGGATTGTGCTTAGGCATAGTAATACTTCACTGAACTGTATGCGAAAATAAAGAACTTTACTGTATGTCTGTACATGTGATATTAATAAAGAACCATTGAACCATTGCTGTTCAATACAAGTGTAACGTTAAGCCTTTCATTGCATGGCCAAGAGAAATACAGCTTGTGTTGATGCATCAAAGCACCTCATTATGTGGAGGTTGAGAGTGGTGATCAATTATGCTGACATTGTGTGTACCATCTGGATTCTGATCGCTGTTGCACACACTGCCCTTAACTTAACAAGGCCTGAGATTTAATTTTTGTTAAGCCAATATCTTGCCTGAAGGCCAGGCGATTAACACAAGAGAAGTCAACAACGTGTGTAGGTTTAACATGTCCCAATCAGGCAAGAGGTATAGAAAGCCATGGTGGCGCAGCGGTAGAGTTGCTGCCTTGCAGCGCATGCAGCGCCAGGGTTCGATCCCAACTACAGGTGTTGTCTGTAAAGAGTTTGTACGTTCTCCCCATGACCGCATGGGTTTCCTCCCACACTCCAAAGACGTACAGGTATGTTGGTTAATTGGCTTGGTGTAGGTGTAAAATGGTCCCTAGCATGTGCAGGATAGTGTTAATGTGCGGGGATCACTGCTTGGCACGGAATCGGTGGGCCGATGGGCCTGTTTCCACGATGTATTTCTAAACTAAACTAAACAAAACTAAAATGCGAAACGCACACTTCCAGTTTCTTCCCAGCTGTTATTAGGCAACTGATAACCTACCATCCTATCACCAACTAGAGAGTGGTCCTGACCTGCCATCTACCTCATTGGAGACCCTCGGACTATCTTTAATCGGACTTTATCTTGCAGTAAATGTCACTCTATCCTCTTCACAATGCTCGATTGTAATCATGTATGGTCTTTCCGCTGACTGGATAGCACACATCAAAAATCTTTTCACTGTATCTCGGTATACATGGCAATAAACTAAACACAAAATATTAATCTGTTGCTAATATAAGCTAGAAATAGTTCTTTCCAAAAGCCAGAATGAATGTATTTCTGTGCAATATTTGAAATGTTAGCAACTAATTAATATATAGAACAGTATAGCACAGGAACAGACCCTTTGGCCGACAATGTCCATGTAATACATGATGCCAAGTTAAAATAATCTCCTGTACCTGGACATGATCCATTCCCTGCATATCCATGTGCCTATCTAAAAACCATTTAAATGCCACTATTGTATCTATCACTATCCATATCCATGTGTTAATCCAAAAGTCTCTTAAATATCACCATCCTATCTGCACCTTCCAGGCACTCACCACACTGTGTAAAATGTTTGCCACATACATCTCCTTTAAACCATGTTCCTCTCACCTTAAAATGCCCTCTAGTCTTTGGCAATTACACCCTGGGGAAAAAGGTTATGACTGTCTACCCTATCTATGCCTTTCATAATTTTACATACTTCTATCAGATCTCCCCTCAGCCTCCATAATTCCAACCACCCCCCCCCCCCCCCCCCGGTCCTCCCCTGAAAGTCCCCCCGAATATTTGGCACCCAGGCCGGGTGAGGCAGCTGATCTCTATCTCATCAGAACTTTTGCGCTGATCGGCGCGTCACATCTGCCCCCTGCGGCCGGGGCACTGGAATTCCAGCCCGGCCGGAGCCGGCAAATCCGTTCCCATAACCAACTTCCAAGGCCCTCCAAGGCTGTGATGTCTGTTGGTCCGGCAGAACGGATAATCCAGAAAGTCTCTGGAACCAAGTCTCTGGGACAGGCGGTTGTGATATATACATGCAACAATATGGTAAAGCTGCTATGTGATGTATACATGCAACAATATGGTAAAGCTGTGCCTGCGCATTTGCTAAAATACACAGAGAGTTAAAATGGCGATCTTGTGTCCAGACGTGTGTTGTTTTGGTCTCCCACTCAATGCGCGCTTTTGAGAATGATACTGAGTAGAACGTATCAGCGGTGGTGGACCTGTAGTTATATAATATACTGACATTTTGAGGAAACATGCCACGCGGCAAATGTGTGATTTCCTCCATCATAGGAAATCACAAGGAAAGGTAAAGGAGTTTGGCTGGCCACCCACCTATTGAAGGCTGCAGTTAGATAAATACTTTTTATGAAGTTGCAGCATAAATAATGATGTGCATGTGTTTCCACAAGGGAAAATAGACAACAGCACAGATGTAATCAACTGGATGAATTAATTTACTATTTTTACACATTTCTATGCACAGTACACTGTAAACATGGTAAAGAATTGACATTAGTAACAACACTTTTTTTATGAGTAACATATGGCACAATAAAGTTTGTCACTTTGTACTACTAAGCTTCAAATTGCTGTTGTTCATTTTATTAGCTATAGAGAAGATGTGGATTTAGATAGAACATTCAGTGTGGGGGGGGGGGGGGGTGTGAGATAGCAGCTGTTCCCTAAGAAACAATCACACTAATTTCCTAAACACTGCAGACATGCTTTTCAGTTTCAGGAATGAAGACAATGTGTGCTGCCACTAGCAAGAATATCCAGGTTATTCAGTTCAGATTTAAGCAACTTTGCTAAGCATGTTCAGCCTCTTTTTTGAGGAATGACACAATTTGTACATTTGTTTTCAGTAGAATATTTTACAGCACTTGTAATGTAATGGATTGTATAGGATACAATGAGCTCGAAGTTTCTTCAATGGGTTTAATGCGTTTTATGTTCATTTCTGTGACATTCAATGTATGCTGTGTAGCACGGTATTGTAAAGCAGGATATATTGTCCTGATTACTGCAGGCCCACCACAGATTTTCAGGCAACTTAAGCGTCTCCTTTAATCCGGACAAAGATCACAAGAGCGAACTTGAAATCATCCCCACCAGGAGGTCCCCTGAAAATGGGGCGCCTAGGTTAGGTGAGGCGGCCGATCTCGACCTCATCAGGATTTCTGCGGCCAATCGGTGGGTTGAATTAGCCCACTGCAGCCGGGGCTTTGGAACTCCAGCCCAGTCAGAGCCAGCTGATCCGTTCCCATAGCTGACGTCTGAAGCCGGCTGTGCGGGCCGGTCTCTTAGCCCCTCAGCCGTCTAGGCGGACCATTCCGGTACCGTTGGACTCCTCTCAGAGGCCGTGACCTCTGTTGGTCCGGCAAGATGGATAATCTGGCAAGGCTCTGTTGTTAAAGAATGTTGTCAAGCTTAAAAGGGTTCAGAGATCATTTACCAGGATGTTGCCAGGACTCGAGGGATTGAGCTACAAGGATAGAATGAGCAGGCTTGGGTTTTATTCCTTAGAGTGCAGGAGGATGAGGGGTGATCTTATAGAGGTGTACAAAATCATGAGCGAAATAGATCAATTAAATGCAGAGTCTTTTGCCCAGAATAGGGGAATCGAGATCCAGAGGACATAGGTTTAAGGTGAGGGGGAAAGATTTAATGGGAACCTGAGGGGCAACTTTATTTTTACACACAAAAGGTGGTGGGTGTATGGAACAAGCTGCAGGAGGAGGTAGTTGAGCAGATACTAACGAACGTTTAAGAAACGTTTGGATATGTACAGGGATAGGATGTGGACCACAAGCAGGCGGGAGGGATAAATGTAGATGGGGCACATTGGGCCGAAGAGCCTGTTTCCACACTGTATGACTCTTTGACTCTGGAACCAAGGGTGCTGAAACATTGGAGGTGGACCTGTACCTAATATTCTGATGCACAAGTATTATCAGTGATTTACATTTTGACTTCCCAATATAACAGTGGTTACATTTGGTACTGTGACATTTTAATAAAGCATTATCTTCAGAAACAAATGTTTACGAGGCACTGAAAAAAGCATCTACTGAAAGACACATTTGCTGTGACGTTGCCTGCCATTAAGCTGGAGGATGCTACAGAGTGAGTATCCTGCTTTACAGTAATTTGTCAGCATTTTCTTCCTTTACAAAAGACATGCAGCATTATTTTGTTTGGTTGTCTCGGCCAAAATACCACTTCCTATGACATGGTGGATTTAAATCAAGGCATTTCTCTCAACCATTGCTCTCCTGGATCTTGCCAGCAGCAGTTCCTTCTCGTGGAGCAGGCTGTCGAGGAGATCCTCCCGTCTATAGTTGTCGTACACCTGCAGGAATGCGAGGGTACTAATCGCCATCCAGGTCACCCATCCAGCCCACAGGCCAAACTGCAGATGAACAGCAAAGGCTTTAAGACAAGGTCTGCCAATGACCAATTTCAGGACTTGTAATTCTCTCGACTTTTGAATGGATGAGGCAGAATGTTTCCTTACAACATCAATAACAACAATTATACAGCGCCTTTAATGGTTAAATGCCACAAAGTCCCACTTGGGATTTCAAAATGACGCCAAATCTTTGTATACCGTCTCAATATAATACTGCTATATACTTGTACTCTATCTGAAGTGCTTATCTTAGAGTTATGTAAGTGCTTATGTATAGTGATACTCGTACTGAACTGTATACAAAAATGAATTTCATTGTACCACCTAAAGGTACACTGATGCAGCATGGTGGTGCAGCAGTTGCGTTGCTGCCGGAGACCCGGGTTCGATCCTAACTACTGGTGCTTGTCTCTACGGAGTTTGTACGTTCTCCCCATGATCTGCTTTGGTTTTCTCCAAGATCTCCGGTTTCCTCCCATATTCCAAAGACGTACAGGTTTGTAGGTTAATTTGCTTGGTATAATTGTACATTGTCCCAAGTGTGCAGGATAGTGTTGGTGTGCAGGGATCGCTGGTCAGCACGGATACGGTGGGCCAAAGGACTTGTTTCCATGCTGTATCTCTAAACTAAACTAAACAGTCCACCTCCTTCCAGAGACAGAAACAGGCCTTCGAGGTGAGACAGAGATTCACACGCACCTCTTCCAACCTCACCTTTTGCATTTGGTGCTTTCAATGCAACTTCCTCTACATCGATGAGGTCAAGTGCAGCTAGGTGACTAACTTGGCAAAGTGCTGGAGAAACTCAGCACGTCGGGCAGCAAATCTAAAGAACGTGGATAGGTGACGTATCGGGTGGGGCCCCTTCTTCAGAAAGCCAGGTGACCGTAGTGGACAGAGTGCAAAGTGCCCTAGGCTTAGTCTACACTCTGCCTCATCGATGTAGAGGAAGTTACATCGAGAGCACCAAATGCAAAAGGTGAGGTTGGAGGTGCGTGTGAATCGCTATCTCACCTGGAAGGCCTGTTTAGGTCTCTGGATGGAGGTGAGTGAAGAGGGTGCAGACTTGTGTTACCCTCCTACAGTTATAGGGGAAAGTTCCTGGGGAGGGGACGGTTGGAATGAGTGAGGTGGGGAAGCACAAAAAAGTGGTGGTGAGGGGAAGATGTGACTGGTGGTAGGATCACGTTGTAGCTTGGGGAAATGACGAATATTGATGTTCATAAGTCATAGGTGCAGAAATAGTCCATTTGGTCCATTGAGTCAACTCTGCCATTCAATCATGGCTGGTCTATCTTTTCCTCTCAACTTCATTCTCCTGCCTTCTCCCCATAACCCTTGACACCCTTATCAATCAAGTATCTGTCAATGCCCGCCTTAAAAGTACCCAATGACTTGGCCTCCACAATGAATTCCACAGATTCATCACCCACTGACCAAAGAAATCCTCATCTCCATTCTAAAGGCACATCATTTTATTCTGAGGCTGTTCCCATTGGTTCTAGACTCTGCCATTAATAGAAATATGCTCTTCACATCCACTCTATCCAGGCCTTTCACTATTGGGTAAGTTTCAATGAGATCCTCTCTCATCCAGCTCAACTCCAGGGAGTACAGGCCCAGAGCCGGATGCTGGATGTGGAGGTTGGTAGGGTGAAAGATAAGAATAGAGGGAACACTACTCTGGAAAGACACAAAGTGTTGGAGTAACTCAGCAGGTCAGGCTGCATCTCTGGAAAACATTGATAGGTGACATCTCGGGTCGAGACCCTTCTTCAGACTCTTAGTCGGGAACTGGGCCTGGAAACCAGGCGAATTGACGGCTCGGGCCTGGGGGAGGTGAGGATTGGCAGTCAAAGGTCACGGCCCGCTGGAGTGGAGGGATGGGTCAGCGGTGGTGCTGATGGTGGCAGGCACAGCTTGGAAGGGGCCGGGAAGCTGAGTTGGCTGGGAGTGGTGGCAGTAGGTCCGGCCTAGAAGGGGCATGAGGGCAGCCGGGGCTGTAAGCGGCCGGGAAGACAGCGCAAGCCGGGGGTGGCAGGGGCTGCCGTCGGTACGTCAGTCCGCTAGAACCAAAATCCGTTTTAAAGAGGTCGGTTAAAATGAAAATCTACTGTATATTTTTTTATCTCATCTACTTAATTATTTATATCCCATCATTGGTAATATGGAAATGTGAGGCTTAGGAAGAATTACTTTCATGGCAAAACTTATATGCAAACTTTATATGTGAATCTGACATTTATTAAGATATAAAGTATGACCTTGACACAGATCAGCTGTGATATATTTCCCCTCATGAAAGAAATGTTGAACCAAGCATCTGTTTGATTTTACTGCTTCACTCACTTGGAGCATAAAATCTAAATTACAGTGGTTTTGCAGTAAAAGCTCATTCATATAAATTGCGGATTGTTTTATATTAGCCATCAGTTAAGGAACAAACGTCCGTCCCACCCCAGTCCGTTTGTCTATGCAGCTGCCTGTCACATCAGCTTTTATTTTTAACGTTGTCAGGATTAAATTCCAAATTGACTTAATATTCAGGGTGGCACAGTGGCACAGCGGTACAGTTGCTGCCTCACAGCACCAGCGACCCGGGTTCAAACCTGACTATGGATGCTGTCCATGGAAGATGTAGGAGTTTGTATGTTCTACCTGTGACCAACTGGGTCTTCTCCGGGTGTCATAGTCACACAGCGTGGAAACAGGCCCTTCGGCCCAACTTGCCCTCATCGGCAAACATGTTGCATCTACACTAGTCCCGCCTGCCTGCATTTGGCCCAGATCACTTTAAACCTATCCATGTACCTATCTAAATATTTCTTAACTGTTGCGATAGTATCTGCCTTAACTATCTCCTCTGGCAACTCATTCCATACACCCACCGCCTTTGTGTAAACCAGGTGCTCTGGTTTGCTTCCCCACTCCAAAGATGTACCGATTTGTAGGTTTAATGGCTTCTGTAAATTGTAAATTGTCCCTCGTGTGTAGGATAGTGCTAATCAACGGGGTGATCGCTGCAAGGCGCTGACTCGATGGGCCGAAGGACCTGTTTCCGAACTGTAATTTCTAAAATCTAAAGTCATCAACAGAATATAAAAGTAGTGATAAATAGATTTTTTGTGTTTTCATTAAAAAGCGAGAGTTTATCCGTCAGGAATATTAAATATACTTTTGTAACAATTAACTATGTGTTCTGCAGAGAGGCAACGTATATGATGGCTAGAGAACGTTACAGTTACAGAGGACATCAAGTGCTGGAGTAACTCAGCGGGTCAGGCAGCATCTCTGGAGAGCATGGATCGGCAAAATTTCGGATCGGGGAGGGGTGAATATAAATTGGAGATGAGAAATGGCCAGAACAAATCAGGGCCGCCCTCAGTTGACTTCTGGAAGGGTGGAGCCCATAACGGCACATTGTAGGCTGGGGAAGATGTGACAATGAGAGGGATACAAGGATGCAAACAGTGGACCATGAGGGTGGGGGAGGGGTGGAGAGAATGGAAGGGAGGGAATGCAGGAGTTACATGAAACATACAGGCGATACATTTATAGGTAGATACAGATGAGGGGGTTTATTGATAGGCAGATGGTTGGACAAAGGCCAGAGATGAAAAGACAAAAGGTGTGAGATAAGAACAGAACATGTGTGAATTCTGTGGCTAGAGGAAGGAATATAGGTGGAAGGGGAGGGAGAGGGGACAAATGAGTGCAAGTCAAGGGTGACTGTAAGGGTTGATTAGTAATCAATAATAATCAAACACTTCATACACTTCACCTCCAATTTCCATCCTGCCCTTAAATATACCTGGACTATCTCTGACATCTCCCTCCCGTTTCTGGACCTCACCATCTCCATCACAGGAGACAGACTAGTGACGGACATTTACTACAAGCCCACCGACTCGCACAGCTATCTGGACTACACTTCTTCCCACCCGGTCCCTTGCAAAAAGTCTATCCCCTACTCCCAATTCCTCCGTCTACGCCGCATCTGCGCCCGGGATGAGGTGTTTCAAACTAGGGCTTCCGAGATGTCCTCGTTCTTCAGAAAACGGGGCTTCCCCTCCTCCATTATAGATGAGGCTCTCACTAGGGTCTCTTCTACATCCCGCAGCTCCGCTCTTGCTCCCCCTCCCCCCACTCGCAACAAGGACAGGAGCCCCCTCGTTCTCACCTTCCACCCCACCAGCCAGCGGATCCAACATATCATCCACCAACATTTCCGTCACCTACAACGGGACCCCACCACTGGCCATATCTTCCCATCCCCTCCCCTCTCTGCGTTCCGCAGAGACCGTTCCCTCCGTAACTCCCTGGTCCACTCGTCCCTTCCTACCCAAACCACCCTAACCCTGGGCACTTTCCCTTGCAACCGCACGAGATGCAACACCTGTCCCTTTACCTCCCCCCTCAACTCCATCAAAGGATCCAAACAGTCTTTCCAGGTGAGACAGCAGTTCACCTGCACCTCCTCCAACCTCATCTATTGCATCCGCTGCTCTAGATGTCAACTTATTTATATCGGCGAAACCAAGCGCAGGCTCGGCGATCGCTTCGCTGAACACCTGCGCTCGGTCCGCATTAACGCAACTGATCTCCCGGTGACCCAGCACTTTAACTCCCCCTCCCATTCCCAGTCTGACCTCTCTGTCATGGGCCTCCTCCAGTGCCATAGTGAGGCCCGCCGGAAATTGGAGGAGCAGCACCTCATATTTCGCCTGGGCAGTTTACAGCCCAGTGGTATGAACGTCGACTTCTCCAACTTCAGATAGCTCCTCTGTCCCTCCCTTCCCCTCCTCCTTCCCAGATCTCCCTCTATCTTCCTGTCTCCACCTATATCCTTCCTTTGTCCCACCCCCGACATCAGTCTGAAGAAGGGTCTCGACCCGAAAAGTCACCCATTCCTTCTCTCCCGAGATGCTGCCTGACCTGCTGAGTTACTCCAGCATTTTGTGAATAAATCGATTTGTACCAGCATCTGCAGTTATTTTCTTATAATCAAATACCAATTGATTAGTAAGGGTGTCAAAGGTTACACGGAGAAGGTAAGAGAATTGGGTTGAGAGGGAAAGTTAGATCAGCCATAATTGAACGGCAGAATAGACTCGATGGGCTGAATAGCCTATTTCTGCTCCAAGATGAACTTATTTCAGAAGAGATTTAATATGAACTTAACAACATGCTGGCAAACTCAGACTATTTCTCATCACAAAAACTATCTTGTGAAAATTGATGACAAAACTTTGTAAACTTAAAAAGAATTCTAGACAGTTCCAATCAACCTGTAAAGACAGTAAACCACTCCTTAATGGGGTGAGATACATCAGAATCATAATTAGATCAATGACATTTTGATGGAAGTTACAAATAAGATTTAACAGTTCTGTGAGATCATTAGCAGACATAGGATACAGTAGTGAATGGTACATTACGATCCTGACCTCCCATCCACCTAATTGCAGACACTCGGAATGTCTTAATCTGACTTTACTGGACTTTATCTCGCACTAAACATTAATCCCATTATTGACTATCTGTACACTGTGGACAGCTTGATTGTAATCATGTATAGTCTTTCCACTGACTGGATAGCACGTAACAGAAAAGCTTTTAACTGTACCTTGGTACACGTGACAATAAACAGAACTAAACTAATATCTCTATGTTATATTATCTATACTGTTTTCTATATTAGTTAAGTTCATTGTCACATGTACCGAGGTACTGTGAATAGCTTTTGTTGCCTGCTAACCAGTCAGCGGAAAGACTATACATGATTACAATCGAGCCGTCCACGGTGTACAGATACAGGATAAAGGGAATAGACGTAGCATCATTTAGTTTCAATAAACTTAAAAAAATAATTCTTGCTTTTCTGCTCTTAGGTGTGTTGGTTATTTTACCCCAGCCAGAGGGGGTTAGCGCAAGCACAGAAGAGCATGTATAAAGGAAGACTACTCCCAGTCATCACTGAGAGAGGAGTGATCTCAAAGGTATGATAAAAGGGTATTGATGGATTTAGAGTCAACATAGGTCAGTCAGCCCAGGAAGAATGGGACACTGCCTTTCAAACTGTGATCTCTTTCAATGACAGCACAGTGCAGGTGTTAGCTGAGTGACCTTACTGTGAATTGGCAATCTCCTTCGGTTCAGCATACGATCAAGAGCAAGAATCAACAATTAAAGTACTCCTGGAGGAGAGCGAAATGTTTTTGGCAACAGTTTAAGACGTGCCATCTGCTGATAAATCTGTTTCCATGTATCTGCCACACACCATCTATACAATTTGATTAGCAACCTACAACTCCTCCATTCTCCTAACTTCAATTGCTAATCGCTTTATGTAGATGGTTTGTTCTCTAGCTAGAAAGGTTGATCTGGCAATAACTGACTCAACTGCTAATTAAAATAATTCAGCAAAGCAAGAGCTGGGACTCTATTCCTTTGAGTGCAGGAGGAGGGAGTGAGGGGTGATCTTGTAGAGGTGTACAAAACCATGGAAGGAATAGATTGAGTAGACGCACAGAGTCTCTTGTCCAGAGTAGGGGAATCGAGAACCAGAGGGCATAAGGTTTAAGGTGAGAGGGGAAAAATGTAATCGGAATCCGAGGGATAACTTTTTCACACAAAAGGTGGTGGGTGTATGGAACGAGCTACCGGAGGAGGTCATCGAAGCAGGTACTATTGCAACGTTTGAAAATTTTAAATAGGTACACGGATGTATGGCACAATCTATCATTTGAAGACTTGAGGGGCCTTTACTGATAAACAAATATGATGTCTGGTGTAGATTTTGGACATAGAGTCTAATCTTTAAATGTTTCTTAAACATTGCAACAATCTCCTCTGACAATCCATTCCATATACCTACCATACATTGTGTAAAAAAAATTACCCCTCAGGTTCCTATTAAATCTTTCCCCCTCCTCAACTTAAACTC
Source organism: Rhinoraja longicauda (assembly GCF_053455715.1). NCBI lineage: Eukaryota > Metazoa > Chordata > Chondrichthyes > Rajiformes > Arhynchobatidae > Rhinoraja > Rhinoraja longicauda. The sequence goes on along the minus strand of NC_135962.1, from coordinate 26,940,697 downwards.
ATGTCCTCCGGTTCTTGATTCCCCTACTCTGTATAAAAATATATGGTGAAGTTCATATCTCTAAATGTTTCGTTTAGTTCAGAGATACAGTAAGTACCCACCGACCATCGATCACCCGTGCATACTAGTTCTATGTTATCCCACTTTCTCATCCACTTCCTACACACAGAAGCCCATTATCCTACAAACCTGCACGTCTTTGGAATGCACTTGAAGAAAATGTGGTCACTGGGAGAACATGCAAACTCCACACAGACACCACCCGAGGTCCGGTTCAATGCCTGGTCTCTGGCGCTGGGAGGCCACGGGCTGCCCACGATGATGGCATCCAAACAAGTTACAGATTCATCCCAACTAAATTGACCATAAAATCCGAGATACATGGAGCACAAGATCCAATATCTGCAGAGGTTGCCACCATTATGGATATGGAGTCTATCATCTCTACTTTATCCTAAAAGGCAGTCTGTCATCAGAACATGCTATCAAACCTCCAAACCTTTGATGAATGTTATAAAATGGAATGAAAATCCACTAGGAGACTTGAGGTTTCCAGGTGTTGGAATGCCATGGATGCAGGCTTCAGCAGCTTACTATTAGTTTCATCAGTCATCTTTCATATTGATGTTTACTGAAATAGTTACTCCAGTGTCATTTGTTTTAAACTGCCAAAACAAGGTATTAAATCTACAAAAGTGACCTGGAGAAAGCATTAACAGAAAATCACCACCTTCAAATCCCAGCAGCGCAGAAGATGGAAGAAAATTAACAAATTAGTTTATACCAGCAGTATCACCAACATTGTTTCAGTTCAACTCGATGTAACTTGACAATTTGTGCCTTGTACTGTGTCTACACATGAAATATTTCCAAAGATTTACCTGGATAATTGAAAATTGGTTGTAGAAAGAAGAATTATCCAAATGCAGGTCCAGATCAATGTCCTGCAATTCTTTACAACTGTGGATAAAAACAGAATACACTTTAGGGAGCTCAACCAATCATGCAAACATTTACGAGTTAATTTTGAAAGTAAAATGTTTTTTCCATATTTTGTTTTCAGTAGGCAATTATATCTCGTGATTAAACGGTGGCTGTCTTTCATATTAAATTCAAAATGGGACAGAATTTGCTAAAATTGCATACCTGTTGGGCATCCTTCCATTTTCTGTGATGGCTTCACACCACAGATTGAAGCCAACAGTGACCAGAGTGCTTGCTACGAAGATAAGGAAGACCACAAAGATGTTGACCAACAGATTCAGGACCGTGGCAAAGAAAGTGCTGCGACAGGGCGGGGAACAAAAATATCAGTAAGACAGCAGAGAAGATGAATGTCCAATGAGCATTCTGTTATCAAAGGTCCCTCAAAATGTTGCACTAATTTGATATTTGGACAGGCACGTGGGTTGGAGAGGTTTAGAGGAATTTGCGGCATCTTGGTTGGCATGTGTAAATTGGGCCGAAGGGCCTGCTCCCATGCTGTATCCACACGTGACTAGTGATGAGTGCTTAATTTCTGGTCTACAATTGCAAAGGTCCAGCTGCAGAATAATTTCACATTTCAGGTACTTTACACAGCAGGGACAAAAATTTTGATATCAAAGAATAGAGATGCAATCGATATTTATCTCATCTCTGCAAAAGTGAGTGGCAAGGGTTCAGTGGTGATGGGGTGATGGCGGAATCCATGGGAGATGTGGTCCATCAAAGGTAGGGTGCAGTAGATGATGCTTTAAATGGAAATTGTTTCTCAGGACGGATGGGCAATGAGGTGCAGTGTGTGTGTGTATTGAGATTGACAAGGTGGTTGGGTTGGGTGGGAGATGAGTTTTGGCTTGACCAAAAAGGACATAATATGCTGGAATAACTCAGCAGGTCAGGCAGTATCAAAGAACATGGATATGTTCATCACCTATCCATGTTCTCCTGAGATGCTGCCTGACCCGCTGAGTTACTCCAGCACTTTGTGTCTTTGACTGTTCAGATACAGATACAGAGCCTTTATTTGTCATTCGGTACCGAGGTACCGAACAAAATTACGTTACCAGCAGTCACACAAAAAAAAGAAACACAAGACACATAACCCCAACATCGGCATTAAGTATTCCTATTCCTATTCTGGTTGAAGGCTAAATATTATCAAGAACTTTTTTTGTTGTACATCAGCAGTTCCTTAACAAGACGCAAACAGTTGGAGTAACTCAGTGGCCCAGGCAGCATTTCTGAAGAACATGGATAGTTAGGAGAACTTCTTCAAACTTGGCATATCAGGAGGAGATTTCACAGTGGAGCAGTAAAATGTAGAAACAAGGTACTGCTGGTGCTGGTACAAGCAACTGCAGGTGCTGGTTTACAAAAAAAAGACACAAATTGCTGAAGTAACAGTGGGTCAGGAAGCACCTCTGAAGAACATGGATAGATGAACCAAAAGGACTCCAATCCATGTTCTCCAGAGATGCTGTCGGACCTGCTGATTCACTCCAGCACTTTGTGCTATTTTTTGTATTAACCAGCATCAGCAGTTCCTTCTCTCTACATCTGCAGTTGTTTGCTCTACATCGAGGTATAGTGGGAAAGATCGGCACAAAGTGCTGGAGTAACTCTGCGGGTCACGCAGCATCTCTGGAGAAAAAGGATTGGGGAATATGAGTTACTCCAGCACTTTGTGTCTATCTTTGGGGTAAGCCAGTATCTGCAGTTCCTTGCTCCTAGATAATAGTGGGGGACAATAGATATAAAATGCTGGAGTAACTCAGCAGGTCAGGCAACATCGCTGGTGAACGTGTGTAGGTGACGTTCGGGGTCCAGGCCCTTCTTCAGACTGAGAGTCAGGTGAAGGCAACGAGAGATACAGAAGGTACATAGAACAAACGAATGAGAGATAATGCAAAAAATAACGATGATCAAGGAAAGGTGGACGCATAGTGGTCCACTGTTAGCAGCATCCAGACTCTGGAGAAAAAGGATGGGTGACATTTCGGGTCAAAAAGGTCCCCACCCGAAATGTCACCCATCCTTTTTCTCCAGAGACGCTGTCTGACCTGCTGAGTTACTCCAGCACTTTGTGAATAACCAGCTCTGTAGTTCCTTGTTGTTAGATGCAGGGGGGGAGGGAGGGGCGGATTGAGTGACTTACTCGCTGTGTCCCTTGCAGAGTTGTAGGAGCAGGCGGCCGGCCTGGGCTGTGGACAGGAGGAGGGCGAGGATGCCGGTGACGGCGGGGAAGCGGCAGGCGGACTCGGGCCCCCACTCGTCCACCACGAAGCGCTGCTCGTCCACCGTGATGTTCACGTCGCGCCACATGCCGCGGGCGAAGAGCAAACAGCGGCCGCCGAAGTCGCTACCGTTCTGCCACTGCGGCAGCAACGCGCTGGCGGCCAGTAGGGCCGTGGACAGGTAGAGCACACACTGGACGGACGGCCACCTGTCCACAGCACCCATGGTGGGGCCCGGCCCGGCCCGGCCCGGGGAAGGGGCGCCCGGCACTGACCCTGCACCCTGCTCACTGCACCCTGCACCCCGCACCCTGCTCACTGCACCCTGCACCCTGCTCACTGCACCCTGCACCCTGCTCACTGCACCCTGCACCCTGCTCACTGCACCCTGCACCCTGCTCACTGCACCCTGCACCCTGCTCCCTGCACCCTGCACCCTGCACCCTGCTCACTGCACCCTGCACCCCGCACCCTGCTCACTGCACCCTGCACCCTGCTCACTGCACCCTGCTCACTGCTCACTGCACACTGCACCCTGCACCCTGCACCGGCCCGGCACTGACCCCGCACCCTGCTCACTGCACCCTGCTCACTGCACCCTGCTCCCTGCACCGGCCCGGCGCTGACCCTGCACCCTGCTCTCTGCACCCCGCTCCCAGCACCCTGCACCCCGTACCCCGCTCCCAGCACCCCGCACCCTGCTCCCTGCACCGGCCCGGCGCAGTCCCTAGTCGCTGCTTTCTGCACCCCGCAGCGGCCCGGCGCTGGTGGTGATGCGGAGCTGGGAAGGAGTGGAGCAGGAGCGAAGCTGGACCGCAGCGATCCCGGAGTGGAGCCGGAGCTAGACCGCAGGAATCCCGGAGTGGAGCCGGAATCAGAGCAGGAGTCGGAGCAGAGCTGGACCACAGCAATCCCGGAGCGGAGCTGAAGCCAATCCCATAGTGGAGCTGGTCCCACACCTGGATCGAAGCTGGTTTCCAGAGTGAAACTGAACCCAGTCCTGGAGTGGAGCTGGTCCCAGCGACAGAGTGGAGTGAACCAGGGGTCATCCTCCACTGACCTCTGGTCCTCCTGAGACAAAGTGAAGACGAGTAGAAGGGTCTCAACCCGAAACTTCACCAAATCCTTTTCTCCAGAGATGCCTGCCTGCTTTCTTGTGTCTATCAACTCGACTATACAAAGAAGAACAATCTGGAACAATTTAGAATCAAACTAGCGACCATCCCATGGTGAACATGGAGCATAAATTGAAGCAGCACTGGCCACTTTAACCCTCAGTGTGGTCGTACCCGATCTGTTACCTCAGCACCACTCTCTGGCCCTTTTGCCATATTCCAGATATGTTTAATATCTAAACATCAATCGGCCTTGAAGATACCAAGACCAACACAGCAAATGAACCTCCACAACTCACATCCAATGGTTCATCACCCTCTGGGCAATAAAATGTCTTCTGAGATGAATAGCCACTTCCTTATTTTGAGAGTGATTTGTGTTTCTCAACATCCAAGCCAGGAAGGAGGGAAAAAGCGCTGCATCTGGGGTGATCAGAGGTTGGCGTGAACTTGGTGGGCCGAAGGGCCTGTTTCCACACTGTATCTCTAAAAGTTATCATGTCAAGCCCGGTAAAAATGTTGGACTTTTCAATAAGGTCTTCCCTCCTTCTGAACTCAACAGAGTATAGACCTGAGATAGACCCAAAATGCTGGAGTAACTCAGGGGGACAAGCAGCATCTCCGGAGAGAAGGAATGGGTAACGTTTTGGGTCGAGACTCTTCACCCATTCCTTCTCTCCAGAGATGCTGCCTGTCCCACTGAGTTACTCCAGCACTTTGTGTCTATCTTCGGTTTAAACCAGCATCTGCAGTTCCTTCCTACACAGAGTATAGATCTGATTGACTCATTGCCTTTTCATATGATGTCCACCAAGAATCAGCCTATAAAACATTTGTAGAGACCAAACTGGTCATTCAAGGGTCATGGCAGCGGGCAGCTGTGTACTCTACCGGGCCAACTGGCGGTCTCTCTTCTGGGCATACGTCTGTGCCCGTGTGTCCTTGGAGAGGAAGCATGCGGTGTCCACGGGCACCTTGGCTGCTTTCCATGACTGCAGGGGCTTAAGTGCTTCTTAGATGAAAGGAACGTTTTGATTTGATGCCATTATGTATAGCTTAAAATAATAATAGTATCACATAGTAACAGTATAAAAGCATTTTATCAGGATGCATTACAGCATGGTTTGGGAGCAGCTCCATCCAAGACTGCAAGGAATTGTGGCGAGTTGTGAACATACAGTAGCCCAGACAATCATGCAAACTAACCTCCCTTCCATTGACTCCATCTACACTTCATGCTGCCTCAGCAAGGCCACCAGCACAATCAAGGGTGAGTCGCACCGTGACTTCATGCTGCCTCGGCAAAACCACCAGCACAGTCAAGGGTAAATCTCACCATGGTCTCTCCCTCCTAGTTGGTGATAGGATGGTTCAGTTCCCTGATAACGGCTGGGAAGAAACTGTCTCCGAGTCTGTAGGTGTTCATTTTTCTGTACCTCTTGCCTGAAGGGAGAGGGGAGTAGAGGGAGTAACTGGGGTGAGACTAGCCCTTGATTATGCTGGTGGCCTTGCAGAGGCAGAGTGAAGTGTAGTGCGAGTTTGTAAGTTAATTGGCTTCTGTAAATTGTCCTCAGACTGTACAACAGAACTAGTGTGAACAGGTGATCGATGGTCAGTGCAGACTCGGTGGGCTGAAGGGCCTGTTTCCATGCTGTATCTCTAAAACTAAAATTAAAAAACTAAAGTCGGCAAAAAAAAATTTTTTCAATTCACGTTTATTGACGCAGATAACACTGCCTGGTGTTATAGAAGATTACAATATATTTTATAAAATATATGGAATTATACAAACTGAAATGTATGCATTGATACATTTTCTTGAACTGCTGAAATTCTCCAGGTTTGTTTTATTTCTCCTAAATTCCAGTCCTCTGTAAATGTCTTATCCATTTTTGATGCCCCTTGCTGTGAGATTTAATATTCCAATTCTCACTCTAACACTTTCTCCAGTACACTTCATTTACCTCGGCAATAGACTCCTGGTCCTCTACTTATGTTTTTTTGAAGTATTTCTGCTTGCCTTCTTTGCATGGATTCCTTTTAATCCCCTTGCTGAACTAAAAATCAAATAGGTTTTGCAGCATTTACATTTTCTAAATGGAAACCTCTATTAACTGAGCTGTGTACATCTGTAAATGCATATCACATGTTTCACTGAATATTCTAAGTTAGACACTTTTAGTTGCCCTATAAATAAATGGTGTTTGATGTATAATTGGTTCATATCCCTAAACCAAACTCTGAACCAGTATTTAACCCTGAAATCATTTGCTGTGCTTTAAAAGACACTTGGACAGGTACATGGATAGGAAAGATTTTTGAGCGATATGATCCAAATGCAGGCAATTGGGACTAGCTATTATCAAGCAACTGGATCATCCTACCACAACTAGACAGCAGTCCTCATTGGTGACCTTCGGACTATCTGTAATCAAACTTTACTGGCTTTACCTCGCACTAAATGTTATTTCCTTATCATATAGCTATACACTGTAAATGGCTCAATAGTAATTATGTATTACCTTTCCACTGACTGGATAGCATGCTTTTCACTCTACCTGGGTGCACATGACAATAAACTAGGCTTGGATGGGGCATCTTGGTCAGCATGGATGAGTTAGGCTGAAATGAATGTTACCGTGCGGTATGACAGTGATTTTATGAGTTTGGGTAAGTCTTTACATATGTACTCGTATTCCATGAGTAGAAGCATATGCAATTATTTCTGTCTGAAAAAGGGTCCCAACCCAAAACATCACTTAGCCTTGTCCTCCGGCTGCCTGTCCTGAGTCTTACCTTGGTAATCAGCATCTGCAGTTCCTTGTTTCTACGTTTATGTAACTATTTCCTGCTATTCTCGGGTTAGTTTTGAGGATGTGTGGGCTGATACAATATTCCCTTAAACAATTAAAATATATATTTTATGCAGTTTTCAAAACCGCAATACAATTTTCATATTTAATTGTGGCACTTTTATAATTCCATTATTTATTTTCCGCTGGCTGAAAATGACACCAGTGTTTAGTAGATTACAAGTCAATGAATGCATTTCAATACGTGTAAATTCAAACATTTTATGAAAATCACACAAATGCAACATTTGATGATATATTTATAGTCAATAACAAAATATCTGCACTATCTTGCTTACTCAGATTATGTAGAATCAATGTAGAATTCAGATCAATCAAAAATTCTTTTTTATAACTAGTGTCTGATTTTTGAATGTACTTAAATTTCTCTCATTTTTAAGGTAATTAAATTTATGGCAGTTTTAGTTCCACATCTCAGTCAAATGTGTTAGCAGAAAAATTGTGGATGCAGCCCAGACCATCACGCTAACCAACTTCTCTTCCACTGACTCCATCTACACTTCACGCTGCCTCGGCAAGGCCACCAGCATAATCGACGAGTCTCACTCTTCTCCCATCAAGCAAGAGGTACAGAAGTGTGAAAACACACGCCTCCAGATTCAGTGTCAGTTCCCAGCTGTTACCAGGCAATTGAACCATCCAATCACCAACTAGAGAGCGGTTCTGACCTACCATCTACCTCACTGGAGGTTCTTGGGCTATCTTTAATCAGACATTATTGGACTTTATCTTCCACTAAATGTTATACCTTTATCCTGTATCTGTACATTGTGGACAGCTTGATTGTAATCATGCATAGTCTTTCCACTAACTGAATAGCACGCAACTGAAAAGTTTTTCACCGTACATGTGACTTTAAACTTTAAAGAGACACAGTGCGGAAACAGGCCATTCAGCCCACAAGTCCGCGCTGACCAGCGATCACCACGTGTACTAACACTGTCCTACACACGAGGGACAATTTTACAATTATCGTATTACCAAAGCCAATTAACCTTTAAATCTAATATATTCCTTTATTCGTCCCACACCGGGGAAATTTACAATCTGCACATCTTTGAAGTTTGGAAGGAAGCTGGAGCATCTGGAGAAAATCCATGCGGTCACAGCAAGAACGTGCAAACTCCTTAGTCAGGATGAAACCCAGGTCTCTGGTGTTGTGAGGCAACAACTCTACTGCTGCACCACTCTGCCACTGTGGCAATAAAGTAAACTAAACTAAAGCAATTCAATTCTAATTGACACTCCAGTGAACTTGCCTACAGTGAACTTTATTTCAGAGAGAATGCAGGCAGATTGAATGCAGGCAATGTTATCAGTGCTGTAAAAAGTAAATTTTCTTGCTGCTATTCAAATTTCATTGGAAGGGCACCCTATATCCAATATCCATTTTATGGTAGCAACCATTCTAATGGAGAAAAAACGTAGTTATTTCAGCTTTCCTTTCTGACTAAATACATTACAGATTGAACCCGAATAAACAAAACATTTACAGCTCGGTTCATTTATTTTAATTTTATAGCATGTGGTGCTTGTATCAGTGTACATTATCCATGCTTATACAAAGTGTGATGGAATTAGCCTCCCTGGCGCCTGCTCCCCTATAACTGTCCAGTCTCCATTTCAGCTGATTTTGTTGCACTCAGTTTCAATGACTTATGTCCTTGTAACATGTATAAACAGTAAAAAGCAGCATGGAAAATGTCTACACCTCTGTCAACACATAACACTCAAATGCACATTATGGGAGAAAGTTCTCATTAGCAAGATTTTTTTCAGGATATAAGGCCAGTATTTATTGGCCATTTGCCTAATTCCCCTTAAGGGGTTTAGTTTTAGTTTTAAGAGTCAATAGTGTTTTATTGTCATATATCCCGAAACAGAACAATGAAATTCTTACTCGCAGCAGCACAGCAGATATATCAAAGAGTCATACAGCATGGAAACAGGCCCTTCGGCCCAACTCGCCCAAACCAACCAACATGTCCCATTTACACTAATCCCACCTGCCAGCGTTCGGCCCATATCCCTCTAAACCTATCCTATCCATGTACCTGGTTAAATATTTCTTAAACATTGCGACAGAACCTGCTTCACCTACCTCCTCTGGCAACTCATTCCATACAACCACCATCTTTGTGTAAAAAAGTTACCCTTCAGGTTCCTATTAAATCTTTCCCCCTTCACCTTAAACCTATGTCCTCTGGTTCTTGATTCCACTACTCTGTCAAAAGACTATGCATTTACCCGATCTATTCCTCTCATGATTTTGTACACCTTTATATGATCACCCCTCATCCTCCTGCACTCCAAGGAATAGAGTCCTAGGCCTGCTCAACCTCTCCCGATAGCTCAGTTGCTCGTGTCCTGGCAATATCCTCATAAATCTTCTCTGCACCCTTTCCAGCTTCACATCCTCTTTCCTATAACATGGTGCTCAAAACTGAACGCTATACTCAAGAGTCAAGAGTGTTTTATTATCATATGTCCCTGACAGAACAATGAAATTCCTACTTGCAGCAGAACAACAGAATATGTAAACATAGTACTTGGTAAACAACCTATTAAACAAGAAAAAAATAGTTATTTGCATATACACACACACACACACACACACACACTTATATATATATATAGTATATATACACACATATATATAGTATACACAAACACACACACACACATATATATATATATATATATAGTATTTACATATATATATATATATATATACAGTATATACATATACACTCTAAATATGGCCTCACCAACATCTTATATGACTGTAACATGACCTCCCAACTTTTAAACTCTGGCTGTTGAAGGGCATACAACATAGTTTAAAGATACAGCATGGAAGCAGGCCCTTTGGCCCACCAAATCCATGCCGACCATTGATCACCAGTTTACACTAGTTCTATGATGAACCACCTTCTCGACCTCTAAACGTAGCAATTATAATACAATTGACTGCTGCTGCGACTTTCCAGAGAGCAGTGAAGAGTCAACCATATTAATGAGGTTTCAGACTCACTTATTGGCTACACTCAGTAAGGATGGCAGAAATCCTTTCACAAAGGGCATGAGTAAAGCAGGTGGATTTATTCAACAATCCAGTAGTTTTATGAATACAGTGGTTTTATTATGAATACTAGTTTCCTTTAGAATTTCAGAGTGTGTATCTTAGTATAGTATATATACTATGTATACAATATATACTAGTTTTAGAATATGTATACTAGTATACAGAGTATGTATCAAGCTGTCCACTGCACAGACAAAGGAGAAAGGGTACAACATTTAGTGAAAAATTATCACATTCAAGTCTGATAAAGTCCAATTAAAGATAGTTCAAAGGTCTCCAACGAGAGTAATGTAGTGCGTCACTTGCTGAATGCGATCTATTAGCATACGTATTATGTGTCACTCTTTAAAATTCTGCTTTACAATTATATTTTACTTTTGTTGAACGTTAAAAGGGGTCAAAGACCTTCATGATTTTGTCGGAGACTTCAAGCGTTCCACTGTCGCATTAGGCAATGTCAATATAAAGCATATGCAAAGATAACTCTTCCCCTCACCAGTGGCCTGACCTGCTTCAAGCAGATCAGTCTTTCTCTCACTCCATTCAGGCTGAAGTAAAATGTCTTGAGTGCTTTTGCAAACTCAGCATCCACATTTGGAAATGGCGACCTTTGATGGGATCGATCGTCAGCGAAGTTTACCGAAACCACATCTGCAAACAGGCAAGTGTAAGGTCAAGAGTTAGTGAAATGGTGGGGGTAATTATCAGAATTCAGCAAAGCATAAGTGAGACTGATAATCATCGGTGCAACCATGTTTTGTGGAAACATTTCTGATCTTTTCTGCCTAATTTTGCGGTTTGATATTTTCATTTCTTGAGGCTCGGAGGTTTTTTTGCTTCTCGTCTCTTCATTCGCGGTTGCTGAAGTAGATTGAAGTTATGCTCTCTGTCATCCTGTATGATCACCCATCAAAGTAAGTTAAATATACAGGGTCACTGGAAATCTTTCCCTCTGTTTTAAAGAGGTTATTCTTTTATCAGATTAAAACTTCCAGAATAAATAAATATGTTAATAGCTCTTCCATTAATCAGAGCACAGGTACCCGTAGTATATGTTGGAAAATGAATGCAAGCAATCATGAATTAACTGCAATCTTAAATCTTTCTAATTCTGGATAATCTTACTAGTGGGAGAGCCAAGAACCAGAGGGCACAGCCTCAGAATAAAAGGACGTACCTTTAGAATGGAGATGAGGAGGAATTCCTTTAGGAAGAGGGTGGCAAATTTGTTGAATTCATTGCCACAGACTCCAGTGGAAGACAAGTCAGTGGGTATTTTTAAAGTGGAGACTGACAGGTTCATGGTTAGTAAGGGCATCAAAGGTTATGGGGAGATGACAGGAGAATGGGGTTGAGTGGGTGAAGTAGATCAGCCGTGATCAAATGGTGGAACAGACTCAATGGGCCGAATGACCTCATTCTGCTCCTTTATCTTATGGTCTTATAATAAACAGATTTATCGTTGCACTCAGACAGATGTCGATTGATTTCTGTAGCTGTGATCCAGCAGCACACTGCCAAGACCTGACTGTGGGATATTAGCAAGCACCCGCTTACATTTCTCGCCAATCTTCTGACAGAACATGATTTGAAATAATGTTCCATTTCTAGGCAATCGTACTTCTCCCCCGAGTTTGAGTATTCAGGTAGATCTCATTTCAATAAATAATACCAACATTGAACACTTGTCAAAAAGCGAAGCAAAGCAAAAATGCCAGTCCCGAAAGTCTGAAACAAAACACAAAGCACTGGAAAAACTCAGTCAGGTAGGTAACATCAGCAGAACTTGCAAAGGGTCATCAAATTGCAACTATTAATGTTTCTCCCTTTAGCTAATACCCTCCAATCCAGGCAGCATCCGAGTAAACCTCCTCTGCAGCCTCTCCACATCCTTCCTGTAACAGGGCGACCAGAACTGCACAACATACTCCAAATACGGCCTGATCAAAGTCCTATAAAGCTGCATCATGACTTCCAGACTCTTATACTCATTGCCCTGACCTATGACGACAACCATACCATATGCCTTCTTTACCACTCTGTCTACTTGTCTTGCCACTTTCAGGGAGTTATGAACCTGGACCCCAAGATCCCTCTGTACATCAATGCTGTTAAGGGTCATGCCATTAATCATATATTTACCCCTAAACTCCATCTGTCATTTCTCTGCCCATTTCTGTATCTGATCTATATAATGCTGTATACTTTGACAGCCTGCTTACAGTCTGCGACCCCAGCAATCTTGGTGACATCTTGGTCCCTGATGACTGGAGTAACTGCCCTTTAATTGGTCAAGCAGCATCACTGGAGAAAAAGGATGGGTAAACATGGTGAACTGGGAAAAGACATTGTTCAGTTGCTTTGTACTTCCTTGAAGTAAAACACCTTCTTATAAAAGATACTTGATAAATAGATGTTTTTCAGTGATGCCAAGGTTTTTTAGTTTAGTGTAGAGGTGCAGTGTGGAAACGGGCTCTTTGGCCCCTCAGACTCTGAAATAGGATCCCAACCCAAAACGTCACCCATCCTTTCCCTCCAGTGATGCTGCTTGACCAGCGCTTTATGTCTATCTTTGGTATAAATGAGCATTTGTAGTTTTTTGCTTCTACAAAAGGAGATAGGGGAAAGACAAACATTTACGGAAAATTAGAAATAAGGAGCTATAGATGCTGGTTTACAAAAAAAGACCAAAAAAAAGACAGCATCTCTGGAGAACATGGAGAGGTGACATTTCCTTCCCCTTTCACCAACATTCCTTTCTCTGGCTTCACAATTTGTAACTCTTTTGCCTGACACTTTCTGATTTTCCATCTCTGGCCTTTGTCCAACATCTGCCTATCTAAACCTTTCCCTCACCTGTGTCTCCATATTACCTGTCACATTGTCTTGCCCCTCCCTGCTTTCCATCCCCCCTCCCTCACCCTCAACCAATCTGAAGGAGGGACCCGACCTGAAACGTCACCTATCCATATTCTTCAAGGATGCTGACTGACCCACTGGGTTACTCCAGAGCTTTTTGTCCTTCTTTCAGGAAAAGTAAATATCTTCACAACTACAGGGCAGTCTGAAAGTACAGCAAAATATGAATGGATATAATTCACTATAAATGTAATCCATTTCTAAAGGTTAATATTGGAGAATAACTTAGTAAATAAAATAACTTGAACTAGAACATTGACTGTGGCAATTCAGAATTTCATTTTGCACAGCTTCATACTTTCCACATCACTACATGTGTCTTCAGATAACTCAGGAAATATGGGGTAATCTGTTGAATTGTAAAATGCATTGAGTAATCCAGGAGAGGATTAGTATTATTCCAGACAGACGGTGTATAAAACATTGTAGAGAAGCTGTACATCATATATCTGCAGCATACAAGGAACTATTTTTTATTTCAATGCATTTTTGATGAATGACAATGTGAAATAATACAATTCAAAACGTATACCAAATATCAATGAAATCTAATGCTAGGAGTTTGATGGTTTCATAATATTGATGTTAATTAATATTAGTATTTTCTCTAATTTTATGTAGGCGTAAGGCATGGACTTTTATTAATTCTAGTAGACAAGTTAAACAGTTTTGGAATGTGGAGAAACACTAAAGATGTTTTTAATAATTCATTCAAATATTCTTTCCAGTAGGATCAATATTTCTTCTTCATTTACTGTGCCCATAACTCAGGTTATACTTTCTTTCACTAACTCGTACTTGTACACATCTAATGCATTCATTGTAAATAAAATCAGTAAATTGCAATGCGATTAAGTTAACATAGTCGGTAGAAATATATTATTGATAATTAAAATGTCTGTGGTATTTATTCATTTAGGATATTGTAGTCATTTTATTTGGTGTTTACTAATCGAGTTTACAATGTCCATTCATGTGCAGATTTTAATATTTTCTTACACTAAAAAAGAAGGGTCTCGACCTGAAACATGACCCATCCTTTTTGTCCAGAGATGCTGCCTGACCCGCTGAGTTACTCCAGCACTTTGGGTCTCTCAGACGGAAACATTGACAGGTTTTCATCAAAGAGGGAATATCCTATCAGATATTTATATTTTTATTACTGTTTTCAGGAAGCCAATGGAAAACTTACAAAGAGGAAACATTTTGAGCTGCTTATTGGATTCAAACCTGAGGTATTTGATCTTCTCATGCATGTAGATGAAGGCTGGGATTTCTCACCCTGTTTGAACTCGTCTGTCCCTCTTTTCCTGGATCCATTTCACTCCTAAACACAGACTAATCTCCATTTGAAAGTCCGTGCTTTTTCCTAGATGATCAGAATTGACAATGGCTGATTGTTCTCCCAGTGGACTAAGCAAAAACCGCACACATCAAATTTGTTGCATTTTCTTTTGAAAAGTCAGCCTCTCTCAAGTATTCTTTTGTTAAAACATATCTCCGAAAGGAATGAATGGCGGGACAAGAAGGTTTTGTCTGTACCAATGTGTTTCCATTACAAATCCTGCTTTGGCTGCAGGAGAATTTTTATGAAGCTTATATCCTTGAAGAGAAATTAGGTTAACATTCGGGCGGCACAGTGGTGCAGCGGTAGAGCTGCTGTCTCACAGCACCAGAGACGCGGGTTCGATCCTGACTGCAAGTACTGTCTGTGTGAAGTTCATACGTTCCCCAGTGACCATGTGGGTTTTCTCTGGATGCTCCGGTTTCCTCCCACTTTCCAAAGACATGCGGCTATGTAGATTCATTGACTTCTGTAAATTGCCCCTAGTTTATAGGATTGGATAACATAGGACTAGTGTGAATTGGGTGATCGCTGGTCGGCGTGGACTCGGTGGGCCGAAGGGCCTGCTTCCATGGTGCATCTCTAAACTAAACATTTAATGTAGGGACAGATATTTACAAGTATGAATGGCAATTTTACACCCAACATAAAAGTTATTTAGAACTAGTGTTACACTAAACTACAGGAAAATAGAATTTGGGAATTACATGCAACAGAGAGCACAGAAATAAGCCTTTAGCCTGATAGATCTGTGCAGACCTTTATACGTCCACCCCTCTTATCAACATCCCCTTACTGAATTGATCATTAAATTTCTTGATGTTTTGCACTGGTTTCTTTCACCTGTAACTCCAGTGTAATGACTGAGATACATGTTTTAAGTTGCAAAGAGGAATAGGTGTGGCCCAGTGGCGCAGCAGTAGTTGTTTCCTCATGGCGCCAGAGACCCGGGTTCGATCCTATGTACAAGTGCTGCCTGTAAGAGTTTGTATATTCTCCCCGTGGTGACATGGATTTTCTCCCACACTCCAAAGACGTACAGGTTTGTAGGTTAATTGGCTTCAGTAAAGATTTTAGATAGTCCCTAATATGTAGGACAGTGCTAGTGTAAGGGTGAGTACTGGCCGGCACGGACGTGATGGGCCGAGGGGCCTGCTTCCGTGCTGTATCTCTAAACTGAACTCAATTGAACCAAACTAAAGGTGCAGAGAACAAAGTGAATGCTTATGATCGGATAGAGACCAAGAATAACTGAATGACATAAATGATGATGTACTGGTTGTGGGAAAATGGTTTGTTAATCATATATGATCTGCCTGGGGACGGACATACAGCATGGAATAGTACAGCACAGAAACAGGCCATTCAGCCCACAATGTTTGTGCCAAGTATGATGCCTAGTTAAACAGAAACGTGAGGTGCAAACTGAATGAGCTAAACACTGCAGATGATGGAAGTTTGAAATAATACCGATCATGCTGGATAAAAGCAGGAGGACAGGCTGGGTAAAGTATGCAAGTCTCTGCCATTTCTAAAGCCTTACAGATAGCCTGAACACCTCAGTATTCAAGCAAGGCACTGCTAATGTCACTGGGTCTGATATAATTTATCACCTGTATCCAATAACAAGTAGTTTGTGGTTCATTTAAAATACCAATCTAATTTCAGAACAAAGGTAAAAAATACACACTGCCAAGTCTTTCCTTTATTAGGTTATTGAGGGTAGTCATTATCCTCAAAACAGTCTATCATAGCAGATTTCTGACATTATTATTAAATAGAAATTACTAAATTAAATTCCCAAGTCATTTTTGATGAATTATTTTATAGTTCAGTATCAAAACACAATTACTGAGAGTAAGCGTGGGAGCACAAGATCAAGCAGTAAAGTTCAATAGTAAAATGAATCTTCCAGTTATAACCAAAGTGCTTGTGCACATTTGTGAAAAGTTTAATGGGCAAGGATTCTCATCAAGTGATTGGTTATTTTACTGTGAGTACAAATTTATTGCCTTAGTAGTATGACCATGTTATTCATTATTCCTGGATTGGTACAGTAATAAACATGTATTAATGTAGGTCTTATCTAATTCCATTCTCCAGCTAATTTTGAAATGTCAGACACTGAGGGCTGTCAGGACTGACAAAATTCAGGTTCATATATTTAGTTTAGTTTAACTTAAAGGTGCAGCATGGAAACAGATCCCTCAGCCCACCGAATCCATGCCGACCAGCGATCACCCCATACATTTGTTCTCTCCTACATACTAGGAACAATTTACAAAAGCCATTTAACCTGCAAACCCACAGGTCTTTGGGGTGTGGGAGGAAACGGGAATACCTGGAGAAAACCCAAGCGGTCAGAGGGAGAACGTACAAAGTCCAATCAGACAGCACCTGTACCGAACCCGGGTCTCTGGCGCTGTAAGGTAGCGACTCTACCATTACACCACTGTGCCGCCCATTCTGGCAATTATGTCCCAACTAACATCATAGATATGGCAGCACAGTAGTGTAGCAGGGTGGCACAGTGGTAGACTTGTTGCCTTACAGTGGTAGAGACCCAGATTCAATATTGACTACGGGTGCTGTCTATGGAATTTATACGTTCTCCCTGTGACCGTGTGTATTTTCCCCGGGTGCTTCAGTTTCCTCCAAAGGCATGCAGGTGTGTGGGTCAATGCATCCTGAAGAGGGTGGCCTGAAACGTCGCCCATCCTTTTTTCTCCAGAGATGCTGCCTAACCCGCTGGGTTACTCCAGCCATTTGTGTTTATCTTTGACCAACATTAACACATGCTAGTTAGTTAGTTTAGTTTATTGTCACTTGTACCGAGCGAGGTACAGTGAAAAGCTTTTGTTGCATGCCAACCTGTCGGTGGAAAGCCAACACATGATTACAATCAAGCTATCTACAGTGTACAGACACGATGAAAGGAATAACGTTTAGTGCAAGATAAAGTCCAGTAAAGTCTGATTAAATATAGTCTGAGGGTCTCCAATAAGATAGATAGCAACTCAGGAGTGCTCTCTGGTTGTTGATAGAATGGTTCAAATGCCTGATAACAGCTGGGAAGAAACTGCCCCTGAATCTGGAGGTATGTATTTTCACACTCTGTACCTCTTGACCGATGGGAGAAGGGAGAAGAGGGAGAGAAACATGGCTTTCTCTTTACAATTCTCTGCAATTTTTCACGGTTGGAGCTGTTCCCAAACCATGCTGTGATGCATCCCAATAAAATGCTTTCTATGGTGCATCTGTAGAAGTTGGCGAGGGTTGTTGGGGACATGCCAACCTTCCTAGGCCTTCTAAGGAAGTAGAGAGGTTAGTGTGCTTTCTTGGCCATTGCTTCGATATGGCTGGTCCAAGATAAGTTGCTGGTGATAGTTACACCTAGGAATTTGAAGCTTTCAACCATCTCTACTTTGGCGCCATCAATGCATTCCAAGGTATGTGCACCACTTCGCTTCCTGAAGTCGATCACTATCTGCTGGAATACATGTGGTATGTCTGAAAACATGCAAGCTGCCTTAAACCTTCCACGTGGGAGGCACTCTAAGACCTGGGCTTCAAAATGGTGGCTCCCTCTTCGCAAGTGGACCAGGCAACTAGTCTATGCACTCTTAACATCTGAGTCTCTCTAATCTTCTAAACTGTTCCAAGCCTTAAGTGTTGTGTTATCCACTGGGTGGCGCCATCAGCGATGGCAGCCTCGCCAACAGTCTGTGTGTCTTTTCGTCTTTTTTGCTATTTTTAGTGTGTTTTAAAAGTATATGTTAATGTTCTCTGGTTTGTTTATGTGGGGGGTGGGGGAGAGGAACATTTTCTTCAATCTCTTATCTTGCCGGAGATGCGATTGTTTTCCGGATCGTATCTCCGGTTGCTCTCCAGCCTAACATCATGGAGCTGGCGGCCTTGTTCGAGACTGACTTTGACCCCCACCGTAGGGCCGTGGACTTACCATTGGAGCTTGCGATCCCTTGCCTGGGATTGACGCTCTAACCAACGGATTTCAACATCGAGGAGCTCGCCGTCTCGGGCAGAGACTGATTTCGGGAAGCTCCAAGTCACAGAAGGTTTGACTAGCCCTGACCTGGAGTTCGATCGCCCGGCACGGGGGAAGATGAGATCCCCCCCGATGCAGGAGCTTGATCGCCCCGATGCGGAGGGCTCGACCACTGGCTGCGGGAGCCAAGATCGCCCCGACAATGGAAGGTTCCAGTGCCCCGACCGCGGGAGAACAAAGAAGGGAAGAAGTATGAACTTCCATCACAAGTGAGGAATGCGGGGAAGTCGCAGTGGTGGATGTTCATGTTAAACATTTATTTAGGTGTTTTGTTGCTCTTTATTGGTATGACTGTATGGCAAATCAAATTCCCCGTATGGTGCAAAACATACTAGGCTAATAAAGTACTATTATGATTATGATAAAGACAATCGAACAGTGGAAGATAATTCAATTCATACTTTCCAACTACCCAAGTCCTTTTAAAACAACGTCAGGCTCCAAACAGGAGGTTCGCAAACTTTCTCGGCCCACTGCCCCTTGTCTTCATAATCTTACCCCCAGTGCACCCCATCCCCATCCTCTGAAAAGCATCATTCAGAGTAGTGGTTTGCATGACCCTTGAAGGATGTTAATAACACAATAAATTTGAAAACAGCAACAACTGATTGCGCATTTATTCAAAACCCAATTGCAAGTTTATAGTTTAATTAATTTAACAAAATTGATGTACTTGATCCAGCGATACCAGCTTTTAAAATCTGATGGTAATTTAGCAAGAGTCTCAATGCGATAGCTTGGCATGATGAAGTGAGAAAAAGGAACTGTAGATGCTGGTTTATACCAAAGATAGACACAAATTGCTGGAGTAACTCAGCAGGTCAGCCAGCATCTCTGGGGCGAGTCAAAAGGGTTCCGACCCAAAACGTCACCCATCCTTTTTCTCCAGAGATGCTGCTTGAGCCGCTGAGTTACTCTAGTATCTTTGTGTCTATCTCTGGAGAGCATAGATAGGTGGTTTCAAGAAGGGTTCCAACCCGAAACGTCACCTCTCCATGGTCTCCAGAGATGGTGGAAAGACTTTGTGTCTATCTTCGATGAAGTGATACCAGTTTCCCAACTTTGAAAAGTTCAAAAGAAATACTATTTAGCGAAACAGTGCTAGACACAAGACAGAGCAACTGGCCATCAAGCATGTCATGTGCGTACTAATACCCCTCTTGCCCAATACCCTCTCATCTCGGCACCCACCCTCCCCCCGCCACCCCCTTCCCTCTAAGTAATCCCATAACACCCTTAGTAGCAGCACTGCCCACTTTGGGAACCACTGCCCCAAACCAACAATGTGCCCAATAGCAGAGTCATGGAGTGATCCAGTGTGGAAACAGGCCCTTCGGCCCAACTCGCCCGCACCGGCCAACATGTCCCAGCTCCACTAGTCCCACCTTCCCACGTTTGGTCCATATCCCTCCAAACCTGTCCTATCCATGTACCTGTCTAACTGTTTCTTAAGTGTCGGGATGTTCAATAAGATCACCCCTCATCCTCCTGCGCTCCAACGAAAGAGTCCCAGCCAATTCAACCTCTCCCTATAGCTTAGACCCTCTAGCCCAGGCAACATCCTTGTAAACCTTCTTGTAAATCAGAGGTGCCTGAAATGTTAAAATAAATGTCCGGCTTCAATGTTCTGTAGTTTTAATTATAGAACATTAACTCATTCTGGATTTCTGTTTAACACACAGCAAGAAGTCATCTTATCCTTTTCCACATAAGAGTCAGGGTTTATTCAGTGATGTTTGCCACAGGGAATACATACAGAATTCCCTCTGAATACTAAGTACTGTTTCAGGTTTAAATGAATGCAATTTTGTTCTCCCTGCTTTAACTCTTTCAGGTGTTTGAACATTGTTAAATACTTCAGTGGTCAAATGAAACAGATTGGGTCCTTTCAAACTGTAACAAGCTTGATTTACTGCCACAGCAACAATTCAATATAAATGCATAAGATTAAAAGGCTTGAAAACTGATTAGTGTTACTCTTGCGCCATTAGTTTTACATAATCGAGTCTTTCTCAAAGCTTCACCTACCATGATGAATAATGTGCTGACCCAACCCAGATAATTGGGGATCTTCATTTATGTTTAACAAACAGGGATCCTTTAAAAGACATTTGGACAGGTACATGGATAAAAAAACATTTGGAGGGACATGGGCCAAATGCGGGCAGGTGCGACTATGTTGGTCAGCATTGGCATGTTGGGCTGATGGGCCAGGTTCCACACTGTATGACTCAATGACTATAATTCTATAACTGCAGTTAACAACCTCCAGTAAATGGGTTCAACTCTTAACAAACACAGAGTGCAATAGGTATATGAAATGAGCTGCCAGAGGAGGTAGTTGAGGCAGGTAGTAACGCTTAAGAAACATTTGGACAGGTGCAGTGCCCACCATAATGTTTGGGACAAAGACCCATTATTTATTTACTTGCCTCTGTACTCCACAATTTGAGATTTGTAATAGAAAAAAAAATCACATGTGGTTAAAGTGCTCATGAAGTGTAGATGGAGTCATTTGTTAAGCTGTGCAACTTCTTGCATTCTTTGATAGAGCTGTTCCCAAACCAGGCTGTGATGCATCCTGATCATATCATATATATACAGCCGGAAACAGGCCCAGCGATCCCCGTACATTAACACTATCCTACACCCACTAGGGACAATTTTTACATTTACCTGCCAATTAACCTACATACCTGTACGTCTTTGGAGTGTGGGAGGAAACCGAAGATCTCGGAGAAAACCCACGCAGGTCACGGGGAGAACATACAAACTCCTTACAGTGCAGCACCCATAGTCAGGATCGAACCTGAGTCTCCGGCGCTGCATTCGCTGTAAAGCAGCAACTCTACCGCTGCGCTACCGTGCCGCATAAAATGCTTTCTAAGCTCATCTGTTGAAGTTGGTGAAGGTTGTTGGGGACATGCAGAACTTCCGAAGCTGTCAGCGTTTGTGTGCTTTCTCAGCCATGGCTCTGACGTGGCTAGTTCAGGACAAATTGTTGGTGATATTTATTCCTAAGAATCATCTCTACTTCGGTGCCATCAATGTATACCAGGGTATGTGTACCGCTTCACTTCCTAAAGTCAATCGCAATCTCCTTTGTCTTGCTGACATTGAGGAAGCCATCAATTCCCAAAGATTCGATCACACTATGGGCAATTTACTGTATTGAATGTCTTTGAGACACAAGAAGAAAGTAGAACACCCAGACGAAACCAATGCAGAACTTGCAAACTACACACAAATAGCACCAGTGATCAGGACTGAACTTGGGTCACTGGACCTGTGAGGCAGCAGCTCTTTCCAACGTGTCACTCTACTGTGCTGCCCCTTTCACATTTAACTTACACAGTGGGAGGCACAGTAGCGCAGTGGTAGAACTGCTATCTCACAGCGCCTGAGACCCGGGTTCGATCCTGACCTCGGGTGCTGTTGGCGTGTGGAGTGGGTTTCCACTTTTCCTCCCACTTTCCAAAGACGTGCAGATTTGCTATGGAAAGTTGATTTGGGAACAGTCTGGTTTGGGAACAGCTCTGCCCAGGACAGGATGGCCCTGCAGAAAGTAGTGCGTTCGGTAGAACGCACCATGGGAACTACACTCGTCCCCCTGCAGGACCTATACAACAGGAGGTGCAGATCCAGAGCAAGTAAGATTATGAGGAACCCCTGCCACCCCAGCAACGGACTGTTCCAGCTGCTACGATCAGGCAAACGCCTCCGCTGTCACGCTGTGAAAACAGAGAGGATGAGACGGAGTTTCTTCCCACAGGCCATCAGGACTGTCAACTTTTATAACTCCAGAGACTAAATTTGTCTACACTATAGTAACATATTAACTTTATTTATATGCTGTAACTGTAATTCTTTTTTGTGCACAATCCACAGGCATTGCCACTTTCATTTCACTGCACATCGTGTATGTGTATGTGACAAATAGACTTGACTTGATTGGCTTCTGTAAATTGCCCCTAACGTATAGGATAGAACTAGTGTACGGGGTGATCACTGGTCAGCGTGGACACGGTGGGCCAGAGTGCGTGCTTCCATGCTGTATCTCTAAACCAGACTACTATAAATATGGAATAAAAATGAACTGTAGATGCTAGTTTATACCAAAGATAGACACAAAATACTGAAGTAACTCAGCGGTTCAGGCAGCATCTGGATGAAAATGGATAGGTGAAGTTTCAGGTTCGGGACTCTTCTCCAGTCTGAAGAAGGATCACGACCCGAAATGTCACCTATCCAATATCACCAGAGATGCTGCCTGACCCACTGAGTTACTCCTACATTTTGTGTCTATCTTTACTATACATATGGCACTTCATTGGTAGAGATTGCAGTCTTAATGAATCTAAGATGGTCAAATAAATGCAGTATTGGGTGAGATAGATGGTCTGTCATCTACTTCAGCAAAATCCTCCTCACAAATATTTCAGCACAGGCACATCCAGATTGAAATGGCTGTCCCACAGAATGATCAAGTAACAACCTGACAGCGAAATAAAAACTGAAAATGCTGGAAACACTCAGCAGAAAGGAAAATCCATTAATATTTCAAGCCCAAGGCCATTTGTCAAAGCTGAGAATGAGATAAAATGTTAATTTTCAGTCACAAAGAAAGCGGTGGGACTAGTGGATGGGACAAAGGAATATCTATGAAAAGATGAGATTGGCTCAAGTGGATTAATAGGCGGTTATGGTCTGACCATGTTTCTTTCTCTCTGTTATGTTCAGATTCTCTTAGCACTTTGTGTCTATCGTTAGTTTAAAGCACCATCTGCAGTTCCTTCCAACTCAGGAGCCAAAGACCAGAGGTTGCCCTCAGGACTGCAGGCTGTTGCCAACAACGTTAGACAAGTGAGGAAGTGAGGAAAGTTTATGCCAGCCTCTTTTCATGAAAACAGTAAATATTTAAAGGATACTAAAACAGAAACCAATTGCACCATTACAAACCGGAATAAGATCAGCTTTATGAAATGGTATCCTATTTAATATCATAGTCCTTGAAATTACACAGCATATATAATGCACAGTTGAAAGTCTTTTACTCCTATTGTTAATCCATTTATTATACAAGGTTATAGCCCATGGTGAAACTATTATAAAAGAAATTTGAAATGAAAGCACTAAATGTTCACATCTATTAATCTATGTTACAATCTCAGGGCCATAATTTTTTGAAAGTATAAATTCAGCCCATTGACATTTACGTGCAGATTGGCTACGCTTCTTCCATCCCATAATTAATAGCTAGCCATTTCAGTTATTTAAACATTTGCAGAAATATGCTGGAAGCGTTCCGTTTGTGACGGTCTTGCACTTTGAGATGTTTTCCTCCTTTCCTGTGATTAATCACCCATCCTGTGGTACAGTTCTCAGATACCACTGGTCCTCTGACCACTACCACATGTGGCATTTGTAATACGCATAACTGCACAGCCAGAGCTGAGAATAAACCCTGCTGGAGTTCTCCTGGATAGCCACTTCTTCTTCTTCTTCTTGTGTTTGAGGCAGCAGAAGTTATGAAGCTGCTTCTGCTTCTGCTTCTGCTGTCTCTGTTTGTTGTCGTTCGCCTGACTGAGGTCAGTTGACAGGGAGGGAGGTCGACAACGTTAGCCCCGATAGCCACAAAGTGCTGGAGTAACTCATTGGGTCAAGCAGCATCTCTGGAGAAAATAGATAGGTGACGTTTCTGGTCGGGACGCTTCTTCAGATGTCTGAGTAATGACTGCAAAGAGTCTGAAGGGTTCCAACTCAAAATGTCACCTATCCATGTTCTCCAGAGATGCTGCCTGACCCGCTGAGGTACTCCAACACTTTGTGTCTATATTTGGTATAAACCAGCATTTGCAGTTCCTCGTTATTAGTTTTCCTGTTGTTTGGTAACTGGCAATCTCTGTAAGGCTTTGAGATAAATGTTCATTATGTCTTTATGTCTTTCAACTGATTTCCCCCAGCAATGTTTGGGGAATTCCTGCAGAAATTCAGGACCAGAATGTCCAAAACTCGTTGGATATTAACAGCAAGCACGTCAGGGTGAGTGTTCTTGCCAATACCCAAACCCACATATATGCCGGCATCAAGTTTAGTTTCATTTAGTTCAGTTTATTATGTCACGTACTGAGCTATAGTGAAAAGCTTTTGTTTGCATGTTGTTTAGTCAAGGAAAAGACTATACTTGAATACAATCAAGCCATCCACAGTGCATGCATAAAGAAAATAATGTTTGATGCAAGTTAAGTCCGGTAAAATCTACTTAAAGAAAGGGTAGAACGACATTTAGTACAAGATGTGGCATTGAAGTAACGGCTGCCTCGCCAACAGTCTGTCTTATCCTTTTCTTCCTTTGTTGTTTTTAGTATGTGTCAAATATATGTTTTAGTGTTCTTTAGCTTTGTTTTATGTGGGGGGTGGGGGAGACTTCTTTTAATCTCTTACCTCAATGGAGATGCGATTTGTTTCCGTATCGTATCTCCGTCTGCACTGCGGCCTAACATCGAGGAGCTAGCAGCCTCTTGCTGGGGATCGACCTCGGACAACTGTGGTTAGGGACCAACGTCGGAAGCTCCAGGCCGTAGGAACTTCGACCGCCCCCATCGCAGGAGCTTCGACCTCCCCGATGTGGGGGCTTCGACTGCCGGCTGTGGGAACTTCGATGGTTCGACTGCCCCGACCACCCGAGAATAAAGAGGGAAGTAGGTTAGACTTTATTGCCTTCCATCACAATGAGGAATGTGGGGAATCTGCTGTGGTGGATGCTTATGTTAACTTTTATGTAGTTGTGTGTCTTGTTGCTTTTTTTAATATCACTATGGTAAATCGAGTTTCACTGTACATTAATTGGTACATGTGACAATAAAATATATTTGAACCTTTGAATAAGGTCTCCAAACAGGTAGATGGGAGATCAGGACCACTCTCTAGTTGGTGAGAGGATGGTTCAGTTGCCTGATAACAGCTGGGAAGAAACTGCCCCCGAATCTGGAGGTGTGCATTTTCATTTCTGTACCTCTTGCCTGATGGGAGAGGGAAAAAGAAGGAGTGACTGGGGTGAGACTGGTCCTTGACTGTGCTGGTGGCCTTGCCAAGGCAGCATGAAGTGTAGATGGAGTCAATGGAAGGAAGGTTGGTTTGCTTGATGGACTGGGCTGCATCCACAATTCTTCTGCTAACACATTTGACGTTGAGATGTGATTCTTAAGTAGTTAATATTGGCCATGAGGTCTTCTTCAATTGCTAGCTCACTGCTCCTCAGATAGTTTCTGAATGAACTAAAGACTTGGGCATGGAGCGCAAGAAGAGGCAGTAAATGAGATACACTCAAAGAAGAAGCGTAGAAACAAGGAACGTTTACTAAAGAAGACACAAAGTGCTGGAGTAACTCAGCGGGTCAAGCAACCTCACAGGAGAGAATGGATAGATGATGTTTGGGGTCGGGACCCTTCTTCATACATAGTTCTTTATTAATGAGTAAATTAGGAACTCCTTGTTAGAAGTTCCTTGTTATCACTAATGGCTCCCTCAGTTGCGAAAAGTTAATAGACCTTTAGACTTTAGAGATACAGGCCCTGCGGCCCAAGCCAGTCCGCGCCGACCAGCGATCACCCCATAGGCTAGCACTGTCCTACATACTGGGGTCATTTACAATTTACAGAAGCCAGTTAACCTACAAACCTGCACGTCTTTGGAATGTGGAGGAAACGGGAGCACCCAGAGAAACCCAACTCCTTCACAGTGAGAAGATACAAACTCTGTGCAGACAGCACCAGTAGTCAGAATCAAACCCAGGTCTCTGGCACTGTGAGGAAGCAACTCTCCCGCTGCGCCACAGCGCCGTTCTGATTAATAGTTCTTTAATAATTAATAATTTAGCAACTGCCGTTCCTTGTTATCTTATTTCTGACTTTCTCAGTTGCGAAAAGTTAATAGATACTTCTAAATACCAGAGAAAACTCACCATAAATGTTCCCTCCGTGGATTTAGCTGAGTAATCTGGTAAGCGGTGAGTTCCACCAGGGAATGTACTGCACTCACTTGCCCAGAGCCATGGCTGATGAGAGAATTGTACAATGTGCAATGAATAGTTTGCAGTTTCTCATTTTAACAGCAGGTACATAAAGACATCAAGGCTCGGTCATACCGATTTTGTTTACTGTGCACAGTATAAAGAATTGCCAGTACGGGGATTAGACATAAATATTAAAACTGCAAGCTGGACTCCAGATGCAATATTGGTTTCATTTACTTTTTGAAGAAAGGTCAGGTTGGGTTAAGCTCACCTAATAACATTTCCAAGAATTGTTAGACTGAGATTGATTGCTCGTGCTTCATTGAATCTGTCAGAAGTGACTCCTGCACTTCGCTGCCTTCCATTGCCAGACAAACCCGCCAGGTCAATCTCCGACTGCCTCACACCATGTTGGTCTGCAAACACCTGCTGTGAATATGAAGCAGTTATTTATTTACTCATCAAACTATGATCAGAGTACCTGCCTAACTGAGTGAAATGCAACAATCAGCTTTAGATTAGTTTAGAGATTACAGCATGGAAACAGGCGTGGGGATGTGGATGTGGAGTGAGAACGAAGGGGGACCCAGTGGAGGGGAGACTGCTGCCATGTCTGGCGGCAGGCAGTGGATAGACTGTTCGGTGAACTTTTGTAACTTTGTCAGGGCCAGACGTGGCAACAATTGTGTACTGCCTAGGTGAGATCAGCTCCATGATTTTACTGGGATGTATGCAAAACACAGCATTTCACTGTATCTCAGTACATGTAACAATAAAGTATCATCATCATCATCAACGTGCTGGAGTAACTCAGCGGGTCAGTCAGCATCTCTGGAGAAAAGGAGTAGGAAACTTTCTGACCCAAAACGTCACCAATCCCTTTTCTCCAGAGTTGCTGCCTGACCTGCTGAGTTACTCCAACATTTCGTGCATATCTTTGGTATAGACCAACATCTACAGCTCTTACACATGGAAACAGGCCCTTTGGCCCAGTGATCGATCACCGGTTCTATACTATCCCACTTTCAGATCCTGCGCACTAAAGACAATTTACAGAAGGCAATTAACCTCTAAAACCCACAGGTCTTTGGAGTGTGGGAGGAAACGGAAGCACCCATGGTGCCAATAGTCAGAATCGAACGTGGGTCTCTGGCGCTGTGAGGCTGCAGCTCTACCGTTGAACAACTGTGTTAATAACTGAGCAGACATAAACGCTGAAAAATGAAATGCTAAACATAAAACATGAAAACCTGACGACGCTGAGCAACTGGTCGCAACTATCAGTTTGCCCTCAAAAGCAGAGAACATTGGGCTCATTAGTTAAAGAAAAAGGTTTATACAAATATTTTAGTGGTCGACATGCACTCAGTGGGTTGAAGGGTCTGTTTCCGTATTGATTGATTCTCTGACCAAGCAATCCCTCAACAAGCAAAGAGATACAGACTGGCTGCCAATTCAATTTCTTTCATGTCGATTATTTTGCAGAATTTTAAAAGACTGAGGGAATTAGAACAGGCAAAAAGCAGTGCATTCACTTGTAACATCACAGCTGTGTTAATGGCACTGGGCTTCTGTGATTCATTGATCCCTGACAATATATTACTTTTCAATAATGCCCAAGCATTGAATGACATGGCTCTAATTGAATGCACATATGGAATAAATTATGAACAGGAAAAATCCTTGCCGTTGACAGTCAATAGACAATAGACAATAGGTGCAGGAGTAGGCCATTCAGCCCTTCGAGCCAGCACCACCATTCAATGTGATCATGGCAAATCATTCTCAATCGGTACCCCGTTCCTGCCTTCTCCCCATACCCCCTGACTCCGCTATCCTTAAGAGCTCTATCTAGCTCTCTCTTGAATGCATTCAGAGAATTGACCTCCACTGCCTTCTGAGGCAGAGAATTCCACAGATTCACAACTCTGACTGAAAAAGCTTTTCCTCATCTCTGTTCTAAATGGCCTACCCCTTATTCTTAAACTGTGGTCCCTGGTTCTGGACTCCCCCAACATTGGGAACATGTTTCCTGCCTCTAACGTGTCCAATCCCTTAATAATCTTATATGTTTCGATAAGATCCCCTCTCATCCTTCTAAATTCCAGTGTATACAAGCCTAGCCGCTCCAGTCTTTCAACATATGACAGTCCCGCCATTCCGGGAATTAATCTAGTAAACCTACGCTGCACGCCCTCAATAGCAAGAATATCCTTCCTCAAATTTGGAGACCAAAACTGCACACAGTACTCCAGGTGCGGTCTCACTAGGGCCCTGTACTACTGCAGAAGGACCTCTTTGCTCCTATACTCAACTCCTCTTGTTATGAAGGCCAACATTCCATTGGCTTTCTTCACTGCCTGCTGTACCTGCATGCTCCCTTTCAGTGACTGATGCACTAGGACACCCAGATCTCATTGTACGTCCCCTTTTCCTAACTTGACACCATTCAGATAATAATCGGCCTTCCTATTCTTACCACCAAAGTGGATAACCTCACACTTATCCACATTTAACTGCATCTGCCATGCATCCGCCCACTCACACAACCAGTCCAAGTCACCCTGCAACCTCATAGCATCTTCCTCACAGTTCACACTGCCACCCAGCTTTGTATCATCTGCAAATTTACTAATGGTACTTTAAATCCCTTCATCCAAGTCATTAATGTATATTGTAAATAGCTGCAGTCCCAGCACCGAGCCTTGCGGTACCCCACTAGTCACTGCCTGCCATTCTGAAAGGGACCCATTTATCCCCACTCTTTGCTTTCTGTCTGCCAACCAATTTTCTATCCATGTCAGTGTAAATAATGGAGTCAATAGTGGACAATTCATTTGCTTTGTGGCACAGGACAATAATGTCTTAGCGCTAGACAGCTAAGGCCACTAACCTGATGGACAACCAAGACACAAGTATAAATCAGTGCTATTATGCCACATTTTCAAGACCACAAGATCATAAGACATAGGAGCAGAATTCCACCATTCGGCCCTTCGAGTCTACTCTGCCATGCGATCATGGCTGATCTATTTTTCATACTGAACCCCATTTTCCTGCCTTTTTCCCATAACCTTTGACGCCCTCACGAATCAAGAGTCTGAAGAAGGGTCTCAACCCAAAATGTCACCTATCCATGTTCTCCGGAGACGTTGCCTGACCCGTTGGTTACTCCAGCACTTTGTGTCCTTTTGTGCAAGAACTTATCGATCTCTGCTTTGAAAATACCCAATGACTTTGGCAATGAATTCCACAGATTCACCACCCTGTGGCTAAAGAAATTCCTCCTCACCTCCATTCTCGCACAGACCAAGAAGAGATGCAATCAAGTTCCACAGTTAAGACCCAGATCATCAGGCAAACCAACCTTCCTTCCATTGACTCCATTTACACTTCAGGCTGCCTCAGCAAGGCCAGCATAACCAAGGACCAGTCTCACACCAGTCCCCCTCTCTTCCCCCCTCTCAATGGTTCTTGATTAATAAGGGCATCAATGGTTACAGTGAGAATGCCGGGGAATGGGGTGAGAGGAAAAAATAGATCAGCCATGATTGAATGGCGGAGCAGCCTCGATGGGCCAAATGGCCTCATTCTACTCCTATGCCTAAGGTCTTATGGATCAAGAAATTGGTTATCAAACAGAAAGCAAAGAATGGAAATAAACAACCCTAGGATTAGCAGGTTATAACCAATGGCTACCAGGTATTAGTGCTTGGGACTCAACTATTTACAATCTATATCAGCAATTTGCTGAGGATACCAAATGCTATATTGTCATGTTTTCGGATGTAACTATACTAGATGAGATTATTTAATTGTGAAGAGGATGTGAAGAGGCTTCAACTGGAAATAAGCAAATTGAAGGAGTGGTCAAGAACATAAGCCATGGAATTTGATGTGAAAAAATGTGGTGATCCACTTTCAACAAGAAAGGTGAACTGTTTTTTCTAACATGCTGAGAGATGGAATAATGTTGATGTACAACATGATTTACATGCCCTTGGACATGTAGCTGAAGGATAAATACAAGTGAAGCAAGTGATTAGGGAAGTAAATGGTTTGTTGGTATTTAGTCAAGTGAGCAAGAGTGTTTCATTATCATATGTCGTGAACCGGAACAATGACATTCTTACTTGCAATAACATCACAAAAGATCTGTAAACACAGTAATCTATCGATTATATAATAAACAAACAAAAAACAAGAAGTTTAATAAATTTTAAGAAAACAATGTAATGCAAAATTAAACAAAGCGCAAAGTCCCCAGTGCAACTCTGGCAGTTTGGAGTTTAGTTGGAGTTCGTAGTGTTCAATAGCCTGATGGTTATAGGGAAGAAGCTTCCCGTGAACCTGGGCGCTACTGTTTTCAGACACCTATACCTTCTTCCGGATGGCAGAAGGGAAAAGAGAGCGTGGCCAGGTTGGTGTAGGTCTTTGATATTAGCTACCTTTTTGAAACAGCAACTCTTAAAGATCACTTCGATAGTAAGGAGGACAGGGGTATGTCATTAGGGTGGCACAGTGGTGCATTGGTAGAGTTGCTACCGGTGCCAGAGACCCGGGTTTGATCCTGACTATGGGTGCTGTTGGTACAGAGTTTGTATGTTCTCCCTTAGTTCGCCCTTGGGTTTTCTCCCAGTGCTCCAGTTTCCTCCCACATTCCAAAGACGTGTAGGTTTGTAGGCTAATTGGCTTCTGTAAATTGTCCCTAGTGTATAGGATAGAATTAGTGTACAGATGATCATTGGTCAGCGCTGATTCAGTGGGCCAAAGGGCCCGCTTCCACACTTTGTCTCTAAACTAAACTAAATTAAAGGAAGCCAAAGCCTGTGTTAGAATAACATCATAGAATTTCTCCCTCTCGTTGACCAGCTTTAATTCCATGTGACGAATGTGGACTTTGCGAAAGATGTAAAAAGGCAATTCACAGAGATTAACATTTGGAATTTCAAGCAGTTCAAGGATTAAAATGATATTTGTAAAATATTCGCAACTTTAATATTTCCAGTATAAATAATTTAAACCCAAGAATTTTGTTATCAAAAAACTGTTATCCCCATATCATGCACTTCTTACCAACTCTGATTAAAATAATGTTATATGCATTGCTGAACTGGTAGCAATTAATTATCCTTAAATTAAAACCTCACATATACTTACTCAAGAGATGCTATTTAATAGAAAATCCAATAAATAATATGAACATCCAATAAAGATTTTCACCTGTTGTCAAATAAATATAAAACACTGATACGTTCTACTCAGTATCATTCTCAAAAGCACGCATTAAGTGGGAGACCAAAACAACACAAGATCGCCATTTTAGCGCTGTGTATTTTTGCAATGCACAGGTGCAGCATTACCATATTGTTGCATATATACATCACATGTATCCCCCCTTAGAATTGTGATACTTTTCTTCCATCTAAAGCATACTAATACGTATAAAACAATCCAATATCAAAATGGTCTTTATATCCATTATGTTTCCAAAGTATTTTTCTATAACAAAACCCAATTTAAATAAGTCCAAAAATATGCATCATTTTGTATCCAATTACAATCCAAATCAAAGTTTACATATCCAATTCTTATTTTGAATGTGAGTATCATCTTCAATGTAATGTCGAAAGAGTATTCATGCTACAATCCTTTCCATTAATAATAACCACATTTTCGTGGCGTTTACATTATCCATTTAACAGAGTCAGCATAGTCAAGTCCGTTGTCAACATCCGTAGTAATCCGGTCGCTTTCTATTTTGCTTTGGGTCCTGCATTCTTCGTTGAACTCTGATGTCGCGTCCTCGACGGTGTCATCGTGGTTGCTTTCGTCGAAGTTTTCATGTGCAACACTTCTTTCTTTGACATCTTCATCGAACACTGTGGGCGTACCCATGTCAAAATCTATCGAATCTCCCGTTTCGTTGGTTGTGGGAGAGTCGATTTCGCGTTTCAGAATCTGGTCTGCGTGACGTTTCCAGATTTCTACACCGTTGACGTGAACCTCGACCTGGTACGAGACAGGACCTAGTTTCTTTGCCATACGTCCTGGTACCCATTTCTTCCCTCTCGCATAGTTGCGCACTAGCACACTCTCTCCCTCCTCAAATTCTCGAGCTGGGCGTGAATCGTGGTGCAACTTTTGCGAGAATTGTTTGTCACCAATGGTCGCATTTTTATCTGGCACCGCGATGTTGAAACGCGTGCGAATTTTCCTTTTCATCAGCATTTCAGCCGGCGTTTGCGTTGTAGAAGTTTGCGGCATTGAACGATACAAAATGAGGAATCGAGCGACACGCGTTTGCAGCGGTCCCAACATCTTGCGCAGCGCTGTCTTCACCATCGGCACAGTGCTCTCTGCGAGACCATTGGTTGCTGGATGGTATGGCACACTTTTGACATGACGAATGCCATTCGCTTTCATGAAGTTTGCGAACTTTTCGCTAGTGAAACATGGGCCGTTGTCAGAAACCAGTGTATGCGGAAGGCCATGTGTCGCGAACAAGAAGCGAAGCTTGTCGATAGTGACGTCACTGGTTGATTCACTTGTGATATGCATTTCAATCCACTTTGAATATGCATCGATGAGAACAAGCAACATCTTTCACTGTACCGGGCCGGCATATTCGGCATGAGCCCGCGACCACGGTAGACTAGGATGCGCCCATGAATACAATGGTGCTTTGGGCGGATCCCACTAATGCATTTGGCATTCTGAACACGCTCGGACTTTGTGCTCTAAGTCCTTATCGATTCCAGGCCACCACACACAACTGCTAGTGATCGCTTTCATCTTCACAATACCCGGATGGGCATCATGCACTTCCTCGATCATTTGCGAGTGACATTGGGGTGGTAGTACAACATGACTACCCCAGTGAAGACAACCCTCGTGAATGCTCAGCTCCACTTTGCGACTGAAGTAGGGCTTGAAATCATTATTTGGTGGTTTGTCTGGCCACCCGTTCATGATGTATTCGCGAACACGAGACAGAATCGGATCCCTCTGTGTCATGGTGCGAACACGCGATGGAGTGATGAGCGATTTCTCCAACTCGCTCATCAGAAGGACGATTTCTCCTGGTATTGGCGCTTGCGATACCGTCGCTCGTTGTGGGAGTCAGCTAAGCGCATCCACGTTGGCGTTGGCTAAGCCCGGTTTGTACGTGATGTCGTACTCGTACACTGCCAGTGTTAGCGACCAGCGAATCACTCACGGCGAAGCCATTAGCAGAATGGCCTTGTCGTTACTGAACAACCCAAGAAGCGGCTTGTGGTCGGTGTTGATTACGAATCGTCATCCGTACAAGTATGCGTGGAACTTCTTGACGCCGAAGACTATGGCTAGACCCTCCTTATCCAGCTGCAAGTAGTTGCGTTCGGCGTTATTCATACTGCGTGAAGCATAGCCTATTGGCATTTCCGTGCCATCTTCCATGACATGTGACAGCACTGCTCCTACTCCGTAAGGGCTGGCATCGCAGGAGAGAACGAGCGGCTTGTTGCTGTCGTAGTGCATCAGAACTTTGGACGATTTCAGGCTTTGCTTAGCTTGTGCGAACGCATTCCGTTGAGCTGGTCTCCAGTGCCATCAAACTGTTTTGCACAGCAGTTGATGAAGCGGTTCGAGCATGGTTGAGAGATTAGGCAGAAATTTGCCGTAATAGTTCAGCATCCCAAGGAACGCCTTCAGTTCTCTGACGTTCTTCGGTTCAGCCAGCTCATCGATGGCTTTGACTCGTTCATCCACTGGCTGCAGCCCTTCAGTGCTCACCTTATGGCCCAGGTATTGGACTTCATTGACAAGAAAGGAGCATTTTTCTCGTTTCAGTCGTAGGCCTGCATCTTGGAGGACTTGTTCGAGGTTGTTGAGGTGTTCTTCCTCGGAACTACCTGTGACGAGCAGATCGTCCAGATAAACAGCAACTCCAGAAATCACCGCCAGAAGATTGTCCATCGTACGCTGAAATACAGCCGGTGCTGTTGAAATGCCAAATGGCATTCTGGTGTATTGGAATAACCCGCAATGGGTATTTATCGTCACCAGTTCACGGGATCCTGACGACAAAACCAACTGCTGGTAAGCGTGTGACAGGTCAAGTTTGGTGAACTGCTTCCTCTTCACCAGCTTCGTAAACAACTCATCAAGCCGAGGTATCGGATATGTATCAGATCGAGCTGCTGTATTCACCATTAACCTGTAGTCTCCGCAGATTCTCACACTACCGTCTGCCTTGTCAATGGAGACAATCGGTGCCGCCCATTTCGAGTGTTGAACGGGTTCTATGATTTTCTCTTCCTGTAAAATCGCCATTTTAACTCTGTGTATTTTTGCAATGCATAGGTGCAGCATTATCATATTGTTGCATGTATACATCACACACTCAGAAATGTATTCACAATTGCCTTCACCGAATGTGGATGTCTAGAAGTTTATCCTCAGATGGAAAGCGCTAAATGGGGCAACAGTGAGTTCCACACTACTTTAAAAAATTGGAACGAAGTAGAACATGCAACTATAGTTCCACCACTGATTTTCCTTGCTGGATTATCTGTTTTGTCAGACCCACAGAGGTCACAGCCTCTGAGCAGAGTCTAACGGTACTGGAATGGTCCGCCTAGGCCGCCCATGGGTTGAGATACCGGGCCACAAAGTCGGCCTCGGAAGTCGGCTATGGGAATGGATTCAAAGTCTCCGGCCAGGCCACAGTTCCAGAGCCCCGGCCGCAGGGGGCAAATCAAACCCACCGATCAGAAGTCCAGCCACGGAAGTCCCAACGAGGTCGAGATCAGCCGCCTTACCCGGCGTAGGCGTCACATTTTTGGGGGGACTTCTTGTGGGGTGGGGGGGGGGGGGGGGGGGTGGATTTCACGTGCGCTCTCGTAATTTTGTCCCGATTAAAGGAAATGCCGGACCACCAGTTGCTGGAAAATTGAATGTGGAGCGACTACCTTGCAGCATATTTAGTGCTACCAACCACAAATGCATTTCCAAATTCAACTTTGAAGCAGTTTAATAGTCTACAAATAAAATATAATAAATTGTGTAGAGTGCTAGAAGACCAACATTGCCCGGGAAACTGTATCCTGGAAGGGATTATTCATAAAACATAAAACAATATAGCACAGAAATGGGCCCTTCGGCCCACAATGTTTGTGCCAAACATGATGGCAAGTCAAACTGATTTCAACTCCCTGTAATGGGCCATATCTATTCCCTGCATTTCCACGTGCCTATCCAAAACCTCTTCACCTATCGTGTCTGCCTCAACCCTGGCAGTGCGTTCCACGTCCCCACCATCTCTTTGTAAAAAGTTGCCCCACACAACTCTATTAAACCTTTCCCCTCTCACCTTAAAGATATGCCCTTTAGTGTTGGACATTTCCACCCTGGGATAAAAAGGTTCTGACTGTTCACCCTATCTATGCACTTCATCATTTTATATACTTCTATCAAGTATCCCCTTCAGGGAATAGGGTGGAAATGTGGTAGATATCTCTTGATATTAACCTATTCACAGATATAGAGGCTGGGAATGTTGAAATACAACGATACATTCCCAATGTGTAGGAAGGGTCTCCTCCACTGTCAAACTCTACTGTCAAACTCCACTGTCAAACTCCACTGCCAAACTCCACTGCCAAACTCCACTGCCAAACTCCACTGCCAAACTCCACTGCCAAACTCCACTGTCAAACTCCACTGCTAAACTCCACTGCCAAACTCCACTGCCAAACTCCACTGCCAAACTCCACTGTCAAACTCCACTGCCAAACTCCACTGCCAAACTCCACTGTCAAACTCCACTGTCAAACTCCACTGTCAAACTCCACTGTCAAACTCCACTGTCAAACTCCACTGCCAACCTCCACTGCCAAACTCCACTGCCAAACTCAATTTGGAGGAACAGCATCTCATATTTCGCTTGGGCAGCTGACAACCCAGTGGTATGATTTCTCTAACTTCAAGTAACCCTTCCAACCCTCTCTCCGTCCCTCCCCCACCCTAGTCATCATGCTAGTTTCATTGTCATCCTGCTAAGTTTCACTGTTCGTATCACTTGTTATCACCTTCTCCACAGCCACCAATGAACCATTGGGGGCTCCAGCTTTCCTTGATCATCGTTGCTGGCTTTGATTTGTCCTTTTGCATTCCTTTCATCCACTTGTTCTATGTTCCTTTTCATATCTCTCGTTTCCCTGTCCCCTGTCTCTCAGTCTGAAGAAGGGTCTTGACCTACAACATCACCTATTCCTTTTTTCCAGACATGCTGCTTGACTCGCTGAGTTACTCCAGCATTTTGTGCCTATACATTCCTAATGATGCGATAGAAGTTCAAATCATCCTTTTGATGAAAAATATTACTTTCGAGTTGAAGGAGTTGAAACTAAGCTTATCGTACCTCTGGCTTACTGACAGCACTACAGATTGTGTTTCTCATGTTCCATAAAGGTCATCCACATTCAATGACCCGCATTGTACTTCAGAAAAACAGTTTTAAAGTATAATAACATATAATAAATACAGAAGGGTTCAAAATACTAGAGGTTTGAGCCACATCTATCATGTGCTTTGTCGAGAAGGGAACTGATAATTCTTTCCAACTATTTTATTAGTTTAGTTTAGTTTAGAAACAAAGCGGAAACAGGCCCTTCAGCCCAGGCCGACCAGTGATGACCCCATACACTAGCATTATCCTACACACACAGGAGGGTTCTTCTGGCCGTTCTTTGTTTCTACATTTTACACTTTGTTTTGGTGCCTGTACAAGTGCTTGTGCTCATCAAGCTCAATGTTCTGTTCTGCTTTGAAATTTCAAATTATATCGTACAAATAAAGCATTTGAACTCTACCTGCCTTTCATTAGAATCTCTATAGATCCTAGTTGTGGATAATATCGAGGTAATATTTTACACTGTGAACAGAGAGATACAATTTCAATAAAATGCTCATGATGTATTTGTCTACGGCATCTATTATATCTCTTTTCAACCTCTTGCTGAGCCCACAGATATTAGGAATCAATTTTTACCTCTGTGGGGTACCTCAGCAATTGGCAACTCTCATCAAATAACGGAGTGCACGGCACACATTTTTTGCCATTAGTTCTGATGTCGAATGGAGTGGAAGTTCCCCCAGACAGGGTTCCCTGCAGGAGGCATGAGATTGGAAAATGACCTCTGTGGATGAAATATCAGATTGGATCAACAACCTCCATTTAAGAGAATGACTGGCTATTCACCTCACTGTTGATATGTGCAAAAGCACTACTAAATTTGTTTCTGTATCAAGATTCACCAATTTCAAAACCATCCAGTGTACTAAAAGTTCTTTGAGATATTTTTGAAAGGCCTGATTAGCTATCGCACAAGTGCAAAGTACTTAGTTTAGTTTAAAGATACAGCGTGGAAACAGCCCCTTCGGCCCACCGATTTCGTGCCGACCAGCGATCCCCACACACTAGCATTATCTTACACACAATAGGGACAATCTACAATTTTCCGTAGACAATTAGCCTACAACCCTGTACGTCTTTGAAATGTGGGAGGAAACCGGGGCACCGGTAGAAAACCCAGGCTGTCAGAGCGAGAACGTACAAACTCCATACCAACAGCATCCATAGTCAGGATCAAACCCGGGTCTCTGGCGCTGTGAGGCAGCAGCTCTACACTACTGCTGCTCCACTATGCCGCCCCTAATGGCAATATTTGGCAATTGATATCCTGTACACATCAAGGAAAAGATTCACCTCTATCTTGTCCAGAAACTCAATTAGATTTTTTTCTCGCAACACATTGCAAGACTAAACAAAGTCCGTCTCTCCACGATTCAATTAGATCGATTCAATTAGATCCAATAAATGTTCGTGGATAAAGTTTTTCTGGGCTGGAACAAACTTAGTTTAATTTGTTGTCATGTGTATTGAGGTACAGTGAAAAGATTTCTGTTGCTTGCTATCTAGTCAGCGGACAGATTGTACATGATTACAATCGAACCGTGCACAGTGTACAGACACAAAGTAATGGGAATAACGTTTAGTGCAAGATAAAATCCGATTAACTGTAAAGTCCGATTAAAGATGATGTACCAAGCTTTACAAGGAATTGTCACTGGGCGTGCAAGCTTTATTTTTTTTACTACTTTAAGGATAAACTCAAAGTTGAAGCAAGAAGCCTTCAGGAGGAAGGGGCAATGCTGTAATAGCAAAGTAGTCATATAATCCCTCATACAAGTATGACCTCCTACCAATATTTTAACAATAAAATAATATTTGACATCTAGGAAATCAGCTTACAAAACGAATTGCTTCAGATACTCTGTTTAACTGAAAGATTCATGTTTGACCTTGCTTCTCATCAAGATTATAAAAAGGATATTTGTCTTGCTTCAAATAGTCTTGGCTGTAACACTTCTCATACTGTGAAATGATTTTTAAAAACTTGTACAGTGCAATACTTGTTATTCTTAAGGATTTTTTTCTTTTTAAACAATATTTTGGACAGCACTGTGTCCTAATGCCTTCTCTCCGCTGCCTACCACATGGTAACAAACCTATGAACTATGAAGCTACAGTAGAAACACGTGTCCCCTTTCAAATCCTGTAACATGTCACGTGTTATTCTTTTTAAATATCCGGCCTAATTAATCACAACCTCTGTTCAGTGGTTGAGCCTCTCACTACTGGCAGTGATTTAATGGCCATAATAGATGCTATTAATTTAAATGACAGATGAAAAATTGTCAGATTTAATAATACTTTATTCATTTTTGTATTCTATTAAAATAAAACACATAGATATTTAGGCCAGCCGGGTCAACTATTTTGCACTGCTTATTGTGTCACATACATTAATCAAAGCCTACCGTTAAATGAACACGTTTTGCCATTGATCATAATTTTTCACCGTGGAGCATATGCAAGAGTACCAAAACACTAAGTAGTAGGTAAACCGTATATGCCCAATTGCAACCACACATTTTCTTTGAATAGTGTTGCTTTAATTTAGCATCAGCCATTTAAAGTATTGTGCTTTGCACCAATGCACTTTATGCTGTCTACAGCGCCAACTTGTGGTGACGGGCTCAACTGGCATGGAAAGATTACTCATCTGGGTTGACAGGAGCATGCATATTTTACAGTGTGCATCATATGTGCAATTGAATATAAATCTATTTAAGAGCTTGTTGTTTTAAGCAGTGAGGGATCATTGGCACCCCATTTTACTCTGGTTGAAGTGTTCTATGTTCTCCCTTATTTAGTTTCATTTAGTTTAGAGATACAAGGATGGGAAGGGTGCAATTTAAGCTGGAAAGGGTGCAGAAAAGATTTATGTTTGTAACTGGGACTAGAGGACATCAGTTTTAAGGAGAAGCTGGAGAGGCTGGGATTTTTTTTCCTAGCACGTCGGAAGTGAAAGGTTGGCTTGTAGAGCTTATAAAATGTTGAAGGGCGTGGATAAGGTGGATACCCACCATGTTTTCCCACAACTAGAGTCGACAACTAGAGGACTTAGATCTAAGGTGAGAGGTGAAAGTTACCTGAAATTTAATTTCATACCAAGAACGGTAAGTATATGGAATGAGCTGCTTGATGAAGCTGCCAGGGCAGATACAATTACAATGTTCAATTACAAGACTATTGGACAGGTATATGAATAGAAAAGGTTTAGAGGGATATGGGCCAAATCCAGGAAAATGCAACTTGCTTGACATCTTGGTTGGCATGGATGAGTTGGGTGAAAGAGCCTGTTCTGTGCTTTTTGACTCTGTTTTCTGTCTTGCCGTCATTTCACCAGTCCCTAACCAGGTCAGTTAATTGTCTTCACTGAAAGGAGCTTTAATTTTAGTTAAGTCTCCACATAGATCTCTGCTGAATGCCTTCCTGAACTCCATTTAATTACATT
Organism: Rhinoraja longicauda; assembly: GCF_053455715.1. NCBI lineage: Eukaryota > Metazoa > Chordata > Chondrichthyes > Rajiformes > Arhynchobatidae > Rhinoraja > Rhinoraja longicauda. Next base: position 26,900,155 of record NC_135962.1, on the reverse strand, counting down.
CCCCATCGACAAGTTCAATTACTTCCTCAAATAATTCAATTCCATTCATTAGGCACGATCTATCCTTTATGATTCCATGTTGGCTCTCTCTAATCAACTCAAATTTCTTTAAACATTAAGCGACTCTGTCCTTAATTATAGATTCTAATAACTTCCCCAAAACAGATGTTAGACTAAATGGTTTATAATTTCTTGTTTTTTCCTTCTTCCACACCTTCTTTATGAAGTAGTATTTTATGTGCAATTTACCATGGAGTCGACAACTCCTGAGTGGAAAAACGTTTGCATAGTAATTCAAGATGTCCATTTTTTTCTCTTGCTTCCTTTTAAAACCCTGTCTGGAAACTAACAGGTCTTTAAGGTGCTTTTTTTTGGTATATTTTCCTATCACTGTTTTCTGGTTTAAATTTACTTCAATGAGTTATAGTCCCAATTCAGTGGGAAGTTAGGTTGACCAGAAGGCAGAGTGCGATTTGCCAGCCTTCCACTGGGTGTGAGGTTTTCTGTGCACAGAGACGAACCAAAGACAATAGGTTTCATTCATTTTGTAGAAATACAAAGTTATTTGAAAGTCTTATTAAGTGTTGCTTAATTAGATTAGGTTTGACAACAATCAGATTAACAACCAAGGTAAATCACAGTGGAATGCAGTGCAGCAAAGTGTGGAGTCGTGCATTCTGGTAGTAGGAATGAAGGCATAGATTATTTTCTAAATAGGGAGAGGGTTCAGAAATCAGAGGTGCAAAGGGACTTGGGTGTCCTGGTGCAGGATTCCCATAAGGTTAATTTGCAATTGAATTGACAGTAAGGAAGGCAAATGCAATGTTAGCATTTATTTTGAGACAACTGGAGTTTAGAAGGATGAGGGGAAACCTCATTGAAAGTTACCAAATAGTGAAAGGCCTGGTTAGAGTGGATGTGGAGAGGATGTTTCCACTAGTGGGAGAGTCTAGGACCAGAGGGCATAACCTCAGAATAAGAGGACGTACCTTTAGAAAGGAGATGAGGCGGAATTTCTTTAGTCAGGGGATAGTAAATCTATGGAATTCATTGCCACAGAAGGTTGTGGAAGCCAAGCCACTTGATATTTTTAAGGTGGATATTGACAAATTGTTGATTAGTAAGGATGTTAAGGGTTATGGGGAGAAGGCAGAAGAATGGAGTTGAGAGGGAAAGATAGATCTGCCATTATCGAATGGTGGAGTAAACTCGATGGGCTGAATGGTCTAATTCTGTTCCTATGATTTATGAACTTATTGCTGCATATAAGCTACATTCAATCCCCATTTTCTTTTAGGGACATTCAAATTGAAAATGCCTTTATTGTATTAAACTGAAGCTTAACATTTCATCAATAATTTAAGGTTATCCATTGCAATCTTTCATTTCGCACATCAACATGCTCTGAAAATTTTAATTAAAAGAAATGGAACAATTTCTATTGTAAACCTAGTCAATCTGTTCACTCATGGGAGAGGCGGACATTAAGGAACATGTAAGAAAGATATAGATTTACTCTTATAATTATATCATGGTCGGTCAAAATAGCATTAAATAAGGCACACAATTCATACTGATCTTGTAAGGATATTAAACTTTTAAATACATGTGTAACCTATCTGTCTATCTCCTGTACCTGATCAAAATAGATTATTTCTGAACTGCATTGTGTTATTTTCTGATGTAAATTATGGCCTTTAAGTGGAGTAGTTTATTTGCATCACTGGGCTACACATTGCCCACAACTGTAAAAAAGATCCACATTGCATGTTTTGAATGTAAAAAGCAAAACAATTTATAAAGCCAGGAATCAGTGGAAATATCTTACAGAATGGACAGCATTTATTTTGTCAATCAACCATAAACATGTTAATCGGCAGCAGATGTGCCTAATTATTAGTCAATTATCTGACTGACTTCCTACATGGCGTGAAGCAGATAGAATGTGTTTTCAGGCTTTCTGTTACTCCTCTGTCATTAATCGTCACTGGTAGGGGGTTTTGATTCTGATAAGAAAGCAGACCCTGCTAATGACTGTGAGTAATTTCCATGAATATGGAGAGGATGGTGTGTCCTTCCCATTGATTCTGCAGTTCTTGCCTACCACAAAAGATACATTTTGGGTATCCACTAAATAGCAACAATAATCATGTGTAACACAGCAAATATTTAACGCTTTCAGTATGATTAATTTCACTCATAGTCATAGTCAAAGAGTCGTACAGCGTGGAAACAGGCCCAACTTGCCAATACCGACCAACATGCCCAATCTACACTGGACACACCTGCCTGTATTTGGCCCATATCTCTCGAAACCTATCCTATCTATGTCCCTGCCTCAACTACCTCCTCTGGCAGCTCATTCCATATACCCACAACCCTTTTAAAATCTTTCCCCCCTCACCTTAAATCTTTGTCCTCTGGTTCTCCATTCCCCTACTCTCGACAAAAGGCTGTGCATTTACCTGATCTATTCCTCTCATGATTTTGTACTCCTCTATAAGATCACCCCTCATTAACATCATTGGAATCAATGTGATCAAGAATCATTAAAATGAGTATGATTCTTTGGAGAATCTTTGGTACTAACAGAGATCTTAATTTTATTCTGCTGCTATGTCCAGTTGCTATTTTAATTCAAAACTCATTTTTCAGAAAAGGACACAAAGTGCTGGAGTAACTCAGCGGGTCAGGCAGCATCTCTGGAGAACATCGATAGGTGACATTTCAGGACAAGACCGTTCTTCAATCACATTTTCATAAGGCATAGGCAATTTTTTATTTTCATAAGGCAGAATTAGGCAATTCGGCCCATCGAGTCTACTCTACTATTCAACCTTGGCTGATCTATCTTTCCCACTCAACACAATTCTCCTGCCTTCACTCCATAACCTTTGACACCCTTACAAATAAAGAACCTATCAATCTCCACTTTAAAAATACCCAATGACTTGGCCTCCACGGCCATCTGTGGCAATGAATTCCACAGATTTACCACCCTCAAGAAATTCCTCCTCATCTTCTTTCTAAAGGTACATCCTTTTATTCTGAGGCTATGTCCTCTGGTCCTATACTCTCCCACTAATGGAAACATCATTCCACATCTATTCTATTCAGGCCTTTCTCTATTTGGTAAGTTTCAATGAGGTCTCATCCTTCAAAACACCAGTGAATACAGGCCCAGAGCCGTCAAACGAACATCATACCTTCCATTGCTCTGCTTATGAAAGTGGACCATTTGGCGATAATTACCCAGATTATATTTTTCATAGAGAGCACACATCTGGCTAATTGTGCAATTTTAACAGATAGAGACATAGATTAGAGTTTAAGAAAAAGCATAGGGCCATGTTGGAACAGCTGATAGAGCTGCTGCCTCACAACGCCAGAGACCTTGGTTCGATCCTGACCTCAGTTGCTCTCTGTGTGGAGTTTGCATGTTCTCCCTGTGACTGCGTGGGTTTCCGCTGGGTGCTCCGGTTTCCTTCAACATCCAAAAGACGTGCAGGGTTTGTAGGTTATTTGACCTCTGTAAATTGCCACGTGTGTAGGGAGTGGGTGTGAAAGTGAGATAACATAGAACTAGTGTGAGGAACGGGTTATTGATGGTTGGTGTGGACTCAGAGGCCTGACGGGCCTGTTTCCATGCTGCATTTCTAAAACTGAAACGGAAACATATTCACGCCCTGATTTTGTCTAAACCGATGGCAGAAAAATAAACTCCACCTCTTCTGAATGATCCAGAATTATTAACAGCGGCTCACTCTAATCCTAAGGGGTCAATTAGCTGGATATTTGATTTACTATGAAATGTTATGGTGTACACACAATGTTTTGGTTTGCAAGCCAGAAGGTGCCAATTGGCCAGTGTATGAGTTTGGCCGAATTGTTAAATGAGATGTGGTCATTAATGGATGTAATGTGACATATGTCACAGACTTTACATAGTGTGTAAATATGTGGTGCCCAATGAGTTACTTTCCAAATAAATATATTTTCTCCGTGTGCGAGAAGCATTACGAAAATATATGTAAAGGTTGACTTCATTCAGATACTTTTTACTAGTATCATATCCAGCTGCTGCGATAATCCAGGCAGACAGGCTCTCTGGACTCATAAAGCAGGGAGGGCCCACGTTTGTTGTGAGATTTGATGGTTCCTGATAAATGTAATTTTCCCCTCCAGCTGGGTCACTGCACAAGCACCTGGTGATGTAAGGCCTTGCATGTGGCTCACATTAGACACATCCAGCTGTGTTACTCCAGCAACTGCACTGACCTTCCTACTTCTAAGTTATTCACAAAGCAGTTCAAACGTTATATCCAAGAACCCTCATTCAGTATTGACTAGAACAACATCTTTCAAAAAGAGACGCACAGAATTTATCTTTGTTTACTAATTGTAAATTATACATTAAATGTTCATTTTACTAAAGCTGGCGTCAAAACCAGGCGACTCTTTGTGTGCTGATCCCAGAAGTGGATCTACAATCATTCATTACAATCGCTCCACTCTTTTAAACATCTACTTCAGACTTTTAATCAGTAAGGGTGTCAGGGGTTATGGGGAGAAATCAGGAGAATGAGGTCGAAAGGAAAAGATGGATCAGCCATGATTGAATGTTTGAGTGGATTTGATGGGCCGAATGGCCTAATTCTGTTCCTAGAACTTATGAACTTACTCCAACAGCAGCATTTCATACTCCAACGATACATAGAAAACATAGAAACATAGAAAATAGGTGCAGGAGTAGGCAATTCGGACCTTCGAGCCTGCACCGCCATTCAATATGATCATGGCTGATCATCCAGCTCAGTAACCTGTACCTGCCTTCTCTCCATACCCCCTGATCCCTTTAGCCACAGGGCCACATCTAACTCCCTCTTAAATATAGCCAATGAACTGGCCTCAACTACCTTCTGTGGCAGAGAATTCCACAGACTCACCACTCTCTGTGTGAAGAAATGTTTTCTCATCTCGGTCCTAAAAGACTTCCCCTTATCCTTAAGCTGTGACCCCTGGTTCTGGACTTCAATAGACAATAGACAATAGGTGCAGGAGTAGGCCATTCAGCCCTTCGAGCCAGCACCGCCATTCAATGTGATCATGGCTGATCACTCTCAATCAGTACCCCGTTCCTGCCTTCTCCCCATACCCCCTCACTCCGCTATCCTTAAGAGCTCTATCCAGCTCTCTCTTGAAAGCATCCAACGAACTGGCCTCCACTGCCTTCTGAGGCAGAGAATTCCACACCTTCACCACTCTCTGACTGAAAAAGTTCTTCCTCATCTCCGTTCTTCCCCAACATCGGGAACAATCTTCCCGCATCTAACCTCTCCAACCCCTTAAGAATGTGATATGTTTCTATAAGATCCCCCCTCAGTCTTCTAAATTCCAGCGAGTTTAAACTGCGATAATTCCAGCGATACTCCCTTTTATCCTGTATCTTTACACTGTGGACGGCTTGATTGTAACCATGTATAGTCTTTTCGCTGACTGGTTAGCATGCAATGAAAAAAGCTTTTCACTGTACCTCGGTACATGTGACAATAACAAACAATAATAATTTTAAAAATCAAATAGAGTTTATTCATAATTTTTAATGTGGAAAAAAGTTTGGAGAAAATAGCTTTCCGATTGAAAGAATCAAATTATTTGTTTATCATTACAAAAGGCTTAATATATGCCAATTCAGGGAGAGCGTTTGAGATATAAAAGCACCTTTCTAAATCTGGAAATGCATTCATTTCTGCAACACTATATACCAGTAGCAGCAATGCACACAGCACTACATGGACAGCGGCAGCGTCTTCGCCCGCCCCGAATCGCGGGGCTTGGGTCGGCCCGCCGCGGACCTTTCACCGTCCGGCGCGGCCTGGAATAGGCCGCGGGATTTTTCTCCGCCCGGTGGGGGCTTCAATGTCAGGAGCCCCGACCGCCCCGACGTGGCAACTCCAACAGCCTGATCGCTGGGGAAAACAGCAGGGAAGAGAAAAGACATTCTGGCCTTCCATCACAGTGAGGAGGGACTGGAGGAGACTCACTGTAATGGATGTTTCTTTTTGTTTGGTGTTAGTTTATGATTGTATGTGTTATTGCATTTTTATTGATTATTCTTATTGGCCTTATTGTTGAACTGCGGGTAATGTTTCATTTCACTACACATTTATGTGTATGTGACAAATAAACGACTATTGATTGACTATTGACTTCATAACTTCTCGGAGCAGAGTTATGCCATTTGGCTCATCAAGTCAACTCTGCCATTCAATCATGGCTAATCTATCTTTTCTTCTCAACCGCATTCTCCTGCCTTCCTTCCATAACCCCAGACACACTAACTAATTCAGAATCTGTCAATCACCACCTTAAAAATATCCGTTGGCTTAGCCTCCACAGACGTCTGTGGCAATGAATTCCAGATTCACCACCCTCTTTCTAAAGAAATTACTCCTCATCTCCTTTCTAAAGGTACATCCTTTTATTCTGAGGCTAGGGCCTCTTGTCCTGGACTCCCCCTCTCCACATTCACTCTATCCAGGCCTTTCACGATTCAAATTAAATTCAGAAAACACAGTATTAAATTCCAAAATGTAGATGTGCAGCCATTATATTATGTGCATGAAGTTAGTAACAGGAATTGCATTTTTAGTCACTAATCTCTTGTGAAACCTGGCTTTTAGCCCACATTTTGCAACTCATGATGAGTTAATTGCACCGACCTCACACAAAAACAGACTTTGCAAAGACCAAGTGACTTCAATGGTGTGAAATTCATAAATCCCAACTTTAATTTCACTCGGGGGATTTCATGCAGTCAGCATGTAAAATCATCGATTCAGCAGTCAATCGTCTTCATGAATTCCTACACTAGCAAACAAGGAAACAAGAAGCAAATTTTATATATAAGTAAATGTACTTGACTGATGTGAAAACTAAGAGCAAAGAAGCTGAAAAATATATATAAATATATATAAATTTAGTTGTGTAAATTGTGTAATGCCATGGAGGACAGCAGAAATTGTTCAGCAATAGTTATGACTTGATTTAGACTTTTGATATACAGCGCTGAAACAGGCCCTTCGGCTCGCCGAGTCAACGCCGCCCAGTGCTCAACCTGTACACTAACACCATCCTACATACTAGAATATGTAATGGATTAAAGAACAGAAAATGCAAGAAACATCCAGTATCCATGGAAATAAAAACCTGTCACAACTCGACAAATAATCTCTGACCTGAAGTATAAGAAAATAACTGCAGATGCTGGTACAAATCGATTTATGCACAAAATGCTGGAGTAACTCAGCAGGTCAGGCAGCATCTCGGGAGAGAAGGAATGGGTGACGTTTCGGGTCGAGACCCTTCTTCAGACTGAGTGAGGGGGTATGGGGAGAAGGCAGGAACGGGGTACTGATTGATAGTGATCAGCCATGATCGCATTGAATGGCGGTGCTGGCTCGAAGGGCTGAATGGCCTACTCCTGCACCTATTGTCTATTGTCTATTGTCTATTGTGTTCATTTCATCCATTGGCCTCGTGATCTTGGACACCTCAATAAGGGTCACGACTCAGTCTCCAACTTTCCAAAGAAAAAATTCACTGCGATTACTACAGTATTTGAATTTATTGGTAAAATCTTACATTTGTTTGAACAAATGAAAAGGATCCCACAGGTGCATTTAAAAGTTTATGAATAATATCAGAAAATTATTGTCTGGAACCAGAATTTCCATTCCAGGCTGTTTATTCCAGCAAATACTCAATTGCTAAATGAAACATGCTGGAAATCTGAAAGAAAAATTACTAAAACGTTCAGCGGGCCAAGCCTGCGTGGCCTTCAGCAGGCCAAGTAGACACTTCAGGTCAGAGATTTATTCACAAAATGCTGGAGTAACTCAGCAGGTCAGGCAGCATCTCGGGAGAGAAGGAATGGGTGACGTTTCGGGTCGAGACCCTTCTTCAGTCTGAAGAAGGGTCTCGACCCGAAACGTCACCCATTCCTTCTCTCCCGAGATGCTGCCTGACCTGCTGAGTTACTCCAGCATTTTGTGAATAAATCTCTGACCTGAAGTGTCTACTTGGCCTGCTGAAGGCCACGCAGGCTTGGCCCGCTGAACGTTTTAGTAATTTTTCTTTCAGATTTCCAGCATGTTTCATTTAGCAATTGAGTATTTGCTGGAATAAACAGCCTGGAATGGAAATTCTGGTTCCAGACAATAATTTTCTGATATTATTCATAAACTTTTAAATGCACCTGTGGGATCCTTTTCATTTGTTCAAACAAATGTAAGATTTTACCAATAAATTCAAATACTGTAGTAATCGCAGTGAATTTTTTCTTTGGAAAGTTGGAGACTGAGTCGTGACCCTTATTGAGGTGTCCAAGATCACGAGGCCAATGGATGAAATGAACACAATAGACAATAGACAATAGACAATAGGTGCAGGAGTAGGCCATTCAGCCCTTCGAGCCAGCACCGCCATTCAATGCGATCATGGCTGATCACTATCAATCAGTACCCCGTTCCTGCCTTCTCCCCATACCCCCTCACTCCGCTATCCTTAAGAGCTCTATCCAGCTCTCTCTTGAAAGCATCCAACGAACTGGCCTCCACTGCCTTCTGAGGCAGAGAATTCCACACCTTCACCACCCTCTGACTGAAAAAGTTCTTCCTCATCTCCGTTCTAAATGGCCTACCCCTTATTCTCAAACTGTGGCCCCTTGTTCTGGACTCCCCCAACATTGGGAACATGTTATCTGCCTCTAATGTGTCCAATCCCCTAATTATCTTATATGTTTCAATAAGATCCCCCCTCATCCTTCTAAATTCCAGTGTATACAAGCCCAATCGCTCCAGCCTTTCAACATACGACAGTCCCGCCATTCCGGGAATTAATCTAGTGAACCTACGCTGCACGCCCTCCATAGCAAGAATATCCTTCCTCAAATTTGGAGACCAAAACTGCACACAGTACTCCAGGTGCGGTCTCACCAGGGCCCGGTACAACTGTAGAAGGACCTCTTTGCTCCTATACTCAACTCCTCTTGTTACGAAGGCCAACATTCCATTGGCTTTCTTCACTGCCTGCTGAACCTGCATGCTTCCTTTCATTGACTGATGCACTAGGACACCCAGATCTCGTTGAACTCCCCCTCCTCCTAACTTGACACCATTCAGATAATAATCTGCCTTTCTATTCTTACTTCCAAAGTGAATAACCTCACACTTATCTACATTAAACTGCATCTGCCATGTATCCGCCCACTCACACAACCTGTCCAGGTCACCCTGCAGCCTTATTGCATCTTCCTCACAATTCACACTACCCCCCAACTTAGTATCATCTGCAAATTTGCTAATGGTACTTTTAATCCCTTCGTCTAAGTCATTAATGTATATCGTAAATAGCTGGGGTCCCAGCACCGAACCTTGCGGTACCCCACTGGTCACTGCCTGCCATTCCGAAAGGGACCCATTTATCCCCACTCTTTGCTTTCTGTCTGTTAACCAATTTTCTATCCATGTCAGTACCCTACCCCCAATACCATGTGCCCTAATTTTGCCCACTAATCTCCTATGTGGGACCTTGTCGAAGGCTTTCTGAAAGTCGAGGTACACCACATCCACTGACTCTCCCTTGTCAATTTTCCTAGTTACATCCTCAAAAAATTCCAGTAGATTTGTCAAGCATGATTTCCCCTTCGTAAATCCATGCTGACTCGGAACGATCCCGTTACTGCTATCCAAATGCTCAGCAATTTCGTCTTTTATAATTGACTCCAGCATTTTCCCCACCACTGATGTCAGACTAACTGGTCTATAATTACCCGTTTTCTCTCTCCCTCCTTTCTTAAAAAGTGGGATAACATTTGCTATTCTCCAATCCACAGGAACTGATCCTGAATCTATAGAACATTGAAAAATGATCTCCAATGCTTCCACTATTTCTAGAGCCACCTCCTTAAGTACTCTGGGATGCAGACCATCAGGCCCTGGGGATTTATCAGCCTTCAGTCCCATCAGTCTACCCAAAACCATTTCCTGCCTAATGTGGATTTCCTTCAGTTCCTCCATCACCCTAGGTTCTCCAGCCCCTAGAACATTTGGGAGATTGTGTGTATCTTCCTCAGTGAAGACAGATCCAAAGTAACGGTTTAACTCGTCTGCCATTTCTTTGTTCCCCATAATAAATTCCCCTGCTTCTGTCTTCAAGGGACCCACATTTGCCTTGACTATTTTTTTCCTCTTCACGTACCTAAAAAAACTTTTGCTATCCTCCTTTATATTATTGGCTAGTTTACCCTCGTACCTCATCTTTTCTCCTCGTATTGCCTTTTTAGTTAACTTTTGTTGCTCTTTAAAAGAGTCCCAATCCTCTGTCTTCCCACTCTTCTTTGCTATGTTATACTTCCTCTCCTTAATTTTTATGCTGTCCCTGACTTCCCTTGTCAGCCACAGGTGTCTCTTACTCCCCTTAGAGTCTTTCCACCTCTTTGGAATAAATTGATCCTGCAACCTCTGCATTATTCCCAGGAATACCTGCCATTGCTGTTCTACCGTCTTCCCTGCTAGGGCCTCCTTCCAATCAATTTTGGCCAGCTCCCGCCTCATGCCTCTGTAATCCCCTTTGCTATACTGTAATACCGACACTTCCGATTTTCCCTTCTGCCTTTCCATTTGCAGAGTAAAACTTATCATGTTGTGATCACTGCCTCCTAATGGCTCTTTTACCTCTAGTCCCCTTATCAGATCAGGATCATTACACAACACTAAATCCAGAATTGCCTTCTCCCTGGTAGGCTCCAGTACAAGCTGTTCTAAGAATCCATCTCGAAGGCACTCTACAAACTCTCTTTCCTGGGGTCCATTTCCAACCTGATTTTCCCAGTCTACCTGCATGTTGAAATCTCCCATAACCACCGTAGCATTACATTTTTGACACGCCAATTTTATCTCCTGATTTAACTTGCACCCTAAGTCGAGGCTACTGTTTGGGGGCCTATAGATAACTCCCATTAGGGTCTTTTTACCCTTACAATTTCTCATTTCTATCCATACTGATTCAACATCTCCTGATTCTATGTCACCCCTTGCAAGGGAATGAATATCATTCCTTACCATCAGAGCAACCCCACCCCCTCTGCCCACCTGTCTGTCTTTTCTATACGTTGTGTACCCCTGAATATTCAGTTCCCAGCCCTGGTCCTCTTGTAGCCATGTCTCAGTGATCCCTACAACATCATACTTGCCCATGACTAACTGAGCCTCAAGCTCATCCACTCACAAACCTTTTCCCCAGCTGGAGGATTCTAAAGTGAGAGGTCATGAGTTTAATTTGAGTGGGGAGAGAATTAAGAGGTACTTCAAGGACAACTTTTTAACTCAGAGGGTCGTCCATATCTAGAATGCGTTGCCAGAGAAATCAACGGAAGCAGATACAAATACAAAAGATATATAGAGAGGAAGGTTTTAGTGGCTACAGGCCAAATGCAGGCAAATGTGACCAACCCAGTATTCCATATTGGTCAGCATGAACATGGTGGCCTGAATGGTCTGTTTCTGTGCTGTACAGCTCAATGCCTCTCTGATCCTACATTAGCATTTGTTTTAGTAGATGGATTTGATGCACTTCTGATTATTTTTTGTAAACTTTCAACTTGTACAAAAAAAATTACAGTCAGTAGAAATAACTTTCTGATGCAATTATAAATATTCAATATGAAAAGTGAGACATTAAAAATGAATTTAAGATGTTTGCACTATTAGATTTTTCAATTAATTTATTTGTAACTAATCCATATATAAAGCTATAATCTTCAATTTCTTTTAAACTCACTGCCTTTAAAATTGTTGAAATATTATTTTGCAAAACTAACCTTCATATTTAGTTTAGTTTGGAGATATAGAGCGAAGACAGGCCCTTCGGCCCACTGAGTCTATGCCAACCATCAACTACCCGTACACTAGTTTCATGTCATCCCACTTTTACATCTTACACACCAGGGGTAATTTAAGAAGCCAATTAACCTGCATGTCTTGCAAATATGAGAGGAAACTGGAGTGCCCAGAGAAAATCCACACTGTCACAGGGAGAAGGTGCAAACTCTGCACAAACAGCACCCGAGGTCAGGATCAAACCTAGGTATCTGACGCTGTGAGACATCAGCTCAACCACTGTCCCCCGGTACTGCCCATCTCTCAGTTACTTTATGGTTCTTGGCTGGTATTCAACAGAACATTATAATAACATTATCCGTCGGTACATTTCCTGTAACTAAATATTCTTAAATGAATTTTGTACATGTTAATGCAAATGTTATGAAATAGAATCAATGAAACAATCTTTCTGGAATTTGATTTTAATCTAGTTAAACAGGATGTAAATCCCATTTATAAACTTAGGCCTGTAAACAGAGCCTGGATGATTCAATTTAAGCCACTTCCCTGCTCTCAATAAAGACATGCTTTACAGAGCAGGTTCAAATTGAAGCGCTGGCAATGTAAGTATTTGTTGCAGTAGCACTATCAAGCTGGTGTTTTAAGGGCATGCCTATGTTTGGACATGGGTTACACAGAGGAGCAGACCGTGCACTTTAGCGGGGTTTAACTTGATAAAAGTTTATTGGCTTATTTACATTCACTTCTCATTCTACAAGACATTGGTGAGGCCACACCTGGAGTATTGTGTTCAGTGTTTGTCACCCTGTTATGGAAAGATGTTGTCATGCTGGAAACGAGGCAGAAAAGGTTTATGAGGATGTTGCCAGGACTCGAGGGCCTGAGCTACAGGGAGGTTGGGCAGGCTAGGACTATATTCCTTGCAGCACAAGAGGATGAGGAGTGATCTTATGGATATGTACAAGATCATGAGAGGAATAGATTGGGTAAATGTACAGAGAAAAAGATCAGGTGAATTTACAAAGTATTTTACCCAGAGTAGGCAAATCAAGAACCAGAGGACAAAGGTGTAAAGTCAGGGAGAAAGATTTAATAGGAACTCTGAGGAGCAGCTTTTTTTTAATACAAAGGGTGGTAAGTGTTTGCAAAGAGCTGCCAGAGGAGGTATTTGAGGCAGGTGTTATCACAATGTTTATGAAACATTTCGTCAAGTACATGGCTAGGATAGGTTCAGAGGGATATGGGCCAAACACAGGATTGTGAGACTAGTGTGGATGGGACATGTTGGTCGATGTGGGAAAGTTGGGCTGAAGGGCCTGTTTTCATGCTGTATAACTCTGTCAACAAGCGTACTATTTGTAAATTTGTGAATTCATTAAATACAGGCATATTACGGTAATACGTTACGTTCCATGAACCCTTACGTAAGTCAGATTCTATGTAAATTGGAATCACCATCCATCCCCTGCCCCAAATAACTTACTGAGAGCATTAACTGTCTCAGTGGCGTCCGGGGCAATTTCTGCGGCACACAGCCTTCTGGGTAAGCTCCTCTGCTGCCATTGCCGGCTTGAGTTCCGTCTCACCGTTGGGGCACTTTCTGCAGGGTGTGGCCTTCTGGTAAGCACCAGCATCATTGCCGGCATGTTTCTGGTGTAAACCTGAGAGATCGTACAGTGTTCTGGAAATCACAAAATGCCTTGATTGCACGAGGGACTGAGTGCAGAATTGTTTATGTAAGTGCGAGTTTACACAAGTCACCTATTATGTAAGTCAGGGAGTGTCTGTATATGTTTAAAATGGTTGGATTGGTTACGCGAGCACAAGAGTTCTGCACATTGAGCTAGAAATGCAAAAGAAAAAGCTGACTACTGTGTTTGTTAACAGTACTTGCATCTGTGCCGAAAACACAAAGTCAGCAGAGTCACAGTCACTCGTAAAAAAATATCAACATTTACTGTTTTTTAAAGGCTTTTTATGGCGAATGGCCTACTCCTGCACCTATTGTCTATTGTCTATTAAAATCTCCATATGGAATGTTAGGTGCATTGAACAAGGAACAACACACTTTATTTCACATTGGAGACTTTTACGGATTCTCTTATTCAATTATTTTTTGAAGCTGTGTTCAAATGCTTGAAGCAATTGCTGAGTTGTGCCTCGGCTCCTGTGATGGGACGAGTAGTCTTGAGGTGGAGCAAACAGTTACTTTCATGCTGGTGCTTCAAGCAGCACCCGCCCTCATCAGTGGCCATTAGTCGATGCTCATCTCACTGGCCAGCTCTGTCACCACTGCACAGAGTTCTAAACACCCCGAGTTCCCTTATCCTTTTGACCTTCCCCTTTAACTTTGAGAGGAGCTGCCAATGGTTTGCAAGCATTGAACATTATTTTCCCTCTTTCTCCGCCAAAGATTGCTAAAAATGGGGAACACTGCCCAGTCCATCATGAGTACTGACCTCCTCACCATTGAAGGGATCTGCAGGAGTCAATGCCTCAAAAAGGCAGCCGGCATCATTAGGAACCCACACCAACTTGGCCACGCTCGCATTTCACGCCTGCCATCGGGAAGAAGGTCTGAAAACTGTAATGTCCAGGAGCAGCTTCTTCCCTACAACCATCAAGCTATTACACACTACAGCCTCTAAATAAACTCCAAACCACATAGACTTGGGAGCATCATTTTTGTCTTAGCACTACAATGGTTTATATCTTTCTATCCATCCATCCATTAATCCATCTATTGTCAAGAATCAAAAGTGTTTTATTCTCATGTCTCAAACAGAACAATGAAATTCTCACTTGCAGCAGCACAACAGAATATGTAAACATAGCACTCTGTAAACATTACGACAACCAAAAAATGTTTATACCACCATACCATACACACTATGCATTGCATTCAGAAAGTATTCAGATCTCTTCACTTTTTTCACAGTTTGTTATGTTACAACCTTATTTTAAAATGGATTAAAACATTTTTTTTATCATCGATCTACACACAATACCCCAGAATGAAGAAGCAAAAAAAAAACCAGGTGGTTAGAAATTTTTGCAAAGTAATTAAAAGGCAATAACTGAAATATCACATTCACATAAGTATTCAGACCATTTGCTATGATACTCAAAATTGGGCTTAGGTTCATCCTGTTTCCATTAATTATCCTTGAGATGTTTCTACAACTTGATTGGAATCCACCAGTGGTAAATTAAATTGATTGGACATGATTTGGAAAGGCACACACCTGTCGATATAAGGTCCCACAGTTGACAGTGCATGTCAGAGCAAAAACCAAGTCATGAAGAAGGAGGAATTGTCGGTAGACCTCCGAGACAGGATTGTGTTAAGACACAGATCTAGGGAAGGGTATAAAACAATTTCTGCAGCATTGCAGGTCCAGAAGAGCACAGTGGCCTTCGTCATTCTTAAATGGAAGAACTTTGGAACCACCAGGACTCTTCATAGAGCTGGCCGCCTGGCCAAACTGAGCAATCGGGGGAGAAAGGCCTTGGTTAGGGATGTGACCAAGAACCCGATGATCACTCTGACAAAGCTCCAGAGTTCCTCAGTGAAGGTGGGAGAAACTTCCAGAAGGACAACTATATCTGCAGCACTCCACCAATCAGTTCTTTATGGTAGAATGGCCAGACAGAAGCCACTCTTCAGTAAAAGGCACATGACAGCCAGCTTGAAGTTTGCCAAAAGGCACCTAAAGGACTCTCCGACCATGAGAAACAAGATTTTCTGGTCTGATGAAACTAAGATTGAACTCTTTGGCCTGAATGCCAAGCGTCACGTCTGGAGGAAACCAGGCACCGCTCATCACCTGGCCAATACCATACCTACGGTGAAGCATGGTGGTGGCAGCATCATGCTGTGGGGATGTTTTTCAGTGGCAAGAACTGGGATCGAGGAAAAGATGAACGGAGCAAAGTGCAGAGAGATCCTTGATGAAAACCTGCTGCAGAGCGTTCTGGACCTCAGACTGGGGTGGAGGTTCACCTTCCAACAGGACAGCGATCCTAAGCACACAGCCAAGACAATGCAGGAGTGGCTTCGTGACACGTCTGTGAATGTCCTTGAGTGGCCCAGCCTGAGCCCGGACTTGAACACAACCGAACATCTCTGGAGGGACCTGAAAATTGCTGTGCATCGATGCTCCCCATCCAACCTGACAGAGCTTGAGAGAATCTGCAGAGAAGAATGGGAGAAATTACCCAAATACAGGTGTGCCAAGCTTGTAGTGTCATACCCAAGAAGACCCGAGGCTGTAATCGCTGCCAAAGGCGCCTCAACAAAGGCGCCTGAGTAAAGGGTCTGAAAATACTTATGTAAATGTGATATTTCAGTTATTTCTTTTTAATTGCTTTGCAAAAATTTCTAGACACCTGTTTTCCCTTTTTTATTATGGGGTATTGTGTGGAGATTGATGAAAAAAAAAGAATTTAATCCATTTTAAAATAAGGCTGTAACGTAACAATGTGGAAAAAGTGAAGGGGTCTGAATACTTTCCAAATGCTCTGTACATACCATTATACACCATAACTACCAACTCTCAGCCCATCTCTTTAATGTATATTTATTTAAGCCGGTCCTATTCTCACCTTTATCCCCTCAGCTCCCTGCAACATGCTATTTATGGGGCTCATGGAATACACAGCCTGCCAACAGTTACAGGGCGGCACAGTGGCGCAGCGGTAGAGTTGCTTCCTTTCAGCGCCAGAGACCCTGGTTCGATCCTGACTACGGGTGCTGTCTGTACGGAGTTTGTATGTTCTCCCTGTCTCTGCCTGGGTTTTCTCTGGATGTTCCAGTTTCTTCCCACATTCAAAGAAGTACAGGTTTGTAGGTTAATTGGCTTCAGTAAAAATTGTAAATTGTCCCTCGTGCATAGCATAGTGCTCGTGTACAGAGTGATTGCTGGGCAATGCGGACTCGGTGGTCGAAGGGTCTGTTTCTGCGCTGTATCTCTAAAGTCCAAAGAAAAGAATGACGCAGTTTAATGTGAGCAGAGCAAAGCTCATTCACTGCTTAATTAAGGAGCTGACAGAATCAGACAGCTGGCCAGAATGTTTACTGTGACCATTGCCAGAGGCATAGCCCTTTTAAAATTTTAATGGACCTTGGGCAAGCTGCACTGGTGGGTTTACAGAGTATTCACACATTACACATTTTGCATGAAGATCTTTAACATTCCGCTCCCTGAACCTTATTTGCAAGATTAAATAATTTAGTTGATCTAAGGAGATTAGGAACAAATAAATAAGCCTGTTGTGGTAGCATGATTTGTAACACCCCAATCGCCTTGAAGGCTTAATTTCCAGATGTTGTGTATACTAGATGAATATATTTGGTGTATAGTGTTGTGCTAATACTCCTGGCTCTTGAACAAGTTCGCAGACAACATTTGGTATTCACTGTAATTGGGAAAAGTGATTTTGATTACTTACTGCTATGTAAGTAATTAAAAGTAATCATCAAAAATCAACATAATTTTATGTTACTTTGCACAAAATATTCACAATTAAAACTGCATTTTTTTCCACTGGGTCCACTTCTAGAAATCAGCATTGATATTTAAATGATGCCTGCCCTCTGATGTGAATGCTTTCTTACAATGAATGAACACTACAAGAAGAGTGAGCATTATGAGAAGATGGGTGTGGTGTTTCAAGGAATTGTAGGATAGGAGAAGGTTGTTGGTCCACTTTGTCCACGCAAGCACTTTGCTGGACCAATCCAAGCCCAATCTCATTCTCCGTATGTTTTACAATTTACTTTTTCACAATCTGGGCATCTCAGGCAACATCAGCTTTATTGCCCAATAACGCTACTTCGGCAAGACCATAATCAAGGACCAGTCTCACCCCGGTCACTCCCTCGTCCCCCCCTCTCCCATCAAGCAAGAGGTACAGAAGTTTGAAAACACATACCTCCAGATTCAGGGACAGTTTCTTCCCAGCTGTTATCAGGCAACTGAATCGTCCAACCGACGACTGGTGAGTGGCACTGACTATCTACCTCATTGGAGACCTTCAAACTATCTTTAATTGGACTTTATCTTGCATTAAACCTTTTATCCCTTATCTGTACACTATGGACGGCTTGATTGTAATCATGTATAGTTTATCCGCTGACTGGATAGTATGCAACAAAAACCTCTCACTGTCCATGGTAATAATAAACTGAACTAAACTAAACAGCCCTCATTGTCATCAATTGTGGTGGTGAGTCACCACTTAAACCATGACTCATTCTGGTGAAGGTCCTATTCATTAACACTGTGAGAGCGAGTTCCAGGTTTTAGAGCCAGCAATGATAAAGGACTGGTAGATAACATAGTTCCAAGATAAGATGGCGTGCAATTTGGAGAGGGATATTCCAGTGGTGGTTCCTTGGCACCGGCTGCATTTTTCCTCCTTGGATGGGATACCAGGAAATAGAGTCATAGAATCATACAGCATGGCATGTCTTCCTGACTCTAATACTCAATGCCTTGACCAATGAAGGCATGCATATATATGCCATTAACATTCTTTATCACGCTATCTACTTGTGTTGCCACTTTCAGGGAGCTATGGCCTTGAAACTCAAGATCACTCTGTACATCAATGCTGTTAAGGGTCTTGCCATTATCTGTATACTTCCCCCTTACATTCGACCTCCTAAAGTGCAATACCGCACATTTGCTCACATAAAACTCCGTCTACTATTTCTCTGCCCATTTCTGTAGCTGATCTAGATTCCAGTTCTCAAACATAGTTCTTTGACAGGATTATAATCCTGTAACTATATTTCTTAGAATGTACAATAAGTATAGAGCCACATTTGCAAGTATATACTCACACTTAGGACCCAAGGAGCCTGTGTTAATAGTTTTGATTTAACAGTCTACTAATTTTACATTTAATTTCTTAATAATATTAATTTAAGGTGGCACAGTGGTAAAGTTGTTGCCTAGCAGCGCCAGAGACCCAGGTTCGATCCTGACAACAGGTGCTGTCTGTATGGAGCTTGTACGTTCTCCCCGTGACCACATACTGTATGTTTTCTCGAGGTGCTCCGGTTTCCTCCCACACTCCAAAGACATATAGGTTTGTAGGTTAAATGGCTTCAATAAGTTCTAAAGTTGTCCCTAGTGTATAGGATAGTGTTAGTGTACGGGTGATCTTTGGTCAGCATGGATTCAGTGGAACGAAGGGCCTGTTTCCGCGCTTGTATCTCCAAAGTCTAAATATAATCTTATATCACGCTTTTGCAACAATCAAAATTGATTAAAATAGTATGTTGAATTAAATTTGTGATTCATAATATTTCTACAATAGCACAGAAAGTTCACAAATTCATCATAAAAGTATCCAATATACCCTTCCAAAATTAGCTTTTTTGCCTTTAGGAATTATGAATTCCTACATTATTATATTTCACATAAACATAAACTCTTTTTAGGGTAAAACAAATTGAACTCTCGGGCTTCTAGGCTTTTTGCAGGAAAGCACTGAAGCTCCACAAGTTTGAATTAATTAACAGCTAGGGACACTATGCAAATAACACCAAATGGGTCAGAGAGGCAGCAGAACAGGAGAAGAGAGAGATATCAGCTCGTGCCATGTTTAGTTTAGAGGTTATGCATGGAAACAGGCCCTTCCACCCACCAAGTCAACCAACAATCTCCCGTACACATTAAGGACAATATTTTACAGAAGCTAAATCAACCTACAAACGTGTACGTCTTTGGAATGTGGGAGGAACACCTGGAGAATGTACAAACTCCATATAAAAAGCACCAGTAGTCAGGATCAAACCCGGAGCTCTGGCACTGTAAGGCAACAACTCTACCACAGCGCATGGTGCTGCCTCTGCAGAAGTGAAACTGAAACAGGATATGTATCCAGAAGAAGCTTAGAAATGGAAATTTCTGATCGCCTGGCTTTCCTATAGAAAATACAAACATTGTTATATTCCCATGGATCGTGGGGGGAGGGTGGGGGGCAAATCCCAGTAGCCTAGATCATTTTAACTGCATTCAAAACTGTTCACAAACATTTGGCTCAATTACCTAGAAACCATGTGAGCATGAGAAAACTCCATGCTAAAAGTCTTGTCTTTTGTCAATATGACCATTCCTTTATCTTTGATGGATGTAACTCAATGGTCCAATGGTGCTTTATTTGTCACATATGCAACTGCATAGTGAAATTCTTTTTGTATATATTACACATGCAGGCACCATCATTTTTGACACCATTATTCAAAGTCCAGATGGCCTGCACGCTCGGGATATTGGAGCTATTCCCATGAATCGAAGTCCCTCTCCTCTCCTCACCCGGCCATCTTTGTGCCCCTCTTTACCTAATGACACTGTTGGAGTACTTTTGTCAGCAACCCAAGTGGATACCTATTCATTCTTTAGAGCTGTTAGCTATTAACAAATAAAATCCATCCTTGCCATTTGACATCCACATGCAAATATAAAAAAAGACCCAATTTAAGACTTGCAGATTTCTTAATAGATAAATAAAGTTTCTTTCTGGCATTGACCTTCTGATTTATTACTTCAATCTTTCCAGAGCTAAATCTTTTTTATAATTCAACAGAAGAATTGTTATAATATGGAAAGATTTAGAGTGAAATATGATCAACTTTCATTCCACAGTTACCTACTAATCTGCAAATATTTGGAAAAAATGTGCATATTACTAAGCAGCTATCGGTACCAGAGAAATATAATTTCCAATAAAAAATGTATTTATATTTCAGCGGTCTTTAATCAGTTTGACTGAAAGTATTGATATAGGTGACAAACCAATGATTGGAAACTAATCTTCCTTGCCTATGAAAGTTTTCAGCTATTTAATCTTATTTCACTTTTATTGGGTGCCAAGGTTCAGGTCATGAAAGCTTTACGTACAGCTGGACATTTGCAAGGTGCCCAATCTCTCCACATTGGTTAAGTATTCTGTACTTAATAATATTGAACTGGGGACCTCATTACTTTCAGATTGCTGAAAGAGCTGTGCGGCAAATTGCCGGTGGAGAGAGTCAATTACTTCAAATTCCTGGGGTGCATATATTTGAAGATCTGTCCTTGACCCAGCACGTTGATGCAATCATAAAGAAATCATAAAATCATTTAATAATCATCAACACCTCTACTTCCTTAGTAGATTGAGGAGATTTGGTATGTCAACAAACACTCTTGAACTTCCACAAGTATACAATAGAGAGCATTTAGACAGGTTGCATCACAGCCTGATGACTGCCCAGAAATGAAGGGGATTACAAAAAGTGGTGAACACAGCCCAGTCGAAGGGATCCAAAAGAGTCATTGCCCCAAAAAGGCAGCCAGCATCTTTGGAGATCCACACCACACTCTTACTTCACTCCTGCCCCGAAGGGATATGAGCCCCAAAACTGTAACATCCAGTTTCAGGAGCAGCTTCTTTCCTTCAACTATCAGGCTATTAGACACTAAAACCACCAAATAGACTCCGAACTATATGGTCTTGAAAACATAATCATAATTTTTGACTTTGCACACACACAAATATATATGTGTGTGTGTGTGTGTGTGTGTGTGTGTGTGTGTGTGTGTGTGTGTGTGTGTGTGTGTGTGTGTGTGTGTGTGTGTGTGTCGCATCTCACGCTTCGTTCAATTGTATCCATTTTTTGTTACGATCCAGTCTAACACATTCACAAAAATTCAGTACTACTTGAGACTTCTCAAAACAAGTTTTGTTTTAAACACTGAACTCACTACAAATGTGTCATTCGCAGTCATTTCCATTTTCTTCCCTCTCCCATCGGGCAGAAGATACAAAAACTTGAAAGTACCTTCCACCAGGTTACAGATGTTCCTTGCTGTTATCAGACTATTGAACACATCTCCCATAAGTTAGGATGTAGTCCCAATTTTTCACCTTTGACTTTTTCCTCTAACTATGGTGCTATAATGCAGTAACACTACATTCTGCACTCTACTTTTCTCATCACACCACCTGATGTGTTTGTGCATATCTTGATTGTACTCATAATATAATTTGATTTGACTGGATTTGACATTGGAGACCCTCACAGTTCATTGGAGACTCTCGAACTATCTTTAATCGGACTTTACCTTGCACTAAACGTTATTCCCTTTATCCTGTGTCTGTACATTGTGGATGGCTCAATTGTAATCATGTATAGTCTTTCCGCTGACTGGATAGCCCACGACAAAAAGCTTTTCACTGTACTTCAGTACATGTGACAATAAACAATAGGTAAACAACAATCTGCCTTTTAATTGCTCTTACTGAGTTAAATGACCTTGCACTTTCCCACATTAAACTCCACTCACACTTGCCCAAGATAAGTACTTTCTTTTGTGATGGTACAGGCCTCTAAAATGTTTTTAAAAAACAGGTTGATGTGCAGCAGCTAATAGCAACAAATGAACTGTTGACCAGCAACTTACCCTGGACTAGTCATATCGATGCAACGGCCAAGAAAGCACACCAACGCCTTGACCACCTAAGGAGGCTTAGGAAGTTTGGCATGTCTCTAACCACTCGCACCAACTTCTACAGATATGTAGAAAGCATTTTATCGGGATGCATCATAGCTTGGTTTGAGAACAGCTACATCCAAGACTGCAAGACATTGCAGAGAATTGTGGACACAGCCCAGACCATTGCACAAATCAACTTCCCTTCTATTGACTCCATCCACACTCCACGCAGCAACCAAATATTAGGAGACTGTACTAAAACTGTTCTCATGCTTAATTTAAGTTGGTTCTTTTCCACAATACAATGCACACACCTAAACAGCATTATTTCAGAATGACCATGAAAGAGATGGCCCAGTAAAATATTGCCACTTGCAAGGAAGGAAATCTCTAACCTCGTAACTGAGCCTCCATAGTCCAGTAATTGGAAGGCTGTGTTGAGGTTTCCACTTAACATGCAATAGGGCAAAGCTAGAGCAGTGTTTCTGAGAACAAGAGTAACTATAGGCATCGGAGACAGTCTCCACCAAACATTTACGTGGTCCATAGCTTTTTTTATTGTTTATTCCTTTCAATATTTGCCCATTATCTCAATATTGTATCAAACTATCCAGTTACTACATTTATACCTGTAAAATGTTTCAATCACAATAAAATCAAATCTTTAATTTTTCAACTGCAGTAAAAGAGGGATAACCTATGTTTGCCCTTGGCAATAAATGCCTCTTCTGCTTTGATTAAACACTTCATCCTGGATATCAAATCAACACAGGAGCTAAGTATTGCATTGTAAACATCTGATAAGTGAAAATTATGGATTAAATCCCCAAAGTAATTAATTTGGTTTATGTTCCACTTAACACTTTCCAAAATGTATTTCCTTCACAGTGTGATGATTGTCTCCCAATCTGTAGCCATGATACAATGGCTGCAGTGCGTGCCGTCTACAAAGTGCACTCCAGTTACTTGCCAAGGGGACCCTGACGGCATCTTCTCAGCCTGCAACCCTTTAGAGATATAAAGGGTAAGGGCTGCAAAGTTAGACACAGAGTCTTGGAGTAACTCAGCGGGCCAGGCAGCATCTCTGGAGAAAATGGATAGGTGACATTTGTCCAGACCACCACTTGCAGATTCCCCTCTCGGTCACTACCCCCCTGACTGGTTACGTGTGACCAGCTTTCCAGTCTTTAGCCTTTGGACTTTAGAGATGTAACATGGAAATATGCCCTTCGGCCCGCCGAGTGCATGGCAACCAGTGATTGCCACACACATTAACACTATCCTACACCAGGGACAATTCACAATTTTTTACAGAAGCCAATTAAACAAAACACCCGTGCGTCTTTGGAGTGCGCAAGAAAATGGGTGCACCCAGAGAAAATCCAAGCGGTCACAGGGAGAACGTACAAACTCCATACAGTCAGCACCTGTGGACAGGATCGGACCCAGGTAACTGGCGCTGTATGGCAGCAACTCAACCGCTGAGCCACTTTGCTGCCCCTAATCTTCACCATGAATTGAGGTGGGCAGAGGGAAAGGTAGGTGGTGAGTGTCATGAGCACAGAAGAACACAAGAAAATACCAGGACTAAGCCATAGAGTCATGACTTGCCCACGTCAACCGTGCTGACCCATCTACATTTGTCCCACTTGCCCACGTTTGGCTCATATCCCTCCAAGCCTTTCCTGTTAATGTACCTGTCCAAATGTCTTTTAAATGTTGTGACAGTATCCGCCTCAACTACCTCCTCCGGGAACTCATTCCATTTTCCCTCCACCCTCTGTGAAAAAGTTACCTCTCAGATTCCTATTAAATTTTTCTCCCCTCATCTTAAATTAATGTCCTCTCGTTCTTGATTACCCTACGCTGGGTAAAAGACTGTGCATTTTTCTTATCTATTCCCTATCATTATGCTACTGTTGCACACAGCAATTGGGAAGGGAATCGGCAAAGAAGGATTAACTCCAACAAATTGTGCTGTAACTAGCTCGGCAGAGCATTGATCTCCAATTCCCAATTCACTGGCTCAAACCCAGTGCAATTGGCCATCACATTAATTTGTGTTTGTACAACAAATAATATTTAACTGCGCCACAAGATATATTATTGCAGACTGAGTCAGGGATAGGTCAGAAGGAGCATTGTAAAAAGAAAAAAAAAGAGAAGGAATGGTATGGAGTCCACAAATAGCCCCACACCACCCTCCCCACCCCGCTGGGTAAGGTGATAAAATAAGAAAGTGGGCATGAATAGATTGGTACAGTGGCGCAGCAGCAGAGTTGCTGTCTTCCCTCTGCAGTTTGCATACTTGCATCCACCAATAGATCAGTGGATGATGCAGACAACCTAGGCCTGCACTTCATCCTCCAGCACCTAGAACACAAGGGAACCTATGCCAGGATTTTGTTTGTGGACTTTAGCTCTGCATTTAACACCATTCTGCCGGAGCAGCTACACTCCAAACACTCCCAGTTGACTGTGCCTGAACCCCTCTGTCAGTGGATCATCAACTTCCTGACAGACAGGAAGCAGCATGTGACCCTGGGAAAGCACATCTCGGACCCTCAGACCCTCAGCACCGCAAGGCTGCGTACTCTCCCCTCTCCTTTACTCTCTCTACACCAATGACTGCACCTCCACAGACTCCTCTGTAAAGCTTCTCAAGGTTGCAGATGACACAACCCTGATTGGACTGATCCAGGATGGGGACGAATCTGCCTACAGACAGGAAGTGACCCAGCTGGCATCCTGGTGCCATCGCAAAAACCTGGAGCTCAATGCTCTTAAAACAGTGGAACTGATTATAGACTTTAGGAGAGCTCCCCTTCCCCTCCTCCCACTCACCATCAACAACACCACAGTCACATCTGTGGAGTCATTTAAGTTCCTTGGAACCATCATCTCCAAGGACCTTAAATGGGAGGCGACCATCGACTCCACAGTCAAAAAGGCCCAACAGAGGATGTACTTCCTGCGGCAGCTGAGGAAACACAATCTGCCACAGACAATGAGGGTCCAATTCTATACTGCCATCGTTGAGTCTGTCCTCACCTTCTCCATCATGGTCTGGTTTGGCTCAGCCACCAAGCACGACATCTGGAAGCTGCAATGTATCGTTCGATCAGCTGAGAGGTTGTTGGCTGTAACCTTCCCCCCATTGAAGAACTGTACACTGCAAGGGCCAGGAAGCGAGCGGGCAAGATCATCTCTGACCACTCTCACCCTGGCCACAAACTCTTTGAAGCACTTCCCTCTGGAAGGCGACTCCAGACTGTAAAAGCAGCCACAGCCAGACATAAAAACAGCCTTTTTTCCATGAGTAGTAGCTCTACTCAATAACCAAAAGTCTGTAGTCTCTTTTTGCTGTGGTTTATTTCACTCACATGTTTAAACCGTAATGGTGTATTCTTAATGTCTTAATGATTTATGCTTATTCTTAATTGTTTACTGTGTGTCCGTGTTGTTACTTGCGAGCGGAGCACCAAGGTACATTCCTTGTATGTGTACATATTTGGCCAATAAACCTATTCATTCATTACAGGACCAGAGACCTGGGTTCAATCCTGACCTCAGATGTTGCCAGTGTGGAGTTTGCATGTCCTCCCTGTGACAATGTGGGTTTCCTCCCACATCCCAAAGACAAACGGGTTTGTAGGTTAATTGGCCTTGGTAAATTGTCCCTAGTGTGTAGGATAAAACAAGTGTACGGATAATCGTTGGTCAGTATGGATTCAGTAGGCTGAAGGGCCTGTTTCCACACTATATCTCTAAACTAAACTAAGAGGCCAGAGTTCATAAGTTATAGGAGCAGAATTAGGCCATTTGGCCCATCAATTCTACTCCACCATTCAATCATGGCTGATCTATTTTCCCTCTCAACTCCATTCTCCTACCTTTTCCTCATAACCCTTGACATTCTTACTAATCAAGAAAGCAGAGACAAAAAAGCAGAGGTCCCGTGGCTCATAGCACTGAAAGAATGCAGGGGGGGGTTGTAGGATGGCATTGGGGGAAAAGGCCTTGCAAGAATGTAAAAATAAGTATGCAAATTTTATGTCAAGGCTTTGTAGTACAATATTTTGATACTTTCTGCATTGGGGCCATTTCCTTGTGTATTTCTAACAGTCAGCTTTCCCAGACCCGATTATGATTATGATTCACAATAGCTATTATGAAAGGCACAACTACTCTGAATTCTCTATGCATGCATTCCTGTACAGATCTGCAATATTATTTCATATCAAAGAGCTTTGCCTGTGAAGCTTAATTTACAATTCAATTATGTCTGCAGGGAATAGTGATGCATTTTATATCTTATTTTAAATGGCTTGTATAAGGTGGTCTTGTTTGCTTCAAAAAAGAATTAAATTCAAATTTTAGCTATAGAATGTTTCAAGGTGTTAAGATATTATTGAAACAGCAATATCATTCTTAATGTTATTCTTTACGTTGATTTGAGAATTGCACAGAAGCAGTTGCCAATTTACCTATTTCATCCCCAGCTAATCTCAAATCCGACCAAATTTATTGTGCTCTGATGTATACTTGAAAACTAATTTCTTTTAGTGCTTTGAGTCAAACAAGTGGTATATTTTATCAGTGGGCTATCAGCTGCTCAGCCGTATTCAGTCAGCATATGAGCAGATTTGAAGTGTAAATCATGAACAGTTACTGCACTTTCCTGAAAGCCACCTTCACTGTGATGAAAATTTCCAAAAACCTTGTCTCACAAAAAGAGAATGGTCTGAAAACATACAACCTTCATATCATATCATATATATACAGCCGGAAACAGGCCTTTTCGGCCCACCAAGTCCGTGCCGCCCAGCGATCCCCGCACATTAACACTATCCTACACCCACTAGGGACAATTTTTACATTTACCCAGCCAATTAACCTACATACCTGTACGTCTTTGGAGTGTGGGAGGAAACCGAAGATCTCGGAGAAAACCCACGCAGGTCACGGGGAGAACGTACAAACTCCTTACAGTGCAGCACCCGTAGTCATTATTCTGGATCTTCAGAGATGAGGAAAATTCATTTCTGATTAGTCCCATTCAAAAACACAATACTGTTAGAGCCCCTCCTATCAACAACTAGAGAGTGGTCCTGAGCTACCATCTACCTCATTGGAGATCCTCGGAATATCTTTAATCCGACTTTACTGGACTTTATCTTGCACTAAACATTATTCCCTTTATCATGTACCTGTACATTGTGAACGGTTCGATTGTAATAATGTATAGCCTTTCTGCTGACTGGTTAGCACACAATTAAAAAAAGCTTTTCACTAGACATGCATGAGGAACTTAGAGATTAGTTTTGCACAAGGTTATTCGTAGAGTTAATGTGTAAGAAGCTAACTGCAGGTGCTGGTTTTACAACAAAGATAGACATAAAATGCTGAAGGAATAGAGGCAAAAAGCAGAGGTAAAAAAGCAGAGGTCCCGTGGCTCATAGCACTGATATAATTCAGGAGGGAGGGGGGTGTAGGATGGCACTGGGGGAAAAGGCCTTGCAAGAATATAAAAATAAGTATGCAAATTTTATGTCAAGGCTTTGTGGTACAATATTTTGATACTTTCTGCATAGGGGCCATTTCTTTCTGTATTTGTAACAGTCAGCTTTCCCATACCCGATTATGATTATGATTCACAATAACTATTGTGAAAGGCACAACTATAGAACCTATTCCTTGTCTCCTGAGATGCTGCCTGACCTGCTGAATTACTCCAGCATTTTGTGTCTATCTTGTTCATAGAATTAGTTCATCGTCTTTGCGAGAGCATACCTTGAGAATTATTTCAGCATCACAATATTTTGTACCTATATTTTTGATGCAATTGGTTTGGTGGTCCTTTTGAATATATTTTTTCCATGAATCCATTATAATGGTCTAGAAAAAGAGTAGACATCAGTAATGTCATAAAAAATTATTGCATTACAATTGCAGCATAG
Organism: Rhinoraja longicauda; assembly: GCF_053455715.1. NCBI lineage: Eukaryota > Metazoa > Chordata > Chondrichthyes > Rajiformes > Arhynchobatidae > Rhinoraja > Rhinoraja longicauda. The sequence continues at coordinate 26,871,802 of NC_135962.1, read as the reverse complement.
GTCATTTTTAAACATTCACAATGAATTGAACTCCATATTCATAACTAATGTTACACAGCCTCTATTATGTAGACAGATCTCAAGGTATAAATAGAATAAGGTAAGAGTTGTTGTTTGTACATTGGAAGCAGACTACCCTAATTTAAAAGCCAGGTGATCTGCCTTTATGTGGATAAAGGCCTAAATCTTATTTAAGAGCTCCTTTGAGAAATTAGTCACTAATGAGTTTTTAAAATAACCTGCATCAAAACGTTCAACTGGCAGACTCGGTGATTTACTTTCATTTTGTAATGAAGGAATAATTTTTTAAATGAATACGCTTCAGTTATCCTAGGGCTTTGTCAAACATAGTGAGTTAGTTAATGAATCTTCAAACACAATACCTGTTTACCTACCCTGAAGGACAAATTTGTCAGTTCTTTCAATATTCCCAGCTCCATTGCTTTCAAAGAAATATTGAATTATCTCATCATAATAGTCGTCATGCCCTCATCTCCCAGGTAAATAACGAGCATCTGCAATGGCCCTAAAGCAATTTAACAAACTTCATTCATTGGTGATAATGAATATGAATTTTATATTATGGTGTAGATTCATAGTGTGCTACAAGGACATTGTCACAATGCTGTTAATCAGGCATCAAAAATACTTGTTAGATGTTTCAAGCAACTAGCTCATTGTTCCGCGTATTCACTGTTGGTGACATATTGTGAATAATGTGTTACACCTTTTTCCCTTTTGGTTTCATCTTAAATTATTGTAATTGTAATTGTTATTAATTTATTAGCCAAGTATGTAAAAATATACAAAGAATTAGTTAGTGAGATCAAAGACTAAATAAACATGTTTTTCTTAAAAGTCTTTTCACATTTATTGATGAGAGATAACAAGAGTTGAACATGTCCAATTGAGTTAAAATAAATGTATTTTTTAATGATCAAATTTATGGTGAATGTAACATGTACATTGTGTAAGTTGTCTCGTCATTCTCAGTGCTTGCAGTGTTTAGTTTAGTTTAGAGATACAGCACGGAAACAGGCCCTTTGGCCCACCGAGTCTGCACCGACCAGTGATCCCCATACACTAGCACTATCCTACACACTAGGGACGATTTACAATTTTTATTTACGACAGCCAATTAACATACAAACCTGTACATCTTTGGAATGTGGGAGGAAACTGGAGCTACTGGAGGAAACCCACACGGTCATGGAGAGAACGTACAAACTCCATATAGACAGCACCCATAGTCAGGATTAAGCCCTGGTCTCCATCATTATAAGGCGGCAACTCTACCGCTGCACTTCCGAGCCTCCCCATAATAAAGTAGTTTTGCCAATATTAACAGACAGCCATTACATCAGCAGCATATCAGAACATATTTGAGGACAAGTTGCATCACCTTTAGATCATTGCTTCTGGGAAGCATTAGTATCTTTGTACTGTCCAAGATACTGACACTTTCTCACTTACTGGCAGCGTGTATTTGATGAAATAATACCATAGGACCATACGACATAGGAGCAGAATTAGGCCATTCAGCCCATTGACTCTACTCCATCATTCTATCATAGCTGATATATTTTTCCTTCTGAACCCCTTCTCCTGCCTTCTCCCCGTACCCTTTGATGCCCTCACTAATCAAGAACCTACCATTCTCCTCTTTTAAAGTAACCAATGCCTTGTTAGTCATGCAGAAAACTGCTGAAAGTAACTTGTTTTTAGCATAAATATTAATTATCTCACATAACTCACACAGATCGGGATTTCGGAGAGTTAACTTATCAGCTTTGGGCTCAATGTGAACTTGTATGCTTCCTCTGCAATTCAATTCCCAACTTCAGATGAAAAGCTGGCTGGCCGGAAATATGTTGGGCCATAGATAGACACAAAGTGCTGGAGTAACTAAGCAGGTCAGGCAGCATCTCTGGAGAAAACAAATATGTGACGTTTCGGGTTGGAAATTCTTCAGACTGAAAATAGAGGTGGAAGAGGGGGGGGGGAAATAAACCCTATTATCCCCCCCCCCCCTCCACTTTAGTTACTAGTTTAATACCCCCCCACCTACCCCGCCTCTACTATCAGTCTAAAGAAGGGTTCCGACCAAAAACGTTACCTATTCTTATTCTCCAGAGATACTCCAGCATTTTGTGTCCATCTTCAGTATAAACCAGCATCTGCAGTTCCTTCCTACACAATATGTTGGATCATGTTCTGCTGAAAAATAAAACAGTGAACTACAGCATTATTAATGTGCCAATTTGCTAGAAGCCCATGCCAATGGTGAGATGTTGTAGTTACAAATCACCATATGTAGTTGAACAATTGCTATGCTTCTTCCCGAGGAACATAAAATAAATATAGTTGCTGCATTTGCACATTATGTGCCCATTAAATGTACATTAATGGCATCATGAATAACTGCCAATCAACCTCTCAAAATGTGTGGAGTCTCATCCCATCAAAGCAATCATTGTTTTTAAAAAATCACAACTTTGCAAACTTTTTCTTGCTTTGTTGTTTTTTTACTATCCATCTTTCATTGTTTCTGTTTCGGTGTCTAATTTGATGTCTAGAGCTGATGTAGGATCTAACATGACAGGAAGGAGGTAGACCATTCAATCCATCAGGAACTATAGGGAGAGGTTGGGCAGGCTAGGACTTTATTCCTTGAAGCGCAGGAAGATGAGGGGTGATCTTATAGAGGTGTACAAAATCATGAGAGGACTAGAAAGGGTAAATGCACAGAGTCTTTTAGCCAGAATAGGGGAAACAAGAACCAAAAGGACATAGGTTTAAGATGAGAGGGGAAAGACATAAAGTGCCACAGACGGCTGTGGAGACCATTGGGTATTTTTAAGGTAGAGATTACCAGATACTTGATTATGGGGAGAAGGCAGGAGAATAGGTTTGAGAGGGATAGATCAGCCATGATTGAATGGTGGAGTTGGCGCGATGGGTAGAATGGCCTACCTCTGCTCATATAACTGATGAATTTAATAGGATCCCAAGAGGCAACTTTTTCACACAGAGGGTGATGAGTATATGGAACGAGCAGCCAGAGGATGTAATTGAGGTAGGTAATATCACAACATTTAAACGACGTCTGGACAGGTACATGGATCGGAACGGTTTAGAGGGATATGGGCCAAGCCCATGTTTCAATGCTGTATGACTCTATAAAACATATCCAGTGCACGCAGCAATTCCTGGAAGTAACCATATGGAACTTAAAATGGTCTTTAATATGAAATACAACAGGTAGCTCTGCAAAAGAAAGTTGAAACATACCATTCCAGAAATCTAGATGAAATGGTAGACGTCTGATAAATGAATATAAATCACACCACAGGTAAACAGACAAAAGCGTAATCAGAATAGAAACTACCATGTGTGACCATTTTTCTAATAAAGCGGAGTTGTTAGGAGCATTTTTCACACCTAATTTGTTCCCTCCAAAAATAGGTTCTTAAATGCACCAAAAATAATGCCTTTTATAGAAAATAATCAAGACGGACATTCTCATTCCATTGCTTAAATGATTTAATGGATTTTGCTCTTGAAATAGCATTGAAGCCGAGAGTGCTCACTTTTATTGAAGACTAAGTCGGACAACTCCTGCTGACTGAACACAGTTAAATGTGGAAACCAAGAAGTTGCAGTGGTGACTGCACTCCTCCTTCAGATGCGGTGCTGGATCAATAACCCTCCCAAATGCCTGACACTGAAAACTGCTGAGTGTTGCAAAACCGGTCGCCCAGAAAGAGTACGTGGAGAGACACATTGATTTGGTGGTGTGCGGCTGGCTGACAAACCTTTACTTGAAGTCTTGTCCCTGGAAAGGGTACGAGGCCTGAGCCACGAGCCCTTACTGTATATACCACAGGACAGGCTATGTATGTCGTGCACTTAAAAGATTTCCCAACTCTATCTCCATCGATGGGAAAAGCACAAAGAGAGACAGCTAGGTCACACATCCAGGACTCAAGGGATGATGATTGCAGGACACCTACCGTGGGCGGCACAGTAATGCAGCGGTAGAGTTGCTGCCTCACAACGCCAGAGACCTAGCTTCGATCCTGACTACAGGGGCTATCTGTACGGAGTTTGTATGTTTTTCTTGTGACCGTGTGGGTTTTCTCCTGGTGCTCTGGTTTCCTCCCACATTCCAAAGACGTGCGTGTTTCGTAGGTTAATTGGCTTCTGTAAATTGCCCCTAGTGTATACAATAGAACTAGTGTACAGGTGATCGCTGGTCAGTTCGGACTCGGTGGGCCGAAGGGCCAGTTTCCACGCTGTATCTCTAAACTAAACTAAGACATTGAGATATGGCTATCGGAGAGAAAATACAAAGAAAGTGCCTTAAGATTCGTGACACAAAGTGCTATAGTAACTCAGTGGGTCAGGCACCATCTCTGGAGAACAGGTGTCGTTTCAGGTAGGGACCCTTCTTCAGATATCGGGGCTGGTCGGAGGAGGGGTGGGGTCCTAATGAAGTGCTGAAGAGGTTGTTCTGTTAATCAGTTAACTGGGGTGGAGGGAAGGGGGTGTGGTGGCAGGAGTAGTCAGGCAAATTAATGACCTATGAATGGGATGCATTTGGAGTCATAGAGTCGTACAGCGTGGAAACAGGCCCTTCGGCCCATCTTGCCCGCACCCAACATGCCCCATCTACACTAGTCCCATCTGCCCTCAACTACCTTCTCTGGAAACTTGTTCCAAACACCCACCACCCTTTGTATAAAGATGTTGCCCGTCGGGATGTTATGAAATCTTTTCCCCCCTCACAATCCATGTCCTCTGATTCTTGATTCCCCTACTCTGAATTAAAGACTCTGCACATTTACCCTATGTATTCCTCTCATGATCTTATAAACCTCTATAAGATCACCCCACATTCTCCTGCGCTCCAAGGAATAAAATCCTAGCCTGCTCAACCTCTTCCCATAGCTCAGGCCCATGATTCCTGGCAGCATCCTCGTAAATCCTCCGTATCTTTCCAGCTTAATAACATTTTCCTATAACACGATGAACAAAACTGAACACAGTACTCCGAATGTGGCTTCACCGATGTCTTGTACAACTGTAACATGACATTCCAACTTCTTTACTGAATAGATATACACAGAGTGTTGGAGTAACTCAATGGGTCAGGCAGCATTTCTGGAGAAAAAGGATGGGTGACATTTCCGGTCAAAAGGGTCTCGACCCGAAACGTCACACATTTCTTCTTTCCAGAGATGCTGCCTGTCCCGCTGAGTTACTCCAGCATTTTGAGTCGATCTTCAGTTTAAACCAGCATCTGCAATTCCTTCCTACACCCATAATTTTTCTCCAGATATGCTGCCTGATCCGCTGAGTTACTCCAGCGCTTTGTGTCTTTCTTTGGTATAAACCAGCATTTGCAGTACTTTGTTTCTATACTCAATACTTTGACTGATGAAGCCCTATGTACCGAAAGCCATCTTGACTACTCTAATTACCTACGCCACCACTATCAAGGAACTATGTACGGGCACCCCCAGATCCCTCTAGTCTACAACACTCCCCAGAGCCCCGCGATTCACTGTGAAGGTCCTGCCCTGTATATTTGATCAAAAGAAAATGCAAGCTTTAATATTTGTAATTTCAAAGAAACTTAAAGCCACTACAGAAACTCACATCAAATATACATGGGAATCATTCCAGTATATGAAAGGTCAGCCTCATTTCTTCTCCACAGAAAGTTCCTTCAAAGACGACATCTATGTTTCTACATTCTACTCAAAACATGAGCTCAAATGGCAAAATGGAAAAAGTTTGATATGCATGGTGGAAACAATTGAAACTATCTTATATTGTATTCATTGCCATCACATATGATATTAGTCTAATCCACCACAAAACTCATGTAATAAATTTAAATTGATTTCCATTTTTTGAAAGTTAGCATTTTGATCAACAAGAAAGCCATTCACAAAAAAATTATACATTGCTTCTGATATTAATGAAAACACGATAATCAGCACACAGTTTGCTCGTTAAGAAGTTTGTTCCGTTGTAGCTTTGTTTACTAATCCTTTTTATAGAATCCCAGGTCAGGACATAAAACCTTCCCCATTGATTTACAATTGCAATGCTGAATATTGTCAGACCAACACATGTCAGGCAGCTTTATTACACTCTCAATACCTTGTAAAAGATTATAATTTGCATTAATTATATTTGATTTATTTGTAGCAGGAGTAAGTAATCTGTGGAATCCCTGATCCAAGCAGAAATTGTCAGGCATGTTGGTTCTGTATTTCTTAGAGTTGAGATATGGATATAACTGTTAGACAATAGACAATAGACAATAGGTGCAGGAGTAGGCCATTCAGCCCTTCGAGCCAGCACCGCCATTCAATGCGATCATGGCTGATCACTCTCAATCAGTACCCCGTTCCTGCCTTCTCCCCATACCCCCTCACTCTGCTATCCTTAAGAGCTCTATCCAGCTCTCTCTTGAAAGCATCCAATGAACTGGCCTCCACTGCCTTCTGAGGCAGAGAATTCCACACCTTCACCACTCTCTGACTGAAAAAGTTCTTCCTCATCTCAGTTCTAAATGGCCTACCCCTCATTCTTAAACTGTGGCCCCTTGTTCTGGACTCCCCCAACATTGGGAACATGTTTCCTGCCTCTAAGGTGTCCAATCCCCTAATTATCTTATATGTTTCAATAAGATCCCCCCTCATCCTTCTAAATTCCAGTGTATACAAGCCCAATCGCTCCAGCCTTTCAACATACGACAGTCCCGCCATTCCGGGAATTAACCTAGTGAACCTACGCTGCACGCCCTCCATAGCAAGAATATCCTTCCTCAAATTTGGAGACCAAAACTGCACACAGTACTCCAGGTGCGGTCTCACCAGGGCCCGGTACAACTGTAGAAGGACCTCTTTGCTCCTATACTCAACTCCTCTTGTTACGAAGGCCAACATTCCATTGGCTTTCTTCACTGCCTGCTGTACCTGCATGCTTCCTTTCATTGACTGATGCACTAGGACACCCAGATCTCGTTGAACTCCCCCTCCTCCTAACTTGACACCATTCAGATAATAATCTGCCTTTCTATTCTTACTTCCAAAGTGAATAACCTCACACTTATCTACATTAAACTGCATCTGCCATGTATCCGCCCACTCACACAACCTGTCCAAGTCACCCTGCAGCCTTATTGCATCTTCCTCACAATTCACACTACCCCCCAGCTTAGTATCATCTGCAAATTTGCTAATGGTACTTTTAATCCCTTCGTCTAAGTCATTAATGTATATTGTAAATAGCTGGGGTCCCAGCACCGAACCTTGCGGTACCCCACTGGTCACTGCCTGCCATTCCGAAAGGGCCCCATTTATCCCCACTCTTTGCTTTCTGTCTGTCAACCAATTTTCTATCCATGTCAGTACCCTACCCCCAATACCATGTGCCCTAATTTTGCCCACTAATCTCCTATGTGGGACCTTGTCGAAGGCTTTCTGAAAGTCGAGGTACACCACATCCACTGACTCTCCCCTGTCAATTTTCCTAGTTACATCCTCAAAAAATTCCAGTAGATTTGTCAAGCATGATTTCCCCTTCGTAAATCCATGCTGACTGGGAATGATCCCGTTACTGCTATCCAAATGCTCAGCAATTTCGTCTTTTATAATTGACTCGTCTGTTACCCCTACATCTGGAATTTACCCCCTTCATCTGGAATTTACCATCTGGGGTGGCACAGTGGTGCAACGGCCGAGCTGCTGCCATACAGCGCCAGAGGCCCGGGTTCGATCCTGACATCAGGAGCTTTCTGTGTGGAATTTGCAATTGATTCTTAATTTGAGTCTTGATTGGTACGAGTGTCAAGGGTTATGTGGAGAAGGCAGGAGAATGGGGTAGCGAGGGAAAGATAGATCAGCCACGATTGAATGGCAGAGTAGGCACAATGGGCCGAATGGCCTAATTCTGCTCCTATAACATGACCATTCTCCCTGTGACCTCATGGGTTTTTATCGGTTTCCTCCCCCATCCCAAAGACGTGCAAGTTTGTTGGTTAATTGGCCTCTTGTGTGTAGGTGGTGGATGCAAAATGGGATAACATAGAACTAGTGTGACTCGGTAATAGATGGTTGGCATTGACTTGATAGGCTGGAGGGCCTGCTTCCAGTTAGACTTTAGAGATACAGGCCGGAAACAGGCCCTTTGCCTCATCGAGTCCGTGCCATTTTGTGATCACACCGTACATTAGCTCAATACTACACAATAGGGACAATTTACAACTTTACCGTAACCAATTAATGCACAAATCTGCATGTCTTTGAAATGTGGGAAGAAACCAAAGCACCCGGAGAAAATCCAAGTGGTCACATTGAGAATGCACAAACTCTGTACAGACAGCACCCATAGTCAGGATTGAACCCGGGTCTCTGGCACTGTGAGGCAGCAACTCTACCACTGCGCCGCACATGCTGTATCTCGAACCCAACACAAGCTAAGATCTGCGTCAGAGGGCTTCTTGTCTCTGTTATTGATGCATCTCCACAATGGGGTCTTGGGCGCATAGTAACATCCGCATTTTCACTCGTAGAAATGGGCAACAAAGGCTCGGATGTTGGTGGGGTTGGATTCTCAGAGTCTTAAACTACCAGCTAACAATGAGCAGTGAGATATAATCTTCCAGTTTGCCTGTCAGATTCCAATAAGGCTTGAACACAGCACAAGGAAGCATGGCCCAAAATCCAATAAAAGCTCCAACGAAGAATTGGGGCCATAACTAAAAGTCATTATTGAAACCCTAAGGGTTAGTCATTACAGCTCTGCTGATATAATTCACATCTTCAATAAATCATCAAAGCCATTTACTCAACGATATCATCAACTTTCAAATAAATTTACTGAAGATCAACATATATAATAAATGGCCTTACATAATTTTTCAGAAGGGCTTTAGTAATTAAGTTGGGACTGCTGTAAAAACACAATGATCTCATATTTAATTAAAATCACTGTATGCATTTAACTTCAGAGTTAATTCAAGATATATGCATGTGCACAGAAACTGGGAACGGATTCATTTCAAAGGAGCTGCTGCAAACATTGATCTGTAAAGCGTAGAAGTTTTGTAAGTTTGAGCCAGTGGATAAAATACATTCTGATTGGCATTATTCTGACACATTGCCCAAAATCGAAATAGTTTATCAATAGAACATAGAAGAATACTGGAACAGGCCCACAATGCGAGTTGAGTTTAGTTTATTATTGTCATGTGTACTGAGGTACAGTGAGAAGCTTTTTTGTTGCTTGCTGTCTAGTCAGTGAAAAGAATACACACGAGTACAATCAAGCTGTCCACAGTGTACAGACACGGGATAAAGAGCATAACATTTCGTGCAAGAGAAAGTTCAATAAAGTCCGATTAAAGATAGTCCGAGGGTCTCCAATGAGATAGATGAGAGGTCAAAACCGCTCTCTAATTGGTGAAAGGATGGTTCAGTTGCCTGATGAGGCCCAAATATGATGCCAACTCAAAATGATCTTATCTGCCTGTACTTGATCTAAATCCCCTCTCGTCCCTGCATTTCCATGTGCCTATGTAAAACCCCTTTAAAACGGCACTATCATATCTGCCTCCAACACAACCTCTGCCAATGATTATTCGTTTTGGCTAGATAATGGAATTCATTAAAATAACTCAGTATGTTGAATTCAAACATAGGTTACAAGTAACTTCGAGACATACAGCATCATTATAAAAAAAGACAGAACATTGCTTGAAAAATATAACCGTGCTATGGATTTTCAGTGTCAAGTCTACGAAATGTCGAATCTTTCTTCATGCTGTCTAATCATGATTTTGTGAGGCATTAGAAGAACGGTGTATAACTGCACAAGAATTATGCACATAATGAAATGCATTAAGGGAAGTTTTAAAATTTGAATGTCATTCATTACAGCACAGTCCAACTCATAACTTACAAGCAATTTAATCCATTTATCAAGCAAAGTACCCAAAACGCAAGTGATGAAATGAGAATGTTCCTAATCCATTAGGAAATTGGAGATCACTGTTGGACGCAGAATTATACAGGCAATATTATGCAGATTAGAAGTCACCATCATTCTTGGTGTCCTCTTACAGAAATAATGGTTACACACAGTAGAATAATGTGGGACTATTAAAACTTCATCTAAAAGACAGGTAATAAAGCAAAAAACTCTGCATATGACTGCACTTATTCAAAGGACACCATAAAATATCCATTGGAGAACATTTATTTATTAATAACTGCTTTTCAGACAAGACCTTCCATGATAATTAAACTGGCAAGAAACCTGAAGATAACATGTCATTGGTTTCATAACAGTAGGCCAGGAGATACTTTAGCTTCATAACAAATAGCTTTTCATATCTTTTCTGGAGAGCTGTTAGCGACTTTATTAAAATCATTGTGAAAACAAAAGCAATCTGTGCTGCGATTTACTTGATAAACAATATCAGAAAAAAGTCTTGCTGTTGAAAGCCAAGCTGGGGGAAACTGAACCACAAAATTAAAAATGATTCATTTGAAATATTTAGTTGCAGAGGAAACCACAATCGTTATATTATATCAGTTATATTTCAATTTTGGTTTAATTTTTGGGTCATTAGACTTTAAATATTAGGGATACAGCAACAGAAACAGGCCTTCAGTCCACGGAGTCCATGCCGACTAGCGATCACTGCATACACTACCACTGTCCTACACACTAGGTACAATTTACAGAGGAAAATCACTCTACAAATCTGTACGTCTTTGGAGTGTGGGAGGAAACCGAAGCACCCGGAGAAAACCCCGTCACGGGGAGAATGTACAAACTCCCTATGAACAGTACCCATAGTCAGGATCGAACCCTGGTCTCTGGCGCGGTAACTCTACCGTTGTGCCACTGTACTGCTCTAAATTAGTACGTGATTTATACACTTTTGCAGTACTGTACAGCCGGATATCTTTGGCACACAGAAATGCTTCATCACAAATTGCCAATTCTGCTACTTAGAAAAGAATCAAAATATTTTACTCAACAAGAAGAAGACATACATCAAACAAACAAAAAATTATGTATAGTATAAAGGAGGAAGCCCCTTAACAACTGACATAAGCATAGACAAATTTGTCTCAGCTGTAATCTTATATAAGATCCATTGATATCCCAAAGCAGGCAAAGGCAGTAGATTTCCATCATATAATAGTTAATTAGTATCAGAATACACCTTAATCTAAGAAACAAGTGACGGTGATATTAGCAGACCAACTACCTTCTCACAACCTTTCATCAGCATCCACTTTAGAATCAGCTAAACATCAGAACTTTTCATCTTGTGGCAGGCACCATAATTTTAACAGAAACATAAGTGAAAGGGAATAAGACATATTGCGATGAAACATGAAGTGTGGAGATGGATTTGGGCATCAGATGCATATTCAACGCATCCACTCCTCCTCTCACCTGATCTACAGACAAACCAAAGCTCAGTGCATTTGGTAGAAGAGCAACACAGATCACACTGTCCAGAGTCATAGGGCACTCTCCCAGCTATTTTTTAATGATTTTTCATATTATTTGTCTCATATGTGTAATTAAATTGAGCACTGGTGAGACAGCACCAGGATTAGAGTCATAGAGACTAACAGTCATACAGCATGGATCTTCAGCCCAACTTGCCCATGCCAACCAAAATGCCTCACCTACACTAGTCCCACCTACCCACATTTGTTGCGTGTCATCCAGTCAGTGAAAAGACTATACATGATCAAAATCAAGCCGTCCACAGATTCAGGATAAAGGGAATAGCATTTAGTGCAAAATAAAGTCCGGTAAAGTCCGTTCAGGATAGTACGAGGGTCTCCAATGAGGTAGATGGTAGGTCAGTAACGCTCTGTAGTTGGTGAGAGGATGGGTCAGATGCCGGATGACTGCTGAAACACAATTCTAACCCGCTGAACTAAGAATATTTCCACTTCTCGCAGCATGTTCACCACCTGTACTCTCCTGTGAGGAAGAACCACCCTTGACAATGAAGTATTTGCAGGTGGTCTGCTGCTGGGAAAGATGTTGATGTGTCAAGTGTATCTCATACATCGTAACCCCACTGTATTTAATGAGACTTCATGTATTTTCACTGTATAAAAGAGGGGACAAAATGGCAGCGCGTGCAGACGCAGCGGCCCCACGCTCTCCCGATTTTTCGAGTGTTTTTAATGTTTTTTCAAGTTTTTTCAGTATAGTCGTGAGTTCTTGCTGGACAAGAAAACAACATCATCAACACTGGACGCTACGCTTGCAGAGGAACTTAGCGGCCTCAGAATACTCTGCCTGGCCTCGACCTCGGCCTCGAGTGCTGCCCCCCGGCTGGAAAGGAGACGCCGCAGGCGGTGTGAGAGGAAGCAGAAGAGGGGTAAGCGCGGAGGCATCCGGGCTAGGCTAGCGGCTAGCCCACACAGACCGGCTATTCCGAGCATGCTAATGGCTAATGTACGCTCACTGGACAATAAAATGGACACTATAAGACTTCTCCGGTCGACCCAGCGTGAGGTGAGGGAATGCTGTGTTTACGTTTTTACGGAAACATGGCTTAATGACAACATCCCGGACTCCGCTGTTCAGCTCGACCGGCTAACATGCTACCGATCGGACAGAGCTACGGTTAGCGGGGGGAAGACTCGCGGCGGCGGTGTGATTGTTTACATCAGTGATGCTTGGTGTCGGGACGCTGTGTTGGTCTACAAACACTGTTCACCGCTGGCGGAGTTTATGGTTGTGAAGTGCCGACCTTTCTACCTCCCGAGGGAGCTAACAGCTATCCTGTTAGTCGCTGTTTACATCCCTCCCAGTTCCAACAACAAGGACAGAGAGGAGGCACTCTGCGAACTGTACCGGGCCATCTCTGAGCAGCAGACAGCACACCCAGATGGCTTTCTCATCGTAGCTGGGGACTTCAACCATGCTAACCTAAAAACTGTCATGCCCAAAGTATACCAGCATGTTGATTTCCCAACACGAGAAAACAACACCTTGGACCTTGTCTACACGACCATCAAAGGAGCATACAAGGCTTCCCCCCTCCCCCACATCGGCCTCTCTGATCACCTCACCGTTCTGCTGAAACCGGCATACAGACCCCGGGTGAAAGTCACCAAACCGGTTTCAAAAGAGGTACGTGTGTGGTCAGAGGACAGCACAGCTGCACTCCAAAACTGCTTTGAGACTACAGACTGGGACATGTTCAAGCAGGCAGCAACATACAACAACACAACCAACATTCAGGAATACACAGAGACAGTTACAGGCTACATCACCAAATGAATTGACGATGTGACCCACACCAGAGCCATCACCATCCGGGCTAACCAGAAGCCATGGCTGACAGGGGAGGTCCATGGGCTGCTGAGGGTCCGCAACGCTGCCTTCAGAGAGGGCAATCCAGCCGGTCTCAGAGCAGCCAGGGCCAACCTTTCCAGTGGCATCAGGAAAGCCAAACAACACTACAACCGGTGCATCACAGCCCACTTCAGTGACAGCAGAGACACACGGAGCCTGTGGAAGGGTATTAGGACTATCACGGACTACAAACCCTTACCACAGACCTGTGACAGTGACACCTCTCTCTTGAACGACCTCAACGGCTTCTTCGCACGCTTTGAAGCACAGAGCAACACACCTGTGCAGAAAACAACTCCCCCCCCCAACGACCAGGCTATTTGTCTGTCTCCAGGCAGTGTGAGGAGCACACTGTTAAGGATTAACACCCGGAAAGCTTCTGGAGCTGACAACATTCCTGGTCGTGTGCTAAAAGACTGCGCAGCTGAGCTCACAGATGTCCTCACAGACATCTTCAACATCTCCCTGAGCCAGGCTGTTGTTCCCTTGTGCTTCAAAGAAACCACCATCATACCTGTGCCCAAGAAGTCTTCTCCATCCTGCTTCAACGACTACCGCCCTGTAGCGCTGACTTCAACCATCATGAAGTGCTTCGAGAGGCTGGTCATGAAGCAGATCAGATCCAACCTCCCCCCCTCCCTGGACCCGTTTCAGTTTGCATATCGAGCTAAGCGGTCCACTGAGGATGCCATCTCCTCTGCTCTACACCCAGCCCTCACCCACTTGGACACTAAAAACTCATATGTTAGGATGCTGTTCATAGACTTTAGCTCAGCATTCAACACCATCATCCCCCAGCAGCTGGTTTGTAAACTAACAAATCTGGGCCTCAGCCCCCTTCTCTGCAACTGGCTGCTGGACTTCCTCACTGCCAGACCCCAGTCCGTACGGGTCGGCAGCAACACATCGGACACCATCACGCTGAGTACGGGTGCCCTACAAGGATGTGTGCTAAGCCCCCTGCTCTTCACCTTGCTGACCCACGACTGCACACCCACCTACAGCTCCAACCACTTCGTCAAGTTTGCGGATGACACAACAGTGGTGGGTCTCATCAGCAACAACGACGAGACCCACTACAGGAAGGAGGTGGACCAGCTGGCCGCGTGGTGCACAGACAACAATCTCTTCCTGAATGTGGAGAAAACAAAGGAGATTGTTGTCGACTTCAGGAGAACGCACACCCAACACCCCCACCCACTGACCATCAATGGTGCTGCTGTGGAGCAGGTGAGCAGCACCAAATTCCTGGGGGTGAACATCACCGAGGATCTCTCCTGGAGCAACAACATCACGTCCATCGCCAAGAAAGCCCAGCAGCGCCTCTACTTCCTCCGCAAACTGAAGAGAGCGGGAGCCCCCACACCCATCATGTACACTTTTTACCGAGGCGCCATCGAGAGCATCCTCAGCAGCTGCATCACTGTGTGGTTCGGCAGCTGCACAGCCTCCAGCCGCAAGACCCTGCAGCGCATAGTGAACACTGCTGAGAGGATCACTGGCGCCTCACTCCCAACACTCCTGGTCCTTTACACCACCCGCCTCACCCGCAAAGCATTGAGCATTGTGGGTGACCCCTCCCACCCCTCCAACAGCCTCTTCACCCTCCTGCCTTCAGGGAGAAGGTTTCGCAGCCTGAGGTCAAGCACCACCCGACTAAAGAACAGCTTTTTCCACCAGGCTGTCAGGATGCTGAACTCTCTCCCCTCCCTTCCTCCTCTCTCCCCTGCCCCTATTGGACCTGGACTTTAACACCCCACACACACGCACATCCAGCACCAGACACTTTTTAAAAAATTTTTTAACGCATTTGAAGTGACTATATTTTATATTTTATGTTGATTGTTGTTTGCTGTGCCTTTTTAATTTTAACTTAGTTTTATGCACTTTGTTCCTCGGGATTGTGGGAAACGGTATTTCGATTTTCTGTCTGTGTAAACTGGCTGAGGATTGACAATAAAATTGACTTTGACTTTGACTTTGACTTTGAATTCAGATCTCTGCAACGTTTTGCAACAATGGTCTGGAAATATTCTTTGAAATCTCTTGTTCAATGTTATGTGCTTACTGTAACCTTATAATGAAAGGTGTGGAGACCTGAAGTACTCTCGGAAAAAGATAGGCTGCATAAAGGGCTTGGATTTGATTGAGCTTTCAAGTTTGACACATTATTGCAAGAAATAGAAAGGCACTTTTTTTCCCCACTCAAAGGTGAAGCAGAAATGAGGAATTCCATCCCGTAAACAATTATGAATGCCAAGTGAATTAACATTTTCAGGACAGAGATGGATAGGTTTTTCAAGTCTGAGATGCATAGGTTTTTATTAGGGTGTCAAAGGATATGGAGCAAATGTTTGTGTGGCATTGATGTACATATCAGCCGTGAACTAATTGAATCGCAGAACAGGCTCAAGGGGACGGACAGCCCACTTTTGTTCCTGTCTAACCAACTGCATTTCACAGCAGGCTCCAATGGGTCTTGCTGAGGTTGTGTTCAATGATTCAATGGTTCCTTTATTATCACATGTACCACAGTACAGTGAAATACCCTTTTGCAAACAGCTCAGCCAGACTATTACCATACATAGCACAATCTCTTGGTTAGTACAGAATGTACAGAACAGCCCACTGAATTCAATTGCAAGAGGCGCCATTTTCATTTTACAATCCCAGCTGCTGCTGGCCACAAAGGCCCATTGCAGCCGTCGCCTCCATTCTGGTCGCCCCGCGAACCATCGTCCCTCTCCTTGCACGGCCCTCTTCAGCCCCTGTTCCCCCTTGTTTCTCTCTTGAAAAAATCCAGTGAATTGGCCTCCACTGTTTTCTGTGGCAGAGAATTCCACAGACTCACAACTCTCTGGGTGAAAAAGGCTTTTCCTCATCTCAGTCCTATATGGCCGACCCCTTATTCTTAAACTGTGACCCCTGATTCTGGACTCCCCCAACATCGGGACCATTTTTCCTGCATCTAGCCTGTCCAATCCTTTAAGAATTGTAAATGTTTCTATAAGATCCCTCTCATCCTTTAAATTCCAGTGAATACATGCCCAGTCAACCCATTCTTTCATCATATGCCAGTCCCGCCATCCCTGGAATTAACCTGGTGAACCTCTACTGTACTTCTTCACTGCCTGCTGTACCTGCATGCTTACTTTCAGTGACTGATGTACAAGTACAACCAGGTCTCGTTGCACCCCCCCCTTTACCTAATCTTACACCACTCAGATAATAATCTGCCTTCCTGTTCTGGCCACCAAGAGCTCCATCAGCTATGGCAGCACAGTGGTGCAGCAGTAGAGTTGCTGCCTTACGGCGCTAGAGTCCCGGGTTCGATCCTAACTTCAGGTGCTATCTGTACGGAGTTTGTACATTTTCCCTTGACTGCATGGGTTACTTCAGGGTGCTGCGGTTCCTCTCCCACATTCGAAAAATATGTGGGTTTGTAGATTAATTGGCTTTTGTTAATTGTCCCTGATCTGTGGATAGAATTAGTGTATGGGGATCACTGGTCGGCTCAGACTCAGTGGGTTGCAGGGCCTGGTTTTGCACTATTTCTCCAAACTAAACTAGTGAATGGAATTCTTCAAAATGTTATGTAGGAAGGAACTGGTTAGATGCTGGTTTCCACCAAAGATAGACACAAAATTCTGGACTAACAGTGGGACAGGCAGCATTTCTGGAGAGAAGGAATGGGTAACGTTTCGGGTCGACACCCTTCTTCAGACTGAGAGTCAGTGGAGAGGGAGACAGAGATATGCAAGGGTGTGTGAAAACGACAGATAGACAATAGACAACAGACAATAGGTGCAGGAGGAGGCCATTCGGCCCTTCGAGCCAGCACCACCATTCAATGTGATCGTGGCTGATCATTCTCAATCAGTACCCCGTTCCTGCCTTCTCCCCATACCCCCTGACTCCGCTATCCTTAAGAGCTCTATCTAGCTCTCTCTTGAATGCATTCAGAGAATTGGCCTCCACTGCCTTCTGAGGCAGAGAATTCCACAGATTTACAACTCTGACTGAAAAAGTTTTTCCTCATCTCAGTTCTAAATGACCTACCCCTTATTCTTAAACTGTGGCCCCTTGTTCTGGACTCCCCCAACATTGAGAACATGTTTCCTGCCTCTAACGTGTCCAACCCCTTAATAATCTTATACGTTTCGATAAGATCTCTCATCCTTCTAAATTCCAGTGTATACAAGCCTAATCGATCCAGTCTTTCAACATACGACAGTCCCGCCCTCAATAGCAAGAATATCCTTCCTCAAATTTGGAGACCAAAACTGCACACAGTACTCCAGGTGTGGTCTCACTAGGGCCCTGTACAACTGCAGAAGGACCTCTTTGCTCCTATACTCAACTCCTCTTGTTATGAAGGCCAACATTCCATTGGCTTTCTTCACTGCCTGCTGTACCTGCATGCTTCCTTTCAGTGACTGATACATTAGGACACCCAGATCTCGTTGTACGTCCCCTGTTCCTAACTTGACACCATTCAGATAATACTCTGCCTTCCTATTCTTACCACCAAAGTGGATAACCTCACACTTATCCACATTAAACTGCATCTGCCATGCATCCGCCCACTCACACAACCTGTCCAAATCACCCTGCAACCTCATAGCATCTTCCTCACAGTTCACACTACCACCCAGCTTTTTATCATCTGCAAATTTGCTAATGGTACTTTTAATCCCTTCATCCAAGTCATTAATGTATATTGTAAATAGCTGCGGTCCCAGCACCGAGCCTTGCGGTACCGCACTAGTTACTGCCTGCCATTCTGAAAGGGACCCATTTATCCCCACTCTTTGCTTTCTGTCTGTCAACCAATTTTCTATCCATGTCAGTACCCTACCCCCAATACCATGTGCTCTAATTTTGCCCACTAATCTCCTATGTGGAACCTTGTCGAAGGCTTTCTGAAAGTCAAGGTACACCACATCCACCAGATCAAAGGGGACTATGGTCAAAACGTATAATGGTTCATTGTTAGCTGAGGTGAAGGTGACAATGAGGCATGTCATTGTTAGCTGTTCATTGTCACCCTCCCCTCAGCTAACAATGAACCATTCACTAGTCCCACCTGCCTTCATTCAGCCCATATCCTCTAAACCTACCTTATCCATGTTCCTTTCTGAATGTTTCTTAAATATTGCAATAGTACCTGGTCACTAGTGACTCTAATTAGCAGTGCCCTCAAACAAGATTGGTTAATTCTGCACAAATGTCGTTCTAACTCAGAGACCCATAGGTTTAATTTCAGCGCTAAATCATTGAGAAAACAAGTTTTAATAGTGCAACTGAAGCCATTAGCTGTAGTTTCAAAATATTCTCACATTGTCCTATCAGCCTTAATTCTTTGCATAGCCAGCAAGCATTAAAGTTATAAAATCCCAAACGCAGAAGACAAGCGGTCCTTAAAGATACGTAGCACCAGAGACAAAGCTTTTGTTATATGTCTGCTAAAAGTTAATCAAGAAGATAACACATTTAAAATCTTTTTCTACCAAGAGCTTAGACATTAAGTGCAAATGTGGCCACAAAACATAATCCCTAAAAGTCACCAACTGCAAAACAAGTGAGCAGGTTACTCAGCCCTGACATTTGTTGAAGGATTAGGGTGAATGTGATTTATCTCTCCCACATTCAACATTCCACGTATTGTAAGAACATGATTATCAAGCAGTGGAGTAAAAGGCACAACATTTGCAATGGCTGCAGGATCTTTAACTCAGTCACAATAAAATAATTGATATTCCCCTTCAATCAGCAGGCAAACTGACACTGCTCACAGTAACCCAAGGCTCTATTTTCCTTTCATTTCATTTTGAAATTTATACTGACTTTAAGCAAACACAATTGTTAAACAGCAGAATTTGCAAGGTTATAAATGTTTGCAAAAGGTTAGAGCAAATCAGCGCGAAAATCTCAACACATTTTGCTGGGACAGCAACTGGGACCTCAACGCCCGTCATCTTGTCACCCTTTCTCCCGTCATTCAGCGACCCTCTGTGGCTCCAGTTTCAACATACGAGGAGCATGGAGAACCAGCTAGGAACAGACATCGTGACCTCCTCAATTCACTGTTACACTGTTACACCAAACACCACAGCCCCACCCGGCTTGGACATGCCCCGCAAAGAGTGGGTCGCCCTGAACCAGTTCCGCACAGGGGTCGGCCGGTTCGATGCCAACATGCATCGTTGGGGGTTGTGTCCATCAGCAGCCTGCAGACCAGCAAACAGCGCAGCACGTCATTTTCAACTGCACTGTCCTCCGTCCCCCTGGTGGAGTGGTAGACATCACGGCCCTCGACAACAGCACATTGCATTGTCTACAGCACCTGGAGGGCGTTACATAATTTCTGCTGCCTCAAACGCAAGAAGAAGAAGTATGGCAGTGGTTGTGTTTTTCGATTTATATTTCTCATAAGAATCTTGGAAGTTACTGCAGCGCTCACAACTCATGGTCGCATTTGTAGTACCATGTTCAGTTTTGGTCACCCCACTATAGGAAGGACGTTTTGAGATACAGCATGAAAACAGGCCTTGTGACCCATCAAGTCCATGCTGACCATCAATCACCCATTCAAACTAGCTCTATGTTAGAACCACCTTCGTATGCTACCCATCTGGAGCAAATTACTAAAGCCAATTAACCTACAAACCCGCATGTCTGGAATGTGGGAGGAAATTCGAGCACCCGGAGAAAACCCATACGGTCACAGGGAAAACGTACAAACTCCACACACAGACAGCACCCGAGGAAGGATCGAACCCAGGTCTCTGACGCTATAAGGCAGCTGCTCTATCGCTGCGCCACCAAGCCTCACTGAAGGGATCAATCAATGTTTTTTTTGGAGGCAAACAGCAGGAAAATTACATGTTGCACGATCTCTTAAATAATAATTAAACAAACAATTGATTCATTTGTTTCAATGGTGTTGACTCAGGTCACAGAGCTACAGAGAAGTGGAAGAACAGGGCGGGCTTTGGGATGTTTTACCTGGCATCAAGACATTGCCTGCTTCCCTTCTGATAGAGTTGATTCGTCTCTGATGGATGACTGTTAACCAAAACACAGGCACAACTTCCCAACCGAGAAGATTCAACAAAATTCACATGCGGTACAACTCCTTTTATAAAAAATGTAATTTTTATCTGAAGGCGATTTTAAAATATTGCAAGTGACTAAAGTATTATTAGCACGAGTTAATAAAGACATTCTCTCATATTAAAGTTATGCCAGTCTGAATAACAACGTTTTCCATCTTCTTGGCTGTTCTAATGTCATGAGAATAAAGTTGCATTTTTGACATTTGCAATTTAAAGTCCTTTTTAAACATATTGAGAATAACCTCAGAGGTGCATTAATTTCCATGCATTAAACTCCACTTCAAGCAGCAGATTACAGTCAGTACAAATTTATTGTTATTCACCCATATAGTCTTAAACCCAGATTGAATCATGTTCGACTTGGGCTGTGGCAGACTTTACTTGATGTTAATGAGTAAATAGCATTAACAAAATTATATTAGCAGAATTTGCCAAGGTTTTGCCCTTATTCCATAATCAAATCTGACTCACTTTCAATTCTCAACTAATATGACAGACAATGATGTAGTAATGTAATTTTCCAAAAGGAGAGTTAATCTTTCATTTTGATGGGCTTTAGGGATGGAGTGATGTTTAATATATTGTTACATATGTTAATTAAAAACTTGCAGGCTTTGAGGATAGACTTAATTCTAAGCAGTAAAGCACATTATATCATAAAGCCATCAATGTTCACGCCAAGAATTATGTTTAGTATTCTGCACCAGTTAGAAATGACTGCTGTGTCATTATTATCTTCCTGTTGAACAAATTCTGCTTTTAACAACATTTCTTTTGCTTACATTTTTTTAAATCTAATGTTCATGAGGTGACAAAATATTGATGATGATATGTATCATTTTAAATCAGAGGGTAAAGATGTTATCTTACACGACTTTTCTGAATGAAATAACTAGGTTAAATAGTTATCAGTCATCACATTGAGATGTTACTGGTACAAGAGTGGCACTTAAAATGTCACAAGGTGACAATTCCCTGAAGAAATCATCTATCTGTCAGCAAATCTTCTCACCCTGCTCTATACATGACTGCCCTCTACTGGCCATCAATATTAGCATGAAGTCAGCATGTGGCTGTTCAATGATATTTTATTGTCACATGTACCTAGATTCAGTGAAATGCTTTGTGTAGGAAGGAAATGCAGATGCTGGTTTAAATCGAAGATAGACACAAAATGTTGGAGTATCTCAGCCAGCCAAGCAGCATCTCTGGAAAGAAAGAATGTGTGACATTGAGTCGGGACCCATCTTCAGGCTACAGTGAAATGCTTTGCCTTGCATACAACCTGGTAAAATCATGCAGCACACCTCACCTAAGCAGTACACAAGAGTCACCACGTTTCTGGCACCAACAAAGTTACCTAAAGTTCACCAAACGGACTGATCTTCTGCTTGCAAGGGCCTACCAGGTCAGTCGCTGCACGTGGCAGCAAGCGGCCCCCCGCTGGGTCCCCCCTTCGATCTCGGCGGCCCTCCTCGCTCTTGGCGACGCAGGTCCTCCTACACTCTCGACAGTCCACCTCACCCTCGAGTGGGCTAAAGTGACTAAAAGGCAACAAAAAGGAATAGTTCAATGGCACTTTATTGTCAGATGTTCCCAAGAACAGTGAAATTCCTTTTTTTTTGCCTACAGTTCAGTAATAACCTTCATTCTTAAGTATAAAAGTGCAAGATAGTAGATTACACTGAGGCAGTATACAATAGTCACCGGCAACTCTGTAGGATAAAGTAAAGATAGCAATATTACATATGGTAAGATACACCTATCAGCCAAAACATTATGACCTGATGAGCAAAAACATTATGACCACCTGCCTGATATGCTGTTGGTCCTCCTTGTGCAGCCCCATATGCAGCAGGGTGCGATGCACTGTGTATTGTGACACATTCCTCCTGTGACCACCATTAAAATTTTCTGTGACGTACCACAGTAGACCTTCTGTCAGTTCAGACCAGACGGGATAGCCTTCGTTGCCCTATCGCATCAATGAGCCTTGGGCGTCCAACACCCTGTCACCAGTTTGTGGTTTGTCCCTCTTCGGACCACTGTCAGTAGGTACTTACCACTGCTGACTGGGAGCACCCCACAAGCCTTGCCATTTCAGAGATGCTCTGACCCAGCCGTCTGGCCATGACTATTTGGCCCTTGTCATAGTCGTTCAGGTCTTTACTCCTACCCATTTGTCCTGCATCCAACACATCAACTTCAAGAACTGACTGTTCACTTGCTGCCTAATATATCCCACCCCTTGACAGGTGCCATTGTAACAAGATAATCAATGTTATTCACTTTACCTGTCAGTGGTCATAATGTTTTGGCTGATCGGGGTATACACAAAATGCTGGAGTAACTCAGCGAATCAGACAGCATCTCCAGAGAAAAGGAATAGGTGACGTTTCGGGTGATGTCACATTTGGTAAAACAGGAACCAAATCACATCAGCAAATTGGCCACAGCAGACGGCAGAGATGATAAATATAAACTCAGAGGAAAACATATTCTTAAACCTTTAAAGTTGCACAAATTTCTCTGTACCATAACCAACTTTATCCTTATTTCATTTTAGCTGCACTTAAACCAGAAGTTGCTGACTCTTAATGATCAAAGTTTGTTTTAACAACTGTAATTAGCTGTTTGCCAGATACTAATAAAAATTGAAAAACAACCCTAAACTGAACTAAAAATATAATTCAAAAGTTCAAGATCTATTTTGTCAATGCAGCAGCTGCATGCTGTAATCTGCTTCCAAAATTTGGTTATATTGAAGTCAATTTCAGAAATGGATTAAGACAGCCAGTCTCTATGGGCACTTCAAGTGTCTGGAGATATTTCTACTTCAGATTTTTTTAGTGATGTTAATCAGCAATGATCCAGATAAGGGCAAGAATAATTGGAACAATTTTTTGTCAGGCCCATGATTTATTCAGCTTGGGATATTGTGGATGAAGTCAAGCCTCTGCTACAGACTGACCATTCAGAATCAGAGAGAGGGAAGATCAGGACTGGACTGTGGGAACAGGGCATGGAACTGAAGGGACAGGCAGAGTCAGAGGAAAGTGAAGGAGGTAAAGAACACCAAGTAAGATGATAATTCATTTTCCAACAGGCTCAAAATTCATTTCGGTGGATGATCACCAGGAATAGGACAAGGCTAAGCTCTTCTTACTTCTGTGGATCCCTCTCTTTCAACTTTAGAGGTACAGCATGGAAACAGTCCCTTCGGCCCACCGAGTCCGCACCAACCAACAATCACACTAGCACTATCCTACACACTAGGGACAATATACAATTTACAGGTCAATTAACCTACAATTCTGTACGTCTTTGGAATGTAGGAGAAAACCGGACAAAACACACACGGTCACAGGGAGAATGTACAAACTCCATACAGACAGTAACCGTAGTCAGGATCGAACTAGGATCTCTGGCTCTGTGAGGTAGCAAGGCCACAGCTGCGCCACTGTGTTTCCCCCCTCATAACTCCTGGCGTTGGCATCCTCCACATTGAAGAATCAGACACTCTCCATTGTGTAGAATACTGCCATTGCTGTAGAAACAAGGAACTGCAGATGCTAGTTTGCAAAGAAGGACACAATGTGCTGGAGTAACTCAGTGGATCAGGCAACATCCCTTCCCAAATCTTATGTTTTTGGTTAAAAAATAAATAAATATATATATATCACCAATACTTTAAAACTGAATTCAAACCCCCATGTTCCCCAGATTTATTCTAGTTCCCCATAACCTTCAAATCCATTAGCATATCCAGCAGCTCATTTCTATTGAAAGATACAAAGAGCGGGAGTAACTCAGCGGGTCAGGCAGCATCTCGGGAGAACATGGATAGGTGACATTTCAGATCAGGTCCATTCTTCAGACTGTCTCCAGCCCATTTCTATTTGTCATTGTTGTTAGCACTGGGTGGTATTGCAATGCCAAAAATCAGCTAGTTTGGAATACTAAGTGGAATACAAGTAATTAATATTGCATAAGTGAATCTAATAACATGCAAAAATCAAGAGGACTGTCTTTTAATAGTAATACAGATAATCAGATTTATTGCTATGTAGGTGATCAAAATAGAATGAAGGGAGGGAGGATCAATCTCAGTCAAGCTTCAAATTTGTGCAAGAATAATCCTTTTTATCAAAAACAGTAAATTACGAAGAGGATGTTTTTTGGAAAAGAACTAGCTTGATGAGATAATTATCATGCAACTTCTTTTCCTGAAACATGTAGTTCGGAGAAATAATTGTAACCACGGGAATGATGATTTAAAATACAAGTGGATGAAAAATGAATTCTGAACTTCATTCTTCATCCTAAGTCATGAGGCTTGCATGTTGACAAATAAACAGTGCCACTACTAAATGCTTCTCTAATCCACTATATAAACCAGCACTTACAATAAACTACAAACCCCTCAGGTGAACCAATAAAAATTACACTGCTTTTTATTGGTTATAAATAAATAATGCAATTTTATACCCAGATCTTTATAGTTCCAAATCTCGCACAAACAAAAGAAAACTGTAAACATTGCAGAAACAAGGAACTATAGATGCTAGTTTACAAAGAAAGACACAAAATGCGGGTCAGGCAGCATCTCTGGAGAACATGGATCGGTGATATTTTGGGTTGGGACCCTTCTTCAGACTCAAAAATATGAACATTGTTGTTTTTAAATCTTCAGTGAAGTTCACCCAGTCACATTTTAATACACCAAAGGTGAATTAAGACTTAGATAAACAACAAGCAAAATAAAACCAAACTGACCGTAATGCCTTGGAATTAAATAATATTCAGTAAGTGCAAACTTCCACATGACACATTCTGTTACAGGGACAATTTCCTGCATATCTACCCAGCTTTGCTAAATCGACAATGGAATGACATGCAAGAGATTCTACTTAAAAACCATAAAATTCAGATCCTGCTAACAAAACTGCAAATGAGCTATAAAGTATTAATATTTTTTTTAAATCAAACTGCCAAAATAAGGTTTAATTTGGAAGAAAATTGCACAATGATCAATCCAGTCACATCTCCTCAGCAAATGATCCAGTCCATGCCTGCCCTGCATGCAACAAGAGTGAGACAACATTCAGGTGTGGGTGGTTAAGTGGCAAGTAACATTTGTACCACAAGCAAGTGGGAGTTAACACATGAACCAAAGAACTGCTGAGAAATGGCTTGTAACCAGAGACTTTAGACTTTACAGGTACAATGTGGAAACAGGCCCTTTGGCCCACTGAGTTCAAGCCGACCAGCTCTCACACTGATCACCAGCAATATCCTACACACTAGAGCCAATTTACAATTTACCAAAGCCAATGAACATGCAAACCTGTGCGTCTTTGGAGTGTGAGAAGAAATCAGAGGACCTAGAGAAAAGCCATGCATTTACAAGGAGAACATACACCTCCATCCAGACAGCACCCTGGGTCAAACCTGGGTCTCAGCCATGATGAGGCAGTAACTCTATTGCTGCGCCCCTAAGAGAATCCTCTAAGAGAATCTAACCACCTACACGTGACTTTCATTGACATTATCGTCAGGTCTCCCACCAGGAATATCACCGTTAACCAGAAATCGCCAATCCAGTCTCATAACTATTGCCACAACTAGAGCAAGTCAGAGGCTGGTATCTTGTAGTGAGTGACTCACATCCAGACACCCCAACGCCTTTCCGATATCTGTAAGACACAAAGTCAGGAATGTGATGGAATACTCCCCAATTGCAGCTCCGACAACTTAGAGTTAGAAATTAATCACGCACGGAAACATGCCCTTCAGCCCAATTTGTCCATGAGAACCAACGTACTCCATCTCAGTTAATCCCATTTGCCCATGTATGGCCCATATCCCTAAGCCTTTCCAACCCATGTACCTGTCCAACTGTGTTTTATATGCTGTTATACCTGGATTACTGCTGCTTATCTAGGCTTCAACAAAATCACCATCAAACCCAAGGTCTCTACCACCAAGAAGAAACAGAGCAGCATTTGCAGGGGAACACTATCACACACAAATCACACATCATCCGGATTTAGAAATATATCACCAGTCCGTTGTTCCTGGGTTTAAATGCTGAAACTCCCTACTCAACAGTGCTGCAGGAGTACCTTCACCAAAGGATGGTTGTACAACCAGAATAATCAAGGAGCAGTCTCACCATGGCCATTCCCTCATCTCTTTTCTCCCATCAGACAAGAGGTACTGAAGTTTAAAGATGCACACCTCCAGATTCAATGACAGTTTCTTGCTATTATCAGGCAATTGAAACGTCCTATCACCCACTAGAAAGTGGTCCTGACCTCCCATCTACCCCATTGGAGACCTCTGAATTATCTTTAATCAGACTTAATCTTGCACTAAACATTATTCCCTTTCTCCTGTATCTGTACACCAAGGGCAGCTTTATTGTAATCAAGTATAGTCTTTTCGCTAACTGTATAGCACCCAACAAAAGGTTTTCGGTGTACCTCTGTACACATGACAATAATAAAAAAAACTAACTCTAGTGCAAAAAAGAACTACAGCCAAGTACATTTAAGGATGGACGATAATCACTGACCTTGTCAGAATTCCAGAAAATGTTTTTTTTTTTAAATGCCACCAATTTATTCTTTTTTGTATTTCTAAAATAGAAATGTTAGTCTGGGATATACTGTTAATGTGATACCTTTCGAAAGGAAAATGAATTTCTCCATCAAACATGTTTTCTGCAATTTGCTGCATATTTACGGGTTCTCTAGAAGCTGCTTGACACCATCTTGGGACTCAGTGGGGCACTAATGGATAAAAGAGTGCTCGTCGTTCTCCAGCTGAACCCAAGTCTCCATTCTGATTTCAGCATGAAATCTCATTTGAAACAAACTATTGAAAATCAATGACAAGTCGACAATTCAAATCATTACTAAGATAGCACCTTGAACAATTCTAATGTGTACAAAATATACATGACCTCCTCACACTTGGACATAATGTGACATAAATTGGCAATCACAAATAAGGTCATACTTTGCATCAATTTATAAGCTACTATTTTTTACTATGAAGCATTTCAATTATGAAGCATTTTCTTATCCAAATCATCTGCAATGTGCATTGAGTATAAAGCACATTGACTCAAATCACCAAGGCAATTGCATGCTTACTCCATTTTATTTTGAGCCAATTTGTATTGTAGCTGATACACATCTAACGTTAGAATGAGCTCAAAATGCATAATGCTCCCAGGGTGAACACAAGGAGAAAGAGCTGGGAAATGTATAATTTATTTATTCATGGGGTTCCCATTTTCAACTTAGCCATTCAGCTATTTATCACTTTCTGAATAAGAATTCCCTATATTAAAAATAAGCGAGTGCTCATTTGAATGGTGCATTATCTTAGCCCAGATGTGAATGAAGATTATTAATAACCTTGTTTACAATTCCTGTATGTTCTTTGTGTTTTGCAGGCTTTGTGATAAATCACACTTGCATTAAACTCAGAACATCAGCATCACAGTGGATTAAGTGCTTCACATTTAATGGAGTACCCCATTCATTAACAGATTCATTGTGAACTATGCATCTTCTTACCATATACTTCCTGTCTACTAATTGAAATATTAT
The DNA here is from genome assembly GCF_053455715.1 of Rhinoraja longicauda. NCBI lineage: Eukaryota > Metazoa > Chordata > Chondrichthyes > Rajiformes > Arhynchobatidae > Rhinoraja > Rhinoraja longicauda. The sequence goes on along the minus strand of NC_135962.1, from coordinate 26,843,640 downwards.
TGATATTCACTTTTTCGGCATTGATCATTGTCTTAGATATTAGAGATATAGAGTTTAAACAAGCCATTCAGCCCACTGAGACCATGCCGAACATCGGCCAACCGATCCTACACTTTAGAGGCAATTTACAGAGGGCCAATTAACCTGCAATCTGAACATCTTTGGAATGTGGGAGGAAATCGGACCAGCCGGAGAAAACCCATGTGGTCACAAGAAGAACGTGCAAGCTCCGCACAGACAGCACCCACAGTCAGGATTAAACCCAGATGTGTGGTGAGGCAACAGATCATTTTGGGTCGAGACCTTTTTACAGAGACTGAAGAATGGTCCCGAACCGAGATGTCACTGGTCCATTGGTCTGTAGTGGAGTCCCAACCGGAAATGTCAACTATGCATGTTCTCCAGTGATGTTGCCTGACCCGCTGAGTTACACCAGCACTTTGTGTCTTGTTTTGCTATCTTTATTGTTATATCATAGTCGTACAGTGTGGAAACAGGTCATTCGGCCCAACTTGCCCACGCTAATCAACAGGTCCCATCTACACTAGTCCCACCTGCCTGCATTTGGGCCATATATGTGACCCATGCCTTTGAACCTTTTCATATCATTTACGTGGTTCCCTCCTATGCCTTCCCCAATCATAAGTATCATCCTCTTGCAACATGTCCTGCATCTCAACACCTACCTGCTGCCTGTACCCTTGACCACTCTCGTGCCCACCAGTCTGGTGCACAGGTGCAACCACCCTTAGCTTGTCCCACGGCATTCTGCTCCTCACTGTCTCTGCCCTGCACAAGACGAGCTCACTTTCCTTGCTTCTTTGTTGCTCTGGTTACCTCCCACATCCCAAAGACATGTGGGATTGTAGGTTAATTGGGCTCGGTAAATTGCCACTACTGTGTAGGGAGTGGATGGGAAAATCGGATTACATAGAAGTCATGTGAACGGGTGATCGATGGCATACGTGGACTCGGTGAGGCAAAGGGCCTGTTTCAACGCTGTATCTCTAAACTAAATGGAACTAAACTAAACTAAATAGTGACCTCGCTCCTCGTGGACTAAGTCGCAAGTCGCAACCTCTCAGGGACCTGGTCTACTCACTCAGTTTCCACCTTGTTGACCACCTTCCTTCATCCAGGGTCCAAATCCATAACAAGCATGCAGGATCGCAGATTGAAATCATTTCCTTCATGCACCTAGTGTGATGGCCTGCACCATCGAAGCTGCAAAGCAATTCTGCAGCCATGGACCCAAAAAGCTTCAGATTCCTGCCAGACTCTCAAACAAGGCATTCATTGGCCCACTACGTTCTGACACATTAACACATCAAGTCAATCTCCCCCACCACACACTCTACACTGACAAACTGCATCACTGAAATAAAATCTTGGCTTCAATCAAACTTCCTCAAACTCAATTGCAACAAATCTGAAATCATCATCATTGGTCCAAAAACGCTCACCAAATCCACCCAAAACTTCATCCTCAACATTGATGGTCTCCCAGTATCCACCTCACCTCACATCCGGAATCTTGGAATCATCCTTGATCAAACCCTCTCCTTCGACAAACACATCAAACACATCACAAAGACAGCCTTTTTCCACCTCAAAAACATTGCCCATCTCCGTCCATCCCTCTCCTCCACAGCTGCAGAAACCCTCATCCACGCCTTCATCACCTCCCGTCTGGACTACTGCAACAGCCTCCTCTATGGCGCACCCTCAAAAATCATCAATAAACTTCAATACATTCAAAACTCCGCTGCCCGTCTACTCACACACACCTCGATCCGTGACCATATCACCCCCGTCCTTTATAAACTCCACTGGCTCCCCATCCCCCAGAGAATCCAGTACAAAATCCTCCTCATAACATACAAAGCCCTCCATAACCTGGCCCCATCCTACCTGACCGACCTCCTCCACAGGCACACTCCCACCTGCACCCTCCGCTCTGCCGCTGCCAATCTCCTATCCCCCCACATCCGGACCAAACTCAGATCCTGGGGGGACAGGGCTTTCTCCATCGCTGCTCCCACCCTATGGAACTCGCTACCCCAAACCGTTAGAGACTCCTCCACACTCACCACATTCAAAACATCACTGAAGTCTCACCTGTTCAGTACTGCCTTCAACCACTGAAGGTCACCTCACCTTCTGTCTCCTTTCTCTGTTCATTTATTTATTTACTTATTTATCTATTTATTAATTTCCCTATGTTCTCAAAATCTCTGTAAAGCATCTTTGAGTATATGAAAAGCGCTATATAAATAAAATGCATTATTATTATTATTATTAAACAAGCAACGTTCATTTACTGAATGGCTTCTGTTTTGTTTTACAAACCTGCAGTTTTTGTCATTTATTTGAATTGCCAAAATTAAGTATGGTACAATTTTACAAACTTTCAATAACCTCAACGGAATTTCTACATTCCATGTTCTCTGGAGGTTGAGAGGAGACTTGATATGAGAGGCATAGATTGGGTAGACAGACACAACCTTTTTCCCAGGGTGGAAATGTCCAACACTAGAGGGCATGGCTATATGTGAGAGGGGGAAAGTTTAATGGAGATGTGTGGGCAAGGTTTCACACAGAGGGTGGTGGGGGCCTGGAACGCATTGCCAGGGGTAGTGGTGGAGACTGATACAATAATGGTGTTTAAGTGTCTTTTAGATAGGCACATTGAAGTGTGGGGAATAGAGAGATATGAGTCATGTGCAGGCAGATGAGTTCAGATTAGTTTAACGTGGCATCGAGTTCAGCATAAACATTGTTGGCCGAAGGGCCCGTGCCCGTGCTGATGTGTTCTATGTTCTACGAGCAGGTGTAAATAATTTGTGGGTGAATACAGGATGTTTGAATGGCAAGGTGATATTTTATTTAATTTATGGGTGTTTTCTAAATATTATACATCATACGTTACATTGATAGCTGAAATCTTAAGATTTTCATCTCCAATACATTCTATTAGCATGTTCCCCAAGTAAATATGTTCAGCCAGACCAACAAAGCAAATTATATCTTACAGGCAGCACAAACATTTGTATTATCATTGATATTCTACTTGCATTTGTAATGTTTGCAGTAGTAAACATGAAAAGGAAATTAAATAAATGGAGAATAAGTAGAATACAACATCTCAATTCACACAAGAGAAGTTCCTTCTTTCACTAACTAGAATAAAAATGATTAAAAACCTTGTTGCAAAAATGATCCATCCCACCTGGGATATATGAAGAGCCAGAAATCTGGAATCCATAATCATAAATCTAGTGTACAAGTCAACATAAAATGTCTACTTTTAGTGTACATCACAATATTTTCCGTTTGGGTTTTCAGGAGCAAGGACACAGATTGGAGATCAAATTTAATGTTATTCATAACTCAGAATGATAACATAACTAAAATTGTACTTCATGGCAATTCAGGAAGCCTTTACCATTTAAAATATTGTTGATTAATATTATATAACTTCTCTGAAGAAACAAACAGGGGGAACAATAAGGATATATTTTCACTTAATGGCAAAATGTGTAGTAAAAGGTAGCTCTCAATTCTGTTATTAAAGTTTCCTATCCACAAAATTTGCACAGTATAATTACATATAATTTATAAATTTTTGCATTCCTTGGTTTAAATCGTTTGACTTAGACAACAGGATTTCTAATAGGAATCCACATTCTTCTTTTCACCGTGACTCCAAGATTACTTAAACCAAATGTTTAAGACTTTATGTGTAGAAAGGAACTGCAGATGATGGTTTACACTGAAGATGGACACAAAATGCTGGAGTAACTCAGCAGATCAGGCAGCATCTCTGGAGAGAAGAAATGGGTGTTGTTTCGTGTCAAGAACCTTCTTCAGACTTTACTTTAGAGATACAGGATCGAATTAGGGTCTCTGGCACTGTAGGCCAGCAACTCTACCGCTGCGTCACTGTGCCGCAAAACTCCATTGGCATCTGATCCCTAATTTAAAGGCCACTGTGGGGGTCCTTGGTAGATCGGGGCAAAAAAAGTGCTTCCTTTGAAGAGCTTTCAGCCCTTGGCTTCTTTTACTTTCTCTTTCTTCCATTTTCCCTTCTCCTGAGCTAATCAGTTACAGAATTGTCTTGTAGAATTCACTGAAATCGTGTATATCAGAATAAACTTGACATAGAGTCACAGAGTTATAGAGCTATACAACACAAAACAGGCCCAAGTTGATATACTGGGATAGACCCTTTTGCCTGCATGTGGTGCACATCCCTTTAAATGCTTCCTATCCATATATCTGTCCAAATGCCTTTATAACTTCCTCTGGTAGCACATTCCAGATACGAATTACCTTCAGAAAGAAAAAGTTGCCTCCAAGTTGCCTCTTAAATCTCTCCTCTCTCACTTTAAATCTCTCCCCTCCAGTTTTCGATTCCTGTACCCTGGGAAAAATACTTTATCTATGCCCTTCATGATCTTGTACACCTCAATAAATCAACCCACAGCCTCCTACACTCCAAAGACAAAAGTCCGAGCTCATCCAACTTCTCCTGATGAACTCAAGTCCACAAGCCCAAGGAACATCCTGAAGAATCTTGTCTGCATCCTGTTCATCGATCCTATAACTTGATGAACAAAACTGCACACTGTGCCCAGGGCGATAGAGCTGCTGCCTCACAGCGCCAGAGTCCCAAGTTCAACCTTGATCTCGGGTGCTGTCTGTATTGAGTTTCATGTTCTCCCTGTGACCTTGAGGGTTTTCTCCAGGTGCTTCAGTTTCCTCCCACACTAGGGTGATTGCTGGTCTGCGTGGACTCGGTGGCCTGAAGGGCCTGTTTCCGCATTGAATTTCTACAGTAAAGTCTAAAGTGCGGCCTCGTCAACGATTTGTATAGCTACATCAGACATTTGCTGAAATAACACTGGGAATTTTGCTATTAAAAATGACAATAATCCAACTTATTCCTTTTCACCAGAGATGCTGTCTGACGCGCTTGAGTCACTGGCAGAGAGCAGCTGAAGCTGGGATGAAATGTGCTGTGTAAAGCTGCCTGAGGGTGTGGGGAAAGGGGTTCCAGGAAGGTATTGCAGGGAAAGAACTCAACAGAGATCATGCATAGTTCATTTAGAGGACCTGCGGGAACACCTCATTGAAGAGAACATTTGGAGATGCCTAAAAAGAGCTGGTTTCTTCAGAGAACAACTGTGGCCCTCTCAGCACACCCAGTCTTTGATGAGCCTGAATTGATGTGAATAAAGGTAGGTACAGGGGCTTAGACTATTTTTTGTGAGTCAATCAGCTGTGTTTGTGAAAGAAATGATGCTACCTGGGAGAGGTTATACATCAGGTTGGATGGTCCAGATGCTATCAGGAAACGGAATGGTCCTCTTACCAGCGAGAGAGCAGTCCTGACCTCCCATCAGTCTGAAGAAGGGTCTTGACCCAAAACGTCACCCATTCCTTCTCTCCAGAGATGCTGCCTGTCCTGCTGAGTTACTCCAGCTTTTTGTGTCTATCTTCAGTTTAAATCAGCATCTGCAGTTCCTTCCTACACACCTAACATCTACCTCATTGGAGAACCTCAAACTAAATTTAATTGGACTTTACCATACTTTTTCTTGCACTAAACGTTATACCCTAAACCCTGTATCTGTACACTGTCAACGGCCTGATTGTAATCATGTATAGTCTTTCTGCTGATTGGATAGCACGCAACAAAAATAGCTTTTCACTGTATCCTCGGTACACATGACACTAATAAACTAAAATGACTTAAAATAACTAAACTAAAGATGCATGGTCCAGTTGGGTGGCAATGAGTCCCATGCAGCTATAAGGATGGTCTGGAATCTGTTGCCATTTCCATTTTACCGTCAGCATTTATCATTCCGGCATCCACATCAACATTTCGGATAATTACTTGTGGTTATCAGGCACGCCCAGCAAGGGTTCTGCTCACTTAGTGATTCATACAGGAACCATGAAACTTGCCATGTAGTAGTCATGTGTAAAAGGATATGGGCAAGCCGAATGCATAATTATTTTCAAAAAAAGCCACAGCGTGCTTGTTACAGCAGGCACTCACTATCTATCTTGATCTATCCATACAATCCATAGGGTGGCAAGGTAGCGCAGCGGTAGAGTTGCTGCTTTACAGCGAATGCAGCGCCGGAGACTCAGGTTCGATCCTGACTACGGGTGCTGCACTGTAAGGAGTTTGTACGTTCTCCCCGTGACCTGCGTGGGTTTTCTCCGAGATCTTCGGTTTCCTCCCACACTCCAAAGACGTACAGGTATGTAGGTTAATTGGCTGGGTAAATGTAAAAAAAAAAAAAAAATTGTCCCTAGTGGGTGTAGGATAGTGTTAATGTACGGGGATCACTGGGCGGCACGGACTTGGAGGGCCGAAAAGGCCTGTTTCCAGCTGTATATATATGATATGATATGATATGATAATTCAACATTCTAAATTACTGCTATTAATTACGGCAATGGCACTAAACGTTGTGGCCTTTATCCAGTATCTGTGCACTGTGGACGGCTTGATTGTAATCATGTGTAGTCTTTTCGCTGACTGGACAGTACAAAACAAATGCTTTTCACTGTACCTCAGTAAACGTGACAATAATAAACTAAACTAAACTGTTAATCCAGCGCGCTCGAGCTTTAGTGATGCTGGACTAACAGATTTTTCAGTCTCTCAGATATTATTCCAACCGATATTAGTTGAGTTGAGTTTAGTTTAGTTTAGAAATACAGCATGGAAACCCTTACACTAGTTCTATCCTACACACCAGGGACAATTTACAGAAGTCAATTAATCTACACACCTGTACATCATTGGAGTGTGGGAGGAAACTGGAGCACCCGGAGAAAACCCACTCGGTCACAGCACCAGTAATCGGGATTGAACCCGGGTCTCTGGCATTGTGAGGCAGCAGCTCTACCAGCTGAGCCACCGTGCCACACTGCTGTGCCACTGTGCCACCCATAAATAAACCTACTTTTTATTCACTTTTAAAAAAAAGGTTATATAGGCAAATAAATAAATATTCAAATGGAGCATGTTAGTTTAAAGGACAGGGTGAATCAGAAGCAGGTGAATTTCAGGGGACACACAGAAACCTGGTTGTGGTGTGGACAAGATAGAGTAGGAACTAGGGTCCTCGTGCATTAAAGAAAGTCTTGGAACCAAGGCATGGTCTATTAAAGGGAGCGTAGGAACCAGTACATGTTGAGCCAGATGCCACAACGTTGGGTGATGCTACACCAAATTATCAGAAGGTGGATTATCAACATTTTTCTGTATAACACATTTTGAAATATTGTTGATAACCGGCAGTTGAATTTATGAGGTTTCCTTAGAATGCCAGGTATCCAAGCAGGCCAGATACTTAGCTCTCCTACAAAGGGGAGTTAAGTATCAGCTCTGCTTGGATACCTGGGTTTCCAAAGAAGCCTTGTAAATTCAAGGTTCCCAGGCTTCTTTATATTAAATATATATATATTTTTTTAATGAATTAAGAGTGGGATTGTGTACTAGTGGGAATAACATCTAATAGTCAGCAAAATCTGTTAGTCCAGCATCACTAAAGCCTCGTTTATGAACCCATTGGGAAGAGGGGAGGGGGGCAAAACTAGTTAAGGCTCACAAACTAGTGCAACTCACAGTTTTTTGTTGTTGTTTATTACATTTACAAATCTATTACTCACACACCAGCACAAGTATAACAATGCACGGCTCTTTTTTTTACTTCAGATAAAAACCCCTTTAACTCTGCTTGATTTTGAACAACGCATGGCTGGTGATCGTTTGGGGATGTATCTGCCCATGTGCACAGGAGATCATCAGTTTGATCCAATTTCCTTGCAAGTTGTTCTAGTTTGCCCTGAACACTCCTTGATAATACCGTAACCTGTGACAATTTGATTCATGCAACTCTTTTCATTGTACATTATACTTCAGAGATATAGCATGGATACAGGCACTTCAGCCCCTCAAGTGTAAGCCGACCATCAATCACCCCTTCACACACTAGTTCTATGTTATCCCATTTTCTCATCCACGCCCTGCACACCAGGGGCAATTTGCAGTAGCCAATTAACCTACAAACCAGCATGTCTTTGGGATGTGGGAGGAATCCGGTTCACACTGAGGAAACCCAAGTGGTCACAGGGAGAACGTACAAACTCCACACAGGCAGCACCCGAGTTCAGGATCGAACCTGGGTCTCTGGCACTGTGAGACAGCAGCTCTACCAGCAGCAAAAGCCACTGTGCTTCCCCTTTGTTTTAAGTCCATTAATTGTTTGATGTAGTGAAGTAGTCTATTTTCATCAAGGAAATATCATGCAGTTTGACGTTCAACCAAGATCGCAACAATAGGTGTCTTGAAGCTTCAAATTTATCATCATTCTGAAAGCTTCCCTCCGATCCACCTCCTCCCCACTCCACATCTGTACTGTTCACTTCTCCTCTATTCTTCCAGCCCATGTGAAGGGCATTGATCTGAAACCGACTGCCCATTTCCCTCCACAGGTGCTGCCCTATCTACCAGCTCCCTCCAACTGCTCTCCTTTTTTTCTCTTGCAGGAAAGGAGAAGTAAATAAATACATCCGACATGTCGCAACATTGAAATTTAAAATATTGGCAAAAGCATTCTTAAATTCCAGAGATCAGCATTATTCTGTTCATACAGGTCCATGGCTGTTCACAAGAGTGATCAGTCTATTGGATGATGTCACGTTGTTTAATCATTAAACTACACATTATTAAAGATGTTCATAATAAAGTAAGATGGATGAAGAAAATTAAACATATTCCATGTGTTAAACAAGAGTCAAGAGTGTAGGAAGGAACTGCAGATGCTGGTTTAAATCGAAGATAGACACAGAATGCTGGAGTAACTCAGCAGGACAGGCAGCATCTCTGGAAAGAAGAACGTCTTATTGTCATATGTCCTGAAACGGAACAATAAAATTCTTACTTGTTATAGCATAACAGATATGTAAATGTAGCACTCTGTAAAACCCATTATAAACAAAAAAAAAGTGTGTGCATGTGTGTGTGTATAAAACAAATAATAATAGTGCAAAGATAAAGTTAATGCCCCCAAGTCTATGTACTTCGGATCTTATTTGGAGGCTGTCTCAGAGTAATCTACTATTTCTGGACACTTGTAAGACCATATGACATGTAGAATTAGGCTATTCGACCCATCGAGTCTGCTCTGCCATTGATGCTCTTACTAATCAAGAACATATTAATCTCCGCTTTAAAAATACCCAATGACTTGGCATCCACAGCCGCCTGTGGCAATGAATTCCACAGATTCACTAGCCTCTGACTAAAGAAATTCCACCTCATCTCCATTCTAATGGTGTGTCCTTTAGAGGCTGTGCCCTCTGATCCTAGACTCTCTCACTACGGACACATCCTCTCCACATCCACTGTACCCAGGCCTTTCATTATTTGGTTGTTTTCATGAGCTCCCCTCCTCATCCTTCTAAACTCTAGTGAGTACAGGCCCACAGCCTTCAGATGCTCCTCATACATTAATCCAATCATTCTCGTAAAGATCCACAATATCTCCCTTCTAAAGGTACATCCTTTTAATTTGAGACTATGCCCTCTCTACTTGGGTATGGTTGACCGCGGGAGAAGACGGCAGGGGAAGAGAAAAGACATTCTGGCCTTCCATCACAGTGAGGAGGTGACTGGAGGAGAGTCACTGTGATGGATGTTTCTTTTTGTTTGGTGTAGGTTTATGATTGTGTGTTATTGCATATTTTTATTGCTTATTTTTATTGGTCTTATTGTTAGACTGTGGATAATCTTTCATTTCACTGCACATTTATGTGTATGTGACAAATAAATTGACTATGCTATTGAAATGTATGCAAAAAAAGCATTCCACTGTACCAAGGTACATATGACAATGAAGTCCCATTGAGCCACTGTAGCAATATGCTGAAAGCACTTTCTAAAAGTGTCAGCTGGGACATGGGTTTTAATTTGGTTTAAAATATTCCTAAATATACACAAAAATTGTTTGAATTCTAAACCAAACAAATAGAATTAGAAATAACACGAGGCACAGTGGTGCAGTAGAGTTGCAGCCATACAGCGTCAGAGGCCCGGGTTTGATCCCGATTACTGGTGCTGTCTATATGGAGTGTACATTCTCCTTGTGACCACGTGGGTTTTCTATGGGTCCTCCAATTTCTTCCCACATACCAAAGACGTATAAGTTTGTCGGTTAATTGGCCCTCTATAAATTGTCCCTAGTGTGTAGGGTAGAACGAGTATATGGATGATCGCTGGTCGGCGTGGACTCGGTGGACAGAAGGGCCTGTTTCCATGCTCTATCTCCAATCTAAACTAAACTAATTTAAATTAAAGCAGCGGAAATTTCTCTGTACTGAACAAATATTTTACGCAGCCACCAAAATGTTAAAGTTGCCTGAATGATTCTTGACATGCAGCAAATAAATGCAACGCGTCACATCTGACTGCACTCACATTTTTTTTTTTTAAATCAGGCTATTAAATGGGATTTTTCATTCCCAAGCCATTAATTGTAATAGTCATTAAAATGACTTTGCTTTATTCTGGACATTTCTGAAGTTGTAGTAGATTTCCACAAACTTTGAACAGAGGGGCCAGGTTATTATTGCGAAAAGAATGTCACATGACGAAAGCATGGAATGTGTGTTTCTCCCAGTCGTGAAACACGCCTCCGCAGCCTTGTTTCAGACAAGTTTTGGAGGAATTCAAAGCAGCATATACAGCAGACTTTCAGCAGTGGGGGAAAACTGTGCTAATGAATGTTCTGAGCACAGTGTGGAGAGGAGGAGTCCAGTGACTACACCCCTGATGATCAATGCTGATTGGGAAAGACTGGGGCTGTGGCCACGTTTGCTGCTCAGATTGTACATCAAGGCTGAAAAAGTAACAGACACACAGCTGATGGAAGAAAGCCACGTGAACCTTGGCTTTAACGACTGCTTAAAGAAGACCAAAAGCCACATCTGGACAACTGGAAGTTACTGGAAGTAAGTGGAAAACATTCAAATTCAGATGCAAAAATATTTTTTTAAGTAGTTTAATTAAGATTCTGATTTGAACCTCATCTATATTTAAATGAATCTGTTTAGATTTAGCAAACACTTTAAATAGTTCCACAGAATATCACAAATAAACTTTCCTTTGCGAAATCTTCCAATGTTTAAATCAATACTTTTTGTTGTTTGCAGAAGGGTCTTAATAGTTCACTGATTCAATACATATCAAACTCAGTAAATGACTTTACAAAGTGTAGACATTTCTGTTTGCTGGTCAAATACAGCATCCAGTTTGCAAACAACGCTGTCTACAGATGAACATTCAATTACAATAACAGTATTTTAATTGAAATAATTAATTTGCTGCTGTGTACTGTAAATAAAAGGTAGACATATTGGTCGAGGTATCAAAACTAGCTGTTCTTCTTTCAAATGTACCATTGCACAAACTAAGTTCGGAGCTGACAGGTTTAACATTCCAGATCTAAGCTGTCACACTCAATGGTGTACCACACCCTTGGTAACTATTAATGTGCTGAACTAGCATGTGTTTCAATTTTATGAATTAGAATTAAAAATGCTACAGAAACTAACCAAATTTACTCTGAATCATTTAAGTTGCTATGTAATAAAAAGGAACTGCAGATGCTGGTTTATATCAATAATGGACCACAAAATGCTGGAATAACTCAGTGGGTCAGGCAGCATCTGTGGAGAAAATGGAGTCTGAAGAATGGTCCCGACCCAAAACGTCACCTATCCATGTTCTCCAGAGATGTTGCTTGACCCACTGAGTTACCCCAGCATTTTGTGTCTATCTTTCATTTAAGTTTATTTTTCAAATTGCAGAAAAAGAACCAGAGTAAACTTGTGGGGTTAAGAATAAAACATTAAAAAGCTCAACACATAATGTAATGAACATTGTGGAGGTTATTATGTCTCCAGTCCAGACCAAGGAATGTTTAAGTGTTAAAGTTACCGTAGATCTGATGTAATTAAGTGGTGGCACAATTTCAGACTGCTTAACTGAGTGGAGGGAGACTCGTGTGATCCAAATTTCAGTTCAACATTGTTAATTGCTGACAATTTAGAATGACATTTATTTGTGTGGAGTCATTTCCTAGATTTGACAGGAAAGCCCTTACAGACTTAGTTATGAATAGATTTATATGCTTAATAATAACTAAGATCTTCTGAAGTAGCTTTCACATGACTTGCTAATCCTAAAGGAAGTATGGTTGTGAAACAAGATCTCTAACATACAATAACTTGTTGAGAGACCACAGGACAGTTTGAACAACCCTGACAGCAACAAAATGAATTTAGTTTTGTTTCATAATTTAGTTGAGAGATACAGCATGGAAACTGACCCTTCAGGCCTACTGAGTCCACGCCAACCATCGATCACTAGTTCTATAATAACCCAGCTTTGTATCCTACACCCTAGGGGCAATTTACAGAAAACAATTAACCTACAAACCTGCATGGCTTTGGAATGTGGGAGAAAACCCACCAATTGATGTTACAGTGTCGTTTGTCAAAATTCACAATGACATAGAAGGGAGTCATTTGACCCTTCGGGTCTGTGCTGGCTCACAGACTAATCCCATTCTCCCACTTATTTCCCTATAAGCCATGAGGCTGAGTGAACTACAAAGTTGGTAAGAAGGGAATGTTCTCCTGTGTACTCTAGTGGTCCATTGGTTTCATAAAGGATATCATGTTGGCAAGAGTTAAATTACTGAATACTTAATTTAGGTGCTCGGACTAATAAGAAGTTTTTTAAAAGATCTTTCACTGGGCAGCACAGTGACACAGCTGGTAGAGCCATTGCTTCACATTTCCAGTGCCCCAGGTTCAATCCTTGCCTCTGGTGCTATGTGTGAGAGGTTTGTACCATCTTTGTACGTTCTCCCTTTGTGACCACGTGGGTTTTCTCTGGGTGCTCCTGTTTACTCCCACATTCCAAAGTCGTCCAGGTTGGTGGTGCAATAACATAGAACTATTGTAAAGGTGATCGATGTTCGGCACGGATGTACTAACTCTACACAGACAGCACCCGTAGTCAGGATCAAACCAAGGTCTCTGGGACTGTGAGGCTCAGCTCCACGACTGTGCCACCAATCCACACTGACTGACTGAGGTCAGCTGATAAGAAAGTCAAGGATCCAATTTCACAGAGGCCCAGGTCTCGGAGTTCGGTGATGAGTTTGGATGAGAGTGTTGAAGACCAAGCTTCAGGTGATGAACAGCTTGTGTGTGCCTGCTATCCTGACAGTTATTAAAAGTGCACTCATACTTGTTATGTACTACAACCAATGTATTTGTTTACTGCATGAGTAACTCAGCTTGTTTGTTGACTTAGAACTTAGCCCAAAAATGGGAGTGTCCATCAGCAACAAAGTCTCTGCAGAATTGGATGAATTTCAGACATTTACTCTGTATTCTGGCACATGACCTTAATAAGTTGAGATCTGAAACTCACAACTCCTAGTTCAAAAAGCTCAAAGCTACAATTTTGTAGATGTTCTCAATAGCTGCTTCTGTAACACACATGCATTTTTAAAAATCTGCCTCTTCTTTTAAGACTTGCATCTGAATTAACAATACAATCAGAAAACCAACAATAATATAAACTTTGCATCGGAAAAGGTCTTAGCGTTGTTAAGACTCAAAATGAGCTGTTTAGTGGGCAAGTTTCCAAACACCTGGACTATTCAACTGAAGGCCTTAGTTACATTCCCACCATAGCAAATCGGGAATTTAATTTCAAGTAACGTGGAACTAAAAGCCAGCAGGAGTGAAACATAGGGATTGTTGCCAAAAACCAAACTCGGTCAGTGTTGTCCTTCAGGGAATAAAATCAACCATTGGGGAAGGTGTCATTTTCTTCATTTATTGTAGTTTAATCTTTCATAGTTTACATGGATTGGCCTGCAAAACCCACAGGATCACACAGCTCCCCAATATTCGCTATTATTTTATTTGTCTGCAGAAATTATGTGTTTTTAGATTTTTAGTTTTAGGTTTAGAGATACAACGTGGAAACAGGCCCTTCGGCCCACCGAGTCCGTGCCGAACGATCACCAGTTCTTGAGGCAGTTTAGAAAACCATCGTTGATAGGATTTGTCAATGTGAATCAGAGACTACCAGAGCAGCTTTTATACAACATTGCCGTTCCTGTCTGGCAAACAACAAAAATACCCCAAAGGCTGGCACAGTGGCACAGCAGTAAAGCTGCTGCCACACAGAGCCAGAGACCTGGGTTCAACCCTGAGCTTGGGTGCTATCTGTATGGAGTTCGTACTGTAACCACATGGGATTTCTCCGAGTGCTCCGGATTCCTCCCACACTCCAAAGACTTGTAGGTTTGTAGTTCAATTGGCTTCTGTAAATTGCCCCTAGTGTGTAGGATGCAAAAGTCGAATAACATAGAACTAGTATACAGGTGATCAATGGTCGGCACAGACTCAGTGGGCCGATGGCCTGTTTCCACTCAGTGTCTCTAAATTAAACTAAACTAAACCAGGCCATGGAAACATTGTTTCACAGTTCCTCATGCTTCCAGACAGCCAAATGAAAAGGAACATTCTGAAATAAATTTTCCAATTTGCAAGCAGCTGTTTGATCTAAATGGAGCAGAAAACTTTCTTTGAAGTCATGGAAAAAAAAAGTTCAATTTAAAATCCTTGTATGGAAAATCCCTGAAGCTGTTTTACATTTTTAGTTCATGGTGTATGATAAATTGGTTCAGCTATGGGGATTATTACTCAATGTAGCATTTCATAACTGGGTAGTAACAAATCTCAACGGCATAACTGATGCAGCCTTTGTCATTAGCAGCCTCTTCAATAAATTTGGACTTTATCATATCATATCATATCATATATATACAGCCGGAAACAGGCCTTTTCGGCCCACCAAGTCCGTGCCGCCCAGCGATCCCCGTACATCAACACTATCCTACACCCACTAGGGACAATTTTTACATTTTACCCAGCCAATTAACCTACATACCTGTACGTCTTTGGAGTGTGGGAGGAAACCGAAGATCTCGGAGAAAACCCACGCAGGTCACGGGGAGAACGTACAAACTCCTTACAGTGCAGCACCCGTAGTCAGGATCGAACCTGAGTCTCCGGCGCTGCATTCGCTGTAAAGCAGCAACTCTACCGCTGCGCTACCGTGCCGCCCAACTTTAGATAGAGGTACAGTGTTTAAACAGGCTCTTTGGCCCACTAAGTCCACGGAAACCAGCGATCACCACACTAGCACTATCCTACACACTAGAGACAATTTACAATTTTTACTTAAGCCAAATAACCTACAAACCTGCATGTCTTTGGAGCGTGGGAGGAAAGCGGAGCACCCGGTCACAAGGAGAAGCTCAGTACAGACAGCACCCATAGTCAGGATCAAACCAGAGTCCTTGGCAGCAATTCTACTGCTGCGCCACTGTACCACCCTATGGGCTGAATATTGATGGATCAAATGGCCTAATTCTGCCCTATCTCTTATGGCCTTTGATAATGTAATCTACATAAATGATCTGGATGTCAACGTACAGGGCATGATCAGCAAGTTTGCAGATGACACAAAGGTAGGGGGGGTGGTGAATAGCGAAGAAAGGATCTGCAAGCTGCAGGAAGATATAGATGAGATGGTCAGACGGGCGGAGCAGTGGCAGATGGAATTTAATCCTGAAAAGTGCGAGGTGATGCACTTTGGCAGAAATAACTTGGAGAGGGAGTACACCATGAATGGAAGGACCCTAGGGAAGACAGGGGTACAGAGGGACCTTGGAGTACAGGTACACAAGTCCTTGAAGGCAGCAGGACAGGTGGATAGGGTGGTTAAAAAGGCATATGGGTTACTGGCCTTCATTAGCCGGGGCATCGAATATAAAAGTAGGGGGGTAATAATGGAAATGTACAGAACACTGGTGAGGCCACAGCTGGAGTATTGTGTACAGTTCTGGTCACTACATTATAGAAAGGATGTGATAGCTTTGGAGAGGGTGCAGAGGAGATTCACCAGGATGCTGCCAGGGATGAAGGGCCTTGGCTATGAGGAGAGACTGGGCAGACTGGGGTTGTTTTCCCTGGAGCAGAAAAGGCTGAGAGGGGACATGATCGAGGTGTACAAGATCATGAGGGGCATGGATAAGGTAGATGGCGGGGAACTTCTTCCACTGGTGGAAGGTTCAACAACGAGGGGACATAGATACAGGGTAAGGGGAGGGAGGTTTCGGGGGGATGTGAGAAAGAACTTTTTCACCCAGAGGGTGGTTGGAGTCTGGAACTCACTGCCTGGGGTGGTGGTGGAGGCGGGAACACTCACAACGTTTAAGAGGCATTTGGATGGGCACTTGAAATGCTACAACATTCAGGGCTACGGTCCAAATGCGGGAAAATGGGATTAAAATTAGACTGTGTTTGGTAACGGGCGGCGCGGACACGATGGGCCGAAGGGCCTCTTTCTGTGCTGTAGGACTCTATGACTCTCTATGAATGCTCATACAGAGACACAGGGTCATACAGCGTGGAAACAGGCTCTTCAGCCCAACTTGCCCACACCGACCAACGTGCCCCATCTACACTAGTCCCACCTGCCTACTTTTGGCCCATATCCCTCTAAACCTATCCGATCCATGTACCTGTCTGAACGTTTTTTGAACATTGAGATAGTACCTGCCTCAACAACCTCCTCTGGCAGCTCGTTCCACACACCCACCACCCTTTGTGTAAAAAAGTGACCCCTCAGGTTCCTATTAAATCTTTTCCCCCTCCCACCTTAAAAGTACATTATCACTTTTATGATTTCACACTGATACTGACATTTAATCTTCACTGGATCACATATCGTTTTCAATAACCTGAAAACTACATTGCGAATTCAGGCAAAATGATCTTAATATATCTCCAATTTCCGGCAAATGTAGGAACAAGTAACTGCAGATACTGGTTTACAAAAAAAGACACAAAGTGCTGGAGTTACCTGAAGAAGGGTCCCAACCTGAAATGTCACCTATCCATGTTCTCCATAGATGCTGCCTGCCCTGCTGAGCTACTCCAGCACTTTGTGTTTTTATGTTTAAAATGCAGGCTGCGGGAAGTAAGCCCAAAGGCAGTATATTTTGGTTCAGCATATTACATTCACGCTAATGTCAACCAGCACTTTTTTGTAGGCACAAAACAGCAAAAAGCCTTTTATAAATCTAAACACGACCGCCTGGCAATTACTTTCAATGACAATTGATACCTTGTTCAATTAAACTGCTAAGGCTACAGTATTCAAGACCATGGCTGTTAAATCTCACCACTGTTTGCTAAAAATATAGTGAAAACTTGATAGGATTATTCAATCTGAATTCTGAAAGAGTTGTACCTGCGCACTACAAGACATATAATGCTGATTGGGGGGATAAAACAGCTGGATAATTTGGCATCTCCAACACAATCATGATACAATCACTGCACATCTTGTATATGTATGTGACAAATAAAGTGGACTTGACTTGACTTTCTTAGCCCAAGGTTGCACATTTTTATCTGCACTTCTCTGTAGCTGCAGCATTATATTCTGTAGTTACCATGATCTGCAGATGCTGGTTTACAAAAAAAATCACAAAGTTCTGGAGTAACACAGCGGGTCACACAGCATCTCCAGCATCTTTGTGTCTTTTTTTACATTATAATCTGTTTCAATCTATGGTATAATTGCACTCGGGTAGGGTATGATTTGCCTTCAAAGCATGAAAAATTAAAGTTTTTCACTGTATCTCAGTACCCATCACAATGACAAACCTATACTATACCTATACCTATATACCTATACCTATACTATACCTATACCGTCTACTCACCCACACCCCGATCCGTGACCATATCACCCCCGTCCTTTACAAACTCCACTGGCTCCCCATCCCCCAGAGAATCCAGTACAAAATCCTCCTCATGATCTACAAAGCCCTCCATAACTTGGTCCCATCCTACCTGACCGACCTCCTCCACAGGCACACTCCCACCTGCACCCTCCGATCTGCTGCTGCCAATCTCCTATCCACCCACATCCGGACCAAACTCAGATCCTGGGGGGACAGGGCTTTCTCCATCGCTGCTCCCACCCTATGGAACTCACTACCCCAAACCGTCAGAGACTCCTCCTCACTCACCACATTCAAAACATCACTGAAGTCTCACCTGTTCAGTACTGCCTTCAACCACTGAAGGTCACCTCACCTTCTGTCTCCTTTCTCTGTTCGTTTACTTATTTATCTATTTATTCACTTCCCTATGTTCTTTAAATCCCTGTAAAGCGTCTTTGAGTATATGAAAAGCGCTATATAAATGTAATGCATTATTATTATTATTATTATTATACCTTTTACATCATCTCCCTATAGCTCAGGCCCTCCAGTCCTGGCAACATCCTTGTAAATCTTCTCTGCACCATTTTTAGCTTAACAATATCTTTCCTATAACAGGGTGACCCAAACTAAACACAATACTCTAAATGTGGCATCACTGATGCCTTGTACAACTGGAACATAACCTCCCAACTTTTATACTCAATATTCTTGCCAATGAAGGCCAAAGTGCCAAAAGCCTTCTTAACTACCCTATTTACCTGTAACACAACTTTCAAGGTAAAACACATTCCTTGTTCTTATTTCGTATCATCCCGAACATAATATCCTGCCTCCGGATCTGACTGGAGAATTATTTTCTCTCAGGTTCTAACTTCAGCATAAATCATTGTAGCTCCTTCAAACTTGCAGCCAGTTCTCCCAAAGCCTTAATCGAGAACATAAACCAGTTTTTACATTTGGGCAGCATCATCGGAGACCCACGCCACTCTGGCCATGCTCTCATTCCACTCCTGCCATCGGGAAGAAGGTATAGGAGCCTGAAAACTGTAACATCCAGGTTCAGGAACAGCTTCTCCTTACAATCATCAGGCTATTAAACACTACAAACTCCACCTAAACTATGTACTATGAACTGCACTTGGGACCATGCTTTGCATTTGTTTTTGCACTATATTGTGTTTGGTGTTTTTTTTTAACTCCTTTTTGTTATATATTATGGTATCTACTGAGTACTATGTTTACATATCTGTTGTGTTGCTGCAAATAAGAATGTCATTGTTCCATTTAGGGCAGCACAGTGGCGCAGTAACGCAGAGACCCAGATTCGATTCTGACTATGGGTACTGTCTATAAGGAGTTTGTATGTTCTCTCTGCGACCGCATGGGCTTTTTCCGGGTGCTCCGGTTTCCTCCCACATCCCAAAGACGTGCAGGTTTGCAGGTTAATTGGTTTCTGTAAATTGTCCCTAGTGTGCAGGATAGAACTAATGTACAGGTGATCATTGGTCAGCGCGGACTCAGTGGGCCGAAGGGCCTGTTTCCACACTGAACCTAGTGTAATCAAGGCAGTTCGTAGTTCAATAGCCTGGTATTGCCGTTGGGAAGAAACTAAAACTAAAAACTATTTGACAATAAAACATTGTTGACTTGACAACTCGTATATCATGTGCCTGCATCTCAAAGGAGAATAGAAATTTAGGCTGGCCTGGATCTTGTGATCCTTGGAAATAAAGTGACAGTCCTCGCCACAGACCTCAAATAAAGCTGACCATAAAGATTGAGCAAGCTGCATGGAGTGGGCTTCCTGTTGCTGGTATCTTTTACTGTCAGGCATCCGCTCTCAAAGGTCATTGACATTTAGCTACAGGGATAGCATCAAGCAGGTTAGGCAGCCAGTCACAATAAAGCATTCCCGACAAATAGAAAGCCAGAAAATAAAATACAATTTTGTTAGATATGTATATGACAAAATGTCTGTGGTCTGATAAGTTGGCTGATGACACGGTTAATTGGCAGAGTGGTAGATAGCAAAGAAGGTTACGAAAGGATACAATAAGTCATAGATCAGATGGAAAGATGGGTGGAGAAGTGGCAGATGGAATTTAATCCAGACAAGTGTTTAGCAATGCACCTTGCATTGTGTAATACTGTCAAAACATGTACATTAAGTGGCAGGTACTTTGCAGCCCAAGAATCCTCTCTATAAAGTTGATATACAGAAGTACCATTGGGCGCAAGTTCAGGGTAAGGAATTTAAGAAATCGAGGACAGGGGTGTAAAACGATAGGAACAACATTTAATAGGAACCTGATGGGCAATGTTTTCACACAAAGGGAGGTGGGTATATGGAATGAGCTGCAATAGTAGGTAATAGAGGCAGGTACTATTACAGCACTTGAAAGGCACTTGGACAGGTACATGGAGAGGAATGATTTAGGGGATATGGGCCAAATGTGGGCTAGTGGGACTAATGAGCTTAGATGAGGCATCTTGGATGGCATGGGTGAGATGTTGTATGACTTTATGACTCTAAAACTGCTGAAATGAAAATATCAGAAACACTTCTTAACATCGATAAAAATAATTGAAATACTTTGAGCTGTAAATAATTTATCTGATGGAAGAACTGCCTGCACATGTAAAACGAGTTGATTAACACCACATTGGTTATTAAACAGTAATTGTGCAAAAAAATTATTTACACCTAATGTTGCATAACAATGTACTCAGGTTACTTTACAGCATGAGCAGGTCACAAATATATCAAGTTGTCCACAGATCAATGACTTGTGGATAAGAATGTGAAAGGGGATACTACGAGGAAGATGGGCAATTGTTGATCACATTTTCAGGATTTCCGTGTTTAAATATGCAGGTGGGAATTCCAGAAGTTGTAAAAGCGGCAACTGCTGACAGTGTCACCGTCAATAACAACTGCAAAATCCATGCCTTGGCCACACGCAATGAGATTACACACATCAGCAGAAACCTCACAGGTTACCAAGAAGACCTAATATCTGTGCCATTGATGAAACATCTGGGTGGACATAATAGGGTAGCATAGTGGAGCAGTGGTAGAGCTGCAATCTCACAGCGTCAGAGACCCGGGTTCAATCTTGACTGCGGGAGCTATTTGTGCCGAGTTTGTACGTTCTCCTTGTGACTGCGTGTGATTTCTCCGGGTGCTCCGGTTTCCTCCCACGTTACAAAGACGTGCAGTTTTGTAGGTTAATTGGCTCTGTAAATTGTCTCTAGGGTGTAAGATAGAACTAGTATATGGGTGATCATTGGTCAGCCTGGTCTTGGTGGGCTGAATGACCTGTTTCCACCGTGACTCTAAACTAAACTCAGCAGGGTTCCTGTGACAAACTCCACACTAAAGGAGAGAGGAGAATGGTCAGTTGAGCGTTTGGACAGCTGCAACAGAGATTGTGAGGGCCAAACACAGCCTTGCAAATGCAGAGAACAAGTTCTCAGTCAGGTATTGAAATTAGTTAGCTAGTTAGTTAATTTAATTTATTGTCATGTGAACCGAGGTACAGTGAAAAGCTTTATGTTGCGTGCTCTTCAGTCAGCTGAAAGATTATACATGATTACAATCAAGCTATCCACAGTGTACAGATATACATATTGACTCAACAAACAAAATGTTGAAGGTCATAGGATGGGTCATTTGCTGTTTTCTTGCCTTCCTGCCCACTGTTATAATGCTGGATGCCAGTTACATACTGATTACTCCTGACATCCTGTGTTACCATATCGATTTAATGAAAACAGTGCCAGATCATGTAATTGCCCAAATTGACTACAATGCCTAAAAAGGCTAGTGACACATGGTCAGTGGAACAGATTGATTTCCCACCACTGCCTGACTCACTGCCTGACCCACATGCCTGACCCACATGCACATGCCGGGGAGGGAGGGAATTGCATATTCAGAATAGAAAATGTTCTTGAGCCTTTAGTTTCAAATGGTATCCCAGTGATTATAAACCATTAGTAGGGTGATGGTGTCAGTTAGCACAGGAACAGACCCTTTGGCCCACCCTGCCCATGCCATCAAGACTCCATCTATACTGATCCCATTTATCAGCGCTTGGCCTGTATCATTGCCTTGGTGATTCAAGTGCTCATCAAAACACTTCTTAGATGTTGTGAGTGTCTCTGCCTTCAACACCAGCTCACTCAGTGTGCTCCAAAATACAGACATAGCTCCCTGCAAATTCCGCTCCAAAAATACCATTGAATATATTTTGGCTGTAAAAAGATTTTTTTTTAACGGATCTGACATGAACTTGTCTCCCTTCTTTTCCATTAATTTCCCTGCCTTTAATCAATTCCCTCAGATTTTGTCCTCTTTTTAAACTGGGAGAAAACACCACTGAAGGACAGAAGAGCAACGAACTAACATTATAACATAACTAGACCAAGTGGACCCGTTGAGTCCAAACCTCTCCTGCATTGGTGCAGCACCCTCTCCTCCCCTCTTCTCCCCCTCCCCTCCCCTCCTCCCTTTCTCCTCCCCCTCCCTCCCCCTCCCTCCCCCCCTTTCCCCTCCCCCTCCCTCCCACTCCCCTCCCCCTCCCCTCCCTCTCCCCTCCCCCTCCCTCCCATCCCCTCCCCCTCCCCTCCCTTTCACCCCCCCATTTCCCCTCCCCTCCCCTCCCCCTCCCCTCCCCCCCTCCCTCCCTCCCCCACCCCATCCCCTCCCCTTCACCTCCCCCCCATTCCCCTCCCCTCCCCCTTTCCCCTCCCCCTTTCCCCTCCCCCCCTCCCTTTATCTGTACACTGTGGACGGCTTGATTGTAATCATGTATAGCTCTTTTTTGACTTGATAACATGCAAACAAAGGTTTTTCACTGTACTTCACTGTACGTGACAATAATAAACTGAACTCCTGGAGTGTCCAAACATATGTCTTCATTAGGAGCACAGACATTGAAACATTTATTAAATGCCCTGGAGTGGTCCTCATCCTTGATAGTATTTGTGCTCATGGTTAGCACAGACAAGGTTTAGAGAGATAGACACAAAGTGCTAGAGTACCTCAGCAGGTCAGGCAGCATCCCTGGAGAAAATGGTGGTGAAAAATGCTGGGGCTGTTGTGGAAACCCTGTGGTAAGCAGTTCCAGGTATACTGTTGCCCTTTAAAAGTAAAGGCAAACTTCGTACTGGTCCTCCCGCCGCAGCGGAATGGACCAAAACCCATTTGAAATATCCAGCACCGTGAACGTGGTCGCGGATGCTGGGATACTTCCTATGAGGTCGGCAACTGCTGCCACCATGGGTGCGCAGGCGGGGATATTACTGTTGAGGACCCGGTAGTCCACCGTGGCCCTCCATGAGTTATCCGGTTTCCTAACCGGCCACAATGGAGAGTTTACGTGTGTGGCTATCAGCCTCAGCACACCCTGCTGCACCAGTGAAGATATGGCTATCTCCAAATCGGGTTCTGCCTCCTTGGGGAAATTGTACTGCCTTTGGGGTCTGGTCATGGGGTCCCCGTCTATGCTGACCTCGAACCCCACTACCCTACCACAATCGTGTTTGTGGGTCGCCAACGCGTTCAGGTTGCTCCCCACACACTCTTGTAGTTCGGCCGGGACCTCCGCCACCATGCACTCGAGGTCGTAACCCTCGGGCGGCTTCATGGTGCATAGAGTCCCTTTCCCCTCCTTTCCCCCTAATCACCATTATCTCACCCTTACCGCCCTTGTCCACCCAAAGGCAGTGGTTCCGTAAGTCCATAAGGATCCCATGGCTTACCAAAAAATCGGATCCAATGATCCCCTTTCCACCCCCTTCTGTCCACTTCATCAGGATACACTCCCATGTGGTATGGAATGCCCCCAAATGAACGGACAGCGGGATGGAACGCGCGCCAGCCTGTTCCTTCCCTGTGAACCCCGCCAGTGTGAAAGGGACCCCAGTGGACAGGGGAGAGTCAAAGGGTTCCTCTGTGTGGACCACGGTGCATGAAGCCCCCGTGTCCAACAGATAATTGCCCCTTTGCCTCTCCACTACCATCTCCACAAGCGGCCTCTTCCACGCATCGTAGCGGAGAGGACACAGATAGGCAGGCTGCGTGGGCTGATGTCATTGGGGAATGTCCAGTGCCCCCCCCCCCGCACCCGGGGAGCTGGTAGCGACTGCCACCTTCCCCTGTGCGGCCATGAGGGACCGCATCACCTCGATCATCGTTTCGATAATCTCGGGCTTAACTGGGACATCGGCGCGCAGGGTGGTGCCAACCCTATCTTCCTTGGTGTGGACCCTGCAATCCTTCCGCCAGTGCCCCACCTTACCGCACCTGAAACACTTGGACTGCGCGGTAGGGTTACCCTCCTGTCGCCACCACTTTTGGGCCAGTGCAGTAGCCTCCGCTACGTACACCTTCCCTTTTACTAGTCGGGTAGACGTACTCCGGGTGTTACTATACCTTACCGTGAGACGGTCCAAAACCGCCTCCTCTGTACTATTTGTGGGATCAAACCAGGCTTTCGCCTGCTCCCTGACGGCTGCCAGGCTGTTTGACACCAAACATCGGAGCCACTGGGCTCTCCCATTCCCGACCCGGACATCCCACGCGGGGACGTGCGAGCAGCTGCTCTGATACACTGTCCACAGTCGCGCCGCAAAAACCCTTGGGGGTTCTCCCTCCATCTGGAGGGTCTTCCCTAATCGGGCAAATGGACCCTCATCGCCCATCCCCAAGACTTCCAGGACCTCGTCCCGCAGGAGATCGTAGGTCCTGGTCCCTCTTTTACTCTCATCTGAGAGGCATTGGAGGATCGAGCTGTCCAGGGAGAACAGCAACAATTTTGCCCGTTCTCCCTCGTCGCAACCGTTGATTGCGGCAGTTTGCTCTATCTCCCTGAAATGCAATGAAGGGTCCCCTGATTCGGACAATTTTGCTACATGCCCGATCATGGCTCTTAACTGCTGGGAGCTGTGGGGCACCACGATCTCACTCTGAATAGGTCCGGCGTCCCCATTCTGCATGGTGGGTCCCCGTCTGGTTTCCAGGACCGGGCACATGGACGCCGGTGCCGAGTCCTCAACCGGGAGCTCCTCTCTCTCTCTCTCTCTCTCCCCTACACTACCCCTTTTCCAGGATGCCTCGTAGCTAGGAGGATCGCGGAGTCTGGGGGCTGAAGCCACCATGGTCTTTCTAGGGACCGGAACCGGGACCTTCGCACCCGCTAGTGACTGGCCCGCGGGGGGGTTCATCAAACAGACCAGCCCGCTTGCTTTATTTAAAGCACCCCGCAGACCCTCTATCTCCTGCAGGCAGGCCCCGTGGTCGGCCCCTTCCGACCTGTCCTCCAAAACCATCTTATAGGCTGCCCTAACTCCCTTAAGGTTCTCTTCCTGGGTCTCCAGCTGGTGGCTCAGGGAAGCGCACTGCTCCCGGAGCCTGCCCTCACTGAGCATAGCCTCAGTGATCTGACACTCCATCAGCTCTACCCTGGCTTCGTGGCGGTTGGTCACGACCCGGCGCTCCTTGTTTAAAGAGTCCAGCGCCTCAATCAATTGGTTCCCACCCGCAGCCTTCTCCTCTACCTCCTCCTGAAGGTCCCTGAACTGGGCTGCCTGTGCCACAATCACGCGGTCCAAAAGCCGGACCTGCTTTTTATAGCAGGTCAGCCAGACCGCCTTTTCTACAGCTTTCTTGTGGGCTTTACTGGCCGTCCACCAGATCGCTGCATCCAGTGGGCGCTTGTCCTCTAACAAACCACACATCCATTGTTTGGTGATATTCACCTTGCTAAAAACATAGTCCGCAATGCGCTCGTCCATTACATCCCTAGTTTTAAAATCTTTTTCTGGTACACTATCGTCCTGCTGCCAGTGTCCCATCTGGGTCGCCATTATCTGTAAGGGGTTTTCTGCGCCGAGCTTTCGCCCGACCTAAGGTCCCCGTGCCTTGCTCTGATCCCTTGACCAGGCCGCGCACACTGGTTCCCCGTGAGTGGTTCGACCCACTCACCCCCTACGGTTCTAGACACTGGACTTAGATGCAGGAGCGTTTATAGTGCAGAAAAATTCAACCAGACCAGATTTGAAGACCAGGGTTTAAATGGAAAAGGCTTTTATTGAGCGCTTGGGACTATTGTCCATGAATACTTATACAGTTCTATAAGACATATCTATAAGACACATACCGAATTACATGAATACTTTTGACTATGAATCATAAAACGCACAGTTCTACAAGACATATACATGAATACCTTTTACTCTGAATTCTAAAACGCACAGTTCTACAAGACATATACACGACTGTAAGATGGGGAACGTACGACACATCGCAAAATTGACCAACACATATTCCTTTACACACCCACGTTTATTCAAACCACCCTCCCCTCTACACTAAACTATGTCCAGTATATGCAGGATCGGGGTACATGCTCACCATGGGGCTATTACTGGGGTTACTGGCTGTTCGTGCTGCTTCTCCGCTGCTTTCCGTGAGGGTCGTGCTTGTCCCCTGAGTTTCTTCCTTCCGTTTCTTGCGTTCCTTGCAGGTTTTCTTGCAGTATTTCTTCTCGAGTTGCGTGCCGGTTCCTCTCTCTTGCACTTCGCTTCTTCTTGCCTGTCTTTTCGGCAGTGATCAAGACCCAAAGTGCTGGTGGAACTCAACGGGTCAGGCAGCAAAATCATGTGATGTTGACTTTACTGATTAATGTTGTTCGTTCCATTGACCCCCATTAAGAATGAAAGCTTTTCTGTTCAGCAATGCTTTTAATGCTTTTCTGCTCCTACAAGGCCTGCCTTTCTTGTGATTAGAATTAGATCCCATTTTGATTTTTTGACTAACCCGCTTCAAGCATAAGTGTCTGAATAAAGAAATTCCCCAAAAATTCAGATACACTGACACATATTACACATATCATGTACACGCACACACACACACGCACAAATATGGAGGAAGATTAATTGCTTAGATAAGTTTACCACAAAGTTTAAAAACTAAGTTTGCACCGAAATAAGATGTTGACTTGTATTTCATGTGATTACAAGTTCTATCATGATCTGTCACATCAGTTGAAGTGTGTGGGAAAGAACTGCAGATGCTGGTTTAAATCGAAGGTCTGAAGAAGTGTCTCGACCCGAAACGTCACCCATTCCTTCTCTCCAGAGATGCTGCCTGACCCTCTGAGTTATTCCAGCATTTTGTGTCTACATCAGTTGAAGTACCTGAATTACTTTGCCTGAACTTTTTAAGCAAAATGCTTAGGATTAATAAAATAAAAAGTTAGCACCTGTGACAAACTTGAAAAGTTTGTCTTTACATTGTCCAAGGCAATTGTAAATTCACTGCAAAATGATTGCCACGTTTTGCGTTATTTTATTATTTTCATTTGTCCCACTGTGTACACCATTCAACCAGCTTTCGAAAAGAACAACAGTCTATACATTAGTATAATAGAATCACTTGTGGGTTTTTGGCTGAAACTCCGTGACAGCAGAAAGGAATTAGTCATTGATGTTGGCAGCCACTGTGCTGTGATTTGCAATAAAATCTCTGAAATCTGCTTGCAGAGGCAGAGTGCAAGGGTTTTCAGTGCGTTAGTCACAATGGCTTAGTACAGATGCCTGTGTAGCTAATACACGCCATCTTTATGAAGAATTTCACTTTAGAGGCACAGGCAAGCAGGATACCTTTAAAAAGTTTGGTGCCATCAAGGGGATTCATTGTAAAAGCCGAGGATATTTGAAGAGAAGACAACAACAATTCTGCATATGCAACTCCTGGGTAAGATCTTTCATACTGCATTAGTATTCAACAATAAGGAACAGTTTGAATTGTGATGAAGTATGCTTGCTTGATGCTGTATTTCCTCCGTCAATTCAAAACAAGTGTGTAGAGCATTAATTTAATGAAATGTGTGTTTATTTCATGGTTTTGAACAAACATAACAATATTAAGAATTTCATCACGTTAAATTGATCAATATATTTTTGATATAGATTGCTCTTTGGCCAGTCACATGACTGAACAGTTGTGGCATGGTTAATACTAGTAAATGGATGCTGCTTGATGATCTTTAAAATCTTCTACCTCTCGAATTTCTTGCCAAGATATCTCCCTTGCTTTGTTTTCCCAATCTCTGCAATTTCTGACTGTCAGTGATTTCAACCTCTGCCTTAAATCACCTGGCTTTCCCGCCTCTGAATTCTTTCCTGTTCGCCCTCAATCCCAGCACTCCAAATAAATTATCCTGCTTTTTCTGACAGCCACCCTCTTGACTTCACTATATCACGCTCTTATAACTCTCATGGTGAAAGTGACTGTTTTTTGAATACTTCCATGTATTACCCTCCATGCATTTCTGTTCTTCTCAACATTATAACCTTCTGAGTCCACCTCCTCCCAGAAGCCATAGACATTGTCTATATGGATTTCAACAAGGCCTTTGATAAGGTTCAGCATGGTGGGTTAGATTAAATGATGTGGAAGGTTAGATCACATGGGATCCAATGAGAGCTAGCCAACTAGGTAAAGAATTGGCTTCAAGAAAGGAAGCAGAGGGTGATGGTGGAAGGTTGTTTTAAGAAAGTGGTTTTACGAAGTTAATGGTGGGAGGATGAATGCTTCTGGACGTCCTCAGGACTTTATCCTTGCATCAACCCCCACCTTATTTCTGATTCTCATGCTCTTCCTGTGACATTATTACCACCATTAACCAACTCTACTTCATTACCATTTCTCTCAACCCCTCCTTCATCGCAAACTAGTCAGACAACTTGACAGATATCCAATATTCATGTCCTAGCCACCAACTTCTCTCCCTGGCAACTTCCTAAATTGTTCTGCCTAATTGTTCCCCTCTCTTCCTTTGAGACACATCTTTAAAACCTTTCTAACCCACATTTTCATTGGTTGTCTGACATAACGTCAAACATTGTTTGATAACACTAACAATAACTTTGCTACTCTACTCAATAGATCTATCCCTTGCTAAATTGACTAATTGAGGTGAGTTTTATCTCAAAATCAGTTGTTTTGGGTTGGGTGGGATGTTAAAAAGAATTGAACCCCATCTCCCCCACCAGCACTCCCACTTCCAGTTCTAATGGCGGTGGGATTTTGAATAGCTCACCAATACACTAGGTAGGTTGGTTATTTAAATGATATTGTGAGGCGCCAGTACACAGGAAGAATGATAACTTAAGAACAAAACAGTACAAGAACATGAGGAATAGCAAGCAGGAATAATCCAATCAGCTCTCTGTAGCCTGCTCCATCATTCATAAAATTCTGATCCATTTTCTCTGATACACATAGAGGCCAATCATCTCTTAGTCTCAGCCATGAATATACTCAGAGTCTGAGAATCTACAAAGTAGAATTAAATCTGCCTGAACAGGATTTGGATTAGTTTCGAGATATAGCATGGAAATACAGGCTGGTCCTTCGATCCACCGAGTCCGCGCCGACCAACGATCACCCATAGATTAGTTCTATCCTAAATACTAGGGGCTATTTGCAGAATCTAATTAACCTACAAACCTGCATATATTTGGAATGTGGGAGAACCCAGAGAAAACCCACGCAGTCACAGGAAGAATGTGCAAACGCCTTACAAATGCCACCCACAGTCAGGTTGGAACCTGGGGCGCTGCATTGTAAGGCTGTAACTCTACCTCTGTGCCACTGTGCTATCCCAATTTCACACAGCTGTTGAAGTTTGTAGCTGTTGCTGAGGACAGGATGTGACCATTGAACCACAAACCTGTAACCATTCTCCTTACCAGCTGGGGATAGTTTACCTGCTTCACACACTCTCTCCACACCCCACCCTCAGTGTCCTGATCCCAGCCTCCAATCTCCCCTCTCCATATGACAACCTCTTCTTGATCCAGCTTTTAATCTCCCCTCTGTTTGGTTTCCATGTTTTGGCCTGATTGTAGTTTATACTCTTGCAGTGCTTTGAACGTTGATCTCCGATTTCCACATTTCTGTGTGATCCCATATCTCTTGTTTTTACAAGCTAAAAAAATGTTTGGTTGCTTACCTGAACATCGTCAACTTTTGTGATAAAATACTCTGAAGATTCATAATGCAGTGTGAAGATTTTTCTACATATCCCAGTCCAAACCAAAAACCCTTTATATTGATATTATACTGCCTGGTGCTTGGCAGGGAAAGAGAAAGAATACATAAAGATAGCTGCAGTGTCAATTGAAGGCTGCCAGCATTTGAAGTGTACACATTCTGTGGCTAGACATAGAGTCATACAGCGTGGAAACAGGCCCTTCAACCCAACTTGCCCACACCGACCAACATGCCCCATCTACACTAGTCCCACCTGCCTGCGTTTGGCCTATATCCCTCTAAACCTGCCTTTTCCATGTACCTGTCTAAATATTTCTTAAATGTTGCGATAGTACCTGCCTCAACTACTTCCTCCGGCAGCTTGTTCCAGACACCCACCACTCTTTGTGTAAAAAAAGTTACCCCTCGGGTTCCCACTAAATAGAAATTCTTAAGGGGTTGGAGAGGCTAGATGCGGGAAGATTGTTCCCGATGTTGGGGGAGTCCAGAACCAGGGGTCACAGCTTAAGGATAAGGGGGAAGTCTTTTAGGACCGAGATGAGAAAACATTTCCTCACACAGAGTGGTGTGTCTGTGGAATTCTCTGCCACAGAAGGTAGTTGAGGCCAGTTCATTGGCTATATTTAAGAGGGAGTTAGATGTGGCCCTTTTTGCTAAAGGGATCAGGGGGTATGGAGAGAAGGCAGGTACAGGCTACTGAGCTGAATGATCAGCCATGATCATATTGAATGGCGGTGCAGGCTCGAAGGGCCGAATGGCCTACTCCTGCACCTATTTTCTATGTTTCTATGTTTCTAAATCTTTCTCCCCTCACCTTAAACCTATGTTGTCTGGATTTCGATTCCCCTACTCTGGGCAAAAGACTGCATTTACCTGATCTATTCCTCTCATGATTTTGTACACTTATGTGCACATGTGTCAGCTGATGTGATTCTTCATTGAGAAAACTTTAAGTTTGATTAATTATATTAAAAAAGACACCCAGTGAAGGAGTAACTCATGTTCTCTAGAGATACTGCCTGACCCACTGATTTACTCCAGCACTTTGTGTCTTTCTTTTTGTAAATCAGCATCTGCAGTTCCTTGTTTCTTAAATTATATCATGCAGTTTTATCTAGATAATTGTCAAATACATGTGTTTTTGTCTACAATTTTGCGGCAAATTATATTGCTGCCGCCAGTTATTGTTGATCACCACTAAGCAAATTATGCATGTATATATTGGAAAATTAGATAGGAAAGTTAATGAAGACCCAATTTGTTCCTTCTATCTCGTACCAAATAACTCAAATAAAATATTCATCAGTTGAAATGGGAGGAGAATGGTTTGTTAATTACTTTTGCTGTTATCCAAGGAAGATAACATTGACAATATTATACCAACACAGATAACACTATTACTTGCTGATACATGTCCTGCTTCATCGACAAGTAAAAGGTGGGAGTGGTTCTAGACGTTTCTACATCTGCTCAGTGCTACCATCAGGTAGGCAAGCCACGCCTATGATTTCAGACCTCTGCTATATAGTTATGCCAACAAATATCAACATCCTGGTGACATATAACAAACCAGAGGATACTGTAAGAAACATTCATTTTTTATTCAATTGTACATCTTTGCTACTTTGGATTAAATCCCTCAGGGTAATTTTATTTCAACACACCTTGCACACAATTGTATTTGTATACAAGACATTTATTCTGATGTCCAATCCTAATGTCATAAATTCTCATTCTTGCCCATTAACAGACGCATAAATACATTCAAAGACATAAGAGCTCAAAGTAGTGGAAGGCACCATGTAAGATCACGGGTAAGAAGTTACCTCAGTTCCCCTTTCCCCAACAAATGCTATATCCATTGGTTTCTTGAAGTACACCAACACCTCTACTTCCTTAGAAGGCTTAGGAAGTTCGGCATGTCCGCAACAACTCTCACCAACTTCTACTGATGCACTGTAGAAAACATTCTATCGGGATGCATCACAGCATGGTTTGAGAACAGCTTCATCCAAGACTGAAAGAAATTGCGGAGAATTGTGGAT
Organism: Rhinoraja longicauda; assembly: GCF_053455715.1. NCBI lineage: Eukaryota > Metazoa > Chordata > Chondrichthyes > Rajiformes > Arhynchobatidae > Rhinoraja > Rhinoraja longicauda. The sequence goes on along the minus strand of NC_135962.1, from coordinate 26,811,610 downwards.
GCAGCCCAGACCATCACGCAAACCTGCTTCCCTTTAATTGACTCCATCTACACTTTATGCTGCCTCGGCAAGACCACCAGCATTATCAAGGATGAGTCTCACCCCGGTCACTCCCTCTTCTCCCCTCACCCATCAGGCAAGAGGTACAGGAATGTGAAAATGCATAACTCCAGATTCAGAGACACATTTCTTCCCAGCTGTTATCAAGCAACTGAACCATCCTACCAACAACCAGAAAGCAGTCCTGAGCTACTATCTACCTCATTGAAGACCGTCGGACTGTCATTAACTAGACTTTACCGGGCTTTATCTTGCACTAAATGTTATTCTCTTTATCATGTATCTGTACACTGTGAACAGCTCTATTGTAATCATGTATAGTCTATTCGCTGACTGGTTAGCAAACAACAAAAGCTTTTCACTGTAACTCGGTATACGTGACAATAAACTAAATTAAACTAAACTAATATCCAAAACTTCATTCATCTCCATCTCAGATTAAATATCTGAGCCTTCACTGCTCTTAAGGAGTGAATTCCAAAGATTAATAACCTTCAAGGTTCAAGGTCAGTTTATTGTCACATGTGCCAATTAAGGTACAGTGAAATTCGAATTACCATACAGCCATACTAAAAAACAGCAACAAGACACACAACTACATCAAAGTTAACATAAACACCCACCATAGTGGATTCCCCATATTCCTCACTGTGATGGAAGCCAATAAAGTCTAATCCCCTTCCTCTTTATTCTCCCGCGGTCGGGGCAGTCGAACCATCCGCAGTCGGGGCGATCACAGCACCCGCAGCCGGCGGTTGAAGCTCCCGCGTTGGGACGATCGAAGCTCCCACGTCAGGGCGATCGAAACTCCAGCGGCTTAGAGTCCCCAATGTCGGTCTCTAACCAGAGACCACAGGCTCCGCGATGTTATAGTCCCGCAGGCTCCCACAGTTGGAACTCCAAAGACGACCCCCGACAGGGATCGCGAACTCTGTGATGTTAACGTCCGCAGGCTCCCGCGATGGAGCTCCCGGTCGATCTCCAGCAAAGGCCACCAACTCCACGATGTTAGGCCGCAGTGCGGACAAAGATACGATACGGAAAAAAATCGCATCTCCATCGAGGTAAGAGATGAGAAAAAGGTTTCCCCCAACTCCCCCCCCCTCCCCATAAAACAAGCCAAAGAACACTAAAAACATACATTTAACACATTCAAAACAGACACAATGAAGGAATGGACAGACAGACTGTTGGCGAGGCAGCCATTGCTTCTGGGTGAAGATAGTTATTCTTGTCTCCATCCTGAATGTCATTCAGTTATTTTGAGGTTATGCCCCTCAAGTCTAGAGTCCCCAGCCAGGGGAAACATCATCCTGCATTTAGTCTGTAAAACTCCATGAGAATGTTGCAGTGAGATCACTTTTCATTCGTCTGCACTCTGAAAATTACAGGCCCAATCAGCCTCACCCTCCTAATTGGAAACACTGACAGCCAAGCAATTAATTTGATGACTAGAGCCAGGATTTTGCCATAAGTGCCATAAGTGCATTTTCATGCCTTTTTTGGTGATTTATGCAAGATAATGCCTTTTTCACGATCGAGTGCCTAAATTGGCCTTTTTTTGCCATGTTAACGTAACTTACAGAAAGTTTCCACCACCGGGGCGAAACTGGGGGCGCCACCATCGGTCGTTCATTCGTGGGTAGTGGACGAGGCCCCAGTCTTTTGTAGTCAGGCTGTAAGTGGGTGTTAAGTGGTGATTGGAGTGGGGAAGGGTCCAGTCTTTTCAAACTGGAGTCAGGCTGTGAGTAGGTGTGAAGTGTTAGAGGGAGAGGGGGTACCAGGGTTAAGTTTTTGTTTATTGAACCTGCAGTAGAACTCATTCAGGTCGTTGGTCAGCTGATGATTGTCCAAGGAGCAGGGGGGTTTCCTCTTGTCGCTTGTGATTTCTTGCAAGCCCTTCCAAACTGAAGAAGAGTCATTAGCTGAGAACTTGCTCCTCAACTTCTCAGAGTACCTTTCCTTGGCAGCTCTGATTCCTCTTCTCAGCTTGTACTTGGCCTGTCTGTAGAGGTCTGCATCCCCGCTCCTGTAGGATCTACCCCTGCAAGTGTCAAAATGCCTAAAGTCAAGCCAACGCCTTATAAAAAACAGAACGATTTGGTGAGAGTATACGGGAGTGATATATTCACTACAGACAACTGTGTGCTGTTTTGCAAAGCATGTGAGAAAGCAGTGAATCATGAGAAGAAATATTTCGTCTCCCAGCATGTACAGACAGCCAAACACAAGTCGGCGGCAGAGAAACTGAAGGCGGGAAATATGCAAGCTTGTCTCCTCACTACATTTACTGCTGGCTCCAGTCACAACTTTGAGTTTTTGAGTGATCTGTGCAAGGCATTCATTGATGCTGGAATTCCACTGTGGAAATTGGAAAACAAATCTCTGAGGTGTTTTAGAGAAATACACACAAAGGAACATATACCGAGCAAGTTATCATTATGGAAAAATTATGTTGACAGCAACTTCAACATTATTGTGCAGAAAATTAGAGATGAAGTTGCATGCAACAAAATATGGATCTCAATAGATGAGACAACCGATGCTGTGGGGAGACATGTTGCCAATGTGGTCATTGGTACACTGGAGGCAGGTTAACCATCAAAGGAGTACTTGTTGACATCGGAAGTATTGGAGAAGTCAAACAGCTCAACTATTGCTCAGTTGTTTACATCTTCACTTGCTGTACTTTGGCCAAGAAGGTATAAAACACGAGAATGTTCTTCTGTTTGTGACTGATGCAGCTCCGTACATGAAAAAAGCTGCTCGTGCTCTTAAAATGTTCATGAAAATGTACATGAAAAGAGCTGCTTGTGCTTTTAAAATTCCCCAAAATGTTCCATTTGACATGCTTAGCTCACGGACTCTATAGAATTGCCGAGCACATACTTAACTTGTTTCCAAATGTTGATCGCCTAGTTTCCAATGTCAAGAAAATCTTCCTCAAAGCAGTTGTTCAAGGAAATGACACACAAGATTCCTCTACCTCCTCAGCCCGTTTGGATGAGGTGGGGTACATGGCTCTCTGTGGTACTCTACTATGCTGCAAATTTTGAAAAGATAAAATAAATCGTCAATTGTTTTGAAGAAGAATCTGCTGCAGTCAGGATCGTCAGTGAAATCATGCAGAAAAAGTCCCTCCATTGAGATCTTGTGTTTATTGCTTCCAATTTTGCAAACTTCCCACAAGCATCACTTCACTTGAGAAACGTGGCAAAACATTAGTGAATAACTTACAGGTTTTCAACAAAGTTACTGACGATATTTGTAAAGATCCTGGCGATGTACGTAAAGACGTACAAGGAAAATGGGAGAGAGTGATTTTAGGTAACAAAGATCTTGAAGAAATACAAAACATAGCTAAAGTTCTCAAAGGTAGTTGTTATGCACAAGATATCGACATGAATATAGAGTCTGTAGTTTGTTTCGGGTATGCACCAGTGACCTCAGCTGGGGTAAAAAGAGGTTTTTCATAACTGAAGCATATTCTGTCTGACGGACGGCATAGTTTAACACCAGATAATTTGAAAAAATTGCTAGTAATTATGTGCAGCCAGCCAACTTTAGTCATTTAATGTAGGATACCTTTATATTATCATTTTTAACCATATTTCGATGGTGGAAATACATGCCTTTTTATGCCTTTTTTTGTCAATAAATGCCTTTTTCATGCCTTTTTTGTAATTTTATTAGTCCTATTTGCCTGCCTATTTCAGAGATTTTTCGCACCTAAACATCCTGGCTTTATTGATGACCTTTTGTTGCACTCTCCCAAGTATATTCCTCTTTAAGTAGAGAGATGACACTTAATTGCCGGTGCTGTCTCACCAGAGCTCTATTTAGTTACAAATACCATCTGCCTTATTGGAGACCTTTGAACAATCTTTAATCGGACTTTCCTGGACATTGTCTTCCTGGATGTTATTCCCTTCATCCTGTATCTCTACACTGTTGACAGCTTGATCGTAATCATATATAGTCTATTTTCTGACTGGATAGCACGCAACAAAACAGTTTTTCACTGTACCTCGGTACACGTGACAATGAACTAAACTAAACTAAATATGAGAAATAAAATGAAAATTCATTAAAAATAGCCGGAAGAGATATATGACACGAAGAGTTTCTGCATATGTATGGTAATATTGCTTGTAGAAACAAAGAATTGTGGATGTTAGTTTATACCATGGACACAAAGTGCTGGAGTAACTTGGGGTATCAGGCAGCATCTCTGGAGGGAACCGATGGGTGACGTTTCAGTTCGGGACCCTTTATACTCCAAGTTACTCCAGCACTTTGTGTCTATCTTTGGTAATATTGATTGTTACGTTGTAAATCCATGCACACTTGGTCCTTGATGCTTGCTGAAATGCTTAAAGCTAAAGAACCCAGCTAGGATTTACATTTGAGCATTGACCACTTCCTGACCACGAGAAAAAGGGACATAAAATAATGGAAATGATTGACAAAGCAAACAGTGTCTTTGCAGAGAGAAACAAGGTATTGTGAACAAATAGACAACCAAGCAATGGGAAGGAGACAATTAGTTAGTCAAGGGTCACAACCAGGGTTCCTTGGAGAGCGGCCCAAATTTGTGTGTTTGGAGAAGGTGAGGAATGTGAGCTTCCAATTTTTGGGTGTGAGAGAAAAAATTGATTGATTTGAAAACGAAAAGGCAGCTTCCCCTTTTCCGGGTCAGGAAAGAAACTCCTAAGGATCTTGATTGAAAAAGACCATAAATATAACTGACATTTTTATGTTGTCACACACATTTCTGTTTGTCAAGTCTTAGCTTCTACACACTTAATGTAAGTGACTGGATTTCATAAGAGCCTGTTAGGTATTAATTACATATTATGCAGCAACTGTTTACAATAACCCAAGTATTTAAAGTTCACTCGTGCTGACTTCATGGAACATAAAACATAGATCAATATACCACAGAACAGGCCTGTACACCCACAATGTTTGGGTCAAACATGATGCCTATCTAAACTGAACTGCCTGCACATGATCCATATCCCTCCATTCCTTGCATATCCATGTGTCTATAATAAAAGGCTCTTAAATGCCACTATCATACCTGCCTCCACCACCACCCCTGGCAGCAGGTTCCAGGCACTTACCACATTCTTGGTAAAAACTTTCCCTGCACATCCCCTTTTGAACTTCGACCCTCTCGCCTTAAAGCTATGCCTACCAGTCTTTGACATTTCCACTCTGAGAAAAAGGTTCTGGCTGTCTACCCTATCTAGGCCTCTCATAATTTTATATACTTGTATCTGTTCTCCCCGCAACCTCTGGCACTCCAGAGAAAACAATCCAAGTCTGTTCAACCTCTCTTTGTAGCTAAATACCGCTTTATCCAGGCAGCACCTTTCTCCACCCAACCCTCTGCACCATTCCTTCACCACATCTAGACTCATTCTAAACAAAAGAGACTATTCAAAAATTCAAGTGGTAATATAATGTATTAACAGTTAATAAGGGAATGTCACAAATATACAATTCTTTATGAATGATTTAAACTAATATTGCCTGCAGTGACTGTTAGAATTATGTCATGTCATAAATGTTTTGCTTTTTAAAAATTGATTTTGCACTCCATCATGGAGTAGACTTAATACTGGATTAAATTTCACAATCTATTAGTCCCACGAGGTTCCTGTATGCTCAGGGGAATTGTCAGCATTTTCCAATGCTGTATTTCTGCCCTGTACTCCCTTTAACAACCAAACGGGAGCAAGGACATACCAAATTTAACACCCAGTCCCTGAAATTAGCTCCCTCACCCCACTCTTCTGCAGAGCCATGAATTTATGAAATATCTTGGTTGTCAAGAAATAGTGAAATCTGGCTTTGACAGAAATACTCTCACTTGTGCAGGAATGAAAAATATAAATCAGACCTCAGTCTTGTGGCTTGATATCCATTTAAACCTGTCAAGCAGCTGTCAGCAACTTATTCCAAGTCTGAAGAGCAGGAAGCTGGAAAAATAAATTAGTAAGCACCAACATCCTGATTCATTGACATGACCATTTCCTCAATATGAGAAGCTGATTTAAAGTTCATTTGGATTATTATCAAATAATAGACACAAAGTGCTGGTGTAACTCAACGAGTCAGGTAGCATCTCTGGAGAAATAGGATGAGTGACATTTTGGGTCGGGACCCTTCTTTAGACTTCTGGTGAAGAGTCCCGACCCGAAACATCACCCAACCTTCCTAATGAGGGAAAATTAAACAAAACTTCATGACGAAAATCCCAAAGTTCACTGCAGATTCATTCAAAATGTTCCTGAGTCATAGCAAGATATTCAAAGCACTTGTCAGCAGAGGAAGAACAGACTGTTGTTCATTGGTGGAAATTAACCAAAGTAACAACAGCAGCATATTCAACATCGAACCATAAACTACTGTGTTACAGAAGTTGACTTTCCTCCTGGTTGTCTGTCTTCACTTCAGTTGTCTGAAGAGGGTTGTCGACCCAAAACGTGACCTATCCATGTCCTTCAGAGGTGCTGCCTGACCTGCTGAGTTACTCCAGCATTTTGTGTCCATTTTCACTTCAGTACGACTACAGGCTTTGAGTTTATTTACCAGAGGTCAACAAACAGTAACAGATTTATCAAGGAAACATAGTCAGTGAGACAACAGAGCAATGACCCTTGGACCCACCAATCCTCGCCGACCATCAGGCACCATTTACACTAATCCTACATTAATCCCATTGTTTTCAATTATCCCTGGTTTTTCATCAATTTGCCCTAGATTCTATCACTCACCCGCAAGCTAGAGGCAATTTACAGTGACCAATTGGCCTTTGAAGCTGCAAGATGCTGGGATGTGGGAGGAACAGGAGCACATGAAGAACACCAATGTGGTCATAGGGAGAACATGCAAACTACATGTCGGCAGCACCTGAGGCCAGAATTGAATCCAAGTCTCTCACACTGTAAGGCAGCAGTTCTACCAGGTGCACCACTGTGCTACCCAGTTCAACAGTTTCATTCTCTCTGTGTGGGAATACTTAGAATCCCAAATAAAACATTTCTCTTGTTTCTCATTTTCCTTTTCCGTTTTTATGCAGAATATTATCACCGCTATGATTCCGCTGTCAAAATTAGCTGGAAGATGTTTGAGTTTTTTAATCTGATTTGGGGCGATTTCTGGCAATATTCTGCAAGGGAGCCCGGTTGAAATGACAAACTGATTGTGTTAGAACAAAATAAGATTTGTGTAGATCTATTGTAAATGGATAATTAGCAGTCAGCACAGACATGGTGAGCTAAGAGAACTGTCTGCAGCTGCATGACTTTGACTCTAAAATATTACAATAGAATAAGACTAGAAGTCATCAGAACAAATTTGGGAGTTAGGTTTTTCTGGAGAAAAGTTAGGAACACTACTATGTGAAAAAGGCGATGGGGGTTTGAAATTATCTTCCAGAATTGTTTTGAATCTGATACTGAACGACTTTGTTTTGAAGAATGGGAGAAGGACAGATATCTAGGATTAGATTACATATCACTCAATGAAGAGGATTATTGGGAATAAATTGCTTACCTGTGCTGCATTCGGGTAATGTTGTTTTCGTCTAAAATTGCATGTTACAGCATGAAAAAATCGGGTCATTTCAAAAATGAAAACCTACAGCTGGAATATTCTTCTGCTGCTGGTGCAGACTTGCACTTAGGTGCAGTCATACCAGTGCTGCTGCAAGCAGATAATATATTTGATTACCTTTCAAAATCCAAGACTCTTTCTAACAAGCTCTTCACATTCTATTTCACAGGCGAACCAAGAATACGTATCATGGCTGCAAAGCAGGAGAACAGATCGAAGAAATGGGCCCTGGTGAAGGAGAAGGTCACTATCCCAGACACGGACAATACCGAGGCCAACCTGGAAAATGCTGAGCCCGAACTCTGTATACGCTGGCTGCAGATCCCGACTGTCGTGAACTACTCAGGCCTGAGGAAGCGACTAGAAAATAGCAGCAATGATTGGATGGTACAGTTCCTGGAACTTGGTGGGCTTGATTTACTACTAGAGGCCCTGGACAGATTGTCCGGGAGAGGGGTGGCAAAGATCACCGATGCACTCCTGCAGCTCACCTGTGTGAAATGTGTGCGGGCTGTGATGAACTCTTCAAAGGGCATCGACTACATCATAAATAACCAGGGCTACATTCGGAAACTTTCACAAGGTATGAAATAAACATGTCTCGTGGACAAAATGTGTAGGAAGGAATTGCAGAAGCTGGTTTATACTGAGGATAGACGCAAAGTGCTGGAGTAACTGCGGATCAGGCAGAATTTATAGAAAAAAAGAATAGGTGACGTTTCAGGTCGGAGCCCTTCTTCAGACGGGAAGATAGAAAAAGCCAGAACAAAAGAGGGCTGCCTCAGGAAGGGTGGTCTCCATAATGGCCCATTGTTGACAGGGGAAGATGTGCTAATGACAGAAGATACAAGGATGCGTACAGTGGAACTAGTAGAACAATTAGGGTGGGGGAGGAGGGGAAGGAATGCAGGAGTTACTTGAATTTAGAGAAATCTATTTTCATACCACTGGGCTGTAAGCTGCACAAGCAAAGTATGAGGTACTGTTCCTCCAACGTGTGCGGGGCCTCACTCTGACAGTGGAGGAGGCCCAGGACAGAAAGGTCAGCATGGGAATGGGAAAGGGAAAGGGAAAGAGGGTGAAAATGTTTGGCATGTTTCCTTTTCACCAGAGATGCTGTCTGACCCGCTGAGTTACTCCAGCATTTTGTGTCTATCTGTCAAAGTCTCTGTGGAGCTTTAATGCACTGTTCCACTGTTAATAATGTTTCCATTATTTTTAAGCCAGGTCTATCCTCAGTGCACCAACAGATTTCACAGGACACAAAGTGCTGGAGTAACTCAGCGAGTCACGCAGCACAGTGGCGCAGCGGTGGAATTGCTGCCTTAGGTTAATTCCCGGAATGGCGGGACTATCATATGTTGAAAGACTGGAGCGACTAGGCTTGTATGCACTGGAATTTAGAAGGATGAGAGGAGATCTTATCGAAACGTATAAGATTATTAAGGGGTTGGACACGTTAGAGGCAGGAAACATGTTCCCAATGTTGGGGGAGTCCAGAACAAGGGGCCACAGTTTAAGAATAAGGGGTAGGCCATTTAGAACTGAGATGAGGAAAAACTTTTTCTGTCAGAGAGTTGTGAATCTGTGGAATTCTCTGCCTCAGAAGGCAGTGGAGGCCAATTCTCTAAATGCATTCAAGAGAGAGCTGGATAGAGCTCTTAAGGATAGCGGAGTCAGGGGGTATGGGGAGAAGGCAGGAACGGGGTACTGATTGAGAATGATGAACCATGATCACATTAAATGGCGGTGCTGGCTCGAAGGGCCGAATGGCCTCCTCCTGCACCTATTGTCTTTTGTCTATTGTCTATTAGAGCAGCAATGACCCGTGTTCGATCCTGACTAATGGTACTGTCTGTTCGGACTAAGCACGTTCTCCCTGTGACCACGTGGGTTTCCTTCGGGTGCTCCGGTCTCCTCCCACATTCCAAAGACGTGCATGTTTGTAGGTTAATTGGCCTCTGTAAATTGTCCCTAGTGTGCAGGATAGAACTAGTGCACGGGTGATTGCTGGTTGGGACGGACTCGGTGGACCGGAGGTCCTATTTCTACCCCGTATCTTTAAACTAAACTAACCTATCTCTGGAGAACATGGTTAGGTGATATTTCGGGATGACTGTCACAACTTTCTTCTTCTCTTATGGCATATGTTTCATTTGCAAATGCTCACCCCGACCAGTCATTAGTCATCGTTTAGAATACATTAATGTGGAAAACTTCAAAAAGGACGTACCTTTAGAATGGAGATGTGGAGGAATTTCTTTAGGCAGAGGGTAGACAATCTGTGGAATTCATTGCCACAGATGGCAGTGGAGTCATTGAAGTATTTTTAAAGCGGAGATTGATAGGTTCTTAATTAGTAAGAACACTAAAGGTTATGGGGAGAAGGCAGGAGAATGGGGTTGAGAGAGAGAAATAGATCAGCCATGATCGAATGGCGCAGCAGACTCAATGGGTCGAATGGCCTAATTCTGTTCCAAAATCTTATGATCTTATGGTCTTATATAATTAGTTGATTAGCCAGATGCTAACAATCACTGCGCCTAAAGAACAGAGATGTCAACATCTGCCTAAACAGTCGATTACATTAAAGTATTCTAAGTCACCACACACCAGAATCAGAAGACACAAGCCACAAGTTAAGTAACAAGAAGGCACAAATTAATTTTATAAACATGATACAAATTAAAGATTGGAACGCATGCTTGATTACAGAAAAAGCTGAAACATCATACACTTCTTCAAATAAAGAGCACTAAAATCTTTTACTTCTTTAAATATTCATGCGTGGAAATTACAATACACATAAAAAAAGATTGGTCTCTTTGACAGGAAGAGCTTTGCTAAGTCCAGGCAATATTGAACCAATCTTTTAATAGTTCAGCAAAGATAAATTTTTCCGATGATCAAATCAAGTGATTAGCTGAAACACTCATTAATGTAATCCAGGATTTGCATCGTGTTCCACTGGTCTAAAATGATTAATTTTTAGTTTAGTTTAGTTTATACAGGCCCACCAAGTTCATGCCAACCATCAATCAACTGTTCACACTTGTTCCATGTTTTCCCACTTTTTCATCCACTCCCTACGCACCAGAGCGACATGGTGGCGCAATGGAACGTTGCTGCCTTCCCTGTTGCTGCAACGCCAGACACCCGGGTTCAATCCTGACTATGGGTACCTGTCTGTACAGAGTTTGTTGGTTCTCCTGTTTCTTCCCAAACTCCAAAGACGTTTGTAGGTTAATTGGCTTGGTAAAACTGTAAATTGTCCCTCGTGTTTAGGATAGTGTTAATGTGCAGGAATCGCTGGTCGGCCTGGACTCAGTGGGCCGAAGGGCCTGTTTCCATGCTGTATTTCTAAAATAAATTAAACTAAAATCTAAGGACAATTTACAGAGGCCCAATTAACCTACAAACCCACACTACTTTGGGATTGCGATGGAAACACGCGGTTACAGGGAAAACTTGCAAACTCCACACACAGACAGCAGCCAAGGTCAGGATCTGGGTCTCCGGTGCTGTGAGGCAGCAGCTCTACCAGCTACGCCACTGTGCAGCCAACTACCTCATTCACCTTTTATTTTTTGGAGGCCCCATGTCAGCATCATTCGAGAAAAAAAAAACACTGGGAGGACTGGTAGAATGGCAGTCTTTTCTGTTTAAAATAATGACAAAAATTGCTTTGAAAGAGAAAAATTAGGTTGCAAGGTTGAAAGACAATGCTTCCTTTATCAGTGAACATATCCTTTTATTTTAGTTTCAGAGATACAGAATGGAAACAGGCCTTTCAACCCACCGAGTCTTTGTCTGTCCAGAAGAGTATAAATAGAAAGAGCTAAACAAAGTCCATTAGAGAGCAAAAAACAATATGTTGGAACTGTCAGTTGGAGAACTCAGCAGTCGCCACAAATCTGGAATAAAAGGAAATATTCTGAAGTAGAATTCAGTAAAACCCTTGCTCTGATGGACCATAGTGGAGAGGGCATGGTGTCTGTTATTGCCAATTGTCCACTATAACCGAGTGAGGGGAGCAAAGTTTAACCCAAGGCCGGGAGAGAACAAAGGCGATTAAACCTGGGGGAGTTCACAGGCCGGGGAGCCACAGGGCCACTGGCCCCATACACGGGGCGCTGGGGATGGGCCCAGTACTCACGCTGCCTTCATGCTGCTCGCTCTCTCCGATCCTACAACCGGAAGCTCCCGCCATGTGGTGCCAGCTCGTGGGTAACTGGCAGAAGTGGGGGCAGTGCAATGAGGGCTTTGGCCCGCTATGACCAAAATTCACTGTATAGAGGTCCGTTACTGCGAGCATTTGCTGTACATCATATTTTTAGAATCCATGAAAAAAATTCAGCCACATCTTTTGCGAGAAGGCCAGTATTTACAGTGAGAATAGTTAGCATAAAGTTGCAGTCCTCACCAATTCACTCACTTCCCTCTGCAAGACTTCATTGGCTCACTGTGTTGCTGAAAAAGTTAACAGTGAGTTGCAATGTCAGGATTTCTGCATTTAATTTTGCACACAGATGTCTCTATCATTTTTATGGTGCCGCAATGGTAAAGGACTGACAGTTTTGCCATCATCTGGACTAATAAGTTTGGGTCAAATTTAGTTTAGTGAAAAGAAGTGAGATATGTACTTAAGCTGTTACAGAAAGTGGTAAGAACAAGCATATTTCTAACTATAAGGTTTTGTTGCCTCGGGTAGAATTTTGCTTTCGTCCAAGATAACAGTATTGAAAATTTTGATTTGCAGCATTGGATACAGCTAACATCACTGTAAAGAAACAAGTCTTTGAGTTATTAGCCGCACTATGTATTTACTCCCTGGAGGGTCATGATCTGGCTTTGGACGCGCTGGAAAACTACAAGGCAAGTACAAAGCTGCTCTTCAAATCATCCTGGCAATATGTGCTTGTTAGAAATGCAGGGATCAGTAAGTGATATCACCCTCCTGGTACATTACTGGGAGGAAAGCAGTACCCTTGTATTTCTATCAATGACAACCTGCTTAAAGGATCACTGAGAACAGTAAAACTTCAGTCACATTTAAAATGCAGAAATCCTGCATGGTTTTCTGCTTAAATGAAAACACCATCTGTGTTCTTATTCAGCTGTGCAGAATGATGCAGCGTGTAAGAATACACAATTAAAACAAATAATGCTGAAGGAATTCTACAGATCCAGCAGCAACTGTGTGGTAAGAAACACAGTTAATGTTTAAGGTCAATAATCTTCATAGGGCGGTACGGTGGCACAGCGGTAGTGTTGCTGCCTCACAGCGCCAGAGGCCTGAGTTCAATACTGACCACAAGTGCTGTCTGTGTGGTTTGTACATTCTCCCTGTGACCTACAGGACACACCTAACAAAGTTAGCCAGACATATTCTCCCTTTATAATTCTACCTTTTGAAATGTAGCTTCCTGTGTTTTCATTAGCTGTTTTTTTTTCATTCCATAACATATAACAACATATAACAACTACAGCATGGAAACAGGCCTGTCCGGCCCTACCAGTCCACACCAACCATTCTCCCTGACCTAGTCTCATCTACCTGCACTCAGACCATAACCCTCCAATCCCCTCCTATCCATATACCTATCCAATTTACTCTTAAATAATAAAATCGAGCCAGCCTCCACCACTTCCACCGGAAGCCCATTCCATACAGCCACAACCCTCTGAGTAAAGAAGTTCCCCCTCATATTACCCCTAAACCTTTGTCCCTCAATTCTGAAGCTATGTCCCCTTGTTGGAATCTTCCCCACTCTCAAAGGGAAAAGCCTACCCACGTCAACTCTGTCCGTCCCTCTCAAAATTTTAAAAACCTCTATCAAGTCCCCCCTCAACCTTCTACGCTCCAAAGAATAAAGACCCAACCTGTTCAACCTCTCTCTGTAGCCTAAGTGCTGAAACCCAGGCAACATTCTAGTAAATCTCCTCTGTACCCTCTCCATTTTGTCGACATCCTTCCTATAATTTGGCGACCAGAACTGCACACCATACTCCAGATTCGGCCTCACCAATGCCCTGTACAATTTCAACATTACATCCCAACTTCTATACTCAATGCTCTGATTTATAAAGGCAAGCATACCAAACGCCTTCTTCACCACCCTATCCACATGAGATTCCACCTTCAGGGAACAATGCACAGTTATTCCCAGATCCCTCTGTTCCACTGCATTCCTCAATTCCCTACCATTTACCCTGTACGTCCTATTTTGATTTGTCCTACCAAAATGCAGCACCTCACACTTATCAGCATTAAACTCCATCTGCCATCTTTCAGCCCACCCTTCCAAAAGGCCCAAGTCTCTCTGTAGACTTTGAAAATCTACCTCACTATCAACTACTCCACCTATCTTAGTATCATCTGCATATTTACTAATCCAATTTGCCACACCATCATCCAGATCATTAATGTAAATGACAAACAACAGTGGACCCAACACAGATCCTTGGGGCACTCCACTAGACACTGGCCTCCAACCTGACATACAATTGTCAACCATTACCCTCTGGTATCTCCCATTCAGCCATTGTTGAATCCATCTTGCAACCTCACTATTAATACCCAACGATTTAACCTTCTTAATCAACCTTCCATGTGGAACCTTGTCAAATGCCTTACTGAAGTCCATATAGACAACATCCACAGCCTTGCCCTTATCAATTTCCCTGGTAACCTCTTCAAAAAATTCAAGAAGATTAGTCAAACATGACCTTCCAGGCACAAATCCATGTTGACTGTTTCTAATCAGGCCTTGATTATCCAAATAATTATATATATTGTCCCTAAGTATCTTTTCCATTAATTTTCCCACCACAGACGTCAAACTAATAGGTCTATAATTGCTAGGTTTACTTTTAGAACCTTTTTTAAACAAAGGCACAACATGCGCAATGCGCCAATCTTCCGGCACCATCCCTGTTTCTAATGACGTTTGAAATATTTCCGTCATAGCCCCTGCTATTTCTGCACTAACTTCCCTCAATGTCCTAGGGAATATCCTATCAGGACCTGGAGACTTATCCACTTTTATATTCTTCAAAAGTGTCCGTACCTCCTCTTCTTTAATCCTCCTAATTTCCATCACTACTCTACTTGTTTCGCTTACCTCACATAATTCAATATCCTTCTCCTCGGTAAATACCGAAGAAAAGAAATTGTTTAATATCTCCCCCATTTCTTCCGGCTCAGCACATAGCTGTCCACTCTGACTCTCTAATGGACCAATTTTATCCCTCACTATCCTTTTGCTATTGACATATCTGTAGAACCCCTTGGGGTTTACTTTTACATTACTTGCCAAAGCAGCCTCATATCTTTTTTTCACTTTTCTAATTTCCTTTTTTTTTAAGATTCCTTTTACATTCTTTATATTCCTCAAAAACCTCCATAATATAAATCTTTACCTTAATCCATTCCCAGTTATAGCAGTTGTACAATATAATGCTGCTGTACATCCATAATGAATAAGGAAAATTAGAAGAGATGATTTCAAACTGTGTTGACACCAATGTTTTAAATATGGTGAAACTAAAGTATTTTTCTGCACATCCATTATATTTTTATAATTCAATCAAATTGATCTGATAAACTATTACCATTTTACCTATAGGACCACAAACTCTCTTCTGCTTTAATCCATCTCCCCCTCATTGACATTGCCCGAGACAGATGAACTATGACCAACAAGTCCACACCTCCCTTTCCCAGCTGACTCTCCACCACTTGTCTCATTCATTATCTCCTGGTCACCTTTAAGTCCAGGCTCAAAACCTATTTCTACTCCCTAGCGTTTGAGGCTCATTGAGGAGGCGCTGTGAACTGTTTGACAATAGACAATAGACAATAGACAATAGGTGCAGGAGTAGGCCATTCAGCCCTTCGAGCCAGCACCGCCATTCAATGCGATCATGGCTGATCACTCTCAATCAGTACCCCGTTCCTGCCTTCTCCCCATACCCCCTCACTCCGCTATCCTTAAGAGCTCTATCCAGCTCTCTCTTGAAAGCATCCAACGAACTGGCCTCCACTGCCTTCTGAGGCAGAGAATTCCACACCTTCACCACCCTCTGACTGAAAAAGTTCTTCCTCATCTCCGTTCTAAATGGCCTACCCCTTATTCTTAAACTGTGGCCCCTTGTTCTGGACTCTCCCAACATTGGGAACATGTTATCTGCCTCTAATGTGTCCAATCCCCTAATTATCTTATATGTTTCAATAAGATCCCCCCGCATCCTTCTAAATTCCAGTGTATACAAGCCCAATCGCTCCAGCCTTTCAACATACGACAGTCCCGCCATTCCGGGAATTAACCTAGTGAACCTACGCTGCACGCCCTCAATAGCAAGAATATCCTTCCTCAAATTTGGAGACCAAAACTGCACACAGTACTCCAGGTGCGGTCTCACCAGGGCCCGGTACAACTGTAGAAGGACCTCTTTGCTCCTATACTCAACTCCTCTTGTTACGAAGGCCAACATTCCATTGGCTTTCTTCACTGCCTGCTGTACCTGCATGCTTCCTTTCATTGACTGATGCACTAGGACACCCAGATCTCGTTTGCGTGCTACTGTATGTTTCATTTTTTTTTCCCATTGGAACCTAATCAGATGTACAGCACTTTGGTCAACATGGATTGTTTTTAAATGTGCTATACAAATAAAATTGACTTGACTTGACTTGACCTCATATCAGAGATTCCTTTTGTTCTACAGCTTATCTGATTTCTAATATTTCTCAGTTCGGATGAAAGATCATCAGTCTGATACATATATTCTATTTTTGTCCTTTGGACTTAAGACTATAGACATTAGACTTTAGAGATACGGCATGGAAACAGGCCCTTCAGCCCACCATGTCCGCGCCTACCAGCGATCACCCCATACTCTAGCACTACCCTGCACACTAGCGACAAGTTACAATTTACAGAAGAAATTAACCTATAAACGTGTACGTCATTAGAGTGTGGGAGGAAACTAGAGAACCATGAGCAAACCCACACTGTCACAGTGAACATGCAAACACTGTCCAAACAGCACCCATAGTCAGTATCGACCCCATGTCTCTGATGCTGTAAGACAGCAAATCTACCGCTGCACCACTGTGCTGCCGCCTATCTTCACAGATTCTGCCTGATCTCCAGCATTTTCAGCAGTTTCTGTTTTTATTTCATAATGCAGTATTACACTAAATACTAAAAAGGTATCTTTCCCAAAATGAGTACTTGTTTATTCAATGAAATTTCATAATTCACATTTGTAAACCTCATGAGTGTCCTGGTCCAAGTGAATTGACTTGTAGATAATAAATTCAACACATAAATAATTCCCTGGATTTATTTCAAAACTCAGAATTGCTACCAAGGGCTGTCCTAAGATCATCCGCACACAAGTTCTATGTTATCCCATCCGATACATGAGGGCCAATTTACAGAAGCCAATTAACCCGCAAACCTCATATCTTTGGAGTGTGGGTGAAAACTGGAGCATCTGGAGAAAACCCATGCAGGCACAGGGAGAACGTACCAACTCTGTACAGACAGCGTTCATTGTCAGGATTGAACCCGGGTCTCTTGCTCTGGAAGACAGCAACTCTACCGCTGGGGCACTGTGTTGCCCTTTCCTTGGGAAAAAGTAGATATTGATTCATGTACCAATTTCAGTGGTAATTCTCCTTAAAGATAACAACTAAGATTTATTTCCAGGAACAATTGTTTCCTTCTCCCCTCCACACTTTGACAACATAAGGGCCTCTTATTGTTTAATTTTGATGGAACTCCATTGTCTCCATTGCTTCCCTCTATCCTGTCAAACTTCCCTTCCAGCCCACAGTCCTGTAATCCACATCTTTCTTTCTTCTCTCATGCTCAACTGAGGAACCTTTGACCAATCCCCAGCATACTGGACACCATTTTCACTAAATCATTAGAAAATCATTTTCATTAGACATAGGAGCCGAATTAGGCCATTCGGCCCATCTACTCCACCATTCAATCATGGCTGATCCATCCCACTCATGACCTACTGCCCTTTACATCCTCAAGAATTAATAACAACTTCTAAATGTTGATTTTTCTTGTCTTTTTTCTTGGCAGACTGTGAAAAGGCAACAATATCGATTTAGTGTAATCATGAATGAACTCCAGGCCACAGATAATGTTCCATATATGACTATGTTGCTGAGTGTCATCAACGCTATCATTTTGGGAAGTGAGGAACTGATACCTCGTACTCATCTGCGGAATGAATTCATAGGTAACTATTCCTTGTATAATTCAGCTGCTTACCATCCAGCCCATCCGTAGTAATTTACGTATAGAGTATTTTCCTTACATGAAAAGCACAACATAGCTGCTTCCAGATCCAAATAGAAAATCTTTCCCGAAACATACAGAGAAATATCAATTCAATATCCTGCCATTGTAAAGGATTCCCTCTTTTGATTCAAAAGGTTTTCAGTAATTCCAGACGCCACTGCTGCGACCTATTAACTGCCTTAGTAACTGCTGAAAAAGTGTCAGATTATTGGAACAGGTCATTAATAAAATTGGAATCCCAGGAATGCCATGAGTAATTTTCTCAATGTCTATTTAGTTTGGTTTTGAGGTACAGCATGGTAACAGGCCCTATGGTCCACCGCGTCTGTGCTGAGCAATGATCACCCGTTCACCAGTTCTGCGTTATCCCAGTTTCACATCCTACACTCTAGGCGCAATTTACAGAAGCCAATTAACCTATTAACCTGCATGTCTTTGGGATGTGGGAGGAAATCAGAGCACCCGGAGAAAACCCATGTGGTCACAGGAAGAACGTACAAACTCCATAGACAGCACCCATAGCCAGGATTGAACCCAGGTCTTTGGCTCTGTAAGGCAGTGAAGGGCCTGTCCTACTTAGGCGATTTTAAGGCGACTGCCGGCGACTAGGCTGTCACCGACAGTTCGCCGGGGTGTCGCGGACATGATCGTGAGGAGGCTTCCAAAAATCGTAGTGGATCTCGGCGCGTCGCTGAGAAATCATCCGGTTTGAAATTTCTCGGCGACAGCTGGCTTGTCGGCAGGTATCGTTGCTTATTGTGGGTGCTGTCGCATGCTGTCCCCAGGTTTGCAAGGTTGTCGCCTGTACTTTATCATGAAATCTCATTCAAAGATTCTAGTCGCATTCATTTTGACCGTTAAAATCAAACGCTGACACACGCACCTTTTACTTTTCATTCATTTATTTAGATCAATGAGGCAAGCACATCCACAGGCATTTCACTACGTTTATTAAAGGCCAAAGCTCACACATAGACAGACACTACTAACACAAAGATAAACTGAGTTTTACTGCTATGCTGTTTGTAGGGGGTATGCACACCTGACCATAAAGGACAGTGACGTGTGAAATGGCCTGGCCGGACCTTGCTGTCCTTATGGTCAGGTGTGCCATGCCCCCTACAAACAGCATAGCATTGATCTAAATAAATGAATGAAAAGTGTTCTCATCGCGCAGCGCGTGTGTCAGCGTTTGATTTTAATGGTCAAAACGAATGCGACTAGAATCTTTGAATGAGATGTCATAATAAGGTACTTAGAAATTCAATAAATTCCGACACCTATTTTTTTTAAATCGCCTAAATCAACTTTATTCAAAAACACTATATTACAATGAAAGATGGAAAACTGCATGCATCGCGGACTCCACCCACAATCCACACCTGGCTGTTGCAGCTGCTTTTCAGTTGACAGTTTAGACCACAGGTGTCATGCTCGGAGGCGCCCTTAACGTGTGAAATGGTGTGGCCGGACCTTGCTGTTCTTATGGTCAGGTGTGCATACCCCTTACAAACAGCATAGCAGCAAAACTCAGTTTATCTTTGTAGTAGTAGTGTCTGTCTGTGTGTGAGCTTTGGCCCTTAATAAATGTAGTGAAATGCCTGTGGATGTGCTTGCCTCATTGATCTAAATAAATGAATGAAAAGTGTTCTCATAGCGCAGCGTGTGTGTCAGCGTTTGATTTTAGTGGTCAAAATGAATGCGACTAGAATCTTTGAATGAGATGTCATGATAAAGTACTTAGAAATTCAATAAATTCCGACACCTATTTCTTTAAAAATCACGAAAATCAACTTTATTCAAAAACAATATATTCCTATGAAAGATGGATAACTGCATGCCAAAATCTTTTTTTTTAAACGGACACTTCACACGAATGCAAAATATACCTAGAACTTTCACTGGACCTTGCTGTCGGTTTGTTCACGTGTGAGTTGTGCTTGTGACACCTCCACATAAGTGCAGGTTTTCGTTGGTTGTCTTGCTTGCCGTGGTCCCTGTCGTAGTGGACGTCCTAGGTAGCGAAGACTGAGTCGCCGGTTGTGGTCAGCTTGCCGTCGTCTATGTGGTAGGTTGTCTTAGCTTGTCGCGGGCATTGTCGTGGTCATTGGGTTAATTTAGGGTTAATTTTTTCAGCGATCTGCTACGACTTTGACAGTCGCCGGCAGTCACCTAAAAAATCGCCTAAGTGGGACAGGCCTTAACTCTACCACTGTAGCACTGTCACGCCCATTCATTTGGAAAAAATGGACATTTCAATGTTTTACCAACTTGAACTTAATTCAATTAGTTATATAGAGTCACACAGTGTGGAAACAGGCCCTTTGGCCCAACTTGCCCAAGCCAACCAACATGCCCCATTTACACCTGCCTGCATTTGGCCAATATCCCTCTAAACCTATCCTATCCATGTACCTGTCCAAATATTTCTGAAATGTTGCGATAGTACCTGCCTCAACTATCTCCTTCAGCAACTCATTTCCATACCCCTACCACCTTTTGTATAAAAAAGGTTATCACTCAGGTTCCTATTTTATATGTACAAATGGCTATGAGATATCTGAGAGAATACTGTTCTTCCCTACACTTATAATTCTTAACATATTTCCTTACCAATATAATTTTAGAAAGCATAGGACCAACGAAAAGAACACAAAACATTTCCTTTATGGTTGTCATTTAATACGAACATCCATCCTAGATTATGCTATTCTGCCCGAAACTGTTTTCGTTATGATTCTTATAAAGTTGTTTGAGATTCTAAGCAATTACAGACTTGATTCATGCACTTTCATTGGTAATTCTCCTTAAAGGGGCACATTTTTAGTTCATTAAAGTTACCTTTCAAAACTACAAAATGCAAGTCAAAACAATCCCTTCACATTTTGCTTGGAAAATAATGAATAAAGAAAATGCAGTATTGCACTAATTTCATTATGGTTGCCTCAAAAACCATTAATATAAGACAAGAGAAAATAATGCCACTTTAAATTTAAAAAGACAAACATTTGATGAAATGAATGTCACCTGCTAAGTTTCACCTGCCTTGTTCTGAAAGGCTTTGAGTTGGAGCTATATTTGTGCACAAGGTAATCTTGTTTACTTCAAAAATAAAGCATAAATTGAATATTTGATGCATTCAAAATCTCTTTTTTTTCTACTTCAATAGTTAAGTCTAGTTTTTTTTTAAAGAGGCTCCCTTTTAGGTAATTATTTCATTTGCTTTTAACAACAAGTAACTTCAGGCTAAGTCTATTTTTACACCTGCATTATATAGAATAATGGTCTTTAAAACTACAGACTATATTATGTGTGATACCATTTGTTGAAGCCAAATAACATTATTAAATTATTGATTTTAGGTCTCCATCTATTGGATATACTGCCATCATTAAGGTATGGTTTATTCATGTAGATTACCCAGTTTAAATAGATTTAACATAATGTTTCCTAAATTTATGCTCAGATTTCTTGATTGTTATGTACTTTTTGAAGAATATTGTAGATTATGGTTTTTATTTTGGTGAAAAATCTAAATGTGTTAATTTTACTCTTGCATTGCTTAAGTCTTAAGAGACATTACTTAAGAGAAAGGAATTACCTGATTGAGTTATACTGGCATTTTGTTCAAGGGAAATGCCCAAACGTAATCTGTATCATGATGTATTCCTTAAGGGAAAAAGATGATGAAGATTTATTAGTCCAATGTTTAACCTTTGAGGACACTAAAGGAGATGATGATGAAGAGTTAATGAAACTCTATGATGGCATTGATATGAATAGCCATCAAGAGGTCTTTACAGCATTGTTTAACAAAGTAAGTGCATGGTTTGTGTTGGTACTATTTCAGAATTTTAAATGTTTCATTAGTCCAATTTTAGAGTGAGCCATTGAGACAAGTGTCCGATGTTCTGCTACGAATGGCACAGAGTAATATTCATGTTTTTCAGTAAAATGACTCAAGCATAACTGTCCTTGTGTTCTGAGAACCTTTTTAAAGTTAAACCTATTGATCTAAACATAGCACAAAAAGTAAGGAAATTTGTGCTTGGTAGATTATTTCTTTGTTGTAACAATGCTTCTTGGCAATAAATCTTATACCGTTGGAAAGCCTGTTTATTTCCCTTTTAAATGGTGCCACATTTGTAAGGAACATGCATTTGTCGGATGAGCAGCAGAGCTGAGTATATGGGTTGCGCCCATGAAAAATTTGCCAAATCTTCTCTGCCAATGCCAAACAGCTTATTCTGCCATTGACTCTTGTTCGGTGTTGTTTGGTGGATTGGATGATTGAAGTCTGAAGAAACAAGACATATTGGCAATTTAACAATTTATTCATTTAATAAACAGGAGCCACAGTATCGTGTGGAAGAACCATACACAGCCATAACAGCCTGGCACCTCCTCCTCATGCTGGTCACCAGCCTGGTCACACACTGTTGTGGGATGGCATCCCATTCTTGTCAGCACCTGGGAGTACCAGAAGCTCAAAACAAGAGTCAATAGCAACAGCAGAATAAGCTGTTTGGCATTGGCAGAGAAGATTTGGCAAAATTTTCATGGGCGCAGCCCATATACTCAGCTCTGCTGCTCATCCCACAAATGCATGTTCCTTACAAATGTGGCACCATTTAAAAGGGAAATAAACAGGCTTTCCAACGGTATAAGATTTATTGCCAAGAAGCATTGTTACAACAAAGAAATAATCTACCAAACACAAATTTCCTTACTTTTTGTGCTATGTTTATTTATGGTCCAGCAAAATTTAATCAAGGTCAAAATTTATCAAAGGTTATGAAAGAGTAAAATATAAGGGATTATCTCCAGTGGGGTGTCTGTTTGAAAGATGTTCATGATTAAACAAAAAGCTACTGTAAAATGTAGACCAAGTTATTCAAAATATTTAAGATAGGAAATTATATTGAAGTATTGGAAATTTTATCAGAGGAGGTGTGACAGAGAAAAAGATAAAAACACAAGGAATCTTGAGTAAAACAAAATGTTGGAGTAACTCAGTGGGTCAGGCAGAATCTCTGGAGGAAGTGAATAAGTGACAGTTTGGGTCAGGACCCTTCTTCAGACTGATTGTTGTAAGGGAGAGAAAGCTGGAAAAGAGGTGGGGGGCAGAACAAAGCCTGGCAAGTGATGGGTGGGAAGACACAAAGTGGAGTAACTCAGCAGGTCAGGCAGAATACCAGGAGTACATGGATAGGTGACGTTTTCAGTTGGAACCGATCTTCAGCCTAACTGTAGTAAGAGTTAGAAAGATGGAAATGATGTGAGGGTGGGACAAAGCCTGGTAATTGATAAGTGGATTCAGGTGAGGGTGGATTCTGATTAGAAAAGGGTAGCTTTGATGTGGCGTAGTGTTTTGAAATGATGGTCTTCTGCATTTAACTTTCTTTGATTCCAGTTGCCAGTACATTTCCCTTTGTCTCCAACTCTAGGTGAGCAGTTTGCCAGTCTCCACTCATCTGCTGTCCATTCTCCAAGGTCTCCTGCAGCTGGACCCATCCAACAGCAGTAGTCCCCTGATCTGGGGGGCACTGGAGGTTTTGGTGAATAGAGCTGTCCTAGTTGCTGATGACGGTAAGGGATTATTTTCCGCCCAAGTATACTGGGACATATTTTATTGTTGGACATCTGTATATCCCAGGATGGCAGATCAAAACTGAACAAAACCTTACTGTTATTGCTGCTATTTGCGACAGTTAATCATGCCGGTCCAAATGTGGCAAGGAAATAGGGGCAAGGACTTCCAAAACCACAAACAGTTTCCTGTGGAAATCCTGCAATTGAACTTAACTGTAGAAACAAGGATTAAAATTGAGTTTAACTGATGTCAACTACTGTCTGACTTTGAAATTCCCCTAGAGTCCAGTGTGAGAGTAGAAAGTGCTTTTGTTGCATTTTTAATGTTTAAATTTGCAATAGAATTAATAGTTTTAGTATGAGTAGGTGACGTTTTGGGTCAAGATCCTTCTTGGGTTGAGACAGAGTCTGAAGAAGGGTCTCGACCCGAAACATCACCTATCCACGTTCTCCAGTGATGCTGCCTGACCCGAGTTCCTCTAGTATTTTGATTCTTTCCTTGGTAAACTAGCATTTGCAGTTCCTTGTTTCTACTTTCTGAATACGTTTAGTAGTTAGTTGAATGTTTCTGATGATCAGAAACAAGGTTGTTCATAGCTTTGACAGCTAAGTCAACCACGGTTTTGACGTTCAGCTACCCCAGTTATTTAATTTTCATTTGTCTCTCTCTCCCTCCTCTTAACTCCGCCTGACCTCACCCCATCCCATGCATTGCTTTTACATTTTGGAAGACCTATCATGCAGGAGCTTGTTTTGGGGAGATGCAACTAACTGCCACCAATTCCTTCCCAACCCAATTTATCGCAAACCTCACCCCTTCAGTCCCAGGTTCTCTGCAGGTTTGGGTTGGGAAATAGCAATAGGTGAGCGTGAACCTTTTCTAGAGGTCAGCAAATGGAGAGGGTGGCTAATGTATTGACATCATAGTAGTAGAACACAAAGCGCTGGAATAACTCAGTGAGTCAGGCAGCAGCTCTGGAGAACATGGATAGGTGATGTTTCAGGTCAGGACTCTTATTTAGACTGAAGAAGGGTCTTGACATGAAATGTCACCTGTTCATGTTCTCCAGAGAAGCTGCCTGAATCGCTGAGTTACTCAAGCACTTTGTGTCCTTTTTTGTAAACCAGCATCTGCAGTTCCTTATTTCTACATTTTTACTTCATAATAGGTTGGATCATTTAGATTTGGTCAGCTTGTCACCCCTCTCCCTCCCACACCTGCGCTGGATACAGATAGCCTACCTCGCTACCTACCCAGCACTCCCTTGGTTGTCTGGATGGAAACTAGACTACTGGTGTCACCAGGAATGCCCCTGATAATATTTGCCAGATAACAAAACTGGGGAAAATTCACTATTGTGTAAACATTATGAAAACTAAAGTGAATAATTTAAAGGGACTGAGCAAGACTGTGTCTGTTGCTGTGGTAATAGGCAGTGAAACAAGCAGACAGGTTCAGCTCCTGAGTCAGGCAGTAAGTCTAAGTCTAGAATTCCTGCATTTCATGGCACACTTGCTTTAATCACAGACTGACATATTAACTCCACCCCTCAAGAACGGTGAGAAATAAAAAGCAGAAAATTATTGACCATTCAGTCTAACCCCTGCTGTTGGGAAAATGCTGGAATCCAATGTGAAGTTAATAGGGCATTTTGAAAATCATAGTTAAGTGAGAGAGCAAGAAGTTTGCAGATGAAGTATAGTGCAGGAAAATAAGAGGTTAACCACTTTAAGGAGAAAAAAAGAATGAGGAAGCAGATCATTTAAACATACTAAGATGACTATGTTGTGGTACCTGGAGTTTACATCTGGAGTGAAATGCATAAAGTTTGCATTCAGGTACGTATTTAGATGTAAAGGCTAATGTAATGTAGGCTTTGATTACAAAGAGTATGGAGTGTAAAAGTAGGGAAAGTTTGATGCAAATTTACAGAACACGAGAGAAACCAAACCAGGAGCACTCCAGATGGCTTTAAGTTCCATTATTAAGGAATAGTAAGCATTCACAATGGCGGAGGGAGGTTTCATTTAAATCAACCATTTCATCCCAGGAGTAAATTGCGAATAAGGTTTGAGAAGATTGGGTCTATGCACTTTGGAGTTTGGGTGAAAGAGAGGTGATCTTATTGAAGCATTCTGATTGCAAGATTTTGAGGATGTTCTCTCGAGTGGCAGTATCGAGATGTAGGGGGGGGATAGTTTCCGGATGGTTGGTCATCCATTTAACATGGAGATGGTGAGGAAGTTCTTCCCTTAAAAAGTCGTGAATCTGTGGAATTCTATACTGCAGAGAGATGTGAAGGTGGGTCATTCAGGTTATCCACTTTGGTGGTAAGAATAGGAAGGCAGAGTATTATCTGAATGATGTCAAGTTAGGAACAGGGGACGTACAACGGGATCTGGGTGTCCTAGTGCATCAGTCACTGAAAGGAAGCATGCAGGTACAGCAGGCAGTGAAGAAAACCAATGGAATGTTGGCCTTCATAACAAGAGGAGTTGAGTATAGGAGCAAAGAGGTCCTTCTGCAGTTGTACAGAGAGAGCTAGATAGAGCTCTTAAGGATAGCTGAGTCGGGGGGTATGGGGAGAAGGCAGGGACGGGGTACTGATTGAGAATGATCAGCCATGATCATATTGAATGGCGGTGCTGGCTCAAAGGGCTGAATGGCCTCCTCCTGCACCTATTGTCTATTGTCTATTGACTATTCAATGCTGTCAAGACTGGGATTCAGATGCATTTGAAGCACAAACAAATTGAAGGGGATGTGGGGAGAGAATGTGATTGTGGTGTTGGGTCGGCCATGATCTCAATGAATGGTGTAGCAGGCCTGATGACCAATTGGCCTACCCCTCATGACTGGGGAGGCTAAATGTGATGCCTGATATGTGCATCCAGGAAGGTTATTGCCATTGATTCTTGGTGAACCTATTTCATGGGTCTACATCAGAAGTAGGAATAGAAGCTAAACAATTATCCTCATCCAGAAAGGTCGGCATTGGAAGAGTTGGGATGAAGACCCTCTTTCTGTGCTGTGCAATTCTATCACTCCAAAGGGATAAACCTTCCTGGAATCTTCTCTCGTTGTTCTCCACATCCATCTTTTGGCCTACACTTGTTTGGACAGTTGCCCCAAAATTCATGCCCATTGACATTCAGTGTTCAAGTAGTATAAGCTAATAGCTACGATATATGGAAACATGGGAAGGTGGGGGAAGACTTGCAAAATAATAAGCTGTCATCTAACGTAACTGAAGTTATTGACTTGTTGCAAAAAGATTTAGCAACATAATTGTAAGGAGGTAAACGTTGATCAATGGAAAACTTTTCTTCACAGCAAATGAAGATGAAGACATTGGTCCAGTCATGGAAAGGCTTGTATTAGTTAATAAGTTTAAAAAAGAGCAGCCAGTGAAGAAAAATGCAAGTAAAAGGACTGTTGATATAGCTGTACAAACAGAATTATCAATGCCTATCACAGCAGCTGACATAAAGCAGAAGTCTGGCTCGTTGAGGCCACTGTCAGCTGGTGAGGTGCTGCCGCTTGCATCTGCTCAACTTCCAATCCCAAATGTTGCTGATGCCACAATGGCATCTCCACCCAGTATTCTGCCCAGTACCAGTGTGCCACCTCCCCCTCCTCTCCACGGGGCTGGTGGAATTCCCCCTTCACCCCCTTCTCTACCTAGTGGAGTGCCCCCGCCTCCGCCTCCGCCTCCTCTACCTGGGACTACTGGAATGCCACCTCCTCCCCCTCCTCTCCCCGGTTGTGTGCCTCCTCCTGCCCCTCCTCTCCCCGGTTGTACACCACCTCCTCCCCCTCCTCTCCCCGGTTGTACACCACCTCCTCCCCCTCCTCTCCCCGGTTGTACACCTCCTCCTCCCCCTCCTCTCCCCGGTTGTATGCCCCCGCATCCCCCTCCACCACCTCCTCTCCCTGGTAGTATCCCACCACCACCACCACCACTACCCTCGGGGCTTTTCAACAATGAGGCACCCATTGTGGCTTCGCGAACTGCTAATCAACTGCATTCCTACGCTCCACATCACCGACGTATTCATCAACCGAAATTGCAGATGAAGAAATTGAACTGGCAGAAAATCCCTTCACGAATGACCCCAGGTATGTTCGAGTGTGAGTATTCTCAAAATGACTTGCTGTGCAATCTTGAAGGGCAGTGGATATCGTTTTGTAGAATTTAATGTGAAATGGGTAGGAAAGCAATGGAGAGAGTACATTATTGCTTCAGCTAACTGGTGATGGTAGGCAAGTAGATTTTGTGTTTAATCGGTAGCAATTTCGACAGTGGCGTAGAAAATTAATATTCACCTTTCAATCAAAAGCATTGAATGGCTGTCCTGTTCATCTGCATTACAAGAGCCAGCTGCACTTTAAATCAAGGGCAACACAGTGGCGCAGTCTGTACGGAGTTTGTACATTTTCCACGTGACCACGTGGATTTTCTCCGGGTGCTCCCGTTTCCTCCCACACTGCAAAGATGTGCGTTTGTAGATTCATTGGCTTAAGTAAAAATTGTAAATTGTCCGTAGTGTATCGTGTACTGCTAGCGTGGACTCGGTGGGCCAAAGGGCCTGTTCCCGGGCTGCATCTCTAAAACTAATCTATCATGGAATGGAGGGATATAGATCATGTGTAGACAGTGATTAGTTTATCTTCTATACTTTGGTGAATCAAGTGCTTGTTCAGAATCTTGGCATCCTGTTCAGTGCAGACATTGTGGGCAAAGGGCTTGTTCCTGGGCTGCAGTGTTCTAAGATTTGAGTCCCCTGTGTGACAACACCCTAAAGAGCTGCTGATCACAATTTGAGCTCTCGTATTGTGCCATCACTGTGTTCTTGAGTTCGACACAAAATGCTGGAATAACTAGGTTGGTCAGGCAGCCTCCCTGGCCTGCTGAGTTACTCCAGCACTTTATGTCATTTTTTTTGTAAACCAGCATCTGCAGCTCCTGGTTTCAAAAAAGATTTGTTAGAATACCAGGAATTTTGAGTACAATGATAAACTAAAGAATCCATGGTGTGCTTTGAAACAGGCAAGTTGGAAAATAAATTTGATGGTGTATAAAATATCATGACTGGTTTAAAGTGGATAAACAACAAAAAAAAGCTCCCATTAAAAGATGTTGTAAGGACATTTAAAGTGATTGGCAAAAGGTCTAGGGATGGCTGGAGAAAGTGTGGTGGATACAGGTTCAATTGCGATTATCTGAAGGGGATTAACATTAATGGTTAAAGAATGTAAAAGCTGCAATGAAAGAGCTAAGAAATTGAATGGGCCACATGCCTCTCCAATGTGCTGTTACATAGTTAACTGATTAAAAGGCTTACTTTGCTGAAGCATGCCCATGGTTCCAAAAGACCCCCACATGTTGATCAACTTTGTGCAACTGGCGGAGTTTCAAAATCATGAGAGGTATTTTACCTCTGGGAGGAAGGCAAACTTCTTGATTAGTAAGGGTGTCAAAGGGTATGGGTTGAAGGCAGGAACTGGCGTGGAGAGGGAAAGATAGATCAGCCATGATTGAATGGAGGAGTAGACTCCATGGGCTGAATAACTTGGATGAAGGGATTAAAAGTACCATTAGCAAATTTGCAGATGATACAAAGCTGGGTGGTAGTGCGAGTTGTGTGGAAGATGCTATGAGTTTGCAGGGTGACTTGGACAGGCTGTATGAGTGGGCGGATGCATGGCAGATGCAGTTTAATGTGGATAAGTGTGAGGTTATCCACTTTGGTGGTAAGAATAAGAAGGCAGATTATTATCTGAATGGTGTCAAGTTATGAAAAGGGGACGTACAACGTGATCTGGGTGTCTTAGTGCATCAGTCACTGAAAGGAAGCATGCAGGTACAGCAGGCAGTGAAGAAAGCCAATGGAATGTTGGCCTTCATAACAAGAGGAGTTGAGTATAGGAGCAAAGAGGTCCTTCTGCAGTTGTATAGGGCCCTAGTGAGACCGCACCTGGAGTACTGTGTGCAAATTTGAGGAAGGATAAGGAATGGCCTACTCCTGCAGCTATTGTCTCTTGAATGGCCTAAATCTGCTCTTATGACTTATGAAGATGAAATGGGAAGGGTGGTACCACAGTGGGATGGGTGTGGTGGAGATGATGGGTTGGTGGTGGTGGGCAAGTTGTCCATGAATTTATTTGGCAGTAGTTTCAATACTGTTTCGGGAGATTAGTAGAAAAGTTGCTTGCCATTTTGTTTAGTGAATTTTATGGGAGATATATTTTTTATAAGATAAAGTAACTAGCATTAAGAGAACATGCATTATTTTCTCAATCTTTCAATTCTGCCCAGTGGGAATAGGAAAATCTTGATTTTCTTCTCCTTTTTTTACTCTATTTTCTTACTCAGAGACTAATTCTTTATGGTCATCCATCCACCAAACTGCTGACCCATCTTTGAATCCTAATTATACCAGTATTGAACAACTCTTCTGCTTTCCTGTGGCAGACCCAAAGAAGAAAGAGGAGAAAGTTAGAAAAAATGAACCTAAGGAGGTAAATAAAATGTTCAAAATCAATTTTAAAAAAAGGATGTTAGAAGTGGCCTCAAGAAGGTGACGTAAATTTACTGAACTTGTTGCGGGAACAAAGGAAGAATCAAGATAATGATTTAAGGATGTTATTTCTGACAGATCACATTCCTAGACTCGAGGAAAAGCCTTAATCTGAACATATTCTTAAAGCAATTCAGATGGTGAGTTAAGTTAAAAGTAACTGTTACTAATATGTAGTTAATTGTATACTGTCTCTGTACTACTATACACGTACAGTATAAGTATCTAAGATGCTTATCTAACATGTATCTAAGTGCTTATGAAAAGTGTACTGGACTATACACAATGAATTTCACTGTTTCCTTGGTTCATGTGACAATAAAGTTACATTGAACCATTAATTGTGCCGATAATGTTTCCAATATTAAGTAATTTTTAGTTGGCTTAGGGTCTTGTTATGGTCATACAGCACAGAAGTAGACCGTTCAGTCCAACTTGCCCATGCTGACCAAGGTATCCCCTCTACACTTGTCCCACCTGCCCACATTTGGGTCATATCCCTCTAAGCCTTTCCTATCCATGTACCTGTCCAAATGTCTTTTAAATGTTTGTCTATTTACTGTAGACCAGCTGAGTGCTTGTGGTTCCCTACGGAAATGTTGGCCAAAGCCAGCAGCTCAGTTCAGCCTCTTAAGTGCTCGCTAAAAGTTTGATGCTTGGAACTATTTCCTTTCTCAGTTTTAATGTAATAATGGTTCCATTTGCAATGTTCTGCTAGTTCTCATGAAGAAGTGGGTGGCATGATCAAAACTGGGGACCGATCCAAATTTGATGTGGAGTCTTTGAAGCAACTCCAGAAACTACTGCCAGAGAATCATGAGGCAAGTATGGAAGATGGTAAATACCAGCTTTTAGTGAGTCCATTTTCATAATTCATAACAATTTTATTTATTTGTTGATCTCCAGATAGAAAATATAAAGGCCTATAAAGGAGAAAAGGAAAAATTAGCGAGTGCTGATCATTTCTACCTTGTGCTCCTCGGTATTCCATGGTATGTGTCATGATGTCACCTGTGTGTACGGTTTCATGCTTCTGTAAATTTCTGTTATGTAGCTTGGATATACATGATATACATTTGTTAATTATTCATCTAACTTTACTTATCTAGAAGTGTCATGCAACTCAATATTGCCATTAGAAACTGGTCATCAATCATGGGAAATTATTTAAAAAGCACTCCGAATCTTAAAAATGTGATGCCACCAGTCAATGGAACTACACAGGAAAGGGAATTTCATGAAATTATCAAGAAAAAGAGAAAAGGGCAGGAGGGAAGAACCTGTGTAGGAATGACCTGCAGATGCTGGTTTATACCTAAGATAGACATGCATTGCTGGAGCAAACTCAGCGGGTCAGGCAGCTTCTCTGGAGAAAAGGAATAGGTGACGTTTCGGGTCAGAACCCACAAAATGCTAGAGTAACCACCGGGTGGTGCCAGCCTGCCTCACCAACAGTCTGTCGGTCCATTCCTCCTTTGTTGTTTGACAGTTTGTGTTAAATGTATGTTTTAGTGTTCTTTAGCTTATTTTATGTGGAGGGGGTGGTTGGCAGAGACTTTTTATAATCTCTTGCCTCGACGGAGGTGCATTTTTTGGGGGGGGGGGTCCGTATTGTGTCTTCGTCCGCACTGGGGCCTAACATCGTGGAGTTGGCGGCCTTTGCAGGAGACTGACTTCGAGAGCTCCAACCGCTGGAGCCTGCGGACAACATCGTGGAGCTCGCGATCCCTGTCAGGGATCGACCTTGTAGCCCCAACTGCGGGAGCCTGCGGACTTTAACATCGTGGTTGGATACCGGTTTCGGGAGCTCCAAGCCGCGAGAGTTTCGATCACCCCAACTATGGATGGTTCGACTGCCCCGACCGCGGGAGAATAAAGAGGAAGGAGATTGGACTTTATTGCCTTCCATCACAGTGAAGAATGTGGGAAATCCGCTGTGGTGAATGTTTATGTTAACTTTTATGTAATTGTGTGTCTTGTTGCGTTTTTTTAGTATGGCTGTATGGTAAGTGAAATGTCACTGTACCTTAATTGGTACATGTGACAATAAACTGACCTTGACCTTAGGTCAGGCAGACAGGGTTCCGACCTGAAACGTCACCTATTGTTTTTCTTCAGAGATGCTGCCTGACCCACTGAGTTACTCTAGCATTTTGTGTCTATCTTCGAGAGACTAAGCTAATGTGCATAAACAACTAACTGTGGAAAAAGTAACAACGTTGCAATTTGTTTAAACTTTATCTCTAAATCTATATTAAAGTCCCTGCTCAAATCTCTACCATGTTCCAATTCTTACTGAATTTAGGGCAAATTTTAACTTTTGTTATTTATAGTGAAACTCTATTCATGAATATAAAGAATAGCTTTACCCACACCTTTTTAATTACTAAAAGCTAAATGAAAATGTACTTCATAAGTATTTCTTGTACTTTTGTTATGCTTGATGTATGGCATGCTGAAAATATCAACAGAAAAGCAACACGTAAATAGCCCCAATGTTAGGCGGCCCGATACCACTAGATATTAGCTGGAAGTTCCATTAAAAGTTAGTCTTATTATCATATTATTCCATATGGATCAGAGATTTTATTTTCACAAATGTCAGGTCATTTTGAATTGTATTATTTCTTTAAAATGCAATAAATATTTATAAAGTGAAATTAATGACATATTGATTGGTCTCTATAACAATATGGTTTGCACATCTCAGTTTATAATTTTGGCACCTGTTCAATCCATTTTACTAATGAATTAGCCAAATAGAGCAAAATCAAAATATTGTATTTCATTGTTCACATACGCATCAATTATGTTGATTGTAGTAATGTTTCCTTCATTCAACCAGATCTGAAATAATGTGTTCCTGACATTTTCTACATGCTTTGTTTTAATTTTTAGTTCCTTACCAAACAGCTTTACTTTTAAATGTCAACCTAACCAAAAAGAGTTAATGTAGTTATAACTCTTTCATTGCTATCCAGTATTGTCTTGGTTTTTTTTCTGTCATTGTTCTTGGTAGCTTTCAATAGTTTCTAATGCTACATTTTCTTGAGTCTTTGACAAATTCTGTTCAATTTAACACTCAAAGCCCCATTCTCTATTGATTGCTCCACCACAGCTACCAGCTCAGGATTAACTGCATGTTTCTATGTGAAGAGGCCACTGTTACCCTGCAAATGCTCTGTCCGAGAGCAGAATTAATTAAAACTGCTTGTCAAGGTAAATCAAATGGAGTATGTCAATAAATATGGCTCTGCTTGGATTGTTGTATGCAACTGCAGAATTGTTTATAGAGGTGTATAAGATCATGAGAGGACTAGATAGGGTAAATGCACATAGCCTTTTACCCAGAGCAGTGGAATCCAGGATCAGAGGGCATGGGTTTAAGGTGAGGAGGGAAAGATTTAATAGGAACTTGAGGGACAACTTTTCCCTCAGAGGGTTGTGGGTATATGAAATGAGCTGTCAGAGGAGGTAGTTCAGGCCAGTAATATCGCAACTTTTAAAAAACATTTGGACAACTACGTGGGTTTAGAGGGATATACCTGTATGCCTCAAGCAGGCAGGTGGGACTAGTGCAGATAGGGCTTGTTGGTCATTGTGGGCAAATTGAGCCGAAGGGCCTGTTTCTAGGATGTAATGACTCTTAATCTATGACTAAGCAACAAACAGTTGAGCAACATTGTGACTCATCAGAGATTAGAAAACTAATCATCATTCAGATGATTTTCAATGCAGTTTAATCTCGCAAGTTGTGTTGACCTGTTAAGGCATTTCTATAATCGTATGCTGCTCATTCTTTATAACAATCCTTGTTTTGAGGTCTCCAATAATGGGTCTTTTATGCCTGGTAATGCTGAGGTTCTTGCAATGTGCCTCAAATAATGCTCCATTCATCAAGTTTGCTTAAAAGTAATATTATCTCTGTTATCTCTGCTAAATTGTTTTTCTTTCACATAACTAATATTATACCTTGTATTTATTTAAATATAACTAGAATTATATTTTCAGTCAGCTGCTAATTATATTGATTTTTCAAAATGGGTTTTCTTTGGGTGCTCCAGATTCTTCCCACATCCCAAAGACATGCAAGTTTGTAGGTTAATTGGCCTCTGTAAATTGCCATGAGTGCATCGGATGCAAAATTGGGATAACGTAGAACTAGTGTGAACAGGTGCTCAATGGACTCGGTGGGGCAGAAGGACCTGTTTCCTCGCTGTATCTCTGACACTCAAAATAAAACTAATGATAAAACTAATGCTGGTCAACTCACTTTAAAAGCAGATGCGAATATTTATAAAAAATCATTGCATTTGTAGCTTAATTGATGGTGTTGTGACCATCATCATGAATATATGACTGCACTGCAGTAAAACAGTAATCACACCTGCAGAACAAAAGCTGACTGAACACTGCAAGAAGATGTTGATAGAGGTAATTAAAACCATGACTTGGTTTTTAAAATGCAACTGAAAGGAGGAGGGGTATAATACACAAGCATCACATGATTGGAGGGACAAGGGACATGCTTGTGTATTATATGAACATCACTAAAACAGAAATCGTATAACCGTTCACAAACAGACTATGCTGGAGAGGGAAACAGTCAATGTTTTGGGTCAATGCTGCTTCATCACAACATAACTGTTTCTTCCTTTTGTATAGATACACTTTCTGCTCCAAGACTGCCCCTCTTCTGTGAACTGATTCTTAAAGTTGGAAACTTTCTTAACTATGTATGTATTCTGCAAACTACAAAATATATTCTTGATATACTGCAGTAATTGTTCAACATTTTAAATTTTGGAATATATGGGTGGATAAATCCCCAGGGCCAAATGAAAACTATCGCTGAATGCCATGGTATCTCGGGAGAGATTTGTTGGGGGCCTGACAAAGAATTTTGCATCTTCATTGGCTGCAGGCTAAGTATCAGCAGACTGGAGGATAGTTAATGGTGTTCCTTTATTCAACAAGGTATCATGAATAAGCCAGGTAACTACTAAAGAGATTGAATAGACTTGGACTATTTTCTCTGGAGTGAAGAAGACTAAGGATTATCTTAATGATTGAGAAAACCACATGGCATTGATAGATTAGATAGTCTTCATCCTTTTTCCCAGGGTAGGGGAGTCTTAAAATTTGAGGGCATAGGTTTAAAGAGAGAGGAGGAAGATTTAAGAGAAACACGAACTGTAAGTGCTGTTTCTTAAAAGAAACACTGTGCTGGAGTAACTCAGTGGGTCAGGCAGCCTCCCTAACCTGTGTCTACCTATCACTTGCCAAGCTTTGTCCTGCCTTTATTCCAGCTCTCAACCCCTGCCCCCAAACAGTATGAAGAAGGATCCCAACCTAAAACATTTCTTATCCATGTTTTCTAGAGATGCTGCCTGACCCAATGAATTCCTCCAACACTTTGTGTCGAGGTTTAAAGATTTTCATATAGAATACAGTAGATACATGGAACAAGCTGCCAGAGTTGATTGATAGAGACCGATAGTTACGTTTGAAAGACATTTACACAAATGCATGGATAAGAGAGTTTTAGAGTGAAAACACACAGATAGGATTCCCTGAGAACAGCAAGAACAATCCCAGCCTATTCAATCTCTCCATGTATCTAAAACTCTCCATTCCAGACAACATCTTTGTGATTTTCTTCTGCACTCTTTCTAATGCTACCACATCTTTGTATGGAGTCATACAGTAATACAGCATGGAAACATGCTCTCAGCCCGACTAGAATGGTGATCAGAACTGGTTGATAACCGGAACATGCTGCCAGAGGAGCTGATTGAACCAGATACAATTACAGCTTTTGAAAGGTAGTTAAACAGATGGTTAAATTGACATAGCATGAAAGGATATAATCCCAATGCAGCTAAATGGCATTCATGTATTTGAGCAAACAAATCACCATGCATATGATTGGCCAAAGGGTGAGTTTCCGTGCTATATCCCCACTGCATCTATGGTCATTGAATTTCCTCAAATGTACTGAAGAAGGCTGCAAGCAGTGCATCTAGTGAGGGAGAAATCACTATCTCTGGGGTCAGCACAGTAGTGGAACGGTGGAGTTACTGCCTTGCAATGCCAGAGACCCGGTTTCAATCCTGACTATGGGTGCTGTCTGTACGGAGTTTGTATGCTCTCCCTGTGACCACGTGAATTTTCTCCGGTTTCTTCCTACATCCCAAAGTCTTGCAGGTTAATTAGCTTCCATAATTTTTTTCTTAGCATGTAGGGTAGAGCTAGTGTATGGGTGAACACTGGTCAGCGCGAACTCAGTGGGCCAAAGGGCCTGTTTCCATGCTGTATCTCTAATTTAAACTAAACTATCAGTAAGTTCTGTATTTCTCAGTCTCACCGCGAGTGCTCAGTCCACAAGCTTTATTGGTCTCACTATGCAATGACATAACATTCTAGCACTTTTGCTGTTACAAGTAGACCATTGTGTGGGGAAAACAAAAATTCTCCATCTAATATGGCTGTATTACCAAATATTGTTTGTTTTTCTATTTTTCCCTAACACATGAAATTTGTGTTGAAAATATGATTGAAACATGGTTTAACCCTGAATGGGTGTAATATTATGAAAAGAATAATGCAATCTATGCTTAATATTATTGCAGGCATTGCTCATTGCATTAATTTTTATGTTTCCTGTTTCTCATTCTCTGCCAGGGCAGTCACATGGGCGATGCCATGGGTTTCAAAATAAATACCCTACTCAAACTTACTGAGACAAAAGCCAACCAATCGCGTGTCACATTGTTGCATCACATGATAGAGGTAATATCTTCCAGTTGTTGCATTTTATCGTGTTGTTACTTTCATTTGTTTTAATATCTAATTATTTATATTTTAAATGGGAAAGGAAGTTGAAAAGTTCCACCCAGATCTTCTGAATCTTCCAGATGACTTGGAAAGTATTTCAAAAGCAGGAGGGTAAGCAGACCATTTGAATTTTTTTTTCTTTCTACCTTGTAGTAGCAATGCTGATTTTTGCAAAATAACGAGAACTATTTCTACTGAATGAAAACTGAAAAGTACTGGCCAATAAGGCACATAATAGACAAATGCCCAATGTTATCAAATCAACATATTTTTTAAATCAGGGCGCCACAGTGGCACAGCCAGAAGATCTGCTGTCTTACAGCGCCAGGGACTCAGGTTTGATCCTGACCCCAGGTGCTGTCTGTGTGGAGTTTACACGTTCTCCCTGTGACTGCAAAGGTTTCCTCTGAGTTTCCTCTTGCATCCCAAAGATGTGCGCATGTGTAGGTTAATTGGCCTTCGTAAAATTGCCCAGAGAGTGTTGGGAGTAGATGAAAAAGTGGGATAGTATAGAACTAGTATGAAAGGATTGATCGCTAGTTGATGTGGACTTGGTAGACTGAAGGGCCTGTTGCCACAACTTGCTGTTGGTTCCTCAGCACATCTGAAAGGAATATTTATAAGAAAAAATACAGATTTAACAACAGTAGTGTTCAGGGAATAGCACAATGTATTCCCTATCTAAATCCTAAATCTTGTTTAAAAGTGCAACATCTGGTGATCGGTAAGAAAGACAAATTGCAAAGCCACTTGTAGCATGCCTGAAAGCTACTTACACTTGTAACATGCCTGAAAGGGAAAGGAAGCTTGCCAGGATCCTCTGGCTGATTTACAGGATAATGGAATTCAAAAGTTTTAATTTCTCCAGAGAACAATTTCAATTGTTCTCTGAACAAATAGTTACTGATGTGTATAGAGTCAGCCTAATGGAAGCTGATCTGAATTCAATCAGTTACCAAGTTATGCTGTTATGATATATGCCCCACCTCTCCTTTCTCCTTCGTTCCCTACTTCCTCATCCCACAATAACCCAACCTTGCTGCATTTGAGTCATTCTCAAATATCTTTCCTCTCTTTATAATTATTTACTGACAGCTTTAGCGTGGACTCTCTTCAGGCTGATACAATTAATCTTTTGGAACGTCTCAAGAAGACTGGTGATATCATCAAATCATCGACGGACGATGTAAAATTGCTGTTTGACAAGCCCATTCAAGTGAGCAAAATAAAAACTCCAAATAATTACTATTTAACTGTCTATTATAAAACACTTTTAAACAAATGTATATCATTGGAATCTCTTGGACTACCTTTAATCCTTTGGAGATCTTCGGACTATCCTTAATCGGACTTTACTGGACTTTATCTTGCACTAAACGTTATTCCCTTTATCTTGTATCTGTACACTGATTGTAATCCAGTATAGTCTTTCTGCTACCTGGATAGCACGCAACAAAAAAGCAATTTGCTGTACTTTGATACACGTGGCAATAAACTTAACTATAACCTATTGTATCAGGAAAGTCTATCTGCAACAACTGAACTTAAGCAACTTTTGGAAGAGATTGAGACCGAGAGAGTGAAACTGGCGAAGTACTTCTGTGATGACTCTGGAAAATTTTCACTGGAAGAGCTTTTCCTAACCATCAAAACCTTCAGAGATTGTTTCCTGAAAGCAATGAAGGTAATTCCATGGCTTTATTGAATGGACCTTAGTTTGGCACACATCATAAAGGTTTTGAGTATGTTTCTAAAGAACTTCATTTAAGACTGCACATATTGAATTGTGATAAGCTCCACTATTGACATGGAATATTGAATGATTCTTGCCACAGATAAAACCAGCAGCAAAACATAGCAGATGTTTATGACATTAGCCCAGTACAGTGTTGTGCAAATATGCTGAAAAATGTGGCTGGTTATTGAGCTGTAATGTACTGATTGTTAACCAGAGAGGCCTTGGGGGATTCAATTATAGTTTGTCACATGTACCTAGGTACAGTGAAATTCTTTGTTTTTGAATACAATCCAGTAAAATCATACAGCCGACCTCACCTAGGCAATACACAGTCGCCACATTTCTAGCGCTGACAAAGTTACAAAAAGTTTATCAAACAGTTTATATTTCCCAGCAGGGGTGAACCATGCTGGTCACTGCGCGAGGTAACAGGAGGCCCCCCAGCCGGGTCCCCCCAACAGGTTAACTGAAAAGCACAGGACAACCTCGCAACATGGAACTCAGAAACCAGCTGGAGATCAGAGGCCAAAATCTCAATCTCCTCCTTTATTGATTGACTCAGTAATAAGTCCAGAGCACTACAACAAAATTCTAAGATATTAGGCTTGTGCAATTAGCAGCTCCGGGTCCCTTGGTTTTCTCCAGGAATGGTTCACCTGTGCAGCACAATGTCTGGAGATAGAGTTAGCAACAGGTAGAGGATGATTTGAGGTCCTGGCATGCAATGTCCTGAGTTTGAAAGGAAGAGGAAAAGACAAATCAAAGCTTGATCTTGGAGGAAGATCATGAAGTAACTGGATGAAAAGTATTGTAGCTATCCCCCCCCCCCCCCCCCCCCCTCCCCCAAATGAAGGGGTTTGGTCCAAGTCACCTTCCAATGGTAAAAGTGAATAACCAAGATGCATAGTCTGAAGTAAAACAGGAAATGCTGGAAAAACTCGGCATGGCAGGCTGTGTCTATGGAAAGAGAAACAGTCAATGTTTTGGACCTGTGACTCTGTCAGAATTGGGAAAGAGAATGACACAACACAAGCTTGAGGAGCAGGAGCAGATATCCCAAGAGGATAGCTTGCTCCTCAATAGGAGTGGGGCCAACATCCTTGCTGGGTAGTTCACTAAAGCGGTTGGGAAGAGTTTCAATGAATTTTACAAGTGGTGAGCACGAACAAATAGATTTATGAAAGAGGAACAAGATTTGTGGAGGAACAAGATTTGTGTTGAATAGAAATGGAGAAGAAAGGAACATCATATTTAGTTGAAGTAAACTAGCAAGGAGTGCAGGGAATCCAAAGGCAGGCGTTACAATATTTCCTGTTTTCCTTTTTCTAAACCCAGGACAGATAAATTGTTTGGTTTATCAATGCATGGGACCAGAATGGGTATCTTCCTGTTCTGCGCAGTCCATTTGCTCAATGGACAAACTCATTAAGGTTTTGGGAAATACTGAAAGCTCAGTTTTCTTAGATTTGGTTTGCAATGGAAGTATTTTTACTTGGGTTCTCTTTCATTTTTAATTGAAGCATTTGAAGGCAGCATGATATATCAGTGAGATCAAGATAGTAGTTTGCCCTGCAAGTGTCTTTTAGCTTGAGACGCTACTAAAGAGTTGATTACAGAGCATACTCTTGCTTCAGGCGTACCCAGACATCAATGTAGATGATTGCTATACAGGTAATTAAGCAAGCGGGCAGTTGTACCCACTCCTGCAAACACTTGCATCCTGAATTGTGGGTAATAGTTTTAGCTGGGTGGTCTTATTTGCATGTAGAAACAAAGAACTGCAGATGCTGGTTTACACCAAAGAGAGACAATATTTTTGAGTAACTCAGCTGGTCAGGCAGCGTCTCTGGAGAACATGGATGGGTATTGTGTTGTGTCGGGATCCTTCACACGTTGGTACCCAGAAAATAACTTTTTTTCTCTTATTGAAGGAAAATAAGCTTAGAAAAGAACAGATTGCAAAAGCAGAGAAGCGGAAACAAAAGCTTCAGGAAGAGGAAGCTAAAAGGCAAAAGGGAGAAAATGGACAAGTTGGTAAGCAATGGATTGAGTGATAATTTCTGAATTTTTCTGCTCGCAGCAACCCTCTGCATTACAATTTGAAATCGTGTTTTGTCACGATATTGTTAAATTACCTGTGTTTACAAGTCTGTTTAAAGGCAACAGATGAGTCATAAACTTGCTCATCAGTTCACTGTTAATGCAAAATATTATTTAAAAATTGCTTGCTTCTGAAGGGCTTACTGTAAAATCCCTGCCTCGTGTCAAAATTCACAATTTTCTTTTGAATGAGTAATGCTATGTTTCAGAGTTAATAATATAATTTCTTAACTGAGAAGAAAGAAAGTGCTGGAGTAACTGAGCGACCAGTCAACATCTCTGGAGAACATGGATAGGTGGTGTTTTGGGTTGGAAGTCTTCAGACTGATTATGGGGAAGGTGGGGGAAGAGAGCTGGGTTAGTACAAATCATAAACGTAATCATATTTTATTAGCCAAGTATGTTTTGCAACATACGAGGAATTTGATTTGCCATACAGTCATACCAATAAAAAGCAACAAAACACAAAAATACATTTTAACATAAACATCCACCACAGTGACTCCTCCACATTCCTCACTGTGATGGAAGGCGAAGTTCAATCTCTTCCCTTTGTTCTCCCACGGTCGGGGGTCTCGAGCCTTCTGAAGATCCTGGCTCCCTTAAACGGTGGTCGGGCCCTCTGCTTCAGGGCGATCAAGCTTGTGCATCAGGGCGATCTCAGCTCCCCCTTGCCGAGCGGTCGGTCCCCAGGTCGGGGCTAGTCGAACCTCTTGCTTCCCAACATCAGTCTCTGCCCGAGACTGCGAGCTCCTCGATGGTGAAATCCGCAGGCCGCGGTTGGAGGGTCAATCCCAGGCAAGGGATCGCAGGCTCCGATGGTAAGTCCAGGGCCCCACGGCGGGGCTCAAAGTCAGTCTCGAGCAAGGCCGCCAGCTCCATGATGTTAGGCCGCTGAGCGACCCGAGATACTATCCAGAAAACAATCGGATCTCTGGCAAAGTAAGAGAT
Source organism: Rhinoraja longicauda (assembly GCF_053455715.1). Taxonomy (NCBI): domain Eukaryota; kingdom Metazoa; phylum Chordata; class Chondrichthyes; order Rajiformes; family Arhynchobatidae; genus Rhinoraja; species Rhinoraja longicauda. The sequence continues at coordinate 26,769,793 of NC_135962.1, read as the reverse complement.
TGAAAAAGGTTTCTCCTGACCCCTCCCACCCCACCCCCACATAAACAAACCAGAGAACATTAACACATACTTTTTAAAACGCACTAAAAATAACAAAGACGAAAAGACAGACAGACCTTTGGCGAGGTTGCCATCGCTGACGGCGCCACCCGTTGGAAAGCTCGGTAGGTAATAGGTTGAGAAAGGTCTCGACCCGAAACATCCCCTATTCCTTATCTCCAGAGATGCTGTCTGACCTGCTGAGTTACTCCAGCTTTTTGTGAATATTTTAGATAGTAGGTTGATGCAGGCGAGAAGGGTTTTTTGATAGGCAGATAATTGGATAAAAGCCAAAGATGACAAGACAGAAGGTGTGAGACAAAAGGATTGAAAAGATGCAAATCATGAAGCTAGAGAAAGGAGTGTAGGTGGAGGGAGATTGGGGGAATTGGTGCGAGTCCAGGTGGGACAAAGGGAGAGGGGAGGAGGGGGGGTTCATCGGCGGCACTCGAAGCGAGTATGACTGTCCTCTCCAGAGGGTCGTCTACTTGTGGGTCTGCAGATGTCTGTAGAGGCCGATCTGCGATCCACACACCTTGGTGCAACGTGGGCAGGGGAGACTGGCGGCGGTTGGTAATGGTTGAGCCCCCTTCTCTCTCTTTGCGGTGCTGTCGCTTTGTCTCTGCGGCACGGCGTGGTTCAGTTTCACGACGTGCAACTCCTTCCTTCACGGATTTTCTCCAGGACCACCTGTCCAGTGCAATGTGCTCCCAGTTGCTCGATGCGATGTGGAATTTCTTCACTGTTCTTGAAGGCGTTTCTTTCCTTCAGTTGCGAGTACAGGATCTGTTTAGGGAGATGTGTGTTGGACATGCGGATGACATGGTTTGTCCATCGGAGTTGGTGCTGCGTTATTGTGGTGGTGATGCTGGTCACGTTGGCTTCCTCCAGAACGCTGATGTTGGTGCGTTTGTCCTCCCAGCTGATCCTCAGAATCTTTTGTAAGGATCTTTGATGGTGTTGTTCCAGGGCTCTCAGATGCCTGCTGTAGGTGGTCCATGACTCGGCTCCATACAACAGGGTGGGGAGGACAACGGCTCTGTGGACCAGCAGTTGTGTTTGAGCCTTTAGGTCTCGGTCTTCAAAGACTCTTTTCCTGAGTCTGGCGTAGGTTCCACTGGCACAATTCAGGCGATGGTTGACCTCAGAGCCGATGTCAGCTTTTGAGGAAGGAATGCTGCCAAGGTAGGGGAAGTGGTCAACGTTTCCAAGAGTGTTGTCGTCCACTTTTATAGTGGGCTGGGTAGACGGCTGGTTGGGTGGAGGTTGATGTAGGACCTGGGTCTTCTTGGTGTTTAAGGCTAGGCCGATGGCTCTGTACGCCTTGGCAAAGGCATTCAGGATGCTCTGGAGGTCTTCTGCAGAGTGTGCTGCGATGGCGCAGTCGTCCGCCTACTGAAGCTCCATGATGGCGATGTTGCTGACTTTGCTCTTGGCCTTTAACCTATCAAGGTTGAAGAGCCCACCGTCAGTTCTGTAGAGGATCGGCAGCCTCTGTGGCAGCTCTTCACCCATGAGGTGGAGTATGGCAGCAATGAAGACGGCAAACAGGGTGAATTGAATTGAATAAGTTTATTGGCCAAGTATGTACACATACAAGGAATGTGCCTTGGTGCTCCACTCGCAAGTAACAACACGAACATACGGTAAACAATTAAGAATAAAGCATAAAACATTGAAACATTAAGAATCAAACATTGTAGCTTAAACATGTGAATGAAATAAACCAGAGCAAAAAGAGGCTACAGACTTTTGGTTATTGAGTAGAGCTACCATTTGCGGAAAATAACTGTTTTTATGTCTGGCTGTGGCAGCTTTGACAGTGATGCATCCCTGTTTGACCCCCATTTCCACAGTGAAGGGCTCAGACTCAGAGCCGCTGTTGCTGAGCACTGTGACTGACATGCCATCATGTAGATCCCTCAATATTCTGATGTACATGTTGTGGCAGCTGTACCTTGATAGTATGCTCCAAAGAGCCTGGCGGTCTACCGTGTCAAAGCCCTTTGTCAGGTCTATGAAGGCCATGCACAAAGTCTGCCTTTGTTCACGGCATTTTTCCTGGAGTTGGCATGCTGTGAATATCATGTCTGCTGTACCTCTGGATGGGCGGAAGCCACACTGATTCTGGGAGTACTTCTGGGAGTCGGTTGGAGAGGACACGAGCAAGGACTTTGCCTGTTGTTTACTCGAGCGAGATGCCCCTGTAGTTTCCACATTCAACCTTGTCCCCATCTTGAAAATGGTCACTATTAGAGGGAAGTTCTTCTTTCTCCCCAGACCTTGAGGAGTAGGGTGTGGATGTGGTACAGGAGCTCTGGTCCACCTAACTTTAAGATCTCAGCTGGGATCCCATTTGGAATGGTGGCCTTGTTGTTCTTAAGGCTATTGATGGCATCTTGAACCTCTGTCATAGTGGGAGGTTCCTCCATGTCTTCTCTGATGGGACTCTGGGGGATGTGGCTGGTAATGCCTGGTTCAGTTGTGCTGTCACGGTTGAGGAGTTCCTGGAAGTGCTCCTTCCATCGGGCGTTAATGGATGCATTGTCCTTCAGCAGTCCCTGACCGTCCTTTGAGCGCAGGGGGTTTAAGCCGCGGTATCTTGGACCAGAGACGGCCTTCGTAGAGCTGAAAAAGCCTCTGGTGTCACCTGAGTCTGCCAGTCTCTGGATTTCCAGAGCCTTTTCTGTCCACCAAGAGTTCTTAAGCTCCCTCGCCCGGCTCTGGACGTCCGCCTTGGCTCTGGAGTGGCTCTTTTGGCCTTGCAGGTTACATCATTTTGCCAGGCACGAAAGGCTTTCCTTTTCTTGGAGATGAGCTGTTCTATCTCTGTGTCGTTCTCGTCAAACCAGTCCTGATGTTTTCTGGACGTACCCAAGGATGGTTTTGCAGGTATCAAGGATGGTGGATTTGAGCAGGCTCCAATGCTCTTCAATGTCATCAGGATATTCCTGATGGAGGCTTTCCCCAAGAGAGGCCCGAAGTCGCTGCTGGGTGGCAGTTTCATCCAGGCTTTCAAGGTTCAGTCTTGGCCGAATCTGCTTCTTTTGAATCCTCCTCTTCCTCTCGAGTGTGATGGACATTGTGGAGCGGATGAGGCGATGACCTGTCCAGCAGTCATCTGCATCGATCATGGCCCTTGTGATCATGTCACGGCATTCCCTGCCTCGTACAATGACATAGTCAATGAGATGCCACTGTTTGGAGTGGGGGTGTCTCCAAGATGCCTTAAGTTTGTTTTTCTGGCGAAAGAGGGTGTTAGTGATGGAGAGGTCGTGCTGAGCACATTTGCTGAGAAGCAGAACTCCATTGGAATTGATGTTCCCGACGCCTTCCTTTCTGCTGGTGGTTTTCCAGAGGTCCAATCCTGGCGTTGAAGTCTCTTAGGAGAATAATGTTATCCTCCCTGGGGATTCTAGACAGTGTCTCATCCAGGTAGGCGTAGAAGGTCAATTTTACTTCCTCTTCAGAGTCTAAAGTAGGGACATAGGCTCACATCTGTTGCCATCTGGTTGTTGGCAAGCACCAGACGGATGGTCATGAGATGCACACTGATTCCACAGGAAGTTCAGAGGGGTGGCTGATGAGCTGGTTCCCGATGGCAAACCCAACACCATGGATCCTGGGCTCATCAGCAACTTTTCCTTTCCAGAAGAAAGTGTAGCCACCCTTCTCCTCCTTCAGTTATCCTTTGACTGCCTGGCAGGTTTCAGAAAGGGCAGCTATGTCAATTTGGCATCTCCTCAGTTCTCTAGCAATGATCGTGGTTCTCCTCTCCGGTCTGTTGCTGGTTGCACTATCCATCAATGTGTGCATATTCCAGGCTCCAAAGTTCATATTTCTGTGTTTCTGAAGCTGTGTGGTGATCCCTCTGGACACGGTAATCCAGTCGGTAGGTCTGAGGCAGGCATCTTTTCTAGCCCTTTCCCCAGGTGTGGTGAGCAGTGTGGATCCTAAAGAGGGCAGCTCAGTCATGGGTGCAGCTACCAAAGGGCTCCCGCCTTGTTCCAAGAGCCCAGTCTAGCACCCACCATTTGGTGTGCCAGCTCATGTCTAGGGGCTTCCAGATCTCACAATCCTGCCCCCATCGCCACTTCTTGGTCGGCGTAGGACTTAATCGGGGGTGTTAGGGTGAATTCCCTTTATGGAGGACACCTGTGAATGACTTTGTTTAACGTGGGGAGACTATTGCACAGACAGCCACCACATAGTCCTTGACAGATCTGGGACAGGATACAGTGGCATGGAATCCAAGACAACTGGGGACCCTTTTCTGCTGCAGCCTTCATCCGCCTTCCCAGCCATTGTGACGCTCCACTAAAGTCAGCCATCATCCTCTGCATGTTCCACCGTTGAGGTCTTGGTTGGATTGCCCTTTGTCGGGGACCTCCCCCTCGACCTTACCGCCATGGGTGACCCTACCAGGAGCATAGCTCCAGACGGCATCGCTCTCAGGATCTCAGGACCACACAAGTTTCTCCACCACAACAAGGTGACAATCAACAGAGAAGGGAGGGGGGGGGGGGGGGTGACATAGGGCAAGAAGGGAAGGAGAAATCGGACAACTTCAATTACATTGTATCTGTTTTGCTTTACAGTTCATAAGTCACCCATAAAGCAAGAAGAAGAATGTATTATTGATATTCTTCTGTCCGACATAAGGAAAGGTTTTAAATTGAAGAAAACGACAAGGAACCAACATGAAAACCTGTCTGCTCCGAAACATTCTCCTAAAGAAGTTACTACTGAAAAATGTTGGAGAACTATATCACTGGGTAAGAACAAATCACTGCATGCATCTTTCTTCAAACTGTAAGCTTTACTTGTTTTATATGTAATGCATAATTCCCATTCAGAAAGAATGTGACTAGATTTGTATTTTACTGGCATCTTTAGGTAGCAGCTATGTAATGCATATTGCACATACCTGCTATTTTTAATTCTTTCAATAGGCAAAGACAATGAAACCATGCATCAACATAAAAGAGTTTTAAAGGTTAATTCAACACTGCTTGATGCTTAATTTGCAACAGTGCGCATACTTTAAAATTGTTTGCTGCAATAGGTGGGTGTGTGCATATATATTAAAGGCTTTGCGGAAATATCAATTTGCATATCTTTACAGATCCAGCCTATCTTTTTTAAATATTATAATTTAAATCTTGAATACATGTGCTTTATTACAGCCTCTTTTGATTTAAAACAGTGGAATTGTGTTATTTATTTTTCATTTATTTAAAACATGTGTCCAATGGAGAATACATTTGTTTTGTTTTGAACCAGACAAAATATGTTGTTTTCTACCATTTTGATGCCTGCTTTATTTCAGAATTGAGAATATTTTTAAATTTTGCATTCCTTATTCATTAATGCATTAATGAAAAAAGGTTTGGGAATGCAAACCCCAGGATAAGCAGCAAAAACTGATTGCCAACTAGCTTCAAGACCAAAAGCAGAGAGTGAGTGGGTTTTGCATTAGGTAGAAATGTTTTATGAGAATTTGGGTTGGGATTATTTTTGTTCACAATTCATAAAAATGGATTGAATCAAAATTATTTTTTGAATTTATGAATGACGATGGCTCCCCATGCATTCCCATCAATCCCATTCCCGCACTTGTTTCCTTCAACCTATATTCTCTCGTGTCCATTAACTGCACTCCACCCATGATTCTCCTATCACCACCGACACCGGGAGCCAATCAGCCTTGCAACCAGCATGTTTTTGAGATGAGGGAGAAAACAGGAGTCCTTTGGGGGTGAAATCCACATGGAAAGTCATGGAAAGAATGTGCCAATTCCAAACAGATGGCACCAGAGGTCAGCATCGAATCAGGATTGCTGTCGGTACAAATCAGCAAATGTGCACGTTGGCACTGAAATTGCATACAAAATTATCTCCAACTACCACCACCTGCTATTTTGATCTTCCATTATGTGCCATAACATGCAGATTATGGTTTCCAACCTAACTAAAAATAAATTGTCAAAAACCTTTCTGAAATACTTCTGAATAGCTCTTGAAGCACTCTCTTTTTGAGAAACTATAATACTTCTGTAAACTGTGATGCATGGTGGTGGTTAGTGCATTTATTTTAAATTGAGTGAAATAGGGTATAGGAAAAGATCAGATTTTGAGTATCTAAACGATCTCTAATTACGGGGCCGGCTTTAATTTTCATAAATGCACCACGACTTGTTCATGTGTGTTTACAGACACTTCTCCAGAAGACGAAGAAAGCATGACAGTTTCTCAATGCACAGCTACATCAGAAATTGCAGATGACACTTCTATTCCCATGATGACGTCAGCCACCGAACAGCCACCTGCGGAGCAGAAACTTGCTCGAGACGAAACGGTGATGAACACTGCGTTCCAGGCAGCAGCTAACCACCAACCTAACCCTGAAATAAATGCATCAGAAACTAACTCTGGATGTGAGGAAGTGAATGACAAGAAACCCGACCCACTCGCAACCGATGAAAATAAAGAAAATGTTTGCCAAGATGACCCAAAATTTAACGGTGAATTTTTATTTGCAAATGAATGTGAGCAGTTAACACAATGTAATGATGAAGCCTTTGTGGACACTCTGGACAAAGAGAAAGAAATACTCTCTCTTTGCAGTAATACAGATGGGAATTTAATGCAAGTTGATAATGAAATAAATTCCCAAAATAAACTTAGCTCTGAGCACATTAACCCTATATGTGAACTGCCTGACTCAAAAGCAAATATGGTCACTGAAATTAAAATATCACAAAGAGTGGAACAGACAATTCCTGACACAAATGTCACATGCCCTAATGAAAGGCATAGTCAACCTGGCAATGTGTCACCTACAAGAAGCACATCTTCCTTCAAACTTTCTGGGTGGAAATCAAAAGACGGGAAAAGTAAGAAAACCAAAGGTAATTATTTTTAGTTTCTTCAAAGTATACCAGAAAACATCAGAAAATACCTGATTTTAAAGAGTGTGATATCTGCTAGAACTGAACTGCAATTAAAACAATTCTCATTTATTTGTGAATTTTTGAAATAATATTTCTAAACCAACAAAACGTTGTCAATTGCCAAACTCGAACAATTCCTTGCAGAAGCCAGGAACTGCAGATGCTGGTTTACCCAAAAAAGAGACAAAGTGATGCAGTGACTCTGGGTCAAGCCCCATCTCTGGAGAATACGAATAGGTGATATTTCGGATCAGAATTCTTCTTCTGAAGAAAGGTCCTAACCTGAAACATCACCTATCTATGTTCTCCAGAGGTGCTGCCTGACCCGTTGAATTACTCCAACAATTTGTCTTATTTTTGAACAATTCCTTGCTCTACTGCAAAGTGTATGTAAAATTGTTCTTTACAAGGTGTCTCGATGATTGATAGTATGTCATCTGGTTTTCACTCCATCACCAATCTTTCCTGGTTATTGTTGAATCAATACACCATAGGTGTGCTGTCCCACTGCCAGGGGATAACCATTCCACGATTCTTTAATTGTGGTGTGGATCAGCACACATTCTCAATCAGCTTTCCCACAAGATAGTAACTACACAGCGGTGAGTCAAGATTTATCCAATTTTCGAGCAATAGGATAAAATGAATGATGGATTAACAGTGGATGAACGTTCAATAAAAAACATTGCATATTCAAATAGAATACACAATGACCTTTGTGACTATAGAAAGAGGGATAACCTTTCATTCATTTTACACCTGTTACACTGTCGGCCCACAAAGCCTGTCAATTATTCCTGGAGATTAGTTGTTGTTACTTTATGGGAAAATGCAGTACACAATTAGTATACATCAAGATACCAATGAAAATAACAGAGTATTCATCTGGGGGGGGGGGGGGGGGGGCATTGGCCAGGGAGATGACTTGTTGCAGATGCTCTTTAAATATTTGCCAGGATGTGATTCTCATTCAATATCAACAAACAATCTGAGAATTTCTTTGGACAAGCAACATAGCCATCATTCTTTCTTTTTCTTTTCTCTCTCTGGCTCTCTGACTCTCTTTGTTTGTGTCTCTCTTTCTCTCTCTCTCTCTCTTTCTCTTGTGTGTCACTTTCTCTATTTGTGTGTGTGTGTGTGTGTGTGTGTGTGTGTGTGTCTCTCTCTCTCTCTCTCTCTCTCTCTCTCTCTCTCTCTCTCTCTCTCTCTCTCTCTCTCTCTCTCTCTCTCTCTCTCTCTCTCTCTCTCTCTCTCTCTCTCCCTCTCTCTCTCTCCCTCTCCTCTCTCTCTCACTCTCTGTGTGCGCATCTCTCGCATTTCAAAGCTGGACAGCAATAAAGTAAAATTTGATGAAGCTTGAACATTTAAAATCATTTAAACCAAAGAATGAAAACCTTGTGTCTTAATAGGTGTCCATTAAGTTAACTAAATGAAAACCTTGTGTCTTAATAGGTGTCCATTAAGTTAACTAATGAATGCCACTGGAATATTGTATGAAACCAAGATATTTTCTATCAGAATGTACCTTGAGTGTTGTGGCTTGGCAATCAGACTGAACACAAACTATGTATTTAAGTCACTGTGTCCATACAGAGTAGCCAGTGGGTTCATGTCAAGCATCAGACATGAAATTATAAAGAAACATTAAGGCTTCGAAAGAAGATGATAAAATTAAACCTAGTAAGGAATTATTAAATGGCACATGAGAAAGCAGAACATAAAATACTATTTCAGAGTTAAGTTCATAGAGTCAGTGGCCAAAACTAAATTTGAAAAGTTGAAATCTTGGCATTATCAAAAATAACTTGTTCATAGGCGGCACAGTGGCACAGCAGCAGAGTTGTTCCTTTACAGCGCCTGATCCTGGGTTCGATCCTGACCTTCTGTACGGAGTTTCTACATTCTCCCTGTGACTGCAGGGTTTTCTCTGGGTGCTCCAGTTTCCTCCGACACTCCAGAGACGTGTGGCTTTGTAGGTTAATTGGCTTCTGTAAATTGTCCCTAGTGTGCAGGGTAGTGCTAGTATAGGGTGATCACTGGTCATTGTGGACTCGGTGGGCCGAAGGGCATATTTCCATGCTGAATCTCTAAAGTTTAAAGTCTAAATAAGAGGTCAAATTCAGAAAAGAAACACTAAATGTTGGAAACAGGTGACAGCAAGTGGCCATAAAACCTGAGTCAATGTTTTGGATCAATGACTATCTGGAACGCTCTTCTCTTCAGGCTTGTGGTGACACAAACTATTTGTTTATGAACCCATTAAATATCAAGGATTCAATATATTTTTCACATAGGTTAAAATATTTCTGAATTAAATAACAAAAAACATGCAGTGTGATATTAAAGCACCATGGCATTTAATTGTTTCACTAAACCCTGAGCTATTTTGTTACTATCTTTCATAAGTGGAGAAGTTAATAAAACAAACTGCTTTTGATTCTCTATTGGTGCCATCGGAGTGCAAGTGAATTTCCGACATGTGTGCTAACTTTCTAGATATCTTTCATGTCCCTTTCCCTGAGGGACACTTGATTAGACCACACCTGCAGTACTGTGACCGATCCTGATAATGTGTATTAGGAAGAATATATTGACTCTGGTCGGAGCATTGTACAGGTTAACCTCTGTACACGTTACAATAAACTAAAAACTAATCTGTGGACGCTGGAAATGCTCATTGGCAGACAGCATCTGAGAGTTCATGATGTTTCAGGTTGATAACTTTTAGTCAGAAGATGCTGCATCAACTGCAGTGTATTTCAGCATTTTCTGTCATTATTACCACAATGGTACCTGGGTTTTAAAGATTAAATCGCAAAGACAGATTTCAATAACTGGGATTTCAGTGTGCCTGGACGTAGAATGTTATGGGATGATTCGAGGATGTTACTGACTAGGATGAAGAGAGGGAAATTATTTTCCAATACTTGTATTAGGCCTTGGTGTGAAATTAGGAAACACTTCTACAGGCAGAGAGTGCTAAAGATTTAGAACAAAGATTTGGGGGGGTTTTGGCATGAAAGACAAAATCAAGTAAAGATGATGGATCACAAATTAGATAAGGCCTCTGAATGGTAACACCTGTTCCAGAGACAAACAGACCACCTTTAATGTTCTTTCCATTTGGAGCGTTCATCATTGAGTTTAATTGTACAAAACAGGTGAGGCTTGAATAAGCCATTAGCAAACAAGTAATCTAGATTATTTAGGCATATATGTTTGATTAAAAGTCGATATTTTTACTCTGAACCAAACTATTTTTCCAAATACTCACTTATTTGTTACTTTTTGTTTAAAAACAGATGGCGGCTCCAAAAATACAATCAATAAGCCCAAACAAAAATGTTCATTGAACTAAGAAGGTATGTCTGAGTCTCATGCACACAACATTCTTAAACCACAGGATGTTTAATTATTTTCTGCTGGAACACTTAATTGATTGAAAAATAATTTTCTGCAGGTAAACATGACCATAGAGTCAGTGAACACCATTGCTAAACTCTCTAGCTTCACAATTTGCAACTCTCTAGTCCTTTTGTCTCACACCATATGTATGTTCATCTCTGGCTTTTGTCCAACCATCTGCCTATCAAAAACGTCGCCATGTACCCCCCTCCTCCCGTCACTTGTGTTCACCTATGACATGCCACGTTTTGTCCTTTCCCCTCCTCTCGTCCAGCCTACTTTCACCAAACCCCTGCAATCAGTCTGAAGACCCAAAACGTCACCTATCCATGTTTTCCCGGAATGCTGCTTGACCCACTGAATTACTCCAACATTTTATATGTCTTTCCTTGGTAAACCAGCATCTGCAATTCCTTGTTTCTACCATTGCTCAACCTCTAATTTGCTTTGAGAGACTGCTCATGATAAATGTTCCCAGTTTGTGTCTGTGTGGTGAAGTGAACTTAGGTAGAGCTCCGATATGTGTGATATTGCATCAGCTACCCATTAGTCACAGCACCATTATTCAATGCCTTTGACTTTGAAGTGCGAGGCAAGTTTTTTTTTACACAGAAGGTGATGGGCTCCTGGAACACACTGCCAGAGGTGGTGGTGGAGGCGGATACTACAGTGGTGTTTGAGGCTTTTGGATAGGCACGTGGCTCTGCAGGGAATGGAGGGGTATGGATCATATGCAGGCAGATGAGATTAGTTTATTTTGGCATCTTGTTTGGCACATACATTGTGGTCCGAAAAGACTATTCCTGTGCTGTCCTGTTCTATCTCCCAATACTGTGTGTAAGAAATTCACTTTATGGAGTTTGCAACATCAAATCTCTTTCTATGAACATTCATGATACATACTTTTGAATTTATACCACAGAAAGTGAACTACACCATATCTGTTCATTTGATCTATGGCCATTAAAGAAGTCTTTAGATCACAATCACCCTTCATTTAGAGCGACTGATTAAAATACTGGTCAATCACTCCTGTGTTTAAAATAAGCAGAGCATGCTATGTCACAAAGTTACACATCAGGAAAAGACACAAAGTGCTGGAATAATTCAGCATCTCTGGAGAACATGGATAGGTGACATTTTGGACCGGGACCCTTCTTCAGACTGATAGACCAATACTTAATCTTGAACGCTAATAATAATATATTCCTTTATTTGTCCCACACCGGGGAAATTTGCCAGATTTCTGTAAATTCTGCAGCAGTTATTCTTGCAAGAGATATGTGGCAGGTAGAAAGGAGAACGGGTTTAGCAGGAATGTGTTCCACAGTTAACCTCCTGCTACTTGCTGCTAAGGTAGACGCATCGTGGAAGCTAATGAAAATAAACCCCAATGAGAAAAACAAAGTATTAAGAAAAGCATGCATGAGAGAAAGAGGGAAGCAATTATTCCTTTTACTTCAACGCCAAGACACCAAAAGTCATTTGGCTTGTTTTTGATTATCCGAAAAATAAAACTCTGTGTTTGGTATTTATTTCAGAAGAGTGGAAGAAGATATAAAAAGAATACGTTGGAAGCATCCAAATCAAGAGTGGTCACTAACTCTAAAAAGTGTTTTCTTGAACAAAAATAATGGCTGAACTATTCTACGTCTTCCAAGATTCTTGCAAATATGTAATATTGTCGAATGTGCATTATATTTAACAGAATGCATGGCTGAGTTATCAAATATTTTTTGCAAAAAATGAAACTTTTAAATATTTGAGTGGAGAAAATGTCATGCATAAGGTCTATCTGCTTAATTTGCTCATACTGCCATTTCAAACTCTATTAGTATCAAGGAATCAAACATTATGTAATCAAATTACAACACTTCATTGTGGGTACTTGAATGATAGTGACAGTCATCTCTTCCCCTTGCTTAATACTGCAAGATCTGGAATTGTGGTCTAACCTAACACTGGATCTAAGAGTATGAGGTTCACTGGAAGCAGGCTCTCCCTAGTTTCATTGCATAGGCCTTGATGAGCGACTTGAATTCTTGAAATGTAGCATTAGTGTCAAGTCAAATGCTGTTCATTCTAGGTTATTGATTGTGACATGAAAACAGCATGAAAGAGAAAGATGTAAGTAATTTTTGGCTTTTTGCAATCTTTCACATAACATATGGTACAAGAATATTACCAGGAATTTTCAGTGCCATGTTAAATCATGATATGTGTTTTAATATCCTCAATGTTTCTTACTTTATAAAGTGATCATTTACATAAATAATGCCAATCTGCTCATCATCTAGCTTGACTAGGTAAAATATGGCTGCAGGTCTTAATTTGGAACTTTTGAATGAAAAAATTGTATAACCAAATGTTTTATTATCAATCCTCTTTTCAGTATATTTGTGTTGCGTTGTTAAATCAAATTTGGATTTTTCTTTATCTTTTGAACAATAACTTTTATATTGTACTTTATTTTAATGGTATATTTTTGTCAGAGGTTTTCCAATATGCCTCAAATACAGCAGTCCTGCTTAGCCTCATAGCAATAAACTGTTACAGGGCACTACACTCAGTTTGACACTGTGCAACCTGTAACACCGTAGCTGGCTGCAGATTGGATCGTTTCAAGAGAAAGCTAAATAATAAAGAAAATTTTCTTAAATGTTTATCTATTGTCTCCCATATCTCTCTAAACCTTCCCTGTCCATGTACCTGTCCAAATGTCTTTTAAATGCTGTTATTATACCTGCCTCAACTACCTCCTCTGGCAGCTCATTCCATATGCCGCCTACTACCTGAGTGAAAAGATTATCCCTCGTGTCCCTCTCACCTAAAATATATCTTGTTTTTGATTCCCCTACTCTGGGTAAAAGACTCTGTGCATTCGCCCTATCTATTCCCCGCAAGATTTTACACATATCTATAAGATTACCCCTCAGCCACCTGCACTCCAAGGAATGAAATCCTATTCGGCCCAACCCCTCAAGTCCTGGCAACGTCCTCATGAAACTTCTCTGCTCACACTTTCCAGCTTAATGACATCCTTCCTATGGTGGGGTGACCAGGACTTGATTCGTACGGGTGTCAGGGGTTAAGGGGAGAAGGCATGAGAATAGGGTTAGGAGGGATAGATAGATCAGCCACGATTGAATGGGGTAGCAGACTTGATGGGCCAAATGGCCTAATTCTGCTCCTCACACATATGAAAACTGAACGCAGTACCCCAAGTGTGGCCTCACCAGTTTTGTACAATTGTAACATCACATCGAAACTTCCATACTCATTACCGACTGATGAAGGCCAATGGACCAAAACCTTCTTGACCACCCTATCTACCAGTGAATCCATGTTCGGGGATCTATGAACATTCCCCTGGCCCTTATCATTCACTATGAAGGTCCTGCTCTGGTTTGTCTTTCCAGATGCAACACCTCGCACTTATTAGCCATTTGTCAGCCCACTTCCCCAGCTGATCAAGAGCTGGTGTTATTTTTGGTAACCATTTGCACTATCTACAATACCACCCACTTTAGTGACATCTGCAAACTTACTAATCATGCCTTGTACATTTTCATCCAAATCGTTGATATAAACCCCAAACTGCAATGGGCCCAGTACTGATCCCTGCGGCACACCACTCATCACAGGCCTGCAGTCTGAAAAATGCTCTTCCACCACCACCCTCTGCTTCCTTCCATGAAGCCAATTCTGCATCCAGTTTGCCAGCTATCTTTGGATCCCATGATAGCTTTCCAGAGCTGCCTACCATGCCGAATCAAATCAAAGGCTTTGCTGGTCCATATACACGATGTCTACCCTCATCAATCTTTTTTGTCACCTTTTCAAAAAAATTGAAACAAATTCCTAAGTCATGATCTCCCACATACAAAGCCATGCTGACTATCTCTAATCAGCCCAATGATCCAAATACATATATACCTCATTCCTCAGAATCTTCTCCACTAACTTACCTACCACAGATGTCTATAGTTTCTAGGCTTTGCCTTGCAGCTTTCCAAAGTTTCCTCAAGGTATATTTAAATCACTTCTCAATGGAATGCACGACAGACTGAGTAAAACACATCACCATCTCCCTATGCTCCAGATCCTAATTAATATTATTCTCAAAGACAATCAGTGATAGAAACATGTGCTCAGATTGGTGTCAATGGCTCCTTTTAACTTATCTGGTAGACTGCTCTCTTTTACCCCTTACCCTGCATCTGCTAGTAGCATACAGTAACACAGAAACATAGAAAATAGGTGCAGAGTAAGCCATTCGACCCTGCGAGCCAAAACCGCAATTCAATATGATCATGGCTGATCATCCGAAATCAGAAACCGGTTCCTGCTTTTTCCCCATATCCCTTGATTCCGTTAGCCCTTAGAGCTATATCCAACTCTCTCTTGAATACATCCAGTGAATTGGCCTCCACTGCCTTCTGAGGCAGAGAATTCCACAACTCTCTGGGTGAAAAGGTTTTTCCTCATCTCAGACCTAAATGGCTTACCCCTTATTCTTAAACTATAACCCCTGGCTTGGTATAATCGTAAATTGTCCCTAGTGCGGGATTCGCTGGACAGCATTGACTAGGTGGGCCAAGGGGTCCGTTTCCGCGCTTTATCTCTAAACTAAAAAAAAACCTAACTAAACTAGATAGCAAGGCTAGTCACTGAGGCTGACTTTAATGTATAACTAGACCAAGTGGACCCGTTCGGCCCAAACTTCTCCTGCATTGGTGCAGCACCCTCCCCTTCCCCCCTCCCTCCTCCCCTCCCCCCTCCCCTCTCTCCTCCCCTCCTTCCCTCCCTATCCCCCCCCCCCCACTCCATCCCCCTTATCCTTCCTCCTCCCCCTCCCTCCCCAGGAGATAGATTTAAACTTTAAAATGTGACTAACTTAAAAAATATAAGACCAATTTCAATAAAACTACCATTTTTACCATTAAAGTGACAATGGTGAGTAAGGTGGGCCTAAAATTGTCGCGCTATCGTGTACCGTTTTGGCTGAAGTTCAGTCACAAACAAGATAACAAACGAGAGTTTTAATATATAGATAATACGCCCACAACTGGTTATTGCAGCGCGCAATGAAAGCTTTTCATTGTACCTTGGTACACGTGACAATAAACTAAACTGAACAGTACTGTCCTATACCCTCCACATCTGCCCCTCCTGTTCCCCTGCTACAGGGGAAATGGGCGGAACAGCCACTGCCCCATTGCCCACTTCATTAAGTTTTGCTTTAGGCCAGTACTTGGTTTGGAAACAGAGAGCCCGTGCCAAATGAAGAGGGTAACTCTGGCTGTAAAGCAATGTTATTAACTTTATCTCGGAGACTGTAAGCACCTGTTGATATTTTACAGGCTGTAGGACTGATTTAAATGATGAATCTTTGGCTGCTTCCCTTGGTAACAGTGGCCTGAAGCCAAATCCTGATATTGGGGCAAGAGAAGGGTTGGCATTCAGAGGGTGGAGTGGTAAAGTAGCTACCAATTGGGATACGGCAGACTTGAAAGGATACTCTTATTCTTAGCTTTAAAAAAAATTACTTCTCATACATATGTTGGAAGCCTTAGAACAACCCTCCCTGCATTAGCCAACATTCGGAGCATAATTTAATAAAGGTTATGCTTGTACGTGCACTTTTCGCAAGTGTCTCATTTGCTTCATATCAAGTCTATTTTTGCCATACTTCTGATGTGCTCTTTCCATCAAGCACTTCTCGTTATTTTTTATCCCAGAACAAATCATGCCTATTCATTTTATTTGCAAATCTTGTTGCTATCTCCCTAGTGCCCCTTACAATCAGTCTGAAGAAGGGTCCCGACTCAAAACATCACCTATCCATTTTCTCCATTGATTAGTTAAAAACCCTTGACAGCCTCTAAAATGACCAATGCTGCCTGACGTGGTATAGAAGCATGAATCCAATTCAAATAGACAAAGCTGTGGAATAAATTACCGGGTCAGGCATAAAATATTAAAATATTAAGAATACAATATTTGATGGTGTTGTGATGTTTATAGTTTGACCAAGTCTGGGCACGCGCCTCTAAACTCGTAGATCTATTACAAAATACTTCAAAGCAACCTATAATCACTGCCACACGCTTTTCAAATATCCGCCGAAATTGCATGGGCTTGGTCGTCCACAGAACCTCTCTTTCGGGCCAAGCAATTAACTTGGATATGCCGTAAAGTGCATCAATCCCGGTATTGAATACGTGCAATATTGTGGATTCACTAACAAGGAATCGATACGCAAGATCTTCATGAGGGACTGCAAGTCTGAGCTTCATCAAGATGATCAGCAACTGTTGAAAATGTGTTAATGAATGTCTAGTGGGGAGCTTGTCCTTAACATATTTGAAGGCCACCATCAAAACGGCAAACGTTGGTAAATCCGTGTGGAACTTAACCTTTTTGTCATTCTTGGAAAAGCTTTCTTCAGTCAGCTTAATTTAGGCTGCTTCTTGTCTTGCTTTAGCGAGCTCTTTATTGTTGTTGTCTGCGTGTGCTTCCAGTACTGTTATGTCTGCTGCACACATTTCTGTTTGTGTTGATAATATAATAATATAATAATATATTCCTTTATTCGTCCCACACCGGGGAAATTTAGTGTTACAGCAGCAAAGTGGAGAGCAAGAGATCATTCATTATAAATAGAAGATACATAAATTGTCGTCAGTTTTCCGTGTGTTCTTAGGTTATTGTTGACTCGTCTGCTGGGAGCAGTGCTGGTTGTGCAGTCTCACAGCAACGGGAAGGAAGTACATCCTATATCTCTCCTTCACGCACTTGGGGTGAAGGAGTCTGTCACAGAAGGAGCTAAGTGCAGTGACAGTGTCCTGCATGGGGTGGGAGTCGTTGTCCAGCAGCGATGTTAGCTTTGCCATCATCATCCTCCTCTCCCACCACCTGCACTGAGTCGAGGGTGCAACCCAGGACAGAGCCGGCCTTCCTGACCAGCTTGTCGAGCCTCTTCCCTTCCGCCGCTGATGTGTCCATTGTCTCCTTGACTGGTGTTTGTATTTCCATGTGTTCATGGTGTACTTGCAGCTGTGGTTCAAAGTTTTCTTCATAATTAACCTGTTCAGCATCATCTTGCGAAGCAAGTTCAGCATCATCTCAGTTACTCCTACTTCCACAATTTTTTGCAGCACAAAAATTGACCATTATAGAGGTTTTTTCAAGGTAAGAATGTACGTGTTGTATGTGTTACAAGTGTATGCCGGAAGCTGCTATGTCCTCCAGATGGCTTGAGCGACTCACGCACTTTGACCTTACAACCTTACGTGCAAGCCCCATATATATATGCATATACATAACCCATAAAGGTCGAATCACCGTTATGGTTTATGTATGTATAATATGGTAAATTTGTGCAGAGTGTGTGTTTGAGCAAAACAAGGGAAACTGCACAAGAGGGGGATGGGAGGGAAATGGGCAGAAACTAAGAAATAATAAAAATCAGAGAAATTAAGCAGGGGGAAAACATTAAAAAATAAAAATAACAAAAAAATGTGAGTTGATAAATGAGATATTTTCTGCATTTTAATGGTATCATCACACATACTGTTCCCCCACAACACTGATTACACTGCGAGAGACATAGCGAACGGCGGGTTTTGCTTACTAAAATGGCGGACGTTCCGCTCCGTTGCGTACGACACTTCAGTATACGCGATTTATTCACAAAATGCTGGAGTAACTCAGCAGGTCAGGCAGCATCTCGGGAGAGAAGGAATGGGTGACGTTTCGGGTCGAGACCTTTCTTCAGAATACGCGACGGAGTGGTCCATCAGAAGGGTCTCGACCCGAAACGTCACCCATTCCTTCTCTCCCGAGATGCTGCCTGACCTGCTGAGTTACTCCAGCATTTTGTGAATAAATCGATTTGTACCAGCATCTGCAGTTATTTTCGTTTACTCCTCTAGTTGGTTGTGTCTATATTCGGTTTAATCCAGCATCTGCAATTCCTTCCTAACCTCGATAACCACGTGCGTGGCGTGACGTCAGCACGAGGGGGCCGGGAGAGGGTGCCCGCGTGCTGGGCGTTGACCGCGTGCTGGACGTTGGCAGCGCGCGGAGAGAGGGAGGGTGAGCGAGGCGCGGCCACGTGCTGGGCGTTGACGTCGACATAAGGAGGGGGCGGGCGCTAGTGACTACGTGCCCCGCGTTGACGTCAACGGTCGGGAAATGGAGGCGGTGACGCGCGTCGCGTGCCCGCGCACGGACTGTCAGCGGCGGGAGAGCGCGGGCAGTGAGCGGTTCACTTCGTTTCTCACCGGTAGCACCATGAGCGAGTGCGGCCGCCGCAGCGGCGGCGGCGACCACCACCGGAGCGGCGGCGACCACCACCGGAGCTACTCCGGCTGCAAGCGCGCCCGCAATGGGGACACCAAAGTGACGGTGGTTCTCGGCGCGCAGTGGGGCGACGAGGGGAAGGGCAAGGTGGTCGACCTGTTGGCCACCGACGCCGATATGGTGTGCCGCTGTCAGGTAAGCGCTGCTGGCGCGGGTAACACCTCGGCTGCCCCAGCCCAGTAAACCCGGGTAACTGACCAGCGAGGGGCTGAAGAAAGTGCGTCCTTACCAACAACATACCCTACAAATAATCTGTCCACAAAACATTTATTTGTGTACATAAGGTCGTGTAGTGGGCAGCCTTGGTCCCTCATGGACAGTGTGTGCGAGTGTTTCCCCCACCGTAATTCAGGTTGGGACACCGCTCTGACTTGAGTCTAGGTCATACATCGCACTCCACGGATTTCAGGCAGTCGCTCCTACCTCGCACATCACTAAATATAGCAGGACTATTTTGTTTGGTTCAAGAGTGTCCTGTGATTCAAGCAAGGTCGTTCTCCCTCTGATGTAGTGGTCGGTAACTGATATTTCAGGCAGGAGTTTCGAACAGATCCCTGAGCAGACTTGTGTTATTCTGCAGTAAATGATGGACCGCAATAAATAATCAGGCCAGGTTTAAATGCATTGTTTTAATGCTGCGATAATCATATTTTGTGGTGCGGTGCACGTAAACCTGACTAGTAAGTTGTGAGCAAAGTGTGTTTCACTCCGATAATGCAGTTAAAGCAAGAGTTTTTAACAGCTCCGTGAGGTAACATGTCGTTCTGCAATAAATGATCACAATTAAATAATCAGTGTGTCAAAAATACAATTTAATCGTCATTCAACTGTTGATATTTAAATATAATTCTGATAACTTGCCAATGAAATGTTTCATTGGAATAAATACCAACAAATGTATTATCTGAAATGTGGAAAGATAAATTTGTCATAAAAAAAGTAATTTGTTCCAAATCAATTAAATTAATGCGGGGAGATACTTAACTATCGCGTACTGAAATGCAGGCAATAACTTTACTTTTCCTGGAAGTGCATTACAGGCATCAAACGTTGCGTGAAGTACTTCCAAAATCACCATAAATTTTCATTTAATGGCATTTAAGGAGGTTTTGGTTAAGCATATGGCTATGTAGAGAATGGATTGTGCACAGGTGGGTTAGAGATGGTCGTGGTATCATGTTTGGCACAGATATTGTGGGCCAAAATGCCTTCTCGTACTGCAGTTATAATTGCCATAAATATTTTATAATATTCTCTTGTTTCAGTAAAAGAGAACCATTGAAATATTTGGGGGAGAGTAAAACATTTTTTCATTTTTTACCATGATTCATTCAAAATGTTGCTTATAACTGTGCTGCAATGAACTCACCCAGTTGGGATGAGTACTCAGTAAAAAATGGAGTTAATTTGTTTCCATTCATGTATACAACATGGGAGCTGTATCGAAAAAAAACACAATAGTTTATTGCATCCTCCAAGCAGCATCAGGAAGATAAATATACTGGACTTGCTTGTTTTCTCAGTTGTAGTTTGGATGTGTGGATTAGAAATGTCATGGCTTTCATATTCCAGCTTGCATTTTCTTGGGTTGAGGCCCAAATGTCTCAAAGACCAACATTGTTGAATAGTTAAATGTTGATCAGAGTAATTGCTTCGCAATTTCAGTGCCTTGTCAATTTTGGTGCCTTGTCAATTTCGGTGCCTTGTCAATTTCGGTGCCTTGTCAATTTCGGTGCCTTGTCAATTTAGGTGCCTTGTCAATTTCGGTGCCTTGTCAATTTCGGCGCCTTGTCAATTTCAGTCCTTTGTCAATTTCAACAGCCTCCAACAATGTAACTGGAAGTCTGTGTTCTTAAAGAGAGTCTGCTAAAAATCAGTAAGATGGGGCTTACTGTATGAAACAATATTCTCTGACAGACTTTTCATTGGATAAAGATAGGTTCAGAAAATAGATATGTTTTTACATCTTTATTAGCCTGCACCCTCAATAGTGTGGAGACACAAAAGACTGCAGATGCTGGAATCTGGAGCAAAAAACAAATTGCTGGTGCAACTCCCTCCCCAGTCTGGAGAAAGGGTCTCAATTTGAAATGTAAACTGTTCATGTATTTTCACCAATGCTGCCTGACTAGTTGAGTTCCAACAGCAGTTTATTTTTACTCGCAGTACTCTGTACCCTGCCAATCTTAATTTATTACTTTATCTTTATCAACATCTAATTGATTCATTTTGAAGGGGAACTCTATGGAAATTATTATCTGTGATCAAATTATAATCGCTGACCATAAGTCAACGACATTGAACAGACACTTGCAGGGAGATTTTCACTTGGAAAATATTATGCATAAAGACTGGGCTAACAGTCCACTGTTGAGCAGCTGAAGTTAAGGTAAATACGAGACCTCCTTAGACACTGACCGAATTAGGAAAATAATTATATTTTTAATACATCTCACATATGTTCACTTCTAATCGTTACAGTGTAAACAAACTGCTCACCATTACCTGGAAAACAATATCACAGAAACTGATGCTGGTTTATACTGAAGATGGACGCAAAATGCTAGAGTAACTCAGCGGTTCAGGCAGCATCTCTGGAGAAAAGGAATAGATGGCATTTTGGGTCAGAATCCTTCTTCAGACTGCACGATGCAATTAGACTGCTCTCTCTCAGACTGCTCTTACAGAAACAGTTGCTTTACTTAAAGATGTGGCTTAAACTCCATTTGCAATCTTGAGTCATCATGGGAGCAACTTATAATATGTGGATCTGCCCGAATGAACTGGTGGTTTAGTTAAGCAATAGACACAAAAAAGAGTTCATATATGGCAGCAAGATTAGAAGTTGACTGTGTGGGCATTGATTGGTGACACTGCCACCCACCCACGGACCTAGTCCAGCAAGTCAGTGTCAGTCGTCTGTTTCCCATCACAGCTCCCTGTCAAATTCAGATGTTACTTGGCCAAATTGAGCAGTTGGCCTTTACCCTTGGACAGTTGGCCACACATGTCAGTCTCAAACCTTGTGACAAGCATGAGGCAGAGAAGATTCTGTCTCCCAGATTTAGTTGGTTCACGTGCACAGAACAGGCCCATTATCTGCTGTAAATATTAGCAACCTAAACTAACTACAGCAGGCATTTCAATGTCTCAATATGTCTGTTAACATTAAAACATAGTAATAGGTTAGGCCTATTGATTTTACTTTGATCATGTAACCACTGTGTTTCCCTTGAAGAAAGATCCCGACCCGATACGTCACCCATCCAGATTCTCCAGAGATGCAACCTGACCCGCTGAGTTACTCCATCACTTTGTATTTTTTTGTAAACCAGCATCTGCAGTTCCTTGATTCCTCATGTTCCTTTAGTTGCTTTTCTAAAAACCTTGAAACTCATTTATTGTTTTTTTTAGGGGGTTTTTCCCACATCTTGACCCAGTAATTAGCTCTGAATGTACGTATTTCATTATTGCTCCTCACAGAGTAGTGTCCTTTGATGCCTGGCGAGTCTGTTCATATCCTGCACCGTTAGACACATCCATGCATTGCTGATGCTCTGGATCTAAGACGATTCTTTGCTGTTTATCACAATGCTTGATCCAAGACACTACTTGATCTGTAGAGAGACACAAAAAGCTGGAGTAACTCAGCGGGACAGGCAGCATCTCTGGAGAGAAGAATGGGTGACATTTCGGGTCGAGGCCCTTCTTCAGCCGATCTGTAAGCAGACTTGCTCGTTCTGCAACCAGGGTGATATTTTAGACATTCTTTACAATATAATAATATGTTCCACATTTTTACCAACGTCCTCCTTAGATTATTTTGCTGTCTTTAATTTAAATTTGACGACATCTTTTACAAGAGTTCTGACGTTATTATTCCAGTAATGCTTATTTGGATGTCTGTATCAGTTTATTAAGAATCGCATAGTGGTGCAGCTGGTGGAGCTGCTGCCTCACAGCACCAGAGAACCAGGTTCGATCCTGACCTCAGGAGCTGTCTGTGCAGAGTCTGTACGTTCTCTCTGTGATCGCATGGGTTTCCTCCAGGTGCTCCGGTTTCCTCCCACATCCCAAAGACGTGCGGGTTCAAAGGCTAATTGGCCTTTGTAAATTGTCCCTAATGAGCAGCAAGTGGATGAGAAAGTGGGATAGCATAGAACTAGTGTGAATGAGTGATCTAAGGCCAGTGTGGACTCATTGGACTGAAGGGCCTGTTTCCATGCTGTATCTCTAAACTAAACTGAAGGATAATTTATCAATTTATCATGATGCAAATGATTTGCATTTGGTAGATAATTTGCTTAGATGCCTTTGATAACGAGTCCCTTGGATGCCTGGTGAGTCTGATCATCTTGTCCACATTGCCGATATTCAGAATGTAAGATGATTCTTTGCTCCTCTAATGCTGAGCATTACAACCATGCCACTTTAGTAAAGGTCGGGAGAGCAGCAGCAGCAGCAGCAAGGAAGACTGTTGGCTGAAAGTAAGTAAGTGTAAATTGCAGGTGAAAGTCTGTTTTAAAAAAGCGCCAAAGGGACGCTAGCAGTCATTCAGTAAAGGTCAGCAAGGAAGATCGTTGGCTGAACATTCAGGAAGGTAAATCATTCAGCAAGGAAGATCATTCAGCAAGGAAGACCGTTGGCTGAAAGTAAGTAAGTGTGAATTGCAGGTAAAAGTCCGTTTAAAAAAGAGCGCCAAAGGGACGCTAGCAGTCAGTCAGCGAAGTGCATACCTCCCAGCTAGTCAAAGGAAGGCAGAATAGGAGTGAGTGCGGGGATTGGCTGATCAATTAAATTAGAAGTCTGGTAAATTGGTCAATTAGTCAATTTAGTGACTGATTTAAACAAGGCATGCACAAGGGGTGCGGCCCTGTCGAGGGAAGTGCCCTGTGAGAAAAGTGCAGGTCTTTGGCTGCGAGTCTTCGGCGAGGTGAGGAGGATACACTTGTTTTTGGGCCTGATTTGTTTTTTGACACTAAAGTAATGGCGGACAAGTTGGTGCAGTGTGTTTCCTGCAGGATGTGGGATGGTAGGGACTCAGCTGGAGCTTCTGGGAGCTACACCTGCAAGAACTGTGTCCAGGTGCAGCTCCTGAATGGACGTGTGGTGGAGTTGGAGAAGCAGCTGGATGACCTCGGGGCCATCAGGGAATGCGAGAGTTTCCTGGACAGGACCTACTGTGAGGCTGTCACGCCAAGGGTCCAGGTTGAGCGAAGGTGGGAGACCGTTTCAAATGGGAGTGAACGTGGACTACAGGAGACCCCGGTGGCTGTGCCTATTCATTGCAAATAGGTACACCCTCTTTGGAGCTGTTGGGGCAGAAGACGCTTCCAGTCTGAGCGGCGGACAGGTTGGTGGCTCTAATCCAGGCAAGGAGACTCGACCGGGGAGACCGAAGTCAGGAAGACCGGATTCAGAACATCCTAGCGAGGGAAGACGATCAACCGGAAGTAGTTGTGCACGTGGGCACGAACGACATCGGGAGGAAGAGGTAGTAGATACTGCAATGTGAGTTTAGAGAGTTAGGAAGAAGACTGAGAAGTAGGACGTTGAGGGTGGTTATCTCTGGATTGTTACCTGTACCTCGTGCTGGTGAGGGCAGGAACAGAGAGATCGGGGATATGAATGTATGGCTGAGGGGCTGGTGCAGAGAGCAGGGATTTAGTTTTCTGGACCATTGGGATCTCTTCTGGGGTAGGGGTGACCTGTACAAAAGGGATGGGTTACACCTTAACAGCAGGGGGACCAACATTCTGGCAGGCAGGTTTGCTAGTGCTACATGTGTGGGTTTAAACTAAGTAGAGGGGGGAGGGGTTGACAAATTGGGAATATGAAGATGGAGTTAAAGGGAAAGTGAATACAGGAGAAATTGCAAAGGACTCTCGAATAAATGGGAAGGAAAGTTTTAGATGGGATAAGAGAGTAAGGTCAGGGCCAATGGAGAAGGGCGGGAATACCAAAGTTAAAGTGTTGTATTTAAATGCGCGAAGTATAAAAAATAAAGTGGATGAATTTGAGGCTCAGTTAGACATTGGCAAGTATGATGTTGTGGGAATTACAGAGACATGGCTACAAGAGGACCAGGACTGAGAACTGAATATTACACAATGTATAGAAAAGACAGACAGGTGGGCAGAGGGGGTGGGGTCGCTCTGTTGGTGAGGAATGATATTCACTCCCTAGCAAGGGGTGACATAGAATCAGGAGATGTAGAATCAGTATGGATAGAAATGAGGAATTGTAAGGGTAAAAAGACCCTAATGGGAGTTATCTACAGGCCCCCAAACAGTAGCCTCGACATAGAGTTGAATCAAGAGCTAAAATTGGCATGTCGCAAATGTAATGCTACGGTGGTTATGGGAGATTTCAACATGCAGGTAGACTGGGAAAATCAGGTTGGTACTGGACCCCAGGAAAGGGAGTTTATGGAGTGCCTCCGAGATGGATTCTTAGAACAGCTTGTACTGGAGCCTACTAGGGAGAAGGCAATTCTGGATTTAGTGTTGTGTAATGAACCTGATCTGATAATGGGAACTCAAGGTAAAAGAACCATTAGGAGGCAGTGATCACAATATGATAAGTTTTACTCTACAAATTGAGAGGGAGAAGGGAAAATCGGAAGTGTCAGTATTACAGTATAGCAAAGGGGATTACAGAGGCATGAGGCAGGAGCTGGCCAGATTTGACTGGAAGGAGGCCCTAGCAGGGAAGATGGTGGAACAGCAATGGCAGGTATTCCTGGGAATAATGCGGAAGTTGCAGGATCAATTTATCCCAAAATGGAGGAAAGATTCTAAGGGGAGTAAGAGGCACCCGTGGCTGACGAGGGAAGTCAAGGACAGCATAAAAATAAAAGAGAAGTATAACATAGCAAAGAAGAGTGGGAAGCCAGAGGATTGGGACTCTTTTAAAGAGCAACAGAAGATAACTAAAAAGGCAATAAGGGGAGAAAAGATGAGGTACGAGGGTACACTAGCCAATAATATAAAGGAGGATAGTAAAAGCTTTTTGTGAAGTGGAAAAAAATAGTCAAGGCAAATGTGGGCCCCTTGAAGACAGAAGCAGGGGAATTTATTGTGGGGAACAAGGAAATGGCAGACGAGTTGAACCGGTACTTTGGATCTGTATTCACTAAGGAAGATACAAACAATCTCCCAGATGTTCTAGTGGCCAGAGATCCTAGGGTGACGGAGGAAATGAAGGAAATTCACATTAGGCAGGAAATGGTGTTGGGTAGACTGATGGGACTGAAGGCTGATAAATCCCCAGGGCCTGATGGTCTGCATCCCAGGGTACTTAAGGAGGTGGCTCTAGAAATCATGGACACATTGATGATCATTTTCCAATGTTCTATAGATTCAGGATCAGTTCCTGTGGATTGGAGGGTAGCTAATGTTATCCCACTTTTTAAGAAAGGAGGGAGAGAGAAAACGGGAAATTATAGACCAGTTAGTCTGACATCAGTGGTGGGGAAGTTGCTGGAGTTAATTATAAAATACGAAATTGCAGAGCATTTGGATAGCAGTAACAGGATTGTTCCGAGTCAGCATGGATTTACGAAGCGGAAATCATGCTTGACTAATCTTCTGGATTTTTTTGAGGATGTAACTAGGAAAATTGACAGGGGAGAGCCGGTGGATGTCATGTACCTTGACTTTCAGAAAGCCTTTGACAAGGTCCCACATAGGAGATTAGCGGGCAAAATTAGAGCACATGGTATTGGGGGTAGGGTACTGACATGGATAGAAAATTGGTTGGCAGACAGAAAGCAAAGAGTGGGGATAAATGGGTCCCTTTCGGAATGGCAGGCAGTGACTAGTGGGGTACCGCAAGGCTCGGTGCTGGGACCGCAGCTATTTACAATCTACATTAATGACTTGGATGAAGGGATTAAAAGTACCATTAGCAAATTTGCAGATGATACAAAGCTGGGTGCCAATGTGATCATGCCTGATCATTCTCAATCAGTACCCCGTTCCTGCCTTCTCTCCATACCCCCTGACTCTGCTATTTTTAAGAGCTCTACCTAGCTCTCTCTTGAAAGCATCCAGAGATTTGGCCTCCACTGCCTTCTGAGGCAGAGAATTCCACACAACTCTCTGACTGAAAAAGTTTATCCTCATCTCCGTTCTAAATGGCCTACCCCATATTCTTAAACTGTGGCCCCTGGTTCTGGATTCCCCAATATTGGGAACATGTTTCCTGCCTCTAACGTGTCCAATCCCTTAATAATCTTATGTTTCAATAAGATCCCCTCTCATCCTTCTAAATTCCAGGGTATACAAGCCTAGTCGCTGCAGTCTTTCAACATATGATAGTCCCGCCATTCCGGGAATTAACCTAGTAAACCTACGCTGCACGCCCTCAATAGCAAGAATATCCTTCCTCAAATTTGGAGACCAAAACTGCACACAGTACTCCAGGTGCGGTCTCACTAGCGCCCTGTACAACTGCAGAAGGGCCTCTGCTCCTATACTCAACTCCTCTTGTTATGAAGGCCAACATTCCATTGGCTTTCTTAACTGCCTGCTGTACCTGCATGCTTCCTTTCAGTGACTGATGCACTGGGACACCCAGATCTCGTTGTACGTCCCTAACTTGACACCATTCAGATAATAATCTGCCTTCCTATTCTTACCACCAAAGTGGAGACCCTCACATTTATCCACATCAAACGGCATCTGCCATGCATCTGCCCACTCGCACAACCTGTCCAAGTCACCCTGCAACCTCATAGCATCTTCCTCACAATTCACACTGCCACCCAGCTTTGTGTCATCTGCAAATTTGCTAATGTTACTTTTAATCCCTTCATCCAAGTCATTAATGTATACTGTAAATAGCTGCGGTCCCAGCACTGAGCCTTACGGTACCCCACTAGTCACTGCCTGCCATTCTGAAAGGGACCCATTTATCCCCACTCTTTGCTTTCTGTCTGCCAACCAATTTTCTATCCATGTCAGTACCCTACCCCCAATACCATATGCTCTAATTTTGCCCACTAATCTCCTATGTGGGACCTTGTCAAAGGCTTTTTGAAAGTCAAGGTACACCACATCCACCGGCGCTCCCCTGTCCATTTTCCTAGTTACGTCCTCAAAAAATTCCAGAAGATCAGTCAAGCATGATTTCCCCTTCATAAATCCATGCTTAAGACTCAAAAGAATGGATTGTTGGTAAGTCCATTGCATAAAAAAAAGGTACGTTAGTTGAGAGGGGACGGGATTTTTATCGTCACTGAGTACATGAATGTGTAATTCGCATTAATTTAGGTGGGAAATGCCTAAATTAACTGGAAACAAGGTGTCCTTTTCTTCCAGGCTTCCTACATTGTCCACCATTCCACTCCTCTTATCCCAACATCTAAAAGTTGATGTTTTTGACATCTAACCTGCTGCTAGTCCTCCTTCAAAATGCCCAAACCCTAATGACAAACCAAGCTATATATCTACGTTGTCCTACATTCCAGGACAGATTGTCCACATTTGCAAATTGCACTGTTTTTGAAAATTGGTCACCACAACCAGAAATGGGCTTAAAAACTTATAACAGGCTTAAAATAACCAGACACAGGTGTCCCTGAATGCAGTTTAGGCTCTTTCTAAATAAACGTTGATTTCACAACTGTTGCTCTGATGAATCTACATGATTTTGGAATGATTGATGGTAACTTACACTGTTCACTTTTCTGGTATGTTCAAGAATCCCAATTTATATTTATTATTTGGTCTCCACTGCCTTCAAATGCCTGAGATGTGCTTCACTATGGTGTCCTGAATAATTTGGTGTACTTCGATCACATGTTTATGCTGAAGAAATAGCAGCTGTAAGTTGGATTTCGATCCCGATTTTTTAATTTATCTCTCAAAATTCAAATTGACATGTGCATTCCTTATTTTATTCATTGTTAGTCTCTTTCACAATCCAATGTGAAAATATAAGTAGCTTATTTAATGTCCAAAAAACTCAAGCGCCTTTACCTACCTGTTTATTAGGCCAAAATATCTGGTCCACTTTTCCCTTATGGAATACTAAAGGTCAGATTGGAGTGCTAAGTAAGAACATGAGAAGGTCAGTTAAATGTTTGTTGTTGGCAACAGCACAAGATCTGGAGCTATGTCATCAGTCACCCCAGACACATCAAGGTCTCATTGCATGGTTAGAGGTTATTATAAATTCATTCAGAAACTCAATTGCAATTGTTGCCTTGTAATAAAGAAGTGAAGAAAAAGCTTCACAATGCCACCTGAATATTTTGCAAAATATTGCCAGATTACAACCATTTTTTAACGGATTGCCATTAGTGAAGCTATGATTGTATGTTATATGGTAGTCCCTGAAATAAATGAATAACATTCACAGGATCGATCAAACCCGGGTCTCTGGTGCTGCAAGGCAGCAACTCTACTAGTGCATCACTGTGCTGCTGCCCAGTGGCAGGTAGATGGGGTATGTTGGTCGACCTGGGCAAGTTGCACCAAAGGGCCTGTTGCCGCACTGTATAACTCTGACTCTATGTGCAGGATGGGAATTGGATTCAGGAAGTCTCACATTATTGACTCATAGTCATACAGCATGGAAACAGGCCCTTCAGCCCAACCTGCCCATGCTGACCAAGATACCCCATCGACATCAGTCTGAAGAAGGATGTCGACCTGAAACGTCATCCTTTCCTTTTCTCCAGAGATGCTGCCTGTCCAGTGAGTTACTCCAGCATTTTGTGTCTGTACCCCATTCTACACGTCCCACCTGCCTGCATTTGGTCCATATCTCTCGAACCCTTTCCTATCCATATACCTGTCCAATAGCTTGTGTTCCTCTGTCACATAGATGGAAGCCTTCCTCAGCCAGACAGCTGTTATTTATGCATCCCTGCCATGTTTAATAGAGGCGTATATGCTGTTCCATTACAATGAATGATACAAGGATACAAATAAATCATTTATTGCCTGATCAACGGCACAGTGGGTAGCAAAACTGAAGAGCTATTCCATTATTCCTGAATTGGATCTTGTTCACGATGTCTTGCATGTGAGGCTTTGAGTAACGCACCAATGGTTCCATTGGGAACTGCCTCCCATTCGCCCTCTTCAGCACATGTTTGGCTGTGACATGGAAGAGAGAAACGCACTGAAGGTGTCAATGCAATGGATTTCCCACTCTCCCCACTGGATTCAACACAAGTCTAGCAACATCTCTAAACCATTCTGAGCTGACAGGCAAATGCACTTTGCTTCTGACCTTTCACCTGTATTCCAAACATGACCAGCATACAAACAATAACACTGTTCATATTGGACGTGGCAGTCATATTGACCTGTTATGTGCGGCGACAGGCAGCAGATGGGAATGTTCAGTGAACTTTGACGGCACCAGACATGTGGCGGCTCAAGTGTACTTGCGGTCAGCCAAGGTGAGGTCAGCTGTATGATTTTACTGGGGTGTATGCAAAACAAAGCATTTAATTGTATCTAGGTGCATATGACAATAAAATATCATTGAATTATTGATTTGTCTTGCACTATAAATTATTCCTTTCATCCTGTATCTGTACACTGTGGACGGCTTGATTGTATTCATGTATTGTCTTTCCACTGACTGGATAACACTCAACCAAAAAGCTGTTCACTGTTCCTCGTTACATGTGATAATAACCTAAACTAAAATGCCGGCGTTGGGGCAGCGCAGTGGTAGAGCTGAAGCCTTACAATGCCGGGTAGCCAGGATTCTCCCTGTGAACCCGTAGGATTTCTCTGGGTGCTCCAGTTTCCTCCCACATTTTGAAGACGTGCAGGTTTGTAGGTTAATTGGCCTCGTTAAAGATTGGAAATGGTCCCTAGTGTGTAGAATAGTGCTAGTGTACGGGGATTCGGTTGGTTGAAGGGCCTGTTTCCACGCTGTATCACTAAACTAAATTAAGAATAGGTGCTAGCAGGAATAAGGCTGTGACATAATTTTAATGCTGCAAGGAATAAGCAAGACCTAGGAAGCTGAATTCCTTGACCAGCCCAGAGAATCATTCTTCCTTTAGGCCCACAAGAATTCCAGAAAGCTGTTGCATTTTGGAACTTACCCAAGTTTCTTTTTCCTGCTCTGCCTGTGGTTTGGATTTAGGATTTTGCACAAACAGGCTCCCAATCAAAATTCCACAGCAATCCTAATGATGTCAGTAGAAGATAAATATGCAATATAGAGTCCCTACCTGCCAGGGTAAATAGTCATTCCGTGCTTGGTGTGAGATAAGATGTCAGGGAACTTTTCCTTGCACATTCTGTAACACCTGAAGGACTGTGCAATTGCAGATCAATAGCCTGTGACCTTCAATTACAAAGATTCACAGCAGAGAGTTCCTGTTTGTGCAACTATCATTCTTATGCCACAAGTCCATCAACATACCATTTCTTTATTTTCACATTATCTATTTGTATACTTCTACTTCAATGTTACATACTTTGGGAGGGGTTATGGGGAGAAGGTAGGAGAATGAGGTTGAGAGGGAAACATAGATCAGGCATGATTGAATAGCGGAGTAGACTTGATGGGCTGAATGGCCTAATTCTGCTCTTGTAACTTATGAACCTATAAAACCCAGACCCTTAACAGCTTTGAACAGCGAGATCTTGTGGTCCGTTTATAACTCCCTGAAAGAGGCAAGATAAGTAGACAGAGTGGTAAAGAAGGCATATGGTACGCTTGGCTTCATTGATCGAAGCTTTGAGTTATGAGAGTCAGGAAGTCATGATGCAACTTTATAGGACTTTGGTTAGGCTGCATTTGGAGTAATGCAGCCAGTTCTGGTTGCTCCAGTACAGGACAGATATGCAGCCTTTGGAAATTTACCAGAATGATGCCTGGATGAAGGGGTGTTAGCTACAGGGAGAGTTTGAAGGACCTTGGATTGTTTTCTCTGGAATGCCAGAGGCTAAGAAGAGATCTGATAAATGTATATAACATTATGAGGCATAGTAGAGTAGATGGTCAGACTCTTTAACCCAGGATGGAAGTATGAAACACTAAAGGACATAACTTTAAGCTGTGAGGGACAAAGTTTAACGGAGAGATGCGGGGCAAGATTTTTTCCCACAGAGGGTGGCAGCGCCTGGAACACACTGCCAAGGATGGTGGTGGAAGCGGATACGATTGTGGCATTTAAGAGACATTTGTACGGGTACGTGGATATGTTGGGAATGGAGGGATTTGGATCATGTGCAGGCAAATAAAGCAGGCAAATGTCTTCATATCATATCATATACATACAGCCGGAAACAGGCCTTTTCGGCCCACCAAGTCCGTGCCGCCCAGCGATCCCCGCACATTAACACTATCCTACACCCACTAGGGACAATTTTTACATTTACCCAGCCAATTAACCTACATACCTGTACGTCTTTGGAGTGTGGGAGGAAACCGAAGATCTCGGAGGAAACCCACGCACACGTTCAACACAGATTCAATGGGCTGAGCGTGCTGTTCCTGTGCTGTACTGTTGTATGGTCTAAATGTGCAATATTTTTTAATCAATACAATTTTATCGTTAATTATTTGCTTCAATCACTAATTTACATTTTTACCTGTGTTGTAGGGTGGAAACAATGCAGGCCACACTGTTGTGGTGGATGGAACTGAATACAAGTTTCACCTTTTCCCAAGTGGCATTATTAATCAAAAAGCTACCTCTTTTTTAGGTAAGTGAATTGACTTGGTGAATGTAAAATAAAATTTTGAGTTGAGTGGACAAATATCACTATTGGCTCAATAAGATATATATTTGTTCTATATCATTAGGAAGGTCTGTTGAAAAGATCTGAATAGTACAGTTCACTTCAGCATCCTTGGATTAGGTGGAGAAAAATTGTCTCGTGCATCAGTTCTGGTGATAATTTAGTGACTGAAGAGTCTTGGGGATGTTTCAGAGGGAATGAAGTCAGACATCTACAATTTCATCAGTCGTGAAATGGGCACAGATTTTGCCACTGAGGCAAGAAACGTAAAGGAATCTTTGATCAGTGATAAGCTTGAGCTCATGCAATTGAGTATTAGAGATAAGAGATCAATGGGGAGTTTATGTTCAATGGTCATAGGAGCAGAATTAGGCCATTCAGCCCATCAAGTCTACTCTGCCATTCAATCATGGCTGATCTATCATTTCCCCTTCAATCCCATTCTCCTG
Organism: Rhinoraja longicauda; assembly: GCF_053455715.1. Classification (NCBI taxonomy): domain Eukaryota; kingdom Metazoa; phylum Chordata; class Chondrichthyes; order Rajiformes; family Arhynchobatidae; genus Rhinoraja; species Rhinoraja longicauda. Next base: position 26,736,856 of record NC_135962.1, on the reverse strand, counting down.
TCTTCTCACAACCCTTGACACCCTTACTAATCAAGAATCTGTCAATCTCCACCTTAAAAATACCCAATGGCTTGGCCTCCATAGCTGTCCGTGGCAACAAATTCCACAGATTTTTGGGAAAAACAAAATGGAAAGGACAGATAAATTCTGTAATCTTGCATTATAAACATGAGACTTAGCACTAGGGTTTTTGCTTAAGGGTCATTTGTTATTCAGTTAACAGCATCTTAACTCAATATTTTGTACCCAAGAGTGTCCAAAAACAGTAATGCAGTTCATTATTTGCAGTGAAATTTCAATACCAATTAGTAGAACCAGCAGGAAGATGAGAAAATTATTTGAGCACAGTTGATGGGCAGAGAAGCCTGACCAAATTGTTAAAATGCTATTCTATTTGCAGAAATCAATCAAAATTGAAGGAAACTCCAAAGGTGTTGCATGTCATAGTGGGAGAAAGTCAAAATTCCCAAATTTCACAGAAAATTAATGCTAGGGGCTTTTTATTCTGCTGGAAAAGTTAAAGCCTCAGCAGGGAAGCGTTTTTAGGCTGTTGACTCCAAGCGGAAATGTGAGGACACTTTTGGCGTTAGATGAACCTGTAATCTATTACAGTACCTACATGTACCAATGTGTCTCACTATTTTTACTACTTTAGGCAATGGTGTTGTAATACATCTGCCTGGATTGTTTGAAGAAGCTGAGAAAAATGAAAAAAAAGGTATTTTAGTTCAAATGTTGGCTTACAGTTCCTTTCTAATGTGCAGTAAAATACTTCCGATGTTGACAATGTTTTTATATTTTTCTTCAGACATTCAGAAAGCACTAATTTGAATGCCTTTTGTTTAACCAGTCACCTTCTTGGAAGACTTTCTTTTAAAAAAAAAATTGTTCAACCTTCCAATATCTGATTTTAAAGTAAATGGACTAAGCACATTTTACCTCACTCTGATATGATCTGCTACAATTAAATATTTTCATGCTTAAATGCCTTTTGTCCTTCTCCATGATTAAAATAAAGTTTTATTTTAACACCTTTTAATAATTTCTCACTCTCTTTATTCCTGTACATTGGGAGAATTGAAGAGCTGTATTATCTTAGTGACTGCATCTCTTTATAACATGATGGCAAATCTTTTGCCTCTACCTCTGTCCTACTATGGTTTGCACCTTTTAAAGTTTTTTAGAGAAACACCGTGTGGCGCAATGCCTTCACTATTCCTCCATTTAACTAAATATATTCTGTCCTTGAAGTTATTAATGACATGATTGCTTTCCACTTCCACAAAGCTATGAGCAACCTAGCATTCTTTAATATCAAAGCCAAAAATATTAAGTCCCTAATCCTTCTTTCAACCAGTCTCGATTATTGTCACCATATTTAGTTTCACAAGGATAACCAATAGTTTAGTTCACCAGAATTTTTAAAAATCAATTTTGATGACACATCCAGCACCAGCATTGCTAATTTACAGTACGTTTATACAGTACATGTGCAATCAAAACCCCCTGACTGGTTTCCTGCTTTTGATCATTTCTTTAATCAAAACCTCAAAAAATCTTGTGCTCTGTCTACCCCGATTCTCCTTTTCCTTGTCAAATACAGTTACACAGTTAAACCCACCAGTGTTAATGGGTGGGAATGGTGAGAATCAAAATGCCATACACAGTTTGGGTGAGTGCCTTGTGCAACATCTCCAGTCTGCAAGGCTGATTCCAAATTTCCAGTTGCAATTTCCATCTTGCTTCGTTCTAACATTGTTCTTTGGTCTCCGATGCTGTTCTAAAAAGGCCCAAAGCAAGCTCAGAGACTGATACCTTCTCTTACCAGGCACATTACTGTCTCCCAGGTTCAACATTGAATTCAATAGTCAAATAATCAGCATTTCCGACTTTATATTTCACATTTTCAGCATTCACTATTTTTCTTGAATCAAGAGCTTTTAATTGTCAAATGACAACAGAACAGTGAAATTCTTAACGCAATAACACACTAATATATATATATACAACAATCAATAACACAAGGTTAATAATCAGCAATACAAGGTAACCATAATAGTGCAAAAAACAAATAGTACAACCAAACATTACAGTCTATAGAAGATAGTTGCTGGGGTTAGTGATATAAGGGTCTAAGAGCCTGATAGTTGCTGAGAAAACGCTATTCTTGAACCTAGTTGTCAAGGTTTTTGGGCTCCTGTACCACCTTCCCCTTGGTAGTACTGATATGAGAGCTTACCCAGGGAGGTGTGGGTTAATTATGATTTTGGCTGCATTTCTGAGGAAGCGCCTCCTATCCCTCCCTTCAGTAGTAGGGAGGTCAGTATCCATGATGGAGCAGGAAGTGTCGACCCCTCTCTATCGTCTTCTTCGCTACTGGGCGTTTGAGTTGCTAAACCAGGCTGTGATGCAGCCAGTAAGTATGCTCTCTATCGTACACCTGTCAAAGGTCGATAGAGTATTCGTCGACATATTGAATCTCCATGGTCTTCCAAGGAGGTAGAGGTGCTGATGACCTTTCTTTGGGATTGCACTGATGTAGTGGGCCAGGACAGATCTTCAGAGATGTGTCCTTTGCCAATATGCCAGCTTTACTTGGGACAAGCAGGAACTCTTTATTGATTGGTATGTTACGAATGCTTTAATCTCTGCATTGATCTCCTATTCTCAAGTGCAATTCTTTTTGTTAGGCTTAAAAGATTGGGAGAAGAGGCTGATTATTTCAGACAGAGCGCATCTAGGTAAGTGGTCTTAAAGCGGTTCACTCAAATGTTTTCTCTCAAATTAAATTTATGAAAGCAGAATATGTGGCTGTGGAGACAGTTTCTTTTGAACTCAACATTATTTTTCTATTTAATTTGACAGTGTTTGATTTTCATCAAGCAGTTGATGGCCTCCAAGAGACCCAACGACAAGAGCAAGAGGGGAAAAAGTAAAAAGTGCCTCAGTGTTAAACTCGTGTGCTGCAACAGAACATTAGAATTTAGAACAAGTTCATGATTAGGGCATTTTGTACTGTGAAACTTCGCTTACTTTGTAGAACTGCTTTTGATTTAAAAACGAACCACTATAGAAACCTGGTAATTTTAATAATGCTAACACTGTTGAAATATGAAGAATCTCTTTGGAAGTGGGTTTTTCCTACTTATAGCTGACTATTAAGTATTTTACAAATATAAATAGTAGCCACGAATGGTGTTTGTCCAATTTTAGGTCAGAAGTTGATCGAAAGTTAGTCAGGATTTGCAACATTTGACCTGACAAATTTGAAAACATACACAGGCACCTCACGTTTTACGCATGTTTGATTTATATGTTTTTGAAATATTGCGCTTGTTTAATTAATACCAAAACCTAATTTAAACACTGTATTTTTGAAATAATGCACTCAAATTTATGTGTGTTTAAATGTATTGTTTTGTTTATTATCACGTGTTCTGAGGTACGGTGAAAAGTTGTTTGTTACGTGCTAACCAGTCAGCGGAAAGACTATATATGATTACAATCAATCCGTCCACAGTGTGCAGATACAGGAATCAGGGAATAACGTTTAGTGCAAGATAAAGTCCAGTAAAGTATGATTAAAGATAATACAAGGGTTTCCAATGAGGTAAATGGGAGGTCAGGACCATGCTCCAGCTGGTGCGAGGATGGTTCAGTTGCCTGATAACAACTGAGAAGAAACCCTCTCTGAATCTGGAGGTCACATTTCTGTACCTCTTGCCTGATGGAAGAGGGCAGAACAGAGAATGACCAGGATGAGACTCGTCCTTGATTATTACATGCTGCTTTTCAGGAACGTAACCCCTGCATAAACCGCAAGGTGTCTGTACTTAAGTTAACTGCAAAAGTTAAATATGGTGCCTGGGTAACAACTTTAATCAGCAATGGAGCTGGGCTACATTGCACAATAGCTAACAACATGTTTTATTCACGTCAATCAGAAGAAAAAAAAATCTATTTATCTTTGCAGTTTTCTTGAACAACTTTTCATCGACAAGCTATTTTTAAACTAACATGGGTAGATGACTGTTGCTGCACTTTTGCATAAGATGATAAATATAAAGGAGTACATGTTGTCTTTCTAGTATTGGCACAACAAAAAAAGGCATAGGACCAACATATTCTTCCAAAGCAGCACGCACTGGTCTCCGTGTCTGTGACCTTTTGGCTGACTTCAGTGACTTCAGTGTCAGGTAACAACAGAGAAATTGCACGAAACTTCAGAATTGAAATGGAATAACCTGCTGTAACAATTCAGCAGGGCAGTCAATAATGCCCATCATTATTGGGGCTGTAGATAAGGGGAGTAAGAAGCTTCTCCTCCTAGCCGAGGTGTCTAAAACTAGAGGGCATGGGTTTAATGTGAGCAGCAGTAAGTTCGGAGGGGATCTAGTTTAGTTTAAAGATACAGCATGGAAACAGGCCCTATGGTCCTCCAAGTCCTTGCCGACAATCGATCACCTCTTCACACTTGTTCTTTATTCCACTTTTGCGTCCCTTCCGAAGACGCTAGGTGCAATTTACTGAAGCCAAGTAACCTACAAACTGCACATCTTTGGGATGTGGGAGGAAACCAGAGAAAACCCGCACGGTCACAGGGAGAATGTGCAAATTCCGCACCCAAGATCAGGATCGAACCCGGGTCTGATGATTTAATTAAGGAACTGGCACCTCTTTAATTGGTGGGATGGGAACTTTGTCCAATTGCCAGGCAATTATGCGTTGACTGGGAGCACGTCAAGTGAAACTGCTGCAAAATTGCAAATGATACAAATCTATTGTTTTAAAATTAGTAGACTTTTAGTCGATTTCTGAGATTGGAGATTACTTTCTTTTATGTAATCTCGCAGTTTATCATGGCTGCCAGTTTTGCCTTGGATAGAACAAAATCTTCAACAACCAGGACAAGCAGAGGGGTTAGGATTAATTACTTTAGACTTCAGAGATGCAGTGTGGAAACAGGCCATTTGGCTCACGAGTCCACACTGACCAGTGATCACCCCGTACACTAGCACTATCCTACACACTAGGAATAATTTACAATTTTTATCAAAGCCAATTAACCTACAAGCCTGTACGTCTTTAGAGTGTGGAGGGAAACGGGAGCCCACACAGTCATAGGGAGAACATACAAACTGTACAGACCGCATCCGTTGTCAGGATTGAATCCGATTTTCTGGCGCTGTGTGTTGCCCCAAATGTTGGACTGCTTTGGCTCAGAGTCAGTAAATACTGAATGGGCATCTCCTCTGCTGCAAACATGTGTGGTTCTTTATTTGATTAGGAAGAAAAGCAAGCTGATAATGTTTTATATAATTCTCGAATCTTTGACAGATTTAAACTTCTGGCTCAACAATATCAGTCCATGTTCCCAAGCCTGAAAATCGACATTGAAGGACAGCTAAAAAAATTAAAGGTAAAATGATGAAGGGAATGTTCTAAGTAAACATGTTCATCATTCACTAACATAGCGATAAATGTGAGAGTACATTGATATTGGGTCATTGCATTATGAACTTCTCGTAACAGAGTTTATAACCTTTATTAATCTCCTGTTATAATGATTTGAAATTATTCTTTCCATAAGATTATATGACATCTGTCCACACTAATCCATCATTTTCCTATTCATTTCTATAATATGATGGGGACAAAAATAAGATAAAAGAAGGCATACACCCAGAATTAACAATTGTATAGTTCCAAGTCTAATTGGTGATTTAAGTATGAGTATGCTTTACTATAAATTCTAATTGTGCAGATTGACATTGCATTTTAGGGTACTGGGTACACAATTCTATAGAGCGAGAATTTGTGTGGACAAACCTCTAGCTGTATTTGCATAACTTAAGCAGATGGTACGATGAAGAAAAAGCAGATTTATTGGATAGATTTTTATATTCTACTGTAATGAAGTAGTATTTCATATAAAAAAAGACACAAAGTGCTGGAGTAACTCAGCGGGTCAGGCAGCATCTCTGGACAACAAGGATAAGTGACATCTTCGGTTGGGACTCTTCAGGCTGATTGTGGGGGTGGGGAAGGAGCAGGAACAGAGGAGGATCAGGACAAAGCATGGCAGGTAATGGGTGGACATGGGAGAGGGGTAGATTTGATAGGTGTATGGTTGGAACAAAGGCCAGAGAAAAAGGAGGAGGTGTGAGCAGACGGCTTGAAGTGTTGCAAATTGTGCGAGAATAGAAATAGGTGCGAGTCCAGTTGTGACACAGGGAGGGGGTGGGTGGGGGTAGGGGAGAGAGAAAGGAAGGGTGAGGGGGAGAAAGGGAAACTGGCTAATTTGAGTTTAACTTCTGACTAAATGTACTGATAAGCACAAATATAAGTAGTCCTGTGTTTTACATGAGATGAGAGTATTGAACTACATACAGTGTCATGTGGGTATAACATTGGAGCCAAACGTAATGTGATAAACAAGCAAGTGGAACCTGCTGTCCATTAGAATTGACCTTGTGTATGTAATCGCAGTGACCTTGCGCACAAGGCTTTGAGGCCTGAGCAAATGGGGCAAGGCATAACATTTTCGTTCCTCAAGTAATTAGACTGAAGTCTTGATAAAACAGGCAGATTCGGGACCAAGGAATACCAGTTGAAATAGAAAGCCCCAGATTAAATCAGGTACAGATATAAAATGTGGGGAAAGAAAGGTTAGATTGAAACAGGGAATTAGTGGTAGAGAGAGAATTTAAAAGAGCCCTAAGAAAAGTAGGTATTACAGTCTGAGAAAATGGAACTGCACAATAATCAGTCTAACTTGGCATCATGATTTACACAAACAATTTGGACTGAAGTGCCCATTCCTGTGCTGCAGCGTTCTATGTTCAATTTAAACAGGTGTGCAGAATTTATGAGACTGCAAGTGGGACATAATTGAGAAATAAATATGATTTATTATTCAGACACTCAAACTTTTGCATGAGATCTAAGTGTGAAAACAAATTAGCAAGGTCAGTATATTGCATGTTTTTACTGTCATTCCTAGTCCATTTGCTCTTCATGTTGTCAGCGCTGTTTAAACCTGTTTTTTTTAATATTGTGGATGGCTGGAACTATGCAGTCCAACATTTGAAACCATTCACATTTACCTGTCAGGCACTTTAAATAGAAAGCGAGGTTTTCTTTGGAAATCAAACATACAGCTCAATTATAATTCTGTAATTTAGAAATGAATGGGAAAATATCTGATGGACTACAGATTTAATATTCATTAAAGATTACCTTTCATCAGAGTACCCTGCACTTAAACCTCTGTGTTCTTCAGCGAAAACAACCTGTAATATTCAACTCCTACTTTAGGAATACGCTGAACGTATCAGGCCGATGGTACGAGACGGTGTTTACTTTATGTACGAAGCTATTCATGGTCCAGCTAAAAAGATTCTTGTGGAAGGTGCCAACGCAGCATTACTAGATATCGATTTTGGTAGGTTATCAAAATCACATGTTTCACTTGTTAAATAAGAATGTGCACATTGTATCAAAAAACTACATCTCATCTGTTTAGTTTATGTCACATGTACAGTGAAAAGCGCTTTTGTTGCGTGTTATCCAGTCAACGGAAAGACTATACATTACGATCAAGCCATCAACAGTGTACAGGATAAAGGGAATAGATCTGAACATTCAACAAATTCTCATTAATAGGTGTCAAGAATGTTTGCTATTTGTACCGATAATGGAACAATTAAATTCTTACTTGTAGCAGCATAATAGGCCAATAAACACAATAACTATAGATAACAGAATAAACAATAATCGAATAAATTAATAACCCTTAGTGCAAAAAGAGTCTGAAGTCCTTAGTGCAACAAAAAGCAATCTATAGTCCATAGTTTAGTGTTGTGCAGTATTCAAGGCTCTGATGGTTGTTGGGAAGAAGCTCTTGTTGAACCTGGTGGTCAGATTCGGACTCCTACACCTTCCTCCTGATGGTAGGAGTGAAATAAGTATGTGGCCAGGATGGCGTGGGTCTATGACGTCTAAGAAGAGGAAGGTGACATGCCTCAATGACTACCGGCTGGTGGCACTAACATCCGTAGTGATGAAGTACTTTGAGAGTTGTTTATGATGCATATCAGCAACTACCTTCGCAAGAACCTGAAGGCACGACAATTTGCCTCCTGTCACTGTAGACCAACGGAGGTTGCCCAATCAAAATAATCGCAGCTTAGATTTAAATGCAATAGTTTAATGGCAATTCTCATTCATCGGAGATTTATTTACTTCACATTATTGCATCACCAATGAGTTCAAATTGGTTGATATAGAAAATTATTCCACGCGCTCATTTCACTCCTGCTATCAGGAAGAAGGTATAGGAGCCTGAAAACTCTAATGTCGAGGTTTGGGAGCAGCTTCTTCCCTGCAGCCCTCAAGCTATTGAACATTACAACCTCCAAAGAGGCTCTGAACTATATAGACTTGGGGACATTATTTTTGCACTATTATTGCCTATTTATTTGTCTGTTTGTGTGTGTATATATACTTTTTATTTATTCTGGGTTTTGCAGAGTACTGTTTATATATCCGTTGTGCTAATGCAAGTAGGAATTTCATTGTTCCATTTCGGGACAGATGACAATAAAACACTCTTGACTCTTAAATACATGGTCCCTTTTGTTGCTGTAATATTAAAGCAAGAAAGACAATCCTTGCCCCCGTGTAGCATTGCTGTACCTTCCAGGCTAGCGGCATGTTTTGGGGATGGAGACTGCCAATAGCCAATGGGCACTGCTCAGGGGCAAGAGAATCTGGACCAGATTCTGTGGGAAATGTTTAGTTTAGAGATAGACGGAAACAGGCCCTTCGGCCCATCGGGTCCCCGCTGACCATTAACACTATCCTACACCCACTGTGGACAATTTTTACATTTACCAAGCCAATTAACCTACAAACCTGTGCGTCCTTGGAGTGTGGGGGAGAAACCGAAGATCTCGGAGAAAACCCACGCAGGTCACGGGGAGAATGTACAAACTCCGTACAGACAGCACCCATAGTCATGATCAAACCCGGGTGTCCGTTGCTGCATGCGCTGTAAGTCAGCAACTCTACCGCTGCGCCACCGTGACCGCCTCATGATAGCATAAGAATCACTCGGGCAAATTTAACAGGCGATGTGTTTTGATATGTTGTTTGGATGTGATGGAACATGGAACTTGCTACCTGCAGGCTAATTCTTGGTTAGAATGGTCAGAGCTGCTGCTTAGCTAAACAAAACAAATGTATGGGCAAGATCTGTTCTTCTGCTGTACTGTTCTATGTTTCAAAATTTGAGCAAAATATTTCCAGTCCCTCTTAACAATTCAATTTTAGTTTTGGTTTATTATTGTCACGTACTAAAATACAGTGAAAAGCTTTGTGTGCAATCCAGTCATATTATACCATATGAGTACAATCAGGTTTTGCACAAGTACAACAGGTAGTGCAAAGAGAAAAATAACAGTGAAAATATAGTGTTACAGCATTACAGTGTTACAGAGAAATTAATTCATTCAAAAAGTCCAAAGTCCCCAATGAAGTAGGTTGGCAGATCAGGGCTACTCTTATTGGGAGGACCATTCACTAGTCCAATAACAGTGGAGAAGTTGTTGTTCTGGAATATGATGCTACATGCTCTAAAGTCTTTGTATCTTCTGCCCAATGGAAGAGGGGTGAAGAGGGAAGTGACCAGAATGAGAAAGATCCTTGATTATGTTGGCTGCTTACCTGAGGCAGAGTTGAAGTACAGATGGCATTTTGTACAGCAGAATGAAAGTTACTGAGTAACTCTTAATGAATCGAAGGCAGTTATTTATTTTTTGCCAGCAGTTTGAACGTGATAGCCAATTTCTGGCCGTTCATTTATCTTCACTTTATAATCATGGGTATACGCGAGGATGACAATACTCAGTAATATGAGCCTATTCTTGGTGTGGGATTTCACCACCAGGTGGCATAGTTAGCCAGGAGCCCATCACACAAGTCTGTCAAGAAAGACACAATGTACTGAAGTACTGAAGAACGGATAGGTGATGTTTCGGACCGGGACCCTTCTTCGGGATTCCCCCTAAAGTCTGGAGAAGGGTCCCGACCCGAACCCAATGCTGCCTGACCCATTGAGTTACTCCAGCAATTTGTGTCTTTCTTTATAAACCGGCGGCATATTGCAGTTCCTTGTTTCTACACGAGCCTGCCGGTTTAATTACTCCATCTAGGCTGAAATTGGACCGCATAGCCCCATTTCTTGGGTATTAATTAAGCAGAATTCAATTTTATTTGGAATAGATCAATCATTTCCAGATGAAAATGCACCATTTGCAAAATTGGGAAAGGTACTTTTTTTTGTCTGATCCTAATTTTTACCAAAGTCAGCCCAAAGCTGATACATTTCACATGATATTCATTTCTGCCCATGCTGGTGTAAATTGTAACATAAAGCTCCACACTAAGTCCACTGTGGAATAACCCCCATAAAACTGGGTGCACATTAATTGCCTTCCTATTTGCTTGTCTACTGCACATTAGTTTTCAATTGAGTCCAAACCAGTCATGTTTTTGAAGTAATTCAATCTTTCAGATGGTTTTCTGTGGAGGTTTTTCTATTAATCAAGAAGGGGAGAAAACCACCCATTCTTGATAAAGGTTCGTGAAAATATTGCTTGTAACCTTTATTAGAACACTTGTTACCCAAAAAATGTTATTACTTTGAAGACTTGTATCCTGTCCACCTTCTACGTGCCTACTTGTAATCAATAGTTAAATGTGTTTTCATTAACATACTCATTAAAGTGAATCATGCAATTGTGAGTTTAGTTTAGAGATACAGTGTGGAAACTGGCCCTTCGGCCCACCGAGTATACGCCAACCAGCAATCCCTGCACACCAACACTATCCTACACACGCTAAGGACAATTTACAATTTTACCAAGCCAATTTTTGTCTTTGGACTGTGGGAGGAAACCAGGGCACACAGAGAAAACCCATGCAGGTTACGGGGAGAATGTACAAACTTCGTACAGACAGATACATAGTCAGGATCGAACCCAAGTCTCTGACGCTGTAAGGCAGCAACTCTACTGCTGTGCCACTGTGCTGCACCTTGATCAAAAGAAAAATTATTACGTTATGACTAGATAATATTTATTTTGTTCCTTAACAATTTTATAATCAAGATCTAGGAAAAAATTGTCAAGCTGTGTTTGAAGATATTTCCAGCAACTGCATTTTGCTTTGCTTTTCTAATAAAGGAACGTATCCGTTTGTGACATCCTCCAATTGCACTGCTGGAGGTGTTTGTACAGGACTGGGAATCCCTCCATCATACATTGGAGCTGTGTATGGGGTCTTCAAAGCCTACACCACTAGAGTTGGGATTGGAGCATTCCCAACTGAACAAATAAACGTAAGTTTGCATTGTTCACCCTAATAGGTTCGAAAAATAATATCTGAAGCGCATTGAAAATTGTAAAGACAGTAGTCAGGATCAAACCTGGGTCTCTGGTGCTGTAAGGCAGCAAATCTGCCACTGTGTTGCCCTTATCTGTGATTGTGTCAAGAATGGCGAGTTGAACATAACATTTGTGCTTATTTAGTTACTGCTTCACATGAATTCTGGAGGTGCAATGAATCCAACTCTACCAAAGGTGTAAATAAGATAGTGAAAGGAGTTCAGAATCCACAGCATCAGTAGTAAAGTCCTCTAAAAAAGTCATTGCTCTAATTGCCTGGACTTAGTTATGATCCTCAATCTGTTGTTGAATACAAGGCAAACATCATGCTGCGACAATTGGATAATCCAGAATTTAAATATATTTATGTACAAATTAAACAAATATAACTTATTTATATGCGCATTATTTCTAAATAAAGTTGGGTTACAAATGTGAATATTTTATGCTTATGTTTCAGGAAATCGGTGAAATGCTACAATCACGAGGCAATGAAGTGGGTGTAACGACAGGAAGGAAGAGGCGTTGTGGCTGGTTAGATCTAGTCATGCTGAAATATGCTAATATGATCAATGGATTCACTGCGTAAGTACATTGGTACAGATTGCATTTAATGTACTGCTTTATCAGTGGAGGAAGTTCCTACATTTACTCAGCACCACTTGCATCTCCAAACATTCCAAGAGATTTCATAGCCAAATAACTCTTATCCCATTTTGTTTTGGAGATGCAGCATGGAACACGCCCGACAGCCCACCGAGTCCACACCAACCAACGATCACCCGTTCAGTATTTCTATGTTATCTCACTTTTGCATCCACTCCCTACACGCTAGGGATAATTTACAGAGGCCAATTAACCTACAAACCCGCACAATTCCGGAATGTGGGAGGAAACCGGGGCACCCGGAAGAAACCCACGCAGTCACAAGGAAAACGTACAAACCCAACACATCGACAGCGCCTGTAGTCAGGATCAAACCCAGTTCTTGGGCGCTGTGCGGCAGCAGCTCCATCAGCTGCGCCAATGTGCTGCCCTTTATGTGAAACTATTTCTCCAAATGTGTGACTGGAATTCTAAAGTTACAACAAAAGTGTTCAAAAGTGGCTCATACAATTTAAAAAGATATATATATATAAATTTTAAAGAACCTTTGTGACAAACCAAGACACAGTGATTCAATGATATTAAAGATCAGAGATAAACACAATGCTGGAGTAACAGTGGGAGAGGCACCATCTCTGGAGAGAGGGAATGGGTGATGTTTTGGGCCAAGACCCTTCAGACTGAGAGTCAGGAGGGAGGGAAACTGAAAATATGGACGGGTTAGGTGTGAAAACAACAAATCAAAGCAGACAATGAAGGAAATGTAGAATAGTTCATTGTTAACTGTGGGGCAGGAGACAATGAGGCATACAATCAGTAAAATTAATCAGGAGGATAATGAAACTAGTCGGAGAACTAGGGTGGGGGAGGGACGGAGAGAGAGGGAAAGCAAGGGTTACTTGAAGTTAGAGAAATCAATATTCATACTGCTGGGTTGTAAGCTGCCAAGCATGCTGTTCCTCCAATTTGCGTTGGGCCTCACTCTGACAGTAGAAGAGGGCCAGGACAGAAAGGTCATCACAGGAATGGGGGGGGGGGTTAAAGTGTTTGGCAACTAGGAGATCGCGTAGGCCTAGAGGTTGTGGGATTGTATACACTAATAAAATTGAATGAGAAGTTCAAATTGTAATGACATCATTTCTAAATCCATAGCTTGGCACTAATGAAGCTGGATATTCTGGAGACCTTTGATGAGATTAAAATCGGTTTAGCATACAAACTGAATGGAAAGAGAATTCCGTATTTTCCAGGTACTGTATGAAAGCAAATGTTTTGGGTTAATGATTAATAACCTTCAGTCATTCTCCAGCCCAGTGTTCCTAAAATGGCGTAATGGCACCAAAATCTGGCAACTATTGCATACTCAGTGGGCTGTTTCCATGCATGGGGTACTTCAAAGGTTTCAAAGGTCTTTTATTGTCACATGTACCAATTAAAGTACAGTGATATGCGAATTACCATAAAGCCATACAAAAAAAAACAACGACACACAACTACATAAAAGTTAACATAAACATCCATCACAGAGGATTCCTCACTGTGATGGAAGGCAAAAAAGTCCAATCCTCTTCCTCTTTATTCTCCCTCGGTCGGGCAGTCGAAACTCCTGCGGCTTGGAGTTCCTGAAGTCGGTCTCTGACCAGAGACCGCGAGCTCCGTGATGTTAATTCCGCAACCACCCATGGTTGGGCTCCGAGGTCGATCACGGGCTCCACGATGTTAGTCCCAGGCTCCCGTAGGTGGAGCTCTCAAAAGTCGGCAAAGGCCGGCAACTCCTCGATGTTAGGCCGTAGTGCAGACGGAGAATCGGTACGGGAAAAAATCGCATCTCCGTCGTGGTAAAAGATTAGAAAAAGTTTTTAAGTATGGCAAAAATCTCACTGATCCATATGCAAAAAATGTATATCACTGTACATTGGTACATGTGACAATAAAAGAACCGTTAAACCTTCAAAGCAGCAAAAAAATGCATTTTCACTAAGAAAATATGCATAGCTTAAAATATCCATAGCCTCTTGATGTGGAATTGCTGAGATCAAGCATTTTCACAATAACGAATTGCCTTCAAAGCAATAATGGTTATCAAAATATAAATCTCAGAAACTGTTCTATTCAGAACATATGCTTGTTTTCTATCAAGACCTATCAAATATGCACACATTATTTTAATTACGTGCGTAGCAACAGTTGCTTAAATTATTTAGTAGTGTATTTCATCATAGTATCTCTGTTTCTGTAACATCTCATGAAAGGGGTTTGTTTTGTCCAGCAAACCTGCTTAAAGTGGATACGGCATCTTCAGTACCCTCTATGTTATCTCAGAGTTAAGACCATTTTTGGGTTCATATTACCGGTGGATATAATCAATGAATTTGGCATTATCCATGCTAGTTATTGCCAGTTCATCTACGGAGGGTGTGAATGTAGGTATACTGTCACCTTTTTAAAGAAGAGCATTTTATCTATGCTTGAGACAAAAAAAAAAAGAAAATACAAGTCTAAATTCTAGATGTTAGAATGACTGCAGATGCTGGAATCTGGAGCAATCTGGACTTGCACCTAATTCTCACCTTTTGCCTACATTTCTTCCTCTAGCTTCATAATTTGCAACTCATCAATCTTTTTGTCTCACGTCTTTTCATAAAAGATAAAGTGATGGGTTTCCACTTGTTTCTACTTCTGCTTTTTCACCTCTATTCCAACCACCTAACTGTCAAAAAACCCTTGTCTGTATTCATCGATCACCTAAGATAGACTAAATGCTGGAGTAACTCAGCGGGACTGGCAGCATTTCTGGATAGAAGGAATGGGTGATGTTTTGGGTGAAGACCCTTCAGACCACCTCCATCTATCACCTGCCATGCTTTGACCTGCCCACCTCATATACAGCTTTCTTCCCCATCCCCATGTGCAATGTCTGAAGGGACTCGACCCGAAACATCGCCTATCCAAATTCTCCAGAGATGCTGCCTGACCTGCTAGGTTATACCAGCACTTTGTCATTTTTTATAAACCAGCATCTGCAGTTTCTACATTCAACTATTTTCCTTGTTGCTCAAGGTGTTGATCGATGCAGAAACCTGCCCAGAAGTATGCTAGTTATTCCTCTTCTCAATGACCTGTATCCTCGCACTCTCTGTAGTATACTTGCTGCTGGTGTGAGGTGTCATTTACATGTTTCCAGCTGCCCTGCTGACTGGCCCGGTTACTCTTTATTTTTCTGGACCCAGTAAGAAGTGGAGGACCCAGCACGTTGATAATTCACTCAATAACTCTTCACTGCCACTCGGTGTTAATCTTTCAAGCATCAGCTTTGAATTCCTTGGGTCTGCATTGGGAGATTCACCAGGGATCCAAGGAGAGATAGCTGATTAGATAGAAAGTTGGCAACATGGAAGCAGAAGATGATGGTGGAAAGTTGCTCTTCTGATCTGGTTTGACCCCTTGCTGCATGTCATCTGCATCAATAATTTGGACGAGAAGGCATGATTAGCACATCCGCAGATGTTATTGAAGTGGGTGATAGTGAAAATGGTTGTCAAAAATTGCAGCAAGATCTTGATCAGGTGGGCTGAGAAATGGTTGATGAATGTAATACAGAGAAGTATGAGTTGTTGCATTTTGGGTAGTTCAACAAGGGCAGGACCTAAACAGTGAATGGCAAGGCTATGGGGAGTGTTGTAGACCAGAGAGATCTACAGTATGCAGGTAGATAGTTCCTTGAAAGTGACATTAGGGTGGTCAAGAAGGTTTTCAGCACATTGGTCTTCACCGGTCAGAGAATTGAGTTTAGAAGTTAGGAGGTCATGTCACAGTTGTAAAAGATGTTGGTGAGACCACATTTAGAGTATTGTGTTCAGTTTTGGTCACCATGTTTTCGGAGGTTGTCAAGCTGGAAAGGGTGCAGAGAAGATTTACGAGGATGTTGCCAGGACCAGAGGGCCTGAGCTATAGGAGAGGTTGAGCAGACTAGGACTTTTATTTCCTTGGAGTTCAGGAGGATTAGGGGTAATCTTGTAGAGGTGTACAAGACCTTGAGAGGAATCGATAGGGTAAATACACAGACCTATGCTCTCCAGAATAGGGGAATCAGGAACAAGAGGACATAGGTTTAAGGTGAGGGGGTAAATTATGTTACACAGAGGGTGGTGGGTATATTCAACGAGCTGCAGAGGAAGTAGTTGAGGCAGGTACTATCACAGCGTTTAAGTGACATTGGGTTGTAGGAAGGAACTGCAGATGCTGGTTTAAACCAAAGATGGATACAAAAAGCTGGAGTAAGTCAGCGGGTCAGACAGCATTTCTGGAGACAAGGAATAGGTGACATTTCGGGTCAAGACCCTTCTTCCGACTGAGAGTCAGGGTCTGAAGAAGGGTCTCAACCCAAAACGTCACCTATTTTTCTCCAGAAATGCTGCCTGACCCTCTGAGTTACTCCAGCTTTTTGTGTCTATCTAAGTGACATTTGGACAGGTACACGGAGAGGATAAGTTGAGAGGGCAATGGGCCAAATGCAGGCAGGTGGGAATAGTGAAAATGGGACATGTTTGTCCTCGGGGGTAAGTTGGGTCTAAGGGCCTGTTTCCATACTGTATGATTCTATGACACTGGTGTATGTTAATAATGGCTGTAGCTTATCGCAAGAATAATGTTTAGAGACGTTCATCTGTGAGAGGGTCTGCCTGTCAAGGATAGGCCTCGTCAGCCACAACAGGAAATGCAACCACAGATTAAACATTCCCCTCACCAAACAGGCCAACGTCAAAGCCACACCATCTCTCGCAGATATGCTAACAAACTATCACACAAAAAAAAACATGTTTTAGTCAAGCAGCAAAGACTGCAGACAAAGGTTTTCCAAGCCCAGTTTGAAAAAGACTGATGGCTACACAGCACCACTTGTTCAATGCCTGCTTGGTAATCTGAGAACATTGTTACCTACTGTGAAGGAGTTTATTTTCAAATTGTGAGAAGCCATTTCACGATTAATCGAATCAGTTGAATCAGAGGTGAAGCATATGGTTGCTTACATGCACAGCGTTAGAATGGCCATCCGTTATAGAGCCTGCGGTGTTGACTCCGACAGGTTTGATAGATGTTCAGACAGCTGTGTTTGAGGCTCTGGTTACCTCCAGCTCTGGGCTAAATATGAATAAAAGCATGGATAGCGTGCCAGATTCAGTGTTGCCGGAGTGCTGAGACATAATCCCAAGTGAGAGGCGATGGCACCATTGGAGGTGCATGCTGTTCCCTCTCAGGCCGACAGCACACCTGCTCCCCACCAGCTGACCAGCTCGTGCCCATGTTGGTGTGAGGAGGACAGCTGGGCCGGGCTGGCTTCTGCCACAACCCCGCAGTCTGCGGCTGCACTCTTCTAAGCCACGATCTTGTGGTTGCCCATGGCCATCTCCAGCACTTTCCGTGAATGAACTGCAGCTGTCCTGCTGTGCTGCAGCTGTTCAGAGAGTGTCAATATGAGCAAAGGTTTAACACACAAGTTATCGGTTGCGACCACACTTTAAAACTGCTGCATTTGTTGTGGAGCACTTTGGAATACTCAGAATCTATGAAAGATGTTATCAAAATGAGAAAGTAGAAAGAAGGAACTACAGTTGCTCGTTTACACAAAAGGACGCTAAGTGCTAGAATAAGTCAGCGGGTCAGGCTGCGTGTCAGGAGAGCATAGAGTCTGAAGAAGGGTCACCTCTCCGAGAGACGTCGCTTATCCATATTCTCCAGAGGTACCGCCTGACCCACTTAGTTACTCCAGCACATTGTCTTTTTTATCAAAAGGAGAATCTGTTTTTTCTTCTACTGTTTTAATACACTATTTTCAGTGCTCACACTGCTTTTTCTTCTGCATTTTAGAGACCAGGTGGGAAATGTTTTCTTATTGAAGACCAGTATTCAATCGACAAGTCTGACCTTAAGCATCTTGTTTCTCATTCCCACTCTGTCTCTATTCCAACAGGAGAGTGACAAATAGAACCAGCTCTCAACGATCACCTTTACATAACCTCTGGACCAGTAATTTCAGATAATATTGACTGCTCCCCATTTTTGTTGAACAGCAGCTGCTGGTAATGGTTCCCTTGTTGCCATTCTTCAGATTCAGCTTCTCTTTCTTCACTTGCCCATTTTAATCATCTTCATTTCAAGTCAACGTTAGACACAGGAGTAAAATAGGCCATTCTGCTCATTGAGTGTGCTCCGCCATTCCATCATGGCTGATCTATCTTTCCCTCTCAACCCCATTCTCCTGCCTTCTCCCCGTACCCTTTAACACCCTTACTAATGAAGAACCTAATAATCTCCTCTTTAAAAATACCCAATAACTTGGCCTCCAAGTCCAGTTTATTGTCATATGCACGTAAGGAGAGGTACGGGTATGATGAAAATCTTGCTTGCAGCATCATCACAGGCACATAGACTGCAGAAATTTACACATTCTGTAAGACAGTTTTTAAAAAAAAGACAATACATTAAAAAACAAATCCATGATAGTGCAAGAGGTCTATAGTTTTCCATTATCAATGTAAAATTGAGGTTGTGCAGGATGGTTCAAAAACCTGATAGTTGTATGAAAATAGCTGTTCCTGAACCTGGTGATGTGGGACCTCGGGCTTCTCTGTCTATGTGCTTTCCGATGATAGCATTGAGAAAAGGGCATGGCCCAGGTGGTGGGGATCTTTGATAGTTGCCACTGTTTTGAGGCAGCACCTTGGGTAGATGCTTTCGGTGGAGGGGAGGTTTGTGCATATGATAGACCGGGCTGAGTCCACCACTCTGCAGCCTCCTGTATGACAATTTGAATGAACAGGGATACATGTACAGAAGCCAATTAACCTACAGACCTGCATGTTATTGTGATGTGGGAGAAAACCGGAGCACCCGGAGGAAATCCATGTGGTCCCAGGGAGGATGTGCAAACTCCACATAGGCAGCACCCAGGGTCAGGATCAAATCCGGGTCTCTGGCGCTGTGAAGCAGCTCTCTACTAGCTGCGCCACTGCTCTGCCCTCAGCATAACTGCTAATTCTTTGGGGATCACTGTCTAAGAAGGTAGAATGAAAAGTGTGCGTATAAATCACCTTTTAAAAGTGAACATTATAAGTCTCGACCCGAAAAGTCACCCATTCCTTCTCTCGAGAGTGTCTATCTTCGGTTTAAACCAGCATCTGCAGTTCTCTCTTACACATTATTAGTTGCTATCTTGGACTTTTTGTCATCCAAGGTTACCCCTGTAATTGCACCTGTTTACTTCTGTCAAGTTTCAGACTGTACAGTTTCTGTTCGAGTCATTTGCCAAGATGTTATTGCACTAAATGTGCTCTCTCCAAAATCCAACATCCAATGGAAACAGAAGAATGAATTTCAGAGATGGACTACATACAATGACACTGCCATGTTACACAATTAATGGGAATAGTAGGCAATGAACTTCTTGGAAAAACATTTAGGTTTTTCTACTTTATGCTCTGAGATCTTACTTGGATCGGGGGCGCTACAAGACTTCCAACACGTTGACTGGACTTTGGACTTTGGTCTGTTTTTTTCCCTTTTTTTTAAATGGTGCCAAAAGTGTGGCAACAGTGCATTTGTAGTTGTGCAAAAGAATTTCATTGTGCTGCGCATACATGACAATAAAGAACCATTGAAAGAATAATATATTAGAGTGTTATTCTTCTTTACTCGTGATGTATCTATTCTTTCAGCAAACCAGGAGATTCTGAATCAGGTGGAGGTTGAATATGAAACACTTCCGGGCTGGAAGAGCAGCATCACCGCTGCACGAACATGGGACGATCTTCCTCCAAAGGCTCAAAACTACATCAGATTCATTGAAAACCGCGTGGCAGTCCCAAGTGAGTGTTCTGAAAAAGCACTGCTACTAACATTGCATAGCAATTAAATGGCATCTTCACGTTTAATGATAGAGTGGATGGTGGATCTGGTTCCAGGGACGAGGAGGGGCAGGTATTAATGGGAGAAATGATGAAAGAAACATAAGGATTCTTTAATAATGGGAAAGACAAGTAGCAATCTAAAGTGGAACTTAACTGCTAAATTAGATAAGGTGAGAAAGAATTTTAGAGATGGAGTTAGAACACTGAAACAGGCCCATTGTAAAGCAGCAACTCTACCGCTGCGCCATTGTGCCGTTCTATTTTTCTTTTTATTAAATAAAATGTTCCTTACAAACAAGATTGTGTCCTGCACATGTATTAAATGGATCTGACACCTTTAAACTACCAGTACTATTGTCCATAAACAGTGTACGTCTTATATCATATATATATCATATCATATACAGCCGGAAACAGGCCTTTTCGGCCCTCCAAGTCCGTGCCGCCCAGCGATCCCCGTACATTAACACTATCCTACACCCACTAGGGACAATTTTTTTTTTTACATTTACCCAGCCAATTAACCTACATACCTGTACGTCTTTGGAGACGTATGTTACCATAGTTCCAGGAAATACAATAAACCACTGAAACATTTTGAACAAAACAAAGTCCAGAATCCAATCCACATTGGGGAAAATCTGCCCACTGCATCATGACCATTGTAATGACTGGAAGTTCATGGTGAAAGCTAGACAGTAGTGTTTCCCAGTAGTGGAATAAAGGGTGACCTTTAAAGAACAAATGTTTTAGGTAAAGGCCTTGTGTTCCCACAAACTGGGGAATGGAGATGATGGAACCAAAGATAGAGCTACCTGATTGACAAAGAAGATAGAGAAGATGATCTTAATGATGAACTTCTTAACTGCTAAATTAGATAAGGTGAGAAAGAATTTTAGAGATCGAGATACAGCTCAATAAAAGGAAATGTATGACAATTGTCAATTGAGAAAATCCAAGTGAGAGCCAGGCTTAATGTCGTAAACTGCGACTAGAAATGAAAATCAAAAAAGGATAGACAAAAGAGGGAATGAAAAGAAAATGAGACTTAGAAGTGGGTGGCACGAGGAGGGGATAGGAAACACTAGGAATAAACTAGATGAACTATGCATTTAGGCAGAGGAGCAGCTGGAAAGCTAAATGAGAATATGTTTCATCTTCATGGAGGAGGACAATGCTTCCAGAATTCCAACAGAAAGGCAATAGTGGAGATAAAAGATAAGGCAAAAATCGATAAGAAGGAGGAGGTGCCAGAAAGGCAGGCTGTGTTTGATTTCCTTTTGCAGTAGATGTTGATTTTCGAGAAGGCAATGAATAAAAGTGCAACACTCCCAGGAACCATTAACAGCATGGATAGGAAAGTGGCTTAAGGGGGACAGCAGATAATAGTGATAAGTGGGACTAGTGTAGCACGAACATGTTGGCCGGTGTGGGCGTTGGGCCGAAGGGCCTGTTTCAATGCTGTATCACTCTATGACTCTATGACACTATGACGATAATAGGCAATGGGAAAGAATGAAAGAATGGGTCTGACAGTAAGGAGCCAGAACAGTCGTAAAGAATCAAAGACCTATGCCATTAATTATTCTACGATTCTAGAATATCTGATTTCACTGTATCATTATAAATATTTACCAAAATGTCTTTAATTATAAGACAAGTCTTTTAATTAATAGGCAAGGTTCAATCCCCCCATTTTATTATATTCCAAATGAAATTTCTCTACTTTCTTTCAGTTAAATGGATTGGAGTTGGAAAATCAAGGGAGTTTATGATCAAACTTTTCTAAGAAAATAACAGGACAAGACTGGATAATTTGAACAAACAACCATTTTCTTTAAGGGTATATTTTATTTGAGACTGCTTTCCTATCTCAATTCAAAACTGATTGTTTTATAGTTGAACTGTTCCCGATATAGTGTAAAGTATAATTATTTCACAAAATCAGTTGTGTATATAAACAGTAATGTATTTTTAACTGAAGGAAGAGATACTTGAAATACCTTTCTTACTGTTCATGTTCATATTGAAACAAAGTATGGCATCAAACCCGATTGCAATTTCCTTTAAATGTTGAATGAAAGACATGTAATACTCATGATCAATTACACCTGGAGTAATATCATTAAAACCACTCCATAATATATGCCTTTAATAGTTTCTAATTAAATCATACATTTGCATCTACATTTTAATTTAATGAACTAACATGGTATAAAAATGCATGATTTGCAGTGTTGTGTTGTTTGCAATGATTTGTACAGAAAATCAGTCGGCTCACTCGCGTGACAAATTCTACACCACAGCTTCTTAGTTTTTAAAAAATATGCCAATAGAATGGTTTTTTTTAAGTATACCATAATGAAAGAAATGTTTAAATATATTTAATGATACCTTCAAAATTACTTGGCAATAGGTGAACAATATTCAATTCAAAATGTAAAATATTTGCTGAAAAATTGCAGTCTATAGACTGAAGTTGATTTATTTATTAAACACAAACTAGACAAACACCTTATTTGATATTTGTCTTTACCAAAATACCTTCGAGCTGGTGATCTTTTTGAAAATCAGAAATGGTGCTCCTATTTCCAAGTGCCCTGTAAGATATATTAAATAACATAAGTAATGCATGACTTGAGATTATGTAACCACTCAAATGAATCAAGTTTCACTCGTCTGTTAGTTCTAACTTACATCAGGGTTAATGTTGAATGATGAATCATATTCTGTCTTCCATCGATAGGTATCAGGTTCCCCATATACATCTTTTGGGATTCTTTTTGGTGTCACACTTGATAGTTGTAAATTACTGTAAGGACTGACTTCACAATTTAATTCTTCAATTCTTCTTGCATAATCTGCACTGTTTTGTTTATTAAACAATCAGTTGTTAATGAACACATCTTGTCCTTGTAATTGTTCATTTAAAAATATTATTACATTGGTTTGCTGAATAATTAATATACCTGATAATTATTTCAAACCTTCAGGATTTAATCATTTTAAACCTGCATGTTATACCAAACAGAGCCATCCAGCTTTGAATACATGTATTGAAGGAACTGAAGGAACAACTGAAGAAGGGTCTTGACCCAAAACATCACCCATTCCTTCTCTCCAGAGATGCTGCTTGTCCCACTGAGTTACTCCAGCATTTTGTGTCTATCTGCAAGCTTTGAATACAAGTCACATGGTATGATTTTTTATCTCCTCCAAATGAAAACAACCATAGTATATTTTTAGACCCATCTGGTAGTTTCAGTGGTAACTAGACCAAGTGGACCCGTTGGGTCCATTCCACGTAGAGGGGGAAAAGGGAAGGGGAGAGGGTGTGACTGAGTGAGCCGTGGACCCAAAGCCTCTCCTGTATTGGTGTAGCACCCTCAATCCCCCCCCCCCACTCAATCCCCCTTATCCCCCCTCCACTAATCCACTCCATCCCCCCTACCCCCCCTCCCCCAACTGACCCACTCCATCCCCCTCTACCTCACCCCCACTTGCCCCTCCCCTGCTCCCTCCCCCATATCCCCCCTCCTCCCCTCACTGTCCCACTCCATCCCCCCTACCCCACCCCCACTTGCCCCTCCCCTGCCCCCACTCTGCCAGCCCTGCCTCCACCCCATTCCCCCCTCCCTACCCCTATTCCCCCCTCAACCCCACTCGCCCCCATCCCCAGGCTCCCCACCCCCACTCTCTCCTGCCCCCCACTGTTCCCCTTCCCCCCACCCATAGATAGATGGATGGGTGGATGCAGAGATGCAAAGATGGATGGAGGGATGGATGGATGGATGCTCTCAGATATTTCCAAGTTGTGTGGATCAGTCTTTGAGATCAGTGCTGACACTTCTGCAGTATAATTATGAAGGGCCAATTTCAAGGCGATACCATTGTTTAGATGAAATATAAAACTGAGCCAAAATCCCCCTTATTCGGACATGGAAGATCCTGTCACAAGATTTGAGAAAGGTTAGGGAGTACATCTAATTTATATTCAAACATATATCAGACCCATTTGCATTACATACAATATATAATACAACCTCAAACCACACATAAAGTAGTGGCTTCAATCGAGTTAGTTAGTTTATTAAGATGATAAAGCCATATCCAGTCCAGCGTACTTTGAAAATCCGTTGTCATAAACATCTGGATCTGTGTCTGAATTGAGAGACCTAAACATAGTCCTAAATGTTCCAATTATATCCATGGTTATTTCCTGCCTCACCGGCAGTTCAGAGCTCCAAAAGGAGGTGGTGCTACAGTATACAACCAAAGGAAACAATGAGAGAATTTAATGTTGATTCTAAACCCTACAAAGATTGGTACTATCAGGTCTCATGCAAACAAGGAACTTTCTCAAGGTACTTTCTCAAAATATGCCTACTTTGAATAAATTCTCTGTTGTAGAAACAAAGAACTGCAGATGCTGGTTTATACCAAAGATCGACACAAAGTGTTGGACTAACTCATTGGGTCAATCAGTCTGAAGGGTCTCGACACAAAACGTCACAAAACATCTTTTCTCCAGAGATGCTGCCTGACCCGCTGAGTTACTCCAGCACTTTGTGTATATCTTCTCCGCTACTCCTTGTTTCTACAAGGAAACATATCCGTTAGTCGACTGCCCTCATTTGGCTGCGGAATCAGTGTTGCACCATGTTGAATGTAGATACCAAAGGCACAGAATGTACTTTGGATCAGGGACTTGGGTTATTGTTTGACAATAAACAAATTCATCTGGGATTAACGTGTCATGAGTGTTTGATGGCATTGGGCCTGTACTCGCTGGAGTTTAGGATGAGAGGAGGGACCTCATTTAAACTTTCCAAATAGTGAAAGACATGGAAAGAGTAGATGCAGAGAGGATGTTTCCACTAGTGCAAGTCTAGGTCTCAGAATAAAAGGATTACCTTTAGAAAAGAGATGAGGAGGAATTGCTTTAGTCAGAGGGTGGTGAATCTAAGAAATTCATTGCCACAGATGGGTGTGGAGGCCAAGTCATTGGGTATTTTTAAAGCTGAAATTGACTAATTCTGAATTAGTAAGAGTGTCAAAGATTACTGGAAGAAGGCATGAGAAAGGGGTTGAGAGGGAAAGATAGATCAGCCATGATTGAATGGCGGAGTAGACTTCATGGGCCGAATGGCCTAATTCTGCTCCAATAATTAATGAACTTATGAAAATCTATATACTAAAACTTTTGTTTGTTTGTTCCTGAACTACAGCCAAAATGGCACATGATAGCGCAACAATTTTAGGCCCACCTTACTCACCGCCCTCCCTTTGGTGCTAATGGAAGAAGTTTCATTGAAATCGGTGTTATATTTTTTGTTATTCACATTTTAAAGTTTAAATCTATCTTCGGGGGAGGAGGGAGGATATAAGGGGGTTTGAGGGGGATGGAGTGGGAGGGAGGGGGAGGAAAGGGTGCTGCACCAATGCAAGAGAGGTTTGGGCCCAACGGATCCACTTGGACTATATATTTTTTAATCCATTCCTTGAATGTGAGTGGCATTTGGAAAATAAGTTTAATACCTTGTCTATCCAAGTTTCATACCTGCTCCTGATGCCCATAAGACACTGAACTAGAGAGGCCACATAAATAATTTTAAAAATACGTTTCCCTTCCCTTCTGTCTTTTTGCCAAAACTTCCCCCACCACATGTTCCCCTCCCTACCACCAACTCTTTCCCCACAAAATGTACTTTTCCAGTAGGAAGGAACTGCAGATGCTGGTTTACACTGAAGAGGTGTCTGAAGAAGGGTCTCGACCTGAAACGTCACCTATTCCTTTTCTCCAGAAATGCTGCCTGACCCACTGAGTACTCCAGCATTTTGTGTTGATCTTATGTGTACTTTTCCAGCAGTTTTTTAGAGAGTTCCTTTGGAACCCTGGTGGTGTCTCTCCAGTTAAGATATCGTTCCCTCCCATCAGTCAACTGTTGCTTCCTATCAGGTTTGATTCCAAGACTGTTAGATTTCCCAGAAGGTCGGATAGTTTATCCATTTCACCGCTTGCCAAGAGGAGTTAATTATAGCTTCAAACTAAATTCTACAAAAAGTAAAATCCATTCATCTTACCTGCCAGTAATTCTGCCTTTACAAAGTCTGATAGTCCCTAAAGGCGGCACAATAGAAGTCTGGAGAAAGAAAATAGGTTTTCAACAAAAAATAATTTTATGCCTTCTCTTGAAATAATATCCAAATCATTCACTCTACTGTACTTCTGAAACACATCTTCATATCTATACATTTACATGGATAGAGTTGCCCTGGACCTCATCTTTCACCCCAGCAGTCTCCACATCCAACACATCATCGTCCAACACTTCCATCACCACCAATATGATCCCACCAGCATTCATATCTTCCCATCCCCACCCCTTTCCACATTCTGAAGAGACCGCTCCCTCCACAACTCCTTAGATTACTTATCCGCTCCCACCGAAACCACCCCTACGCGTTCGCCCTAAAACGACGTGAGATGTAACATCTGTCCCTGTACCATCTCCCAGGTGAAGCAGAGGTTCACCTGCACCCCTTCCAATCTCATCCACTGCATCCGGTGTTCCCGATGTGGCCTCCATCGGCAATAGCAAATGTAGACCAGGCAACCATTTTTCCAAACACTTGCACTCGGTCCATCAAGGTCTACTGGATTTCCCAGTTGCTATCCACGTTAATCCCTCTTCCCATTGTTAAGGCACATGCAAACTGCAGGAAACTGGTGCTGAAGTAACAAGTCACCTATGATCTTATGGAATAATGGAGGAGACACAGTGGCCAGATGGCAACTCCTTTTCCTTACGTTATACTTTTGAGATCCTATGTAGGCAAGCATGGAAATTCATCCAAATATGAAGCTTTTGTTTAGCAGGCAATAATACGTGCTCAATATTTTCTAATTTCTCAAATAACTTATAAGTGTTCTTATTGTTATTGCACGTTGAACACATCAATCTTCTACTTACATTTGGACCATGTTGGCACCCAATACACCCTGCCTTTTCCTGTTTTCGTTCTTCTTCTGTTTTCCAATTAAAGGTTATTCCCTGAAATATACATTTAAAAAATATTAACCCCAGAGTTGGTAATATATGGAATTAGTAATTCCTGCTCTTGCCTTTACATATGATCAGTGTCACCAATGGAGGGGGGAGGGAGGGGGGATTAAAATTAAACAACTGTAATATGGTGCAATTGGAATTTAAAGCATATTTAAGGTAGACTATTGTTTAAGTTAGCTATGTTACTGTAGGAAGTTCTATTTAGAATAGAAAGAAAAATTATGATCAATTGACTATGCATTATTCAACAAATCAGCCTGTTTCTTTCTACCCATCTGACCATCAACTCCAACTGACTGTCAACATGGAGGGGGTTTCCTCCAGGTGCTCCAGTTTCCTTCCACATCCCAAAGATGTGCGGGTTTGTTTGTAGGTTAATTGGCCTCTGTAAATTGCCCCTGGTGTCTAAGGAGTGGATGAGAAAGTGGGATAACAGAACTAGTGTGAACAGGTAATTGATAGTTGGTGTGGACTTGGTGGGCAGAAGGGCGTGTCTCCATGATGTATCTCTAAACTAAACTAAAATAAGCAACAAATGTATTTTCATTCACATAACGGCTGAGAAAAGCTGTTGACACACCTTGGGTGCTGAGAATAGTTTAATGCATTCATTATGTAGGAAAATAACTGCAGATGCTGGTACAAATCGAAGGTATCACAAAATGCTAGAGTAACTCAGCGGATCATAGAAAAATAACTGCAGATGCTGGTACAAATCGAAGGTTAGAAATATAACTGCAGACCCGCTGAGTTACTCCAGCATTTTGTGATACCTTCAATGCATTCATTATGCTCACTTAAAAAGCTGATTTGAACTTACATCCCTTGGATCATGATATGTGTTGTAGGCCTGATGATAAGTGGTGGTCCAGCGATTGATATCAGGTCTCCCGTACACATCCAATGGAACCAGTTTTTGAGGTCCAGCTGATGTTGGGACACAACATAAACTGGATGGAATATTTGAGTGAACTTGGAAGTTATTTGCTTGTTCCGCAGTTCCCACATATTGCCCTCTGTAAATGATCATTAACATGTCACATTTCATTGTTATATATTATATATTATAAGTTCATAAGAGCAGAAATAGTCGATTTGGCCCATCGTCTACTCCACCATTCCATCATGGCTGATTACTTTCCCCTTTCAACCCCATTCTTCTGCCTTCTGCCCCTGAAGAGTCTAATGAAGGGTTTCGACCCAAAACGGCTCCTATTCCTTTTCTCCAGAAATGCTGCCTGACCCGCTGAGTTACACCAGCATTTTGTGTCTTTCTTTGGTGTAAACCAACATCTGCAGTTCCTTCCCAGACCTAGATATTTCCATTTGTCAGGTAAGCATATATCATTTTTGGAATTTTGCAAGTCTTGAAATAACATAAATTTCTTGGTACTTACCCGGGAGCACACAGATCTGCAATCGAGGGGCAGAAATAATCCATCTCTTCTATTGTCACATTAACAGACTGTGGGAAATTAGAAAATTGTTTTTACTGCAGTGTGACTGGACGGAACAGTTATTGTATCTGTCACAACTGATATTTAATTGTGTTTTTAAGAGATAGTGCGTGGAAACTGACCCTTCATCCCACTGAGTCCACGCCGACCAACAACACCCCATACACTGGTATCCTACACACTAGGGATAAGTTACAGAAGCCAATGAACCTACAAACATGCACGTATTTGGATTGTGGGAGGAAACCCACACATTTCTTTAAATTGATTTGTTGTTAGTTAATCATGAGAAATCAATAGATCAAAGATGGGGAATGATATGGCAAAGAATAAACACGTAAAAAGGTGAATACATATAACCAGCATTAATCAAAAGTAGACACAAAATGCTGGAGTAACTCAGCGGGACAAGCAGCATCTCTGGAGAGAAGGAATGGGTGACGTTTTGGGTCAAGACCCTTCTTCAGAATAATCAACTGATCAATATTACACTACTGAACTACCTGCCTTTTATTCTTCACTTTCATTTTGTACGGTCCTCACATCTATTTTCATAGTTTGCAACAACAATATATGTAATGGCAGTTTCTATACCTTCTCAAAGTCCAACGTCGATAGCCATTACTGCTCGGGGATGGAATGGAAGTATAGCTTATGCACACACCGCACTCTGAGATAACAAAAACGAATCTTCTTCAAACAATACAGTACAAATCATGTAGTCATCACCGTGTAGTTCTTGTGAGTGTGGATGGCGCGGGTGTGGTAAAAAAACTATTCTCTCCATCCTCCAAGACTAAACTGACCCACAATCTCTGTCACTACGCTAGCCTCCTCCAATGTAGACACTCCCCATTACGTATCAAATCACACCCACAAGCATGCAAAGAAGACAGAAACTAGAAATATTAAACATAACCATAATACAATAACAGTAACTAAATTAAGCGTAAATGGCTCCTACACACCGGCCCCTAATTGTTCTGCGTATATGACGAAGTAATTACCAATAGATATTAAAAGGAGCTATAAAAGCTTAATATTTATCAAAAACAAGTAATATGCATTATATGTGGGCATTCAAACTTCTTTAGCGATTCTTCAATCTTCTCCTTCACCTTCTAGAAGCAGACATATCTTGGTTATTGGTCTTACCAAGATGTTGCCCTTAGTCTGAAGTCGTACAGTACGCACAAAACCTTTAACGTCTGGCATGATCTCCAGTATCTTTTTACGAAGTTTCGACAACATGTGATTTCTTCCTCCATGTCCGATCTGTTCATGAATATGTCGTAACAGCAATGTTGAAATATGAAAGTCCTTCGAGAGAATAATAGGATGCTTAGCGTCTTCAGGCATTGCTAGTTTATTTAGGTGACCACCTACTCTCAGAGGTTCTTTATCCAGTATCGGGTCAAGCCTGTATAAACAACTACTTCTTTTAACACCATGTTCACCAGCTTGTAATGCTGATAGCTCTTCCAAGCAAAGGCCTTTTTCATGTATGCGTTAGCAATCTTCTGTTTGTTACCAAAATGCTCTTCAAACAACTCTCTTGCCATTTGATAGCCCTCATCCACAGGCAAATGTCGACAACTTTTAACAAGCTGCTTTGAATATCCGCTTGTGTATTGCTCCAGAAATCGTAAGCGATCTCTGTGACTTGTAGTTTTCATTTCCACTCCTTCTTCAAACGCTATGAAAGTTTCATATTGTAAAGGATCACCATCATATTTAGGAATTTCCATTGGGGGTAAGGTAATTCCTTACCAATTCATAGAATTAATTTTGATATCCCTGGCTTTGTGCAGATCGATCCGGATAAACTTTGTCACGAGCCCCATAATCAGTTGTTTGTCTCTGGCTGGGTGCAGGTAGCTGATGAACAGGCCTCTGAGAAGAGTACTGGGTTGGCTCATTTCGAGCCATAACAGACATCCAAAAGGTAGGTTGCTTCGGTCTAGCACCCGGTTGCTTTGGTGAAGTTTTGTCGGCCATCCACTTACTCAGTGCCAGTTTGGCGTCACAAGACCAGACTGGCTCTGGCTGTGGGTTGACTTTAGCTGTTGTTTCCAGCTTAGTAGCCCCTTCTTGAATTAAGGAACTCTTCTTATGAGATACTCTCGACCTGCATTTTGATCTTTGGCCTTCCAGTATGTCCCTCCTTGCCCCAGCAGCTGCCAGCTTCGTGGCTATTTCCAAACGTTCCTTCTCTCTCTTCAGTTGTTCTGCTTGTCTTTTCAACTGTTCTTCTTGCCCATCAGCCTCTCTCTTCAGCTGTTCTTCTTGTCTTTTCAGCTGTTTTGCTTGTCTTTTCAGTTCTTGTCTCTCAGCCTCTCTCTTCAGCTGTTCTTCTTGTCTTTTCAGCTGTTCTGCTTGTCTCTCAGCCTCTCTTCATCTGTTCTTCTTGTTCCTCAATCTCATATTTTTTCTCTAAGGCAGCAGCTTCAACTTCCATTTGAGCAGACACCCTCGTAGTTCAACTGGCTACAGAACCAGATTTACATCTGGATCTTCGCGTTGAAACGTTCAAGACACTATCCTGAGGTGTAATTTCTTCTCCCACTTAAACGCCTTGTTGCATCACACCTTCTATTGTAGAATGCTATGTTTGAGCTATGGTTTCAGACAACCACTTCTCCGCGTCAGTCATAAAACCATCAAAAAATTCCACCCTCTCTTGGAACCACTGAGTGTGCCATTCGAGTTGCTCCTTTGGTAGTTGTAAACACAGTATTGAGTGTTGTTTTTCTCAAACCTCACGGCAAAGGTTAAGTAGTTGATCTAGATTAGATTGTACAATGTTCGCATTCTCATCTGATTCCATTAGTTCCTGATATTCAATTAATTTGATGACCTGGTTCCACAACTTGTCTCTCTCCTTCTGGCATCTTTCCAGATAGGCTGCCTCTCCCTTTTCCGAAAGTTTAATATCTCTTTTCTCATATCTTCTTGATTTTTGATCCGCATCTCCCTCTTGTGGCGGTTCTTCATACTTACCTGATGGAAGATCCATTATGAATTGGTGCTTATCGCTATGTTCCGGAAACACCAGAAGAATTCAAAACAGAATTAGTATTTTTTCAAAACGCATCATTAATTCCAAGGCTGAAAGTCTTCGGCCAGTCCCTATGGTAAACAATTGCTAGCTGAGCACCTTATCTTGCAGAAGTTCACAACATCGTTAATTTTCAAGGTCGTGCTCTGCGAGTTTGGTTTTCTTATCTCCTCGTAGCATAAACAAGCTTCTTGTATCAAATAGTACTTCTGCAGAATTTTTTCACAGGCTTTTAAGTTTTTTAAACTTCTTAACTTAAAATTACGACTAAACAGTCGTCTACTCACGGTATCCGGTCAATTAAGTCTTCAATGTTCTAATGATCCAGGTGTAGACCGTGTCAATTTGCCTTCGACCGGCAGATCCTTTGTTCCTTTTTGCTTCAGCTCTAATCCCTGGCAGAGATTCAGCTTCTTCTTCAATTCCACTGTTGAATCGGATTTTGCATGTAGAACAAGTCTTTCTTAGATTCTTCCGTCAGAATAGCCTTTTTTTAGTCTAGTCCATTCAGAGAAGTTTTTTACTCAAATGTAATGGCAGTTTCTATACCTTCTCAAAGTCCAACTTGGATAGCCATTACTGCTCGGGGATGGAATGGAGGTATAGCTTACGCACACACCGCACTCTGAGATACCAAAAATGAATTCCACACGCTGTTTCTCGATTAATTGGTCTTTATTGAAGTAGCACAAATCAAACGAGTAATTCTTTTTTTTTAGACAATAGGTGCAGGAGGAGGCCATTCGGCCCTTCGAGCCAGCATCGCCATTCAATGTGATCGTGGCTGATCATTCTCAATCAGTACCCCGTTCCTGCTTTCTCCCCATACCCCCTGACTCCGCTATCCTTAAGAGCTCTATCTAGCTCTCTCTTGAATGCATTCAGAGAATTGGCCTCCACTGCCTTCTGAGGCAGAGAATTCCACAGATTCACAACTCTCTGACTGAAAAGGTTTTCCTCATCTCAGTTCGAAATGGCCTACCCCTTATTCTTAAACTGTGGCCCCTTGTTCTGGACTCCCCCAACATTGGGAACATGTTTCCTGCCTCTAACGTGTCCAACCCCTTAATAATCTTATATGTTTCGATAAGATCTCCTCTCATCCTTCTAAATTCCAGTGTATACAAGCCTAGTTGCTCCAGTCTTTCAACATATGATAGTCCCGCCATTCCGAGAATTAACCTAGTAAACCTACGCTGTACGCCCTCAATAGCAAGAATATCCTTCCTCAAATTTGGAGACCAAAACTGCACACAGTACTCCAGGTGCGGTCTCACTAGGGCACTGTGCAACTGCAGAAGGACCTCTTTGCTCCTATACTCAACTCCTCTTGTTAAGAAGGCCAACATTCCATTGGCTTTCTTCACTGCCTGCTGTACCTGCATGCTTCCTTTCAGTGACTGATGCACTAGGACACCCAGATCTCGTTGTACGTCCCCTGTTCCTAACTTGACACCATTCAGATAATACTCTGCCTTCCTATTCTTACCACCAAAGTGGATAACCTCACACTTATCCACATTAAACTGCATCTGCCATGCATCCGCCCACTCACACAACCTGTCCAAGTCACCCTGCAACCTCATAGCATCTTCCTCACAGTTCACACTACCACCCAGCTTTGTATCATCTGCAAATTTGCTAATGATACTTTTAATCTCTTCATCCAAGTCATTAATGTATATTGTAAATAGCTGCGGTCCCAGCACCGAGCCTTGCGGTACCCCACTAGTTACTGCCTGCCATTTTGAAAGGGACACATTTATCCCTACTCTGCTTTCTGTCTGTCAGCCAATTTTCTATCCATGTCAGTAACTTACCTCCAATACCATGTGCTCTAATTTTGCCCACTAATCTCCTATGTGGAACCTTGTCAAAGGCTTTCTGAAAGTCAAGGTACACCACATCCACCGGCTCTCCCCTGTCAATTTTCCTAGTTACATCCTCAAAGAATTCCAGAAGATTAGTCACGCATGATTTCCCCTTCGTAAATCCATGCTGGCTCGGATCAATCCTGTTACTACTGTCCAAATGCTCCGCAATTTCATCTTTTATAATTGACTCCAGCATCTTCCCCACCACTGATGTCAGACTAATTGGTCTATAATTTCCTGTTTTCTCTCTCCCTCCTTTCTTAAAAAGTGGGACAACATTAGCTACCCTCCAATCCACAGGAACTGATCCTGAATCTATAGAACATTGGAAAATGATCACCAATGCGTCCACAATTTCTAGCGCCACCTCCTTAAGTACTCTGGGATGCAGACCATCAGGCCCTGGGGATTTATCAGCCTTCAGTCCCATCAGTCTACCCAACAACATTTCCTGCCTAATGTGGATTTCCTTCAGTTCCTCCGTCACCCTAGGATCTCTGGCCACTAGAACATCTGGGAGATTGCTTGTATCTTCCTTAGTGAAGACAGATCTAAAGTACCGGTTCAACTCGTCTGCCATTTCCTTGTTCCCCATAATAAATTCCCCCGCTTCTGTCTTCAAGGGACCCACATTTGCCTTGACTATTTTTCCTCTTTACATACCTTTTACTATCCTCCTTTATATTATTGGCTAGTTTACCCTCGTACCTCATCCTTTCTCCCCGTATTGCCTTCTTAGTCATCTTCTGTTGACTTCATATTCATAACTGTTTTGACTGTCAAATTCATAACTTTTCGTTCTTATCAACTGTTTCTTCTTCAAACAATACAGTAAAAATCATATAGTCGTTACCATGTAGTCCTTGTGAGTATGGCTGGTGCGAGTGTGGTAAAAAACTGTATTCTCTCCATCCTCCAAGACTAAACTGACCCACAATCTCTGTCACTACGCTAGCCTCCTCCAATGTAGACACTCCCCATTACATATCAAATCACACCCACAAGCATGCAAAAAAGACAGAAACTAGTAATATTAAACATAGCCATAATACAATGACAGTAACTAAATTAAGCGTAAATGGCTCCTACAATATAGTTTCTCAACCTGCAAAATAACAAAATAAAATCAGACTAGGAATGTGCAAATGAGGAAGTGGTCCACACAGTTATAGCCAAAGATGAAATAATAAATTCAAGAAAAATATGTACATAGATGAATTATATTCATTGGAAAATATGATCTGAAACAGTACAGTACAGGAACAGGCCCACAATATGTAGGCCAAACATGATGGACAAGATAAACTAATCTCATCTGTCTGCATGATCCATATCCCTCCATATCTACGTGCCTATTTAAAAGCCACTTAAACACTCATATCTGCTTCCATCACCAGCCCTGGCAGTGCATTCCCAGCACCCACCACCCTCTGTGTAAAAAACTTGCCCCACACATCTCCATTAAATCTTATCCCTCTGACTGAGTCAATTAAGTATTGTATTTACAATGAGACATCATAAGATAAATGGAGAAACATGGAACTGCAGATGTTGGTCAAAAGACAGAAAGAGCTGGAGGAACTCAATGGGCCAGGCAGTTTTTTCCAGAGAACATGGACAGGTGATGTTTCAGGTCAAGAACTTACATCAGGTCCTGACCTGAAATGTCACCCATCCTTTTTCTCTAGAGATGCTGCCTGACCCACTGAGTTACTCCAGCACTTTGTGTCTCAAATGAATAGTTATAAAATATCTTACCTTAACAAAATTATAAAATCAGCCTGTTCAATTTTCTACCAAGGCTAATTTAGCATGGCCGGGTGATATAACAATGCTATTGTGATGTCAGTTGTGCATAAAAAATAAGTGGTGGCTGGAGTGGGAGATTTTTTTAAATGTATTTAGCAAACTTTACTTTATGAAATATAAAATACTTGAAGTCAAAACAAATTTAATGAAATGCTTGTTTTTAAGAAAATAAGCTAATCAATACATAAACAAGCAACTACAGATGCTGGTTTACAAAAAAAGATGCAAAGGCTTAGAGTAGTAACTCATCAAGTCAGGAAGCATATCTGGAGAACATGGATATGTAGCACTTCAGGTCGGGACCCTTCTTCAGACTGATGGTGGTGGGGGGTGTAGAAAGCTGGAAGAGAGGATAGATAGATAGATAGATAGATAGATAGATAGATAGATAGATAGATAGATAGACAGACAGACAGACAGACAGACAGACAGACAGACAGAGCGGAGCAGAATATTTCAGATTCATATTCTTACATCCTTTTGATTATCCATTCAGGTGTGAGAAAAATCCGAGTCATACTTATTTTTATTTACTCTTGTCTTTAGATCGTGTTGCACCAACCTGGTACGGTTTTACCCATGATCTGTACCATTCATCAAACCCCTGGGACTTTGGGCTTTGTTTTGTTTCATTTTTTAATATTTATTGAACTTTTAAAGTTTGTTAATTATATTATTCATTGAGTACTGTGTTTACAGGCCTGCTGTGTTGCTGCAAATCAGAATTGCATTGTTCTGTTTCATTACATGACAAAAAGCACTCGCGATTCTCGACTTATCTACCCTACCTCATTCTGATTATGTAACACCACATTTATTTAGTTCCTGGTTTCCTGATGCGTGTTACTCCAATTATCCATAAATGCATTTGCTGAAGCAATAATCTATCTTTTTACAAGATTTACCGCATTGTGCCTTTGACTCGGTTGCTTCAGGTCAATTTGCAACAATTGGCATGGAAACATTGCCGGGGGCGGGGCCGGTGAGTAGCCCCGCCCTCTGCTCTGCCAACCACGTGATCCATCACGCTGGAGAATCTCCGCCCCGCGCAAGGAAGCACGTGATCTACAGGCCCCGCCCCGCGCGCTGAAATGAGCCCGGTCCTTGCGGCGGTCACATGGTCCACCGCGCCATGGGAGCCCCGCCCCTCGACTAGCAATAGTCCCGCCCCTCGGCGGACTGTAGCCCCGCCCCCTTCCCTGCCACATGATTCACCGCGCTGGCGGCAGCCTCGCCCCGCCTCTCGACGGACTATAGCCCCGCCCCCTCCCCGCGCGGCAGTGGTCGTCACGTGTTCCGCGCCGTGTTGAAGGTCAGGCTTGGGCGGGAGCGGCGCTGGCGGGACGATGACCAAGAGGGCGAGTCCGTTCGGTGATGGTGCGCCGCTGCAGTGGAAGATCTACGTGACCCAGCGGGAGCTGAGCGAGGGCGTGTTCGGGGAGAAGTACAAGCGGGAGGTGTACGGTGAGTGGTGGGGGTGGAAGGGTGCTGGTGAGGGTGGAGGGCCCTGGTAGGGTTGGCCTGGGCCTGGGGGAGGGTCGACGCTCCCTGCCTCGACTGCACCCCCTCCAACTACTCGCTGAAGGAGGGAGGCTGCAAACTCTCTGCCCATTGCCAGCTGAGGGAAAATCTGCATACTTTTGGAGAGGGTGCAGAGCAGGTTTACCAGATGCTGCCTGGATTTACAGGGAAAAGTTGGACAGACTTCTGAGTGCTGGGGGTTGAGGAGGGAATTTGATGGAAGTATATACATTTCTGAGAAGTATAAATAGATAGGGTACACAGTTTGCACCTTTTCCTCCAGGATGGAAAAATCTAATACTAGAAGACATCGTTTTTTTATTGTCATGTGTACTGAGGTACATTGAAAAGTTTTATTGTTGTGTTCTATCTTGTCAGTGAAAAGACCATACATGACTACAGTGTGCAGATGCAGGATAAAGGGTGTGTTGTTTAATATAAGATAAATGGCAATACGGTAGCGCAGCGGTAGAGTTGCTGCTTTACAGCGAATGCAGCGCCGGAGACGCAGGTTCGATCCTGACTACGGGTGCTGCACTGTAAGGAGTTTGTACGTTCTCCCCGTGACCTGCGTGGGTTTTCTCCGAGATCTTCGGTTTCCTCCCACACTCCAAAGACGTACAGGTATGTAGGTTAATTGGCTGGGTAAATGTAAAAAAAATTGTCCCTAGTGGGTGTAGGATAGTGTTAATGTACGGGGATCACTGGGCGGCACGGACTTGGAGGGCCGAAAAGGCCTGTTTCCGGCTGTAGATATATGATGATATGATATAATCTGAGAGCCTCTAATGAGGTAGATGGTAGCTCAAGGCCACACTCATAG
Organism: Rhinoraja longicauda; assembly: GCF_053455715.1. Taxonomy (NCBI): domain Eukaryota; kingdom Metazoa; phylum Chordata; class Chondrichthyes; order Rajiformes; family Arhynchobatidae; genus Rhinoraja; species Rhinoraja longicauda. Next base: position 26,699,284 of record NC_135962.1, on the reverse strand, counting down.
GATGATTATGGTGCCTGATAACTGCTGGGAAGAAACTCCCTGAAACTGGAGGTATTTGTTTTCACACTTCTGTATTTCTTGCCTGATGGGAGAGGGGAGAAGAGGGAGTGACTGGGGTGAGACTGGTCCTTGATTACACTGGCCTTGTTGAGACAGTGTGGTGTTGATTGAGTCAATGGAAAGGAGGTAGGTTTGTGATTGGATGCAACGTTTAAAGGAGATGTGTGGGGCAATTTTTTTTACACAGGGTGGTATGCCTGGAATATAGTGGTGGAGGCAGGTATGATAGTGTTTAAAAGACTCAGATAGGCATGTTTAGAGGTACATAAGAGATGGTTGGCATCATGTTTGACATGGACATTGTAGGCTGAAGGGCCTGTTCTTGTGCTGTACTGCTCGATGTTCCTCTAATGGGAGAGTTGAAGAATTTGTGATGAGGCTGCTCCTGCTTCTACTTGTTTTTACCTTTAAAATAGTGTATTTGGGGCATCACAGTGGTACAGTTGTTGCCTTGCGGTGCCAGAGACCTGGGTTTCACCCTGACCACTGGTGTGTCTATATGGAATTTGTGGGCTCTCCCTCTGAGTTTTCTCTAGGTGCTCTGGTTTCCTCTCATTCTAAAGATGTGAAGGTTAATTGACCTCTGCAAATTGTCCTTATTGTGTAGGATAGAACTAGTGCATGAGTGATCTCTGGTCAGTGTGGACTCGGTGGGCTTCAAGGGCTTCTTTGCATACTGTATCTGTGAACTAATATAAGTCTTCAACAGTTGGGCAGTGCACATGTGCAGTCAGAGATAGAAATGTTATTGAGTCTGTTTCCTACCTGAAGGGTTTTGAATGTCTGAACTAAATCATCTTGACAATTGAGTAGCTGTTTTGTATTGTGAAATTCAACTTCAAATGTCCTAACTTTTTTATTTTCAGAAAAAACCAAGAGCTTGTTGTTCAATGGAGCCCAGGCTTATATGGGAGTCATGTGGACTGGTAAGATGGATAAGAATTATACAATGGATTCCATGCAAGCTGAGGATAACTGCAGAAAAGCACCTGACAACTTGTGTAATGGTGTTGAAGAACAGGACTTGCTCTGTGGGCAGACCTTTCTAGGACAAAATGGACAACTTCTAAGGGGTTTGTCATATTTGCATAAATGTAAGTTCACTTGCTTTAAATTACAATTTGTGTTGAATGTTTCTGCACTTTATTGGGTTCATAATTTAGTCATTTTGAATTGATTGATGTCAACAGCTGTTTAAAATGTTTTTATATTTGCAGTTTTATGGTGATTTATAGGTATACAAGCCAGTAATTCTAATGCATGCTGTAACCCAAGTCAAAAGGCTACTTATCCAAAGTCTTTAGCATCTTGAGCAAAAATCTAGGCTGCCATATAATTTTGCTGAAAGTTGTTTTTGGGTGAGGCTTTGAACATCAGTGATTTTACCTCTGCTGTGACTAGCAAGCTTGCAGATGTTGTCAAAATTGGTATTGTTAATGAAAATAGTCCTGTGTTGCAGGATAATGTTGACTAGTTGGCAAGATGGTAGAGCACGGCCAGATGGAATTTACTCCTTGTAAATGGGTAAAGTATTTTGGAAGGTCAAATGAGGGTAGGGCATGCACAACAAATGGTGGGGTCGTGAGAGTGAAGGAATAGAGCTTTGAAATACAGATGGTGATGGCACAGTGGCTGAAGTGACATTTGGAAAATTTTGCTTTCATTTATCCCTCCATCCACAACATTAAAAGCAACTAAAATTGTAATTTCTGGGCACTGATGTAGATATTTAAGTGGCTGCATTTCAAAAGGGATGTTTAAGACTTGCATTTTATGCATTTTCAAGAGTTTAATCAATTTTAAAGTTCAATGTGTGATACACTGAAGAATTTGGTTTGAGTAGAAACAAGGAATTGTAGGTGCTGGTTGCTAATTGATCACGGGTTTTTTTTCAATAACTTAATCGGCTGAAAACTGAAATGAATAGTATAACTAATATCCAGCCTTATTCTGATACCAGGTCACTTTGTTCATTCACTACTGACACTTGGGGTGTGGGAAATCTGAGCATTGCGCTCACAAAGTTGCTTTCTTTTGAAATGTCTGCCTGCATGGGGATTGCACTGCTGGAATTACTTGGCATTATATATTTGTAATAACTTATAATGAGCTGATTTGGTAGTATGGCAATATTTTGGTGAATTGCTGATCTTATTAAACTGTATGTAGTCTTAATGTAGCTTTCCAAGCCATAGTATTCCTCATTCCTCTAAGTTGGGATACCCAGTGAGTTTGGTTAAATTGAAGGCCAGTAATATTTCTCTTCCTCTCCCCCCCCCCCCCCCCAATCCATTTGTGATCATACTGTGGCTTGTTGGTTTCTACTGCTGCTAACTGTTGATTGGGAGGCATGACTGATCATCTATTCTTGTATTTTTACAATTATGGTGGATCCTTCATTGACTAATCTTAGACCAGAACAGTGAATTCCAGAATTTCAAAGCTGTTACAAAATTCAATTTTGTTTCTGCAAAAATAACTACACTAGCTTTTATTGGAAATGATTACTTTGGTTTGTCCTAAAATGCTAATTTTTGTTTGCATAGCATCAATCAAGCCACCAGTCACAAACTGTTTCATCTGTCTGAAGCCATCCAATTTCAAAGAACCATGTTCAAGATGTAACCACTTGCTATGCCAAGATTGCACCAAAATGTGTGACAACTGCACAAAGAATTTCTGTTCCATATGTTCAGTTGCTGAGTAAGTAACATATTTTCTTTGATTTCTGTACTTGGCTTGTGGTTTGCAACCTTGCAAACTCTGTGTTCCAACTTAACCAGCATCCTTTTATATATTTAATATTTGAACCAATGTTTTTAAATGTCAGTTAGATTCTCCCATATTTTAATCTGCCTTTTTTTGAGGTTGTGGGAGATAAATTCAATTTCAAGTTTCTATACCTTAACTGACTCATTGCTGGATATTGAAATAATGGGTGAAATTAGGCTGGAGGTATATTGTCAGTGGATTCTGCCTGAAGAAAGTTTAATGGGCCAAATGGTCTCCCACTGTGGACTTGTAGCATCCAGCTAGGCTTCAATGGCAAGCAGCCTTGGGCAGTGCATTGTTAACATCTGCCCTCCAGGATCTAATGGCCTTCTGGTCAAAAATTTTGATTTCAAATGCTAAGAATTCCCATTTGTGTGAATATGGATTCTGATCCTCTTTCCAGGCCATACTGAATTAGACTTGGAGGAATACCCACTTCTATACCTCTCCTTGACTGCCCTGCCGCTCAACTTCCATTTCGAGTCCACTGTAAAGACAGGGCAATGTTATCCTGGGTATTGTATTCTGGCTTCTTTCCCAGTTGCTTTCCAGAGATTAATGATTTGCAGACACTCCATTCCTTTCTTACTTCGTAGTAGTAAAGAATTCAACCTGCAGAGTGAATATTACTAATGATTTGCTACTTCTCATTTTGCTACACAAGGACTTGCATAAAATGCATTTTTGTGGTTGGATGAGGTATTTATTATTGTGAGCCTATAAACTGAACAGTCTGATGTTGCTAATGTTAATTAATGTTGCTCTTGTACTAACGTAATTTCATTCCCCTTTCAGTGATGAAGTTGAAGATAAAGTGTTCTGCTGTGACTGTATCTCGTGAAAGCAACTCCGTGGAAGATTTAGAGATTGATTTGTATAGGAAAGTTTTTGCATTGAAGTGTGATTTCCACTTGTGTGTACACATGGAAGAAATTCTACACTGTAATATACTATTTTAATTGTGTATTTGTATAATAAAACTTTTTTAACTGTTTTGCAAAACTTTGCTGTTACTCGAGTACATTCATCTCCAACACAAATAACAATAGAAGTATTCGTCACCTTTTATTTGGACAAGGTGGTAGTTTTCTAATTTAGCAAATCCATTGGTTGTGAAGATAAGCTCTTAACCCTGCATGCCTGAGAATTTTGTGCAAGACTGACAGATTTCCTGTACTATTAGATGTATTGTAATTAATATTCACCACTTTTTATCCATTAGAGTGTTGCTGGAAATGTAGTGTAAGTTTCAAGGCAGTGTGGGAGCCTGGGGCCTGGTGATATTTGAGGGGGACTTCGAGGATTTGTGAACAATTCAGTAGTTAAAACAATTAAGTTTTACTGTAGTCTGTTTTTAAAACATGAGAATTTTCTTAATTGAAGAATGGGAGGTTTGGATCTTGGTGCTGGGTAGTTGTTGAAATGTTGTTCTAACTCTTAGCAATTACTTCAGTCTTGCTTGAATCTACAAGATGACTGAATAATTTCTTGATGCAGAAATCAAGTACTGAATAGAATTTGAGATGGATGGGTGGAGTGGGTAGAGATCTGCCTTTCCACCCTTTCTGTGCAAGCACAGGATCTGCCATTTCTTCATCCTGCTCCAGGTAGTTGTAACGCTGAGCTTCAGGGCCGTTGATTTAGATTTGTTCTGGCCTTTTTATTGCAGGTAGCAATTAGAGGATTTAATGAAATAAATGAAATTATAATAATTTCAATTGAATAAAATAATAAATTATAGTACTAACTCTTGTGCCTTCTGCTTAAATGTCCCATATATGGTTGTGTATGCAAGGCGTAATGTGACTACTTGTAGATACTAGAGAAGAAACAGCGCTGGAGTAACTGGGTCAAGCTGCATCCTGAGAACATGGATGAGTGACATTTGGAGTCGGGATGCTTCTGACAAAAGGGTCCCAACCCAAAATGTCACCCATCCATGATCTTCAGAGATGCTGAATTTTCCAGCACTGTTATAAACCAGCATCTGCAGTTCTTTGTTTCTACTGGTAGATCCTATCCTGACTTTCACTTTAGTGTTTGACGAAGGATGATGGTTTGTGTCAGGTGCATAGATGATATATGCTGAATGAAGCACTAGATGAATCTTTTCCCATGTTGAAGACCCAGGGAGTTTGGATTACAGGTACAAAAGTGCAACGATTGCAATGTAATAGTAGACTTCACCGAGATGGTACACAGAGTCGCCACGTTTCTGGTGCCCACAAAGTTTCAACGTTCTTAGAGTGCAGTCATGGTCCTAAAGGCCTGTTGTCCTGGCAGCACAGATCCTCTCCATCTGCCGCCATCTTGAAGAAGGATGTAGGAAATAAGTGTTTTTTCAAACTGAGTTTTCTCAGATATTTCACAAATATTTATCTTCCTTCTCTCCAGACATGCTGCCTGTCCCACAGAGTTGATCCAGGATTTTGTGTATTTTCAGTTTAAACCAGCATTTGCAGTTCCTTCCCAAACTATTTGTTTTCTTCAGGCTGTGCTTTCTTGCCACTAGGGTGCAGTATTAAACTGCAAGACTGCCTGGACCCACATTAGGATTAAAACATTGGTACACAGTTTAAAGCAAACTCGTTAATGCCTTTTGACCTGGCTGTTAAATATCGTAGCCAATGGCACTACAATTTTGGGTGTTTGGTCCAATCTACAGGTATCGGGAGAGGTGGTTGGGGTTTTTGTACAGTTCTTAACAGGATTAAGGAGACTACCCAGATTTGTTTAGTGATATTGACTACTCAGCTCTGTCACTTTATTGTCATCTGTACTAATAGAATGTTGCAACATATTTAACTTTTGGTGTATAAATCCAAATTTATTTTCTAATGTTTATTGGTCTAAATTTGTACGCTTAAAGTTTTGATCATTACAAAAATCAGGCATTGAATCTGGTAGAACCAGATTTTTTAGTATATGAATTGTCAATTCCATCAATGCTCTGATTTTAACCTAGATTGATTTGTCACTGTGACATCCCTGCATTCAGTGTAGCAATAGCATAAAGGTGACCAGAAGAATCTTACCATTTTAGACCTTGAGTGAGATTAAGACGCCATCCTTTTGAACTTGCTATTCATCCATGTTCTTTCACTTACTCTCTGCTGTTAAATGCTCTACCCTAGATAACCATGTGTAATGGAATATCTGCACAGAAAATGCTTCATTAGCTCTAACCTATGTATCAGCTTTCCTTTGGTTGTGCTGTCAATGAAGTCAGCAGCTGTTTTAGCTGTGAAGACAGCCCAACTTGTTATCTTTAGTTTTATTTCTCATTTAGAATCAACAAAATTGCAAACCAACTCTTTGAAAGAAAGGTGGTATGGGGAAGGGTTGTGAATGAGGTGCCCGCAAGGCAGTTTTATTATAGATGTAGCAAATAAGGATAGTAATAGATGTGTTTTAAAATTATTTTCTCCCTTAATTCCACATAAAGATCATTCATTGCCCATATGCTGCCTTATCAGCAACTTGGCTACAAAGCAGTTTTACTTGTGGATCATCGATCCCAAAGTATGATGGAACATTCACAAATATTGCATTCCACAAAGTGGAATTGTGACCTGTAATTGGATCTTCCTCCCTTCGTCTTAAGGAAGAGAAATTGTACATCTCAAAATTCTGAAAACATGAAATCAAAAACAAGGATAGAAATAAGCGGGTAAAATAATGTCTACCTTGAGCTAGTTTTGGGTCTGTTTTTAATGTGCAGATTGATGCTAAAAAGATATATGCATCAGTTAAGTGGTAAACAAGGAACTGCAGATGTTGGTTTACACCAAAGATAGACAAAATGCCGGAGTAACTCAGCAGGTCAGGCAGCATCTCTGGAGAAAAAGGATAGGTGGTGTTTCAGATGGGGACCCTTCTTCAGACTATATTCAGTCTGAAGGGTCCTGACCTGAGACGTCACTTATCCATTTTCTCCAGAGCCGCTCCCTGACCCACTGAGTTACTCTAGCACTTTGTGTCTTATCTTCAGTAAAGTGGTGCTTATTTCAATTGTCACAATTTTGGAAAGGCCCAATTCAGAATATGGTTTCAACCTTTACTTTTACCTCAAAACTGATTAAAATATTGGAGGTTTGGCCTTTATAATCGTAATCACCAAGATTACCTATGTCACCTTCTGAACGTAGTATTACAGTTTGTCTCGGTCTGTTACTTTCACAATTAACTATTTATAAACTCTCCAGGTTGCTTTTCCAATTGCAATAGTGGATCCATCCAGCTGTCAGACATAATCCTGATTCAGATCCATTCCCTTTCACCCATTGAGTGTTACCTTGCTGATCTGGTTTGGCAGCAGCTGTTCCAATTCCTTTAAGTCTTAACTGCATACAACCTCTGGCCTGCAAATCTGCCGTTTCTCCTTCAACTTTGACCCATATGTGAATACATTGACTTCACTATTGGTTGATAATGCATTTGGACCTTTTTGACCTGAATTCTGAAAATGCCTCCCTCAATCTCTACTCTCACTCTTTTAACCTTTATAAGCCAAAGTTTTAACTGTACATCATTATCAAAATCTGAATCTCGCGTCCCAAGAAGCAAATGTTATAAACCTGAAAGTTTTGAAACTACTTCTCTAACTTTAAAAACAAAATTAAATAAAGACTGCTGAAATTGTAAGTTCTTTTTGCAAAAATTAAGAGAAATCTACAAAAACAATTTAATCTAGCAAAGAATTGTGAATGTTGGAAAACAAATCAAATGCAGGAAATAATCAGTAACATTTGTGGAGTTTGGGATATCTGATTAAAACTTGTTAAAGTATTAAACTATTTCACCACAGATGCTGCCAACCCTGAGTTTTCCCAGCTCTTTCTGTACAGTTCAATAAAGTGTATGATTTCTAATATTGTAAGACTATTTTGATTAATGCTAAACATGCAGTAATGCACCTTGTTGTAAACACCAATGTGCAGAGATGCTTTACTAACTACAAGAATATCCTTGAATATATTTTAAAACAACACTTTACGAGAAGACCAGATTTTATTGATATTAATCTTCCAAAAGATAGTTTCATTTAATATTGATTACTGGTCACTTGTTTCTACTCTTTTGTAATCCTTGCATCTAAAACAACAAACAAATATTTGGCATTTTAGTGTACAGTAGTTACCAGGATGAATGGAATGTCATTTTATTAACAGCAGTCTTTATTTGTGGACGTCTTTGCATTCCTTTTTATTTTGATTAGTCCTTCCCCATATAATTACTTAAGTATTTTGTAATTTCCTACAGCCTCTTTTGTGAATATATTCTTCATATGGGTTTAATCTTGGGACATTGATTTTATAATTTTTTTTAATAAAGGGTGGGACACATTTAAACCACAGTCTAATGAGTAAATGCATTAAACTTCAATAAATGATTTGCTTAGCGCACTGCAAACAATTGCTGCTCAAATTTGAGTTCAATTTTTATTTTTCAGCACTCTAGAAGTAATTCAGCTTATTGCACAATGATTGCTTTTGACAAATGTAGTGAGGATTTGTTTTAAAATATTGATGGAGCAACGGTTTTAGTGAAATAAACAATTTCCCTAAAAATCTGAGCAGCAGCCACAAGGCAGCAGACTGTCACAGCATCATGAACATAAAACAGCCATAATTTTTCATTCAATGTCTAAAATAGCCTCTTTTGTGAATATATTCTACTTTGTATGGGTTTGATCTTGAGACATTGATTTTAATGATTTTTTTTGTAATGGCAGGGTTATTTTTAAACCACAATGGATGTAATAGATTAATGTATTAACATTTAATTTAATAAATGATTTGTGCGTGGATTTAAAATATTTTAAAACACTACATTAGGATAGAGATGTATCTGACCTTAAAATGCAGAACAATGCTTTTATCTTCCTATAAACTAATGTGACATTTTGAAACAAGCTTTTGTTGGTGTATTCACCAGACGGTTGAATAATGGTTGCAGAATAATTGACCTTTGCAGCTTATCTTTAAATTTGTAGATGTTTTGGGACATGCTAGCTTGTTCTCTTTAAAATTCACTTGTTCCTTATAAAAGTCAAAGATTTTTAGAATTGGGACTTGCAATCTGTTGCTTGGGGACTCGAGCCTGTCACATCCACGATTAGCAGATGCAGTGACAGCTGACACATGTTCCCACTTCTGCAAGACAAAGAATGATTCAATCTGTCAGTCATTCACAACTGCTTTTATGCAGAGTTTCTGAACATGTCTAGACCCATGAAATATTTTGTGTCTCTGGATAAGAAAGAAAACGTGGCTAGTTCCCAGTATATTCTCTGGGCCAGTTTTGTTTCAGTGAGTACAAACGCAGCAAGCAATCCAAGGCCTCTGACCTTTATTCACCAAGGTGGATGTGTGCATCACTCATTTACAGCAGGGATGCTGCCAACCTTCAGACCACTCGAGCTATACAACCGGTTTGTAGTTTTTCTTGACTCCTCAATTTAATAAATCCCATGAGAGGAGAACAAAGTTGACTATTTGATATAATTAATATGGTTGTGAGTGAACCAGCAGAGTACTGCATAGAATAGAACATATTTATTGTTAAAAAAAAATGGATGGCAGTAACTTGTTGCTTGCAGAATGACTGCCTTCAATTTATTAGAATTAAGGGTTAGTGAACTTCCAGTATTTCTGGAAATAAATTGATGGAATTACAAAAAAGACTTGCCACATTGATGCATTATTGTAGAAATAAAGAACTGCAGATGCTGGTTTATGCCAAAGTAGATGCAAAATGCTGGAGTAACTGCAGGTCAGGCACCATCCCTGGAGAAAGAGGAGAGGCAACGTTTTGACCCTTCCTCAGAATGAAGCTCGGTCTGCAGAAGAGTCCCATCCAGAAACATCACCTATCCATGTTCTCCAGAGATGCTGCCTGACCCACTGTTACTCCAGCACTTCGGCAATTATTTAGTAAACCAGCATCAGCAGTTCCTTGTTTTGGCATACAATTGAAAATTATCTTGATACATTTCTGGTTCCAAGGTCCATTGACTTTGGGTAGGTTTGATGTAATTTTATATTTTGTAGATGTGGCTATTGCCCACTTAGAACTAAGATGAGATGTCTCTGCATAGAGAGATGAAAATATTTAGAATTCCCTAAGTCGTTCAGGGTTAAAACTGATTTTTGGACTCTGACAGCTCAGGATCGGACAGGTAAGCAGGCAACTGAAGCATTCTATCAACATCTAGAGAGTGGTCCTGAGCTACTGTCTACCTCATTGAGGACCCTCAGACTATCTTTAATCAGATTTTACTGAACTTTATCTGACACTAAATGTTATTCCCTTTATCATGCAACTGTACACTTGGGCCGACTTGAATGTAATCGTGTATTGTCTTTTCCTTGACCAGTTAGCACGCAACAAAAGCTTTTCACTACCTTGGTACACGTGACAATAAACTAAACATGAGTCCCAGTATCAGACATCTTGTTGCAGGCTCAAGGGTGTGTGTTGCTACTCTGTTTATTTCTTGTGATTGATAAATCAGTGTAATCAAATGTACTTATCGGAATAGTTTGACACTGCGCTGGAGTAATCTGATTAGTTACAATATCTTGCTCCTTTGCCATAGCCTTTTGGTTTTGCTCTCCAGATATTCTGTAAATTGAATAAAAAATTTGGTAACTCTCACTCAGTCTGAAGAAGGGTCTCAACCCGAAACGTCACCCATTCCCTCTCCAGAGATGCTACCTGACCTGCAGAGTTACTCCAGCATTTTGTGATACCTCACTCAATCCTTGTATTTTATTTATTTTACAGTGAGTGTTGTGTCAAAATTGGTTATTTGAACTTCTGCAAGTAACTTGTAAAATCGCTTTAAATCAGTTGAACATAAAATGCTGGAGTAACTCAGCGGGTCAGGTAGTATCTCTGGACAAAATGCACAGGGGACTTTTCGGGTCAGGACACTTGTGTCACACATCCATGTTCTCCAGAGATGCTGCCTGACCCGCTGAGGTACTCCATTTTGTGTCTATCTTTGGTACAAGCCAGCATCTGTTGGGTCCACATTGATCAACTGAAACCTGCAGAGATTGACATTTAGCAAGACCAGTATAGGTATAGTTCAGATGTGGGGAATACTAAGATGCAACGTGTCTACATCCAATAATCATCAATTAACTATATGGATCCAAGATTGAACCTATTAGAGTATAGCTTACACTACTGAGCAAACTTTAGGTTAATTGTGCAGTAGCTTCCATAAGTTATTAGGGAATCATTCTATTAGTGTACATTAGCATAGTTTCCCCTCTAAGTTGCATTCCAAGTTATCTTCGAGATTTATCAGTATCACCCTGGCACATTCCCTCTTCTCCCCGCTCCCATCAGGCAAGTTCAGAAGTGTGAAAATGCACACTTCCAGATTCAGGGACCATTTCTTCAGAGATTTCAGATTCAAGGACTGTTGACCGAGAACAAAAAGGGGAGGGAGGGGAAAGAGAGAAGGACTATATTGAATACTTTTCTAACTTTATGTGATGACTCTGGCATACTTGTACTGTATGCAAACAAAATCTCACTGTACTAAGTACATGTGACAATAAACATAGAATATGGGTGCAGGAGTAGGCCATTTGGCCATTCGGCCCTTCGAGCCAGCACCGCCATTCAATATGATCATGGCTGATCATCCAAAATCAGTACCCCGTTCTGGCTTTTTCCACATATTCCTTGATTCCCTTAGCCCTTAAGTATCCCTTAAGTATCAATCAATCAATTCCCTTTATCCTGTATCTGTACAATGTGAACGGCTTGATTGTAATCATGCAGTCTTTCTGCTGACTGAATAGCATACAACAAAAAGTCTTTCACTGTACCTTGGTACACATGACAATTATAAACTAAACTAGGAGGTCACAAAGAGAAAGGCCTGTTCTCGCTAATGACCAAGTGCACCCCCAGGAAAGCTGCACTACGTTAGAGGAAATCTGTAATATTCATCTTATTAATTTGGCCTGGAATGATGCAAATATTTAATAGACATTTGTGTCTTTTGTTGAAGATAAACTGATTTAATTTGAAATGGATTTGGATCAACATTAAAAAAATGAATTGATTTTATTGTGAAGCAGTACATAATGAGTGCTTAAACAATGGCGAGCTTTGTGTTCTATTGCGTGGTTGTTTCATCCGAATGCTTGCTTGAGTGCAGGATTCACATAAAACGGCTTGAACTTCGCTACAGCAACATCTGGTTGCTAAGCAGATGTCACATTCTGGCAGCTCGAGAGAATAGTCTGTCTGTCCTACCACCTGGACCTACACAAAGTGCCAAATGGCAATAGCAAACTGCCACATGGCGCAAGCTAATCTGTGACTTACAAAAATATGTATCATGCATTTATTTACACTAACAAGGCAATCTTCAAATGATGAAAATGTGTAAAGAACACCAGCAGAGGTATTTAACTCATGGAATAGCTCAACATCAAACAAGCAATTTCAGAAATGAACAAGTTTTTAAAAATAGTTGATTTTGACAATAAATATATTTTGAAATACTAGACATAATACTGACACCTGCATAAATCTACATTGGAGGTTTCGCCTGAGATGGCAAGTCTGCCTGGGTCAGTTACAATTAGAATGCATTTTGTGCATGAGGAAACAAGGAACTGCGGGTGCTGGTTTACAAAAAAATGACAGTGTGCTGGAGTAACACAGCGGGTCAGGCAGCACACTGTGGATGCTGTTTAGTGAAAGCTAGTCTAATACGTATGGGAGCTAGTGAGCAAAATTGCTGCAAAGTATTTGCAAAACCGGTCATGCAATTGATAGGCAGATGGTTGGATGAAAGCCAGAGATGAAAAGACAGAAGGTGTGAGACAAAAGGATTGAATAGTTGCCAATTGTGAAGCTGGAGGAATGAATGTAAGGGGAAGGGAGAAATAGGTGCCAGTCCAGGTGGGCCGGAGGGGGGGGGGGGGGGGGTTTGGGCATATGGTTACATAAAATGCTTCATGCTGTTAGGTTGTATGCTATCCAAACGGAATATGAGGTGTGCAGGAAAGAACAAATGATGGTTTAAATCGAAAATAGACACAATATTCTGGCGTAACTCAGCGGGACAGGCCGCATCTCTGGAGAGAAAGAAGGGTGATGTTTTGGGTTGAGAAGAAGGGTCTCGACCCGAAATGTCACCCACTCCTCCTCTCCAGAGATGCTGCCTGTCCCGCTGAGTTACTCCAGCATTTTGTGTCTATCTTCAGAATGTGAGGTGTTCGTCCAGTGTGCGTGTGATCTCACTCTGGCAATGGAGGGGGCCCAGGACAGAAAGGTAAATGGGAATGGAAAGACAAGTTAAAATGGTTAGCAACTGGGAGATCCAGAAGGCCCAGACAGATCAGACGCTAGGTCAGCCTAACGGTCACGGATTCATGCTTGGTCTCATTGATGTATAGAAGACCACATCAGGAACCTCCTGTATCTGTTCCTTCCTCTAGCTTCACAATTCACAACTCTTCAATTCCTTTGTCTCACACTTTCTGTCTTTTCAATCTCTGGCCTTTGTTCAACCATCGTACCCCTGCCCCAACCTCATCTGTATCCACCTATTACATAAGATCGATACAAAGTGCTGGAGTAACTCAGTGAAGGTATCACAAAATGCTGGAGTAACTCAGCAGGTCAGGCAGCATCTCAGGAGAGAAGGAATGGGTGACGTGTCGAGTCGAGACCCTTCTTCAGACTGAAGACCCTTCTTCAGCCAATTAACCTACAAACCTGTACGTCTTTGGAGAGTGGGAGGAAACTAAAGATTTCGGAGAAAACCCACGGAGGTCACGGGGAGAACGTACAAACTACGTACAGACAGCACTGTGGTGGGTGTAAGGGGAGGGTGGGGAAGAAGAGGGGCTGGATAAAGCCTTGCAAGTAATACATGGAAACGAAGAACAGCAAATGCTGGTTTATATCAAAGCTAGACACAAAGTGCTGGAGTAACTCAGTGGGTCAGGCAGAAAAAGGAAGGGTGTTGTTTTGGGTTGGGACCCTTCACACTCAAAAAGTATGGGTGACCAACCCAAAATGTCACCCATCTTTTTTCCCCAGAGATGCTGCCTGACCCACAGTTTCTCCAGCAATTTGTGTCTAGCTTTGATAATAACCCAGCATTTGCTGTTCTTTGTTTCCGCGTATTACTTGCACGACTTTATCCTGCCCCTCTTCTTCCCCACCCTCCCCCTACATCCACCACAGTGCTGTCTGTACATAGTTTGTACGTTGTCCCCGTGACCTGCGTGGGTTTTCTCCAAAATCTTTAGTTTCCTCCCACTCTCCAAAGATGTACAGGTTTGTAGGTTAATTGGCTTGGTGTATATGTAAAATTGTCCCTAATGTGTGTAAGATAGTGTTAATGTGTGGGGATCGCTGACTGTTGCAGACTCAGTGGGCCGAAGGGCCTGTTTCCACGCTGTATTTCAAAAGCAAACAATTAGTTTGAAGAACAGTCCCGACCCAAAACGTCACCTATCCATATTCTCCAGAGATGCTGCCTGACCCGCTAAGCTACTTCTGCATTTTGTGTCTTTTTATGAGATATCTTCCAGTCAGTTAAGTTTTTTTTGCCCAAATATACAAATTGCATCCTTGAGTAACAATATTCAATCAATGACTTAAAGAAATGGTAGAGCTTGTTTTAGATTTAATTTTATTCCCTCTTATACTATGACATGCATCCTCTGCTGCAGCTGCTGCTGTGCCTCACTGAGGCCATTTGATGTTTGCAAATTTTAGAAGAGGTAAACAAATTATCGGAGAAGCTCTGGTTGGACTCCAGACCATTTTTGACCTTTATCGTGCATTGCACTAGTAAGCTCAGAGAATTGTCCATGACTGAGAGATTTATTTAGTTTACTGACTACCAAATTAGTCAAATCTTTCATGTAAATCACCAATAGAAGGGATAGGAATGATCATTATCTAGCTTTTATAATATGCAGAAAAACTTATTACTTGTAATTGACAGAAACAAAATTAAATCTGTGTGCACCTTTAAGGCATATTATACATAGATTTAAAAGTCTGTGTGCACCTTTAATACATATTATAAATAGGTAGAAATATTCATGAAAAGTTCAATTCTAAGAACATTACCACTCTCTTGTCAGTCAAATTGATACTCCTTTTAAATCCATGAGCACTCACTTAATTTTAGGTCAATATATATATTTTTTTAATTGACTAACTTTAAACATCATAAACAAAAGAAACAGATTTAGTTAGAACAGCAAATCACTTGCAAAATTTAACTTGAAACCAATAACCTTTCATCGGCATTTTCAAGAAGTGCTGAAGATGTAATATAGCTTTCTTTATGCAGTGATTTTATTTCATGCAGACTGCCAAGCACACTGGCTGAGAAAGAAAACTGGGGAAAATGTGGTTTTCTCTTATATTCTATGAATTCCACATGGCCATCTGTTTATCAGTAGAGCCAGATCAACAACTGCAACATTAGTCATTTTACATCAATTGTAGCTCATTGACTAATCAATTCAGACTTGCATTAAAAGGAATAAATAGACAACCCAATCTCACACACGTTTTCATAGAGAAATACAATGTAAAATTTACAGAGCTTTTATTTCCATATTTAGAAAGTATTAGACCAAGTGGACCCGTTGGGCCCAAACCTCTTTTGCATTGGTGCAGCACCCTCCTCCCCCCCCCTCCCCGCTCCCTTCCCCTCCCCTCCCTGTCCCTTCCCCCCCCCTCCTCTTCCCCCTCCCTCCCTCCCTCTCCCCCACATCTTCCCCCCTCCCCCTCCCTCCCTCCCATCCCCTTCCCCCTCCCCCCACTCCATCCCCCTCAACCCCCCTTATCCTCCCCCCTCCCTCCCTCCCCCCTCCCCCCTCCCTCCCTAGGAGATAGATTTAAACTTTAAAATGTGAATAACTTAAAAAATATAACACTGATTTCAATGAAACTTCATCCATTAGCACCAAAGGGATGACGGTGAGTAAGGTGGGCCTAAAAATGTCATGCAATCGTGTACCGTTTTGGCTGTAGTTCAGGAACAAACAAACAAACAAGAATTTTAGTATATAGATAGTAAGACAACTAGGCACGAAATGAACAAATAAAAATCTTTTCAGGGCACAACGTGCTGGAGTAACTCAACGGGTCTGGCAGCATCTCTGGGAAACACGGATAGGTAAAGTTTAGTTTAGTTTATTGTCACCTGTGCCGAGGTACAGTGAAACGCTGTGTACTATCCAGTCAGTGGAAAGACTATACACGATTGCAATTACTGTAAGCCGTCCACAGTGCACAGATATAGGATAAAGGGGATAATGTTTGGTGCAAGATAAAGTCTGATTAAAGATAGTCCAAGAGTCTCAAATGAGGTAGATGGAAGGTCAGGTGGTGAGAAGACAGTTCAGTTGCCTGAGAACAGCTGGAAAGGAGGCGTTCTTTTTCTAACTTCTGTACCTCTTGCCTGATGGGAGAAGAGGGAGTGATACCGGTCCTTGATTATGCTGGTGGCTTTGCCAAGGCAACTTGAAGTGTAGATGGAGTCAATGGAAGGGTGGTTGGTTTGTGTGATGGTCTGGGCTGCATCCACAATTCTCTGCAATTTCTTACGATCTTGGATGGAGCTGTTCCAAAATCAGGCAGCTTCTCTGGAGAACATGGATAGGTGACGTTTCGGGTCAGACCCTTTTTCAGACTGATGGTGGTGTGGGGTGAGGGGGGGGGAGATGATGGGAGAGAAAGCTGGAAGATAGGAGGGGCAGGAAAAAGTGTGGCAGGTAATAGATGAACACAGAACACAGGTGAGGGGGAGGTTTGATAGGCAGATGGTTGGACAAAGGCCAGAGATTAAAAAGATGTGAGCCAAAAGGTGTGAGAGTCTACATGGGCACAGGAGAAGGAGGGGGAAAGAAAGGGTGTGGGGGAGAAAAGGCTGGAGGAAGTGGGGGGGGAGATTATTAGTCTGAGTTCAGTCTGAAGAAGGGTCTCGACCCAAAACATCACCCATTCCTTCTCCCCAGAGATGCTGCCTGACCCGCTGAGTTTCTCCAGCGTTTTGTGTCTACCTTCGGGAGGTTATTAGAGTTTATTTAAAATCGGAGAATTCAATGTTGAATTAATAACAGTTACTCATTTTCAGCACAAACCTTTGACAAAAAAGAGTAACCCAGTGAATAGTAATTAAACAATCTGCATGAGTTGGAGAATCCCATGCTCATTAGCAGTCAGTTGCATCATTTGTACTCAATATTCCATCAAATTGTATAATTACGCCAGCCCTAGAATAAGTTAAATCCGTTTTCACGTCCTCAATGTCAATAAACTGAATGAATTTAGCACCCCACCTTTGACAACCCTAGTAAAATGCTTTGTTAGAGCTTAATGAACTGGATAGGAAGTATCAAGGAAGTTCACAAAATCCTGCATGATTCCAGCTGTATCCAGCTGCAGGAAGTGAAGATGGGTGGATACTGGATAAGCAGCTTAACAAAATAAAACAGGCAGTTTTGGTGTCATTGAGAATAAGGTGTCCTCTACACACCAAGTCAAATATGGTATGAAAGATAAATCACATTTGACAAATTTGCTTAAGTTTGTTGGAGCCACACAGAGTGGAGAACCTATTGATGTAATTATTTAGTTTTAGCTCTAGAGATACAGCATGAAAATAGGCCCTTTGGCCCACGCCAACCATCAATCACCAGTACATTAGTTCAATGTTATCCCAGTATCACATCCTACATATTAGGGGCAATTTACAGAGGCCAATTAGCCTACGAACCTGCACGCCTTTGGAATGTGGGAGGAATTCTTTGAGGATGTAACCAGGAAAATTGACTGGGGAGAGCCGGTGGATGTGGTGTACCTTGACTTTCAGAAAGCCTTTGACAAAGTTCCACATAGGAGATTAGTGGGCAAAATTAGAGCACATGGTATTGGAGGTAGGGTACTGACATGGGTAGAAAATTGGTTGACAGACAGAAAGCAAAGAGTGGGGATAAATGGGTCCCTTTCAGAATGGCAGGCAGTAACTAGTGGGGTACCGCAAGGCTCGGTGCTGGGACCGCAGCTATTTACAATATACATTAATGACTTGGATGAAGGGATTAAAAGTACCATTAGCAAAATTGCAGATGATACAAAGCTGGGTGGTAGTGTGAACTGTAAGGAAGATGCTATGAGGTTGCAGGGTAACTTGGACAGGTTGTGTGAGTGGGCGGATGCATGGCAGATGCAGTTTAATGTGGATAAGTGTGAGGTTATCCACTTTGGTGGTAAGAATAGGAAGGCAGAGTATTATCTGAATGGTGTCAAGTTAGGAACAGGGGATGTACAACGAGAGCTGGGTGTCCTAGTGCATCAGTCACTGAAAGGAAGCATGCAGGTACAGCAGGCAGTGAAGAAACCCAATGGAATGTTGGCCTTCATAACAAGAGGAGTTGAGTATAGGAGCAAAGAGGTCCTTCTGCAGTTGTACAGGGCCCTAGTGAGACCGCACCTGGAGTACTGTGTGCAGTTTTGGTCTCCAAATTTGAGGAAGGATATTCTTGCTATTGAGGGCGTGCAGCGTAGGTTTACTAGGTTAATTCCCGGAATGGCGGGACTATCATATGTTTTAAGACTGGAGCGACTAGGCTTGTATACACTGGAATTTAGAAGGATGAGAGGAGATCTTATCGAAACGTATAAGATTATTAAGGGGTTGGACACGTTAGAGGCAGAAAACATGTTCCCAATGTTGGGGGAGTCCAGAACAAGGGGCCACAGTTTAAGAATAAGGGGTAGGCCATTTCGAACTGAGATGAGGAAAAACTTTTTCAGTCAGAGAGTTGTGAATCTGTGGAATTCTCTGCCTCAGAAGGCAGTGGAGGCCAATTCTCTGAATACATTCAAGATAGAGCTGGATAGAGCTCTTAAGGATAGCGGAGTCAGGGGGTATGGGGAGAAGGCAGGAACGGGGTACTGATTGAGAATGATCAGCCATGATCACATTGAATGGCGGTGCTGGCTCGAAGGGCCGAATGGCCTCCTCCTGCACCTATTGTCTATTGAAACTGGAGAATCTGGAGAAATCCCACACGGTAACAGGCAGAACGTACAAACTCCATACAGACAGCACCTGTGGTCATGATCGAACCCAGGTCTCTGGCGGTGTAAGGCAGCAGCTCTACCAGTGTACCATTGTGCTGCCCTAATACTATACTAAACACCTCGTGCAGGGCGCAGTGTATACGATGGCCATCTCTGTTGGTGTCGCAAAATAGGCAGGAGGACATGTTGCAAGATTTGGACTTTGCAGGAGGGTATAAATAGATTGAGAGAGTGGACTCAAATTTGGCAAAAGAAGTTTAATGTGCGAAAGTCTTGTGCTTTGATAAAGGGTAAAGGGTATAAATGCCCGGTGCAGCTCGGCTGCGGGACTTAACATCGCCCGGTGCGGCTCGGCTGCGGACTTTACATCGCCCGGTGCGGCTCGACCACGGGACTTAGCTGCGCAAGGCTTGGTCGCGGGCCTTTCATCGCCCGGTTCAGCCGCGAGACGTTTCAGCGCCCGGTGCGGGGACTGTGTGGGTCGGTCGGGGACGAGCTGTCTGTCCGTGGGCGTGGGGAAGAGAGTGGAAGTTTTGTTGCCTCCATCACAGTGAGGGGGTGTTTGGAGTCACTGTGATGGACGTTTGTGTTGGGGTTATGTGTCTTGTGTTCTCTTTTTTTTTTCTATGACTGCTATGTAGTTTCGTTCGGTACTTCGGTACCGAACGACAAATAAAGCTCTGTTATACCTGTTATGTTATACCTGTTAAGTGCCCGATGACTTGGCCTCCACAGCCGTCTGTGGCAATTAATTCCCCAGATTCACCACCCTCTGACTTATGAAATTCCTCCTCGTCTCCTTTCCAAAGGTACGTTCTTGTATTCTGAGGCTGTGCCCTCTGGTCCTGGATTCTCCCACTAGTGGAAACATCAATGGGGTCCCACCACATGCTTCGAAACTCCAGCGAGTACAGGCCCAGAGCCTTCAAATGCTAATGTTCTTCTGTATGATATTATGCATTGATCTACAACCTGGTATCAATTTAGCAGCTGATGTCAAATAGGATGGCACTGAACTGATGAGAAGAAGAAGTCAACTTTTTTAATTTTTAAAAGGAGTTTAATGTGGGATAGTGCTAGGTCATGCACTCAGTGAGGGTACAGAGAAACCATTCCTGAAGGTGGTTACATCTATTGGCACCTCTGGAATGAATAAAATAGATTTTTGGAATATAAGAAATTTCACGGTTATTGCAAACAGGCATGAAAGTTTAGTTGAAGCCAAAATCAGGTTAGTCATGACCTTAATGGACAGTTGAGCAAGCTTCAGGGGGCATTTGGCTTAATCCTGCTCTTATTTCATATGTCCGTATGAAAGGTTTCATCATTAAACATGTGGACTGCAAAGAAGGTGTTCTTACTCATTTTCAATTTATGAAGGAAAGTTTAACGTTATCAGTATAATTAGTTTAGTTTAGAGATACAGCGTGGAAACAGGCCTTTTCGGCCCACCGGGTCCGCGCCGACCAGCGATCCCTGCACATTAACACTATCCTATACACACTAGGAACAATTTTTACATTTTCCAAGCCACTTAACCCAATTAACCTACTTTGGAGGTCTTTGGAGTGTGGGAGGAAATCGAAGATCTCGGAGAAAACCCATGCCGGTCACGGGGAGAACGTACAAACTCCGTACAGACAGCACCCGTAGTCGGGATCGAACCTGGGTCTCTGGCGCTGCTTTCGCTGTAAGGCAGCAACTCTACTGCTGCGCCACCGTGCCGCTTGACCTTTCTGATAAATAATCAAAAAGCAAATTTGCCCTTTGATGTAAAAGCCCAAGTTAAGAAACAGTGTCTTTAAATAAAAATTGGTAATGGTCTTCACATATTAAGTTCAAATTAAGATATTTTTTTTGCATGTATTAAATTGTTTCCTTGCCATGGGGCAATATCGTGGATCATCTTATAATTGTTTTTAATTCTTAATCGGGATTCTGAAGAAGCACATAACTTATCTGCCATCAAGAATCTGAGCAAGTATTATGTTACATACAGGCAGGTCTATTTACAGCAGCTCCTGCCTGTCCGATTCAAACCAAGCGACAGCTGGTTGTACAGCTGCCCCATATATGTACAGGAGAAACACAGCTGCTTGCCTGACAGAATTCCAGGAGCTACACTCATCAACTCTTTGGACTAATCAGGATGTTTCACTGCTCGGAAGGTATCACATTGGACCCTAAACGCCTGATGACCTTATTGATGAATCTGAAACCTTAGAAATAATGTTAAAACTTTCATGTAGGTGAAAGTCGATTAAATGTCTTTACTAGGAATAGGCTTCCTCTATTTTCAGGTGCTTGCAGTTCCGACGCAGCACCTTTCATGACAAGTTCCACAGCTGTCGTTTCACAGCCTCTCAAATCTCCATGTAGAGTTCCTGATCCACAGCGCACTAACTAACCTTTATTGGCAGGGGCTGCCATTGTGTTGTATTTCACTGATGCAACTCTGGCTAAATTCTTCACACAGCACAGTCACTGAGTGCACTGCAGAGTAGGGGAAAAGGATAAACGGAAATCTGGCACCCAAACCACAGTGCACCCTGCTTATATTTAGACTTTTACACTTTAGAGGAATAGTGCAAAAACAGGCCCACTGAGTCAGCACCAACCCAGTACACTAGCACTATCCTACACACTGGAGACAATTTTACAGATGCCAATTAACCTACAAACCCATGTGTCTTTGAAATGTGGAAGGAAACCGGAGCACCCGGATAAATGCCACACAGTCACAAGGAAAACGTGCAAATTCTGTACAAACAGCACCCGTGGTCGGAATCGAACCTGGGTCTCTGGTGCACTGCAGCAGAAACTCTACCGCTGTGCCACTGTGCCTTCCAAAATTGGAGCTTAAGACCAAAGTCCATTCATGAACACTTCCTAAGTCAATGTAATCATATTAACTTTCAATTTTATTACTCCATAAGCTTCCAGTTAGAATCACATTATTCTGGTTATTTCCACAAAACCAGTTTATTTGTAAATTAAATATTGGAATAAACTTAGCATAATTGAAATGCATTCAGTAATTAGTGAAATTTACCTGTAACCTATGTAATGTAAAAATACAAATTCTGAATGTATTCCTCTTGATAGGAACTGCCTAAATATGGTGAAAACAATGCCTCAAACTCAGATTTTAAAAATAAACACAGTTTAAATATAAACATTTCTTTCAGCAGTAACCAGCAGCCTTCCCTCAGGTGGCTCTGGAGAGAAGATCCACCAGTAAGCTTAAGGCTTTAAATGGCACTGGGCAACTCACAGCACGAGGCGTTCAAGATGTGCACAAAACATTCTGAATCAGTCCGAAGAAGGGTCCTGACCTGAAACGTCATCTATCCAAGTTCTCCAGAGATGCTGACTGACCTACATTTTGTGTCTTTCTTTGGTAAACTAGTATTTGCAGTTCCTTGTTACTAGGTTTGTCATGTTGGGTGACTTTAACTTCCTAAATATTCACTGGAACTTCCTTAATGCAAAAGGTTTAGATGGCACAGAATTTGTTAGGTGCATCCAAGAGGGTTTCTTGAAACAGCATGTGGATAGTCCAACAATGACCATAATTTATCTTGTTTTGAAAAGCAAGTTTGGCCACATCACCTAGCCATGTTCTCCAGGGAAACAGCCTGACCTGCTGACCTACTCCAGCCACTTTGTGTCTTTTTTTGTAAACCAGCATCTGCATTTCCTTGTATCCACATTCTAAATTAGTTTTTTGGTTTCCTTTCTCAATGTTATGAAGTATATAGTCATGAAGTGACTGTAGTCATGAAGTGCTTTGAAAGGCTGGTCCTCTCACACATCAAATCCAGCATCCCTGCCTCACTGGACCCACATCAATTTGCATGCAGGGCAAACAGATCCACAGAGGACGCCATCTCTCTGGCGCTTCACACTATCCTGACTCACCTAGAGAGACAGAGTACGTTCGTGAGGATGCTATTAATTGATTATAGCTCTGCCTTCAACACGGTCATCCCCACCAAGCTCATCACCAAACCACCAGCTAGGCCTCAGCTCGTCGTTATGCGACTGGATCCTGGACTTCCTGCTGGAGCGACCGCAGGCAGTGAGAATGGGCCCGCACCTGTCCTCCACTATCACCCTGAGTACCGGCACACCACAGGGCTGTGTTCTGAGCCCCATGCTCTACTCCCTCTTCACACACAACTGTGTTCCTGCATTTGACACCAACACCATTGTCAAGTTTGCAGACGACACAACGGTGATCGCGCTGATCACCAACGGTGATGAAACACACTACAGAGCGGAGGTGCAGAACCTGGCGGACTGGTGCTCTGATAACAACCTGTCCCTAAATACCACCAAGACCAAGGAGCTGATCATCAACTTCCGTAGGTCACACAACGGGGAATACGCCCCGATCTTTATCAATGGGGTCAGTGTGGAGAGAGTGTCCAGCTTGAAGTTTCTGGGCACTCACATTTCGGAGGACCTAACATGGTCCAATAACACTGCTGCGCTGGTCAAGAAGGCACAGCAACGACTGTTCCACCTAAGAACACTGAAAAAGTCTGGTCTACCCCAACAGCTGCTGACGACCTTCTACCGCTGCACCATAGAGAGCATCCTGACACATGGCATCCCTGTGTGGTATCTCAGCTGCACGGAGGCAGAGAGGAAAGCTCTTCAGCGGGTAGTCCATAGAGCTCAGAGGACTATCGGAACACAGCTACCAGCCTTGGAGGGCATCTACAACACACGATGCCTCAGAAAAGCCACCAGCATCCACAAAGACTCTTCACACCCCTGCAACAGTCTATTCGAACTTCTACCAAGGCCTTCTACGCCCGCACCTCCAGACTCAGGAACAGCTTCATCCCCAGGGCCATAGCTGCCATGAACCGGTCCTGCTGAGCCGGATGGTCACATCGCACAGTGATCCGGCACAGATCTACTTGCACTTTATTCTGTTTTAAAACTGTTCTAATTTGTTTCATTGGGTTGTTTAAATGAATACTGACTAGCTAATTAATTTATTGCATCGTATGGGAGGCGCATTCCCAATCTCGTTGTTCCCCTGTACAATGACAATAAAGATATATTGTATTGTATTCTATTGTATGTTCAAATTGGGCTTTATGTTCCTATATAAGTTGTTCATTTGTGGAAACTATGGAGGACTGCAAATCTGTTTCTGCCATCTTCACAGATCCATTAAAACAATTCAGTTGACCCACAAACATTTCTGCAAATCCACTTTAAAAAAACGATGGGGTTTTTTCAGCATTTTTAGAATTCCTTCAGGTGCCTTTGTTTAAAGACTGAACATTTATCAAGCCAACACCAAATGGCAGAGCCCTGGGGAGTGTTGTAGTGCAGTGGGATCTAGAAGGACAAGTAGATAGTTCCCAGAAAATAGTGTTGCCCGTAGATAGTGTGGTCCAGAAAGCTTTTGGTACATTGGCCATCATCAGTCAGGGAATTGAGTAAAGAAGTTTGGGACGTTATGTTACAATTGTATAAGATATTGTAAGGCCACACTTGGTGTAATTTGTTCAGTTTTAGTTACCCTGCTATGGGAAAGTTGCCATTAAATTGGAAAGGGTACAGAGAAGATTTACGAAGATGTTGTCAGGATTTGAGGACCTGAGCTCCCAGGTTCGGCAGATTAGGACTTTGTTCTTGAACGCAGGAGGCTGAGGGGTAATCTTATAGAGGTGTAGAAAATAATGATAGAATAGTTAGGGTGAATGCACAGGGTCTTCCTCCCAGGGTGGGGGAATCTTAAAGTGTCTTAAATCTAATCATAAAGTATCTAAAGAGCCACAAGCAATGAGGGCACTTGGAGAGTTGTAGGAGACACAGAATCCATGGGGGGGAATATTGGATTGGGTAGTTGTACCCGTTATAATCAGATGTTAGCACCACGTTATTTGTTTCATTAGCTTCAACGTTGACTATCAGTTCTTTTCATCATCACAGCCATCTACTCACCTTTGAATTCCATATCATTCCTTCCAACTGTCTATTTCCCTTTTACCAATATCTAGGTTATCAATATTCAACCCTGAAGCACAGACCTTGCTTGTTTTGCAATAAAATTGTTCTGCTTCATGCTTCACACTCTTCATCTGAGATTCACTCCCACACACTTCTTGCATCAATGCAAATCTCTCTGTCAATGGCACAGAGTCCAGTGCCAGCCCATAAATTACTCAGATCGGATACACTGAGGACACCCACTCTTGTAATATGGGTAGAGCTCAAAAATAAGAAATGTGCAATCACTCTTGTAAGGTCATAAGTTCATAAGTCATAGGAGCAGAAGTAGATCATTCGCCCTATTGAGTCCACTCCGCCATTCAATCATGGCTATTTTATCTTTCCCTCTCAACCCTAATTCTCCTGCCTTCTCCCCATAACCCTTGACATCCTTACCAATCAAGTATCTGTCAATCTCCACCTTATAAATACCCAATTAATTAGCCTCCTCAGTGATCTATGGCAATGAATTCCACAGATTCGCCATCCTCTGACAAAAGAAATTCCCCCTTATCTCCTTTCTAAAAGTACGTCCTTTTAATCTGAGGCTATGGTCTCTGTTTCTAGACTCTCCTACTAGTGGAAACGGATGGAAACATCCTCTCAACATCCACTCTATCCAGGCCATTCACGACAGTAAATTTCAATGAGGTCCCCCCACATCCTGATGGGATTATACTATAGGCCTCCTAATAGCCAGCGGGAGATCAGCAGGAACGGATGGATCACAGATAGATGTAAAAGCAACAGGATTTTCATAATGTCTGAAGAAGGATTCCTATCCATGTTCTCCAGAGATGCCGCCAGACCCGCTGAGTGACTCCAGCACTTTGTGCCTTTCTTTGGTAACCAGCATCTACAGTTCCTTGTTACGAGAATTATCATAGTGGGTGACTTTAACTTCCCCGATATTGTCTGGAACTTCCTTAATGCAAGAGGCTGAGACGGGGCAGTATTTATTAGGTGTATCCAAAAGGGTTTCTTGAAACAGTATTGGACAGTGGATGTTGTCTACATGGATTTTAGTGAGGCATTTGCCAAGACACTTCACGATGCAGAAGATTAAGATGCATGGGGTCCAAGGTGACTTGGTAGTTTGGGTTCAGAACTAGCTTACCCATAGAAAGTGGAGGGTAGTCGTGAAGGGGTGTAATTCTGGCTGGAGATCTGTGATCAGTGGTGTAAGAAAATAGCTGCAGATGCTGGTACAAATCGAAGGTATTTATTCACAAAATGCTGGAGCAACTCAGCAGGTCAGGCAGCATCTCAGGAGAGAAGGAATGGATCAGTGGTGTTCCACAGAGATCAATGTTGGGACCTCTATTGATTTAATGTATAAATAGATCTTAGGGTCCAAGTGATAAAGAAAGGCATATGGTAAGCTTGCCTTCATCGGTTGACACATTGAGTGTAAGAGTCAGAGGAAGTCATGCAGCTTTATAAAACTTTGATTGGGCTGTATCTGGAGTATTGCATGCAGTTCTGGTTGCTCCATTACAGAGAGGATGTGGATGCTTTTGGCCAGGGTGCAGAAGAGGTTTACCAGGATGCTGCTTGGATTAGAGGGTATTAGCCATAATTACAGGTTGACAAACTTGGGTTGTTTTCTTTGGAGCATCAGTACCTGAGAGGAAGCATAATCGGTTTATAACATTATGAGAGGCATAGAGAGGATTGACAGGTAGAATTTTGTTCCCAGGGTGGAAATGTCAAATATTCTCAAGTGCATAGCTTTAAGGGGTTGTGGGGTAGGGGTATAGAGAAGAGGTAGTTTAAAGGAGGCTTTTTTTTACACAGGTACACAGGGAGTGGTGGGTGTCTGAAACATGCTGCCAGGTGTGATGGTGGAAGCAGATCCAATGATACAGTAGCGGCAAGTGAGAGACTTTGAGAAAGGCACCTGGAAATGCAAGAACGGAGGCATATGGCTCACGTGCAGGAGAAGGGATTCATTTAATTTGGCATCATGTTCGGCACAGACATTGTGGGCCGAATGGCCTGTTCGTGCTGTGCTGTTCTATGCTCTAAATCTGAAATAATCACTTGATCTTCAAGCCATTCATGGGAAGGGGATGTGGAATGTGTGAAGTTGTTTTCAGTTCCCTAACATCTCAGGTTTTTACACATTTTATGGAGGTAGCATCAATAAAAGTAAGTTAAGTAATCACAGACTGCTCTTTAAATAACTCAGCTGCAAAAATAAAGGAAGTCTGGTGGTATTTGCAGAATGCCCACACCACATCCCCATTTGTGAATATTATGCTAAAACAAGATGGAAAAACTAAAGCCTGTTAAAGTGACAGTAAGATATCAGAAGGACAATACCCAGCAGCTGTGTAACGTAATTTACAAGAGAAACCAAGGCAGCTATAAACATTGAAGTCTTTGATAAGCTGAAGCTCACATTTCCAAGATACTACAAGACCCCTAACCAAATTCCAACATGCAGCTAAAAACAACTATAAAACAACTGTGTAAACAGAAGCTACCATTCAACATTCCAGTGGCCGTCAAAAGAGATGACTAACGCGAGGAGTACACCTACCTATGAAGCTTAAGGGTTAGCAACCAGAAAGTTCAGTAAACTCTTAGGAATTGTAAATGGTCAATTAGACTTGGAGATACAATGTGGAAACAGGCTCTTTGGCCCACCGAGTCCGCACCAACCAACGATCACCCTGTACACCTGTTCTATCCAACACTGTAGGGACAACTTGCAGAAGCCAATTAACCGACAAACCTGCACATCCTTGGGACGTGGTTGGAAACTGGAACACCCGGAGAAAATCCACGCGGTCACAGGGAGAACGTACAAACTCTCTACAGACAGCACCAGTAGTCAAGATCAAACCCGGGTCTCTGGCGCTGTAAGGCAGCAACTCTACCGCTACGCCACTGTGCCGTCCAAGTGGTGTAGTGCGTATTTAAATACATCTATTTTATTCATAAAATAGATATAGTATCAATACCACACTATTTAATATCTACGCAAAAAGTATAAGAACTCAAGTTTATTTTCTAAAATGAGCCAAAGTTGTACATCATAAAGCAGTTTTTAACATGAAACACATTGTACGGCAGAATCCTGGCACACCTGCTCTTTGCAATAAATTTTCTAAACAATCCCAGACTCCGATAACGGGAAACCCAATCGTATGTGGTCAAATGGAGGAAAAATTGAGAAAGGTTTCAATAGATACAGAAGTGATACCTCTCAGATTCTACTTCTTTCAGAGATGCAAATGTAACAGCCCAAAGCGGTCTATTCAAAAGGAACTTTGTCTCTAGCAAAACCTTATGGTCAAAAGATGAGGAAGTAGAAAGGATGAGAAAATATTTCAAAATTAACAACTAAATAAGTTGGAATTTACAAAGCAACATTATTTTTTTTTCTATAAAAATACTGAGATCTGTTCAGAGAAATACTGTCAGTCCTAACATTTTTTAAGGAAGACCATAGAAGGGAAAGTTATCAATTTTATGCAAAAGTTTTGTACAAAGCTAACAACCTCAGGACAACCCAACACATTAACAATTAAAAATAATGTAATACGTGGAAGAATGGTGATTTGCCGTGTCAAGCCTGCTCCACAATTCAGTAAAATCAAGGCCAATGGGATCTATGGTCTCACCTCCATTTTCATGCAGAAACTCCATAATCCTCAATTACCCCGTTGTCTGGCATATTCTTGAAAACACTTAACAACTTAGTGTCCACAGTTCTCTTGGTAGAAATTTCCAAAGATTTACAATCTACAAAAACAAATTCTTCCTTAATTTAGTGTTAACCCTCAGGTTATAGGACCCATTTTTATTTTGCTCACCAAGGGGAGCACCTTCTCGGTGTCTACCCTGTCATGCTTCTTGTTCTTCTAAACTCCAAACAATAAACAGGCGACGGCAGTAGCACACAGCTACCAAAACACACAACCTGGAAATAAAGCAGTGGGTTGAAGGAATTGCTTATGTAAGTTTCGCGTTTACGTAAATCGCCTATTACATACGTCGTGGAGTGTCTGTATACCCATTCTGCTCAATCTTTCCTCACAGGACGAAACCCTTTTTCCAAAAGTCAATTTAATGAACCTTTGCTGTCCACGTCCTGAGCAAAGATATCCCTCTTTAAATAAAAGAGATCCAAACTGTAGTGGTACTATCATAATCAAATTTGTTCTCTCTTACATTCTATTGCCTTTGCAGCAAGGGATAACTTTTTATTTTCTACCATAATTAATTGCTGCGACAGGCACAATCTGCCATTTACCAAATGTCACCAGACCATATTGGTCTCAACACCTGTTGCTTAACAATCTCTCTGTGTCCTTGCCAAACTCATGGTATAGGATTCTCCCTATCTAGTTTAGTTTAGAGATGAATGAATGAATGAATGAATAAGTTTATTGGTCAAGTATGTACACATTCAAGGAATGTGCCTTGGTGCTCCACTCGCAAGTAACAACACAAACATACAGTAAATAATTAAGAATAAAGCATAAAACATTAAAACATTAAGAATACAACATTACATTTTAAACATGTGAATGAAATAAACCAGAGCAAAAAGAGACTACAGACTTTGGTTATTGAGTAGAGCTATCACTCGTGGGAAAAAAGCTGTTTTTATGTCTGGCTGTGGCTGCTTTGACAGTCCGGAATCACCTTTTAGAGGGAAGTGCTTCGAAAAGTTTGTGGCCAGGGTGAGAGGGGTCAGAGACGATCTTGCCCGCTCGCTTCCTGGCCCTTGAAGTGTACAGTTCATCAATGGGGGGATGGGTGCAGCCAACAACCTTGCCAGCTGATCGAACGATACATTGCAGCCTCCGAATGTCATACTTGGTGGCTGAGCCAAACCAGACCATGATGGAGAAGGTGAGGACAGACTCTACGATGGCAGTATAGAATTGAACCATCATTGTCTGTGGCAGATTGTGTTTCCTCAGCTGCTGCAGGAAGTACATCCTCTGTTGGGCCTTTTTGACTGTGGAGTCGATGGTGGCCCCCCATTTAAGGTCCTTGGAGATGATGGTTCCAAGGAACTTAAATGACTACACAGATGTGACTGTGGTGCTGTTGATGGTGAGCGGGGGGAGGGGAGGGGGAGCTCTCCTAAAGTCTACTATCTGTTCCGCTGTCTTGAGAGCATTGAGCTCCAGGTTGTTACGAAGGCACCAGGATGCCAGCTGTGTCACTTCCTGACTGTAGGCAGATTTCTCCCCATCCTGGATCAGTCCAATCAGGGTTGTGTCATCCGTAAACTTGAGAAGCTTGACAGAGGAGTCTGTGGAGGTGCAGTTGTTGGTGTAGAGAGAGAGTAAAGGAGAGGGGAGAGGACGCAGCCTTGCGGTGCTCCTATGCTGAGGGTCTGCAGGTCTGAGATGTGCTTTCCCAGCCTCCCATACTGCTTCCTGTCTGTCAGGAAGTTGATGATCCATTGACAGAGGGGTTCAGGCACAGTCAGCTGGGAAAGTTTGGAGTGTAGTAGCTCTGGCACAATGGTGTTAAATGCAAAGTTAAAGTCCACAAAGAAAATCCTTGCATAGGTCCCTTTGCGGTCTAGGTGCTGGAGGATGAAGTGCAGGCCTAGGTTGACTTCATCATCCACTGATCTATTGGCCTGGTATGCAAACTGCAGAGGGTCCAGCAGGTGGTGTGTGATGTTTTTCAGCTGGGACAACAAGTCTTTCAAAGGTCTTCATGACTACAGAGGTCAGTGCGACAGGTCTGTAGTCATTAAGACCAGTGATCCTCGTCTTTTTGGGTACAGGGACACTAGTGGAGACTTTGAAGCAGGCAGGGATAGTACAGGTTTGCAGGGACTGATTGAAAATGTCTGTGTAGACTGGTGCCAGTTGTTTGACGCAGAGCTTGAGGGTAGAGGGGGAAACATTGTCCGATCCTGGAGATTTCCGGCTTTTCTCTCTCCTGAATTGCCTCTCCACCTCCTCAATTTCTATTGTTGGAGATGGGGAAGTGGCCATACTGATGTTGGGCAGCAAGGAGGAGGTGTATAGTGGATGAGGGCCCAATCTTTGCAGACTGGAGTCAGGCTGTGAGTAGGTGTGAATTGGTGATCGGGGGAGGGGGTCCCAGGGTTCTCGAATCTGCAGTAGAACTCGTTCAGGTCGTTGGTCAGCTGACGATTGTCCAAGGAGCGGGGGGGTTTCCTCTTGTAGCTGGTGATTTCTTGCAACCCCTTCCAAACTGAAGATGAGTCATTAGCTGAGAACTTGCTCCTCAGCTTCCCAGAGTACCTTTCCTTGGCAGCTCTGATTCCTCTTCTCAGCTTGTACTTGGCCTGCCTGTATAGGTCTGCAACCCTGCTCCTGTAGGCCTCATCTTTTGACTGGCGGAGCTGTCTGAGTTCTGCTGTGAACCAGGGCTTGTTGTTGTTGAACCAGATCCGGGTCTTAGTGGGAATGCAACTGTCCTCGCAAAAGCTGACATAGGATGTCACAGAGGCTCATCGAGGCTTGTGGTTGCTTCACTGAACACATTCCAATCAGTGCAGTCAAAGCAGGACTGTAGGTTTTCGATGCCCTGGCTTGTCCACCTTTTCGTTGTTCTGACCACAGGTTTAGCAGATTTTTGTATCTGCCTGTAGGTCGGAATAAGGTGAACTAAACGATGATCAGAGAGACACAGAGCTGCCCGAGGAACAGAGCGATATGCGTTCTTGATTGAAGTGAAACAGTGATCAAATGTTCTCTCCCCTCTGGTGGGGTAGGCAACATGAAGTCTGTTCTTTGGGAGCTCCCAACTGAGGTTAGCCTTGTTAAAGTCACCCAAAACAATGACCAAGTCACTCTGTACCCTCAATACCTGGTCAGCGATTTGCGTTTGCGCCTCATGTACGCAGGCTTGGGCGGGATGTAAACTCCAGCGAGAATAAAAGAGGTAAATTCAATCGGAGAATAAAAAGGTTTGCAGTTTATAAAGAAAGAAGGGCCTCTTTCCACAGCGTGGAAACAGGCCCTTCGGCCCACCGAGTCCGCACCGACCAACGATCCCCTCACATTATCACAACCCTACACACACTAGGGATAATTTACACTTATACCAAGTATACAGACCCAAGCCAATTAACCTGCAAAATTATACGTCTTTGGAGTGTGGAAGGAAACTGAAGATCTCGGCGAAACCCAGGTGGTGACAGGGAGAGTGTACAAACTCCGTACTCACAGTACCCTTAGTCGGGATCGAACCTGGGTCTCCGGCGACGCAAGCACTGTAAGGCAGCAACTCTACCGCTGCACCACCGTGCTGTCCATCTGATCTGCCTTTATTTACTGCAAGTCTTTTGGCTTGTCATGTCTTAAAACAAAGCTTGTGAGATTTAAGAGAGCCACAAGATCTGCAGCCCAAAGCGGTTCAGAAACCCATTCTGCAACATCTCAAATAATGCAATCGCGTTGATGGATATTCTGGGAAGTGGTTTTAGAACACTGTTTGTAAAATGGGACTTAGAGCATGGAACTGGACAGCACACGAATGGGACCATCGTCCCACATGCTGAACATGATGCCAAGTTAGACACAAAATGCTGCAGTAACTCAGCGGGACAGGCAGCATCTCTGGAGAGAAGGAATGTGTGATGTTTTGGGTCCAGACCCTTTTTCAGACTGATGTCATGGGAGTGGGCAGTACAGAGATAAAATGTAGTTGAAGACAATAAGACTGATGGGAGAGCTGGGAAGGGGGGGGGGGGGGGGGGTGGAGAGAGAGGGAAAGCAAGGGCTACTTGAATTTAGTGAAGTCAATGTTCATACTGCTGGGGTGTAAGCTCAGTTGGATCCAGTTGGAGGTTGCGAAAATGTCGGAGGATTATATGCAGTGTGCTCTGTACCACCCACTCCCCTGACATCAGTCTGAAGAAGGGTCTCGACCCGAAACGTCTCCCATTCCTTCTCTCCAGAGATGCTGCCTGTCCCACTGAGTTACTCCAGCATTTTGTGTCTATCCTCAATTTAAACCAGCAACTGCAGTTCTTTCCTACACAAGATGCCAAGTTAAACTGATCTCACCTGCCTGTACATGATCAATATCCCTCTATTCCCTGCTCTTCCATGCGTCTATCTAAATGTTTATGAGGCTTTTAAGGGCGGCACAGTGGCACAGCGTCTTTGGAGTGTGGAAGGAAACCAAAGGCTATGCGGTCACAGAAACAACGTACAAACTTTGTACTGACAGCACCTGTAGTCATGATCCAACACAGATCTCTGGCACAATGAGGCAGCAACTTTACCTCTGCACCAGTGTGCCATCCCTTAATATAAAGGGCTCACTCGTACGTCGAGAAAACAACGGATTCCAAATCATCTGCACTTTAAAAATTTCACAATGTGTGAATGTAGTAAAGCATTGGCCACAGGGTTGATATTCAAACATAAATTGTGGAAAAAGGGCTGTGCTCAGAAATAAATAACATCTGGACAAGGAGGTTGAAAATAAATCACTAGGGACAATACAAGTTACTGGAAGTTGGGCTAAAAAAAGCAGCAATCAGGAAGGATGTTAAAAAGAGATGGAATAGGACGAAGCTAAAAGGAAGTGAGAAAAATATAAACAAGAGCAGGAGTTTAAAAATAGACAAAACAGAATGGGAACAAATTGTAAAGAAACTTTAAAGGAAATAATGAGACACACATTTTTCATGTTTCTTCTGAACACAATAGGGAAATTTATGTTATGGGGTCCCAAACACATCATCGACCCGAAATGTCGCCTATCCACGTTCTCCTAAGATGCTGCCTGACCCGCTGAGTTATTCTGGCACTTTATGCCTTTTTATCATAAAAAGGTTAGGAGATCCCACTCAGCATTTTCATGTGAATTGGAGGGGATGAATAAAATAAAGAAAGTTTAAATGCTGTCGTTTGTCAAGGATGTAGACAGTATAAATCAAAACACCACGTTTGATTCTAACAGAACTATCCAACATCCAATTGTTGTTTATGAGGAAATATTTCCTTGCTGACATTAACCTATTTGTTTCTATTGTTTTCGTCCTTGACCAACTAGAATATTTTAATTAGCTTCTTTTTAGAAAAGTCACTAGCCATCTAATGGATGCCTTAATACAACTTCCGATCAATATGCCCATAATCTAGGTTTACAATCCTAGTGCAATGCAGAGAGAGGTGCTGTCTTTTCAGTCATTATAGATGAGGCATCAAAGCACAACATTCCCTGAAGCATTCTGAAAGGTGAAGGAAGGTCTCTTTCATGCCTTCGCCAATATTAAATCAATGATTCAATTATACTCTATTGTTACATGTACCTAGGTACAGTGAACTGCTTCGTTTTGCATGGAACCCGGTAAAATCCTACAGCGGACCTCACCTACGCACTACACAAGAGTCGCCACGTTTCTGGCGCCGATGCTTCAGTTATGTGAACAAAATGAGCATTTTAGTTTTAATTTTGTTTAGAGATACAGCGTAGAAACAGCCCCTTCGGCCCACCGAATCCGAGTCCAAGCCCACCAAGTATTATATTTCCTTTTACTTGATAATCAAATCACCTCAGTCTCAGTTCCCTCCACGTTCCACACAAATAGACACACAGATCATACATAAGTCAAAATCTATCATACTGGATAGATGTTTGAAGTGGCAATTTTTAATTTATTTTACATGAGTATTGAGTTATTCAGATAATACCAGTGATTATCTTAAATTATCACCTGCCATAAACTATTATCAATATTACTCCAATGTATCCAAAATACATCTCTAACTGAATAATACATGTTATATACACAAGTGGCTGTGTGCTAAAGTATCCCATTATTCATATTCACAATCACCCCAAGGCGTTCGAGAAGAATCGGGTCAGTCAACTTGTCAGACCTCGACTTCGCTGATGACATCATCCTGCTGTCAGACCAAATTGGGGAGGCACAGGAGCTGGGTCGAGACGGAGTGCAAGAAAGTGGGCCTCCACCTCAATGCCAAGAAGACGGCGTACATGGCGTTCAACAGTGGTGACCATGAGCCTCCGGAAAGCGCTCGCATGCAAAGCCCTCAATAACATGGGGAAAATCTGGACGTCCTGGATGTCTAAGGGTCTCAAACTGAGATTCTTCCATGCAACTGTAGAGACAATATTATTGTACGGGTGTGAGGCATGGACTCTCACTCGAGTGCTGTCCAAGTCTCTTGATGGTATCTACACCCAAATGCTCAGAAAAGTTCAAAATGTCAGTTGGAGGGACCACATCACCAAAGCCCAGCTCTATGGGGAGATTCTACCTCTGGCCGAGCAGATGAGGTCGAGAAGGATGAGGCTCGCTGGTTATTGCCACCGACATCCAGAAATACCAGCAACAAGGTTGTGCTGTGGCAACCCACCCATGGAAGACGGAACCCGGGACGACCATGCAAGACGATGCTGAAGACGTTGATGGAAGACGCATACGTAGAGACAAAAGAGGAGCTGACCAGCTGTATGGAGGACGCAGATGTTTGGTGCATCCGTCCCCGTGCCCATCGGAAACCAGCACCACTGCGTCGCTAATGTTTTCAACGATTTTAATGAATTATATATTTTTTATTATTCTGTGGTTCCGTTTAGTGCAAGAAATGTCTGTTCCTCCTGTCTATGAATTGTCATTTAGAGACACTGGATAGTAATCCATGATCTCATCCTCTCGCTTAAGGTTATTTTCTACTGTTTGAAAGGCCTTTGTCCATTCTTCCCTTCATGTTTTAACAAAACATATTCATTGCAAACCGCACCTTTGATACAAAAAGTAACATCCAAGAAATACTACAGTTTAAATATTCCCAAACCGGCATTACTCTAATACGAGAAACAAATTGCTGGAGTAACTCAGCTGGTCAGGCAACATCTCTGCAGAACATGGACACGTGACATTTCAGGTTATGATTGTTAAACTATTTTAATGAAATGAAATGCTCACATCTGTAGCATATCAGTACAGATAAAGTATCTGGCATAGATGTATTTTGTATTTCTTAAGAAATACTAGACCAAATGGACCCGTTGGGCCCAAACCTCTCCTGCATGGGTGCAGCACCCTCTCTTCCCCCCTCCCCCCTCCTTCCCTCCTCCCCCTTCCCTCCCCCTCCCCCTCCCCTTCCCCTCCCCCTTCCCCTCCCCCCACTCCATCCCCTCAACTTCCCTTATCCTCCCTCCTCCCCCTCACTCCCTCCCGCCCTCCCTCCACACACCTCCCTCCCTCCCCCTCCCTAGGAGATAGATTTAAACTTTAAAATGTCAATAACTTAAAAAATATAACACCAATTTGAATGAAACTCCTTCCATTAGCACCAAAGGGACGATGGTGAATAAGGTGGGCCAAAATTGTCGTGCTATCGTGTACCGTTTTGTCTGTAGTTCAGGAACAAACAAACAAACAAACAAACAAAGAGTTTTAGTATATAGATGATCAACATCCAAATCCTGCCAATTAGATAACTTCCGCCTACATGCAGTTTTTTTCCAGAAGTGCAGTTTTTGCATTCCTTTCCCTCAATGTCAGCAAGACAAAGTAGATTGTGATCGACCGCAAGAAGCAAAGTGGTACACATACCTTGTAATACATTGATGGCATTGAATACAGAGATGGTTGAAAGCTTTAAGTTCAAGGAGTAAATATCATCAGTAATTGTCCTTGGACCAGCCACATTGAAACAATGGCCAAGAAAGCACACCAACATTACTACTTCCTTAGAAGGCTTAGAAAGTTTGTCATGCCCCCATCAACCCTCCCCAACATCTACAGATGCGGCGTAGAAAGTATTTTATTTGGATGCATCACAGCATGGTTTGGGATCAGCTCCATCCATGACTGCAAGAAATTGCAGACAGTTGTGGACGTAGCCCAGATCATCAGGCAAACCAATCTCCTTTCCATTGGCTCCATCTACATTTCACATTGCCTCGGTAAGGCCAACAGCATAATCAAGGACCAGTTTCCCCTGGTCACTCCCCCTTCCCTCTCCCATCAGGCAAGAGGTATAGAAGTTTGAAAGCGCATACCTCCAGATTCAGGGACAGTTTCTTCCCAGCTGTTATCAGGGAACTGAATCATCTTCTCACCAACTAGAGAGAGGTCCTGACCTCCCATCTACCTCATTGGAGACCTTCGAACTATCTTTAATTGGAGTTTACTTTATCTTGCACTAAACATTATTCCCTTTATCCTATATCTGTACACTGTGGATGGCTTGATTGTATTCATGTGTAGTCTTGTCGTTAATTGGATAACATGCAACAAAAAAAGTGTTTCACTTTAATAATAATAAGCTAAACTAAAACAAAACAAATATTTAAAACAAATGAATCCCTATGTGTCCAGCCTTTAGAGATTGATATATTTAGTCTTCCATAGTGATTAACATCAGTTCAGATTTGTAACCATATTAAGTGACTGCAGATGGTATGCATCTCCCTCCATGGCATCTCCCTCCATGGCATCTCCCTCCATGGCATCTCCCTCCATGGCATCTCCCTCCATGGCATCTCCCTCCATGCCACTGCACAGCAATCTGCCAAAGGTTCACCACTGTTAAACATAACAATATGTGTGGACAAACGTAACATGAAATGCCTATCACTTGGACCAGACATCACCTCCAGCGTAAAACCCACAGAACATGGCATGGATGTAATTATTTTCAATGGTTCAATGGTACTTTTATTGTCACATGTGCAAACTTACAGTGAAATTATTTTCCTTCATACAGTCCAGTAAGTACTTAAGCACAATCCCCGATTAGCAAAATGTACAGAAATGGTCTACTGAGCCCGCATGCAAGAGATGCCAGGTCTTGGCACTGTTTTCAAAGTCCAGTCCGTGCTCTAGGTCTTATGAGTGATTCCTGATCCAGGCAAGCCCCAAACTGCTGCAGGGCCTCCATCCACCGCCATCCTTGGATCGATCAGCAAAGTGCCATCCCTCTCTTCATCCGTCCACCTTTGTCCCAGGGGAGCCTCCTTTTTACTATTTACTAGTTCTTTTTTTAATTTCCCTTTTTTGTTTAAATCTTTCCCCATTGCACCTTTTTCTTCCTTGATTTCCGTGGTTTTGTATTTTTAAGTCACCTCACTTTACTTAAAGTCTCCTGTTTTCACTTTATTTCTACAGAAACACAAAGCTTGTTTTTTTTCCCCCCTTCCATCTTTGTTAAATGGGCTCAGTTTCTCAGGGAAATGCTTTCCCCAACTTGCAAAAAGCTAAACGGGATAGGGAATGAACCCTGCATTCCAGATCTCATTGAAAGTCATTGCATTGAATTCAGGCAAAGCTCCGTTGTCTTTATCTAACTCAGTGGCTGTGTGCCCAAGCTTCAAAGAGCCCTGCTGTTGAGGATATCACCACAAATGTCACTAACAGCAACAGTTACTGAGGGAACAAACTAAGACACTGAATTATTGTCTTGGTGCACGTAAAGGAATTTAAAAATAAAATCGGCACTTAGATTCACAGTGACATTTGAGTTTTCAGTTTTCCACTTGTGTACAATTTAAATATTAATAGAAGATAGCGCAAACAATTTTAAGAAGTATAAATGGAACATTCCCAACACCACAACAGAAAACAAAATCAGTAGCTCTAAACTTGGCATAACACTGGTTAAAAAGGCCCACAATCTGCAACAGACACTGGAGTGACCTTTCAGTCCATTGCATCCATTCTAGTACAATGCCTCATCCTTGTCCTCTTTTCCTTGTATCCTTTAATAGCCTCCATTTTTTTATTCTCCCATATTCCATGTTCTAGTCAAAATGTGGAAAAATCTTTTTTTTTTTTCCTCTGCTCTTTTAATAAAAGTCACTACTAGTCTATTGTGTAGGAAGGAAATGCAGATGCTGGTTTATACCAAAGATAGACACTAAATGCTGGAGTAACTCAACGGGGCAGGCAGCATCTCTGGATAGAAGGAATGGATGACATTTCAGGTCGAGATCCTTCTTTCTATCCAGAGATGGTGCCTGTCCCTTGAGGTACACCAGCATTTTGTGACTACCAGTCTATTATTCTTTCAAAGCATTTCCATGCTTTTAAGAATCTCTATTAGATCACTTTAACCATTTTTAATGCATTACTCATGGGTGGTATTAATCTTCATGTATCAAATTCATGTATCTTCATGTACCAAATTGGAAATGATAACTAGGAGAATTCATTCATAGCTTGCTTTGGAATAGTTTCCTAGAGTGGTACATTGGGAAGCGGGGAACAGATATTGTGTGAACAGCAGGGAACGGATTTGGTACATAGTCTCACAGTAAAAGATCACCTAGGAAGCAGTGATCACAGATGATAAAAATGTAATATTCAGCTTGCGATTGAAAAGTTGGGTCTGAGGCAACTGTGCAAGACATCAATTAGTTAATTTCTAAGGAATCAGGAAAGAGTTGGCTAAGAAGACACAGAGTGCTGGAGTAGCTCAGCGGGCCAGGCAGCATCTCAGAGCATGGATGCACAAATAGGTTAGCAGGTAAGTTAACAGACTAGCAGTGGCAGACATTATCAACATAATCAATGTCCCCCGGAAAAAAAAATGGATCGAGAAAATAGCAAAATGCTAAGAGGCAGGGGGTGGAATGTGGGAAAAACTACTCATATTTAACCAAAGAGGTACATTAAGCTGAGAGAGAATCATATTAATTTGGCAAGAGTCTTTGATAGATCCGAAAATTGGAATAAATTCAGAATCCAGGAAAGGAGGATTACTACATTTCAGGAAGGAAAAAATGACTATGTGAGCAAACTGGTGAGAAATATTTTTAAAATGACAATAGAGATTCTTTAAGTGAGAGGGGCATTATTTAATAGGCACCGAAGGGGCACCTTTCTCACTCAGAGGGTAGTGGGGATATAAAACGACCTGCCAGAGGAGGTAAATGAGGTAGGTACTATCACAACATCTAAAAGACACTTGGACAGGTGCATGGATAGGAAGAGTTTAAAGGGTTATGGACCAAATGCAGGCAAATGGGACTAGGTAAGATGGGACATCTTGGTCAGCATGGATGAGTTTGGGCAAAGGGCTTCTTTCCATACTGTATAACTGGATGACTCCATAACATCCCATCAATACTTAAAGCACCTTAGGGGATATAAATACCATAGTCATCGGCAGATAATTAGTATTAGACAATCTAACAGGGTTAAAGGCTAGTAGGTTCCCAGGACCTGAGAGTTTATATACTAGGATCCTAAATGAAGTGGCTACAGAGATTGTAGATGCTGTGGTTGCAGGTCTAAGAGGACATAGGTTTAAGGTGAGAGGGGAAAGATTTAATAATGGAATTTTCTTTTACACAAAGGGCGATAGGTGTATGGAACGAGTGGCCAGGAGAGGTAGTTGAGGCAGGTACTATCACAATGTTTGAAAAACGTTTGCATTGGTACATGGAGAGGGTAGGGTTAGAAGGAGATAGGCCAAACGCCGGAGGTGGGACGAGATGGGGCATGTTGGTCGGCGTAGGCAAGTTAGGCTGAAGGGCCTTTTTCCATGCTGTATGACTATGACTCCATACAGACAGCACCCCAGGCCGGGATCGAACCCGGGTCTCTGACGCTGAGGTAGCATCTCTACCAGCTGCACCACTGTGCCACCCAGAAACTGTAAAATGATGTAAAGAAGCCCAAAATAAAACAAAACTTTGAGAAATATACTGGAAATGAAATACAAGACATATATCCGTCTTTAGGAACATATGAAGACTTATATGTGTTTACATGTTCTTTAGAAACATTTCAAAGTAATTTTCAAGGATGTACGGATACTGTGGAGGACATATTAATTCATTTTGTTGTATTATTATTTTTGTCCTAAAACAATGCTTTCCCCATCCTGACCTGTGTTGTTACTGAAAACCATAAATCCTTTATTAAGACATACTGTTCCTATGAGGTATCCACATGAAATGTTCTTTCAATTACTGTGGTCCATTGGGGACACCCAATGATGAATGAGTTTGATTTTGGCCATTCTGTCTTCATCTAGGCCATTCGTTCTATCAGTGAGATAAAATTAACTTGAAAATGCAACATTTCTAGACAGCGCTTTCATTTAATAGCCCCACTACAATAACCTTGCACAAATCTTAATGTGACTCCATCCCATCACAACTCCAGATTTCGATCACACTTTGAGAAGGACAAAAAGTGAAAACAATTGCAGTCTCCAGGGAGGGAAACACAGAGTGGGAATGGTGGTGGGAGAACAGCAATACTCAGTGGCTGAGTATGGTCTAGTTTGGTGCCAGTCAAACAAAACTACAGACACTGGAAATCTGAGCTAAAATGAAATACAGGCCAGACAGCATCTGTAGAAGGAAAACAGAGCTAACATTTCAGGTCAAAGACTAGGTGAAAAAATGCACAAAATGCAGGAGTAACTCAGCGGGTCAGGCAGCAATCTCTGGAGAACATGGATTGGTGGCTTTTCAGGCCAGGCCCCTTCTTCACACTATATCTTGGGTACCAACAGCAACCATACAACAACTGCCTATTTTTTCTTAGTGAGTTGTTGAAGGCAACTTTGTCACAACATAGAAAGTTCAGCACAAGAACAGGCCCTTCAGCCCACCATGTTTGTGCTGAACATGATGCTAAGATCATCTCTCATCTATCTGCACATCATCCATATCCATATCCATATCCATATCCCCCCATTCCTGCATATCCATATGCCTATGCAAAAGTCTCTGAAATGTCACTATCTTTTCTGCCTCAAACACCATGCCTGGCAGTGGATTTCAGGCACTCACCACCCTCTCTGTAAAAAACTTCTCCCACATATCTCCATTAAACTTTGCACCCCTCATTTTAAAGCTGTTCCCTCTAGTATTTGACTTTTCCAATCTAGGAACAAGGTTCTAACTGTCTATCCTGCCTCTCATAATTACGCCTCATAATCTACTTCTACCAGGTTTCCCCACAACCTCCGGCGTTCCAGAGAGAACAATCCAAGCCTGTCCAACCCCTCCCTGTGGCTAATACCCCCTAATCCCGGCATCATTCTGGTAAACGTCCTCTGCAGCGTTTCCAAAGCCTCCACGTCCTTCCTGTAATGGGGCGACTAGAACCACATGCAACACTCCAAATGACTCTTGTACCCAATGCCCCAACCTATGAAAGCAAGCCAACATTCCTTTACACCCATTCGTACCTCCTCTGTTCTTATCTGACACCTTTTGTCTTTTCATCTCTGGCCTTTCTCCAACCATCTGCCTATCAAAATCCCCCTCATCTGTATCCACCTATCACTCATTAGTCATAGGAAGAAGGATCCCGACCTGAAACTTTGTCTATCCATCTTCTCCAGAGATGCTGCCTGACCCACTGAGTTACTCAAGCACATTGTGTCTTTCTTCATAAACCAGCATTTACAAACCAGTTTCTTGTATCTGAATAAACATTACAGTCTTCCACTGTGAACTAAATGTCATTGGACATTATCACTTACATGTGGTGCTGAATTATACATCCATCATTTAATGTGTACACAGGAATATGTAAAACAAAATAAATCAGAAACTGCACATCAATAGAAAAATATATTCTTAATTAGGTTGCTTATTTATGTTCAGGGATAAGTGGTCAGAACAATAATACTTGAGGAGACAAGGAACTGCAGAAGTTGGTTTACAAAACAAAACATAAAGTACTGGAAAATTTCAGCTGGTCAGGCAGCATCTGTGGTGAACATGCATTGGGGACGTTTCAGGTCAGGGACCTTCAATGATATTTGAATTCATGCCACATCAAATGAACAGTGGCACGGTGAGTACAGAGTTTGTATGTTCTTCCTGTGACCAGGAAGTTTCTTCAGGTGCTCCAGTTTCCTCCCACATTCCAAAGATGTACAGGTTTGTAGGTTAATTGGCTTCTGTAAATTGTAAATTGTCCCTCGTGTGTGGGATAGTGCTAGTGTACAGGGTCGGCTCGGACTCTGTGAGCCAAAGGGTCTGTTTCCTCGCTGTATCTCTAAAGTCTGAATACTGCTCTCAGACATGCTGCCATCATTGGAAGATCTTAGTTAGCAGTTATCACTGAAAGAAGAGACTGTGCTTTAAAGGGAAGAAACTGCTGTAAAACGCACATGCCATCTGATTGAATAGAGTCTGGAAATAGGTCCAATTGCTAAAGGAAATCCTTAAAGGATGAAAGAAACAAATATTACACAAATTGAAAACGATCCATCTCAAAATAGTGAAGATTGCATTTTAAAATGACTAAATTAAGGCTGTGTAATATGTCTTTCAGTTTACCTATAAATTAAATATATATTTGATGGAAGGAAAGAAAATACAACTGAGTTTGTATTTGAACAGGTTATTAATTTCCTCCTTGCACATGGATTCAAAGTTGCTGAAGCAGCAATTTATAAAATGCAAATGAGATAAACAAGAATTTGTCTTCTAATAACCACCACAAATCATGATTGTCACATGGAGTGCTTGTGTCAAATGGAACAATATGTTGCCTAATTACCCAGCTCTACATTATGGCCGCATTATTAAATCACTGATGTAATCTGGCGGCACTGAGGTGCAGCGGTAGAGTTGTTGCCTTACAGCGCCAGAGTCCCTGGTTCAATCCTGACTACGGTGCTGTCTGTTTGAAGTTTGTACATTCTCCCTGTGACGGCGTGGGTTTTATCTGGGTGCTCCAGTTTCCTCCCACACTCCAAAGACATAGAGGTTTGTAGGTTAAAGGCGCAAGGTCAGTCTGAAGAAGGGCTTCGACCCGAAACGTCACACTATGGCGAGTCCGGAAACTTGTTCTTTGTTGAAGAAGTTTATTGCGACAGCAATATTCGATTACAAAGTTTTCTTACAAGATAACGGACAACCATTAAAACTCACTGTCTTCTTCGAAGACGTCTCACAACTCTTTTCGGGCGCCAAAAGCGCACATGACAACGCTGTCCAATCAGCGATGTCGCTCTCTGGACCAATCCCTACGGTCGCGCCCACACGTGACCTTGCTGGCCAATCTGAGGGTTCGACGACTAGGACCACTCTCTATGGTCGCTACATGACCCCCCCCCAGAACCCGAGGTACGGAACCTAGCAGGGAGCCGGATTTCGCGACCAGAACGAGTAAGGAGAGGGGCAGCCTGAACCACAGGAGCAGGGGATTCCGGACTTGGTGGAACTGCCGGAGCGG
This sequence comes from Rhinoraja longicauda, assembly GCF_053455715.1. Lineage (NCBI taxonomy): Eukaryota > Metazoa > Chordata > Chondrichthyes > Rajiformes > Arhynchobatidae > Rhinoraja > Rhinoraja longicauda. Next base: position 26,655,183 of record NC_135962.1, on the reverse strand, counting down.
GGGGTCCTGGACTGATCGGAACTGCCGGAGGCCGGCCTCTCCTAGGTGGTTGGCCGACCAGGACTGGGCGGTCCGGATCCAAGTGCGCAGTTTTAAGCCTGGACACCGAGACGAGCTCACTCCTGCCGCCCACGTCTAAGGTGAAGGTGACCGTCCCCTTACGCAAAACCCGGAACGGCCCTTCATAGACCCTCTGCAACGGGGAACGATGGGCATCTCTACGCAGAAATACAAACTCACAGTCCTGCAGGGCAGGTGGTTCGTGTACCATGGGACACCCATGACGTGAAGTCGGAACCGGGGCCAGGGAACCCACGCGTGCCCGGAGCGATGCTAAGACTGATGGGACTGGAGGCAGCTGGACGGAGGGGTCCGGAAGCAAATCCCCGGGTACTCTAAGTGGCGAGCCATATACTAGCTCCGCGGACGAAGCACCGAGATCCTGCTTAGGAGCAGTCCGGATGCCCAGAAGGACCCAGGGGAGTTGGTCCACCCAGTCCGGGCCTTCTAGCCTCGCACTGAGGGCCGCCTTGAGTTGACGGTGGAACCTCTCCACAAGCCCATTTGCCTGGGGGTGGTATGCTGTAGTGTGTTGTAACCGGGAACCGTACAGCTCTGCTAGCGTGGCCCAGAGGGTCGAAGTGAACTGTGGCCCCCTGCCGGTGGTAATAACCGCCGGAACCCCGAAACGTGCTACCCAATGGAGGGCCAAAGTCCTGGCACAAGAGGCAGCAGAGGTATCGGACAATGGGAAAGCCTCTGGCCACCGGGTGAACCTATCCACCACCGTGAGGAGATGGGTGTAGCCCCGGGAGGGAGGCAAGGGCCCGACTAAATCCACGTGAATGTGGAAAAAACGGACCGCTGGGACCTCAAACTCCTGTACGGGGGGCTGGACATGGCGCTGGACTTTAGCGGTCTGGCAGGGAACGCAGGAACGGGCCCAAACAGCTACCTGTTTACGCAGGCCATGCCAGACAAACCGAGCGGCTACTAAAGCAGAGGTGGAGCGGATGGACGGGTGCGCCAGCCCGTGAATGGCATCGAAAACCCGGCGCTGAAGGGTGGGCGGCACTACCGGCCTGGGACGGGGAAGGGAAACATCACACCAGACTTTTGTGCCTTCCGACCCGCAGGCTACCTGAGCCAATTTCAACCCCGAAGTGGTGGACTGGTATGCCGAGGCGGTATCCGCCAAAAGTTGTGCCTCCGCAAGCTCCTGGGGATCCACCTCGCAGTCCACCGCCGAAATGGGGGAACAAGCAGGCCGAGACAGGGCGTCAGCAACGGCATTAAGCTTACCCGCGATATGACGGACATCGGTGGTAAATTCGGAGATGGAAGTCAGGTGCCGCTGCTGGCGGGCAGACCATCGGTCGGACAATTTGGAAAATGCAAAAGTTAATGGTTTATGGTCTGTAAAGGCCACAAACGGGCGGCCTTCAAGGAAATACCTGAAATGACGAACAGCTAAATAGAGGGCCAGAAGCTCTCGGTCAAATGCGCTATATTTCAGCTCAGCCGAACTCAGTTGCTGGCTGAAAAACGCCAAGGGCTGCCAAAGGCCACCGACCTGCTGCTCCAAAACCCCACCCACCGCCACGTCAGACGCATCAACCGTCAGGGCCGTGGGGGCGGAGGGGCTCGGGTGGACCAACATGGTGGCGTCTGCCAAAGCTGCCTTAGCTGCTGCAAAAGCCAACTCCGTGGCCGGGGACCATATCAACTCTACAGGTTTACCCGCAAGGCACTGGAAGAGCGGGCGCATGGCCCGCGCAGCTGCCGGGACGAAACTATGGTAGAAGTTAACCATACCTACGAACTCCTGTAGTCCTTTCACTGTGGTGGGCCTGGGAAATGCCCGGATAGCCTCCACCTTCTCGGGCAAAGGGGTGGCGCCGGCAGGGGTGATTCTGTGCCCTAAAAAATCGAGAGAAGGGAGGCCGAATTGACACTTGGAGGGTTGGATAATGAGCCCGTGGTCTTGGAGCCGCTGGAACACAGTCCGCAAGTGGACCTGGTGTTCCTGCACTGAGGAGCTGGCGACCAGGATGTCGTCTAAATAAATAAACACAAAGGGTAAACCCCGACCCACACGGTCCATCAGTCGCTGGAAAGCCTGTGCCGCGTTCTTTAAACCGAAAGGCATGCGCAACCATTCGAACAACCCGAACGGAGTGATCGTGGCAGTTTTTGGTATGTCCTTCGGCCGCACAGGAATCTGGTGGTATCCTCGTACCAAGTCGATCTTGGAGAACACCACCGCACCTTCCAGCCCAGACGAGAAGTCCTGCAGGTGCGGTATGGGGTAGCGATCAGCCGTGGTGACAGCATTGAGACGCCGATAATCGCCACATGGTCTCCACCCCCCAGATGCCTTGGAGACCATATGCAACGGCGAGGCCCACGGGCTGCCAGACTGACGGACAATGCCCATTTCCTCCATCTTCCTAAATTCCGCCCGCGCCACCACCAGTTTGTCGGGCGGTAGCCTCCGGGCCCGAGCGAAAACGGGAGGGCCCTCGGTGCGGATGTGGTGGACCACGCCGTGCTTGGCCGAAGGGGTGTCAAAACGCTGGATGAGCAGCTCTGGAAACTCCGCCAGGACCTCAGCATACGAGTCAGGGGCCGCGACGACGGCCTGGACAGTAGGGCTGGGCGGGGAGGCGATTGTCGGAGCGACGGGCTCCTCGCTGGCGGAGGGTCGGAGGTCGTTACCGCGGACATCGGGGACCAGTGAAAAGGCCCAGAGAAAATCTGCGCCTAGGATCGCTTGTCTGACGTCTGCTATAATGAATGGCCATTCGTACGTGCGGAGGCCTAAAACAAGGGACATCTTCCGCGTACCGAACGTGCGGATGGGGCTGCCATTAACCGCGATGAGGGTAGGACCTGTCTTACCCGATCTGGTCTCAAGGTCGGTCGGCGGCACTATACTGACAATGGCTCCCGTGTCCACCAAAAATTCTGTGTCCGTGAATCGGTCTCGGACGTAGAGGCGTCGGTTCTGGCCAATCGCAACTGCCCCTATGTACGATCGGCCGAGGCATTTCCCGCGAAAGTACAAGGTGAGCGGCAGTTGCGGGATTCTCCACCCCATCGTAGATGGTAATAGCACCAGCCGCGCTTGTGCGGATCCTTTTGGCGGGCTTTTGGAGGACTGGCGGGAGACGCGGCGCCATCTTGATGTCGCTGTGGCATGGTCACTGATGTCGAGACCTTGTTGATCGAAACGCTTCCTTTCGATTTGGACGCCATGAGCGCATCAGCTTTTTCTGCATATGCCTCGGGGTCCTTAAAAGAACAATCCGTGAGCATAAGTCTGACATCTTCGGGAAGCTTCTCTCGGAATGCCTGCTCGAACATGAGGCAATCCGTATGTTCACCGGCTAGCATCATCATCTCGGCCATGAGAACGGACGGCAGCCGATCTCCGAGATCCGGTAGGTGCAGAAGTTTTTTAGCTCGGTCATGCCTATGGAACCCGAAGGTTCGTAGTAACAGTGCCTTCATGGCCTCGTACTTGTCTTCCGCGGGAGGGTTGACGATGAACCGCATCACGCATGTGGTCGTCTCCGGCAATAGAGCGCTGACGAGGTAGTAATATTTCGTCGCATCTGTCGATATGTTTCTTAAATGAAACTGGGCTTCGGTGTGGACAAACCAAGATTGTGGTTGATGTGTCCAAAACGACGGAAGGTGAACGCTGACTGCGCTTAACTCCGGTGTGCCAGGCGCAGCAGTCAACAACGGGGCGTCGTGTTCGCTCATGGTCGGTGATCGCCCAGATCACGTCGGGGTCACCAATATGGCGAGTCCGGAAACTTGTTCTTTGTTGAAGAAGTTTATTGCGACAGCAATATTCGATTACAAAGTTTTCTTACAAGATAACGGACAACCATTAAAACTCACTGTCTTCTTCGAAGACGTCTCACATCTCTTTTCGGGCGCCAAAAGCGCACATGACAACGCTGTCCAATCAGCGATGTCGCTCTCTGGACCAATCCCTACGGTCGCGCCCACACGTGACCTTGCTGGCCAATCTGAGGGTTCGACGACTAGGACGCTACAACCCATTCCTTCTCTCCCGAGATGCTGCCTGACCTGCTGAGTTACTCCAGCATTTTGTGAAAAATCAGTCTGAAGAAGGGTCTCGACCCGAAACGTTACCCATTCCTTCTCTCCCGAGATGCTGCCTGACCTGCTGAGTTACTCCAGCATTTTGTGAATAGAGATTTGTAGGTTAACCTACAGGTAGAAAGACCCATTCCTAAGAACCTCATGTTCTTTCAAAAGACCAATTGTTTTATTGACAAAGTGAAGAGAGTGAGACCCAGATAATAAAATAAAAAGTGCAAAGGCTGAAAATCTGGAAAACAGACACAAAACTCTCAGGAAGTCAGGCAACATCTGTGGATCAAACAAAAATAAGAGCTGAAGCTTCAGATCTGTGACCTTTCATCAGTATATATGAAGGAGTCCAAATGCAGAATTAAAAAAAATACGCAGCAAAATATGGATGCAAAATTCGATACCCCCTAACCAGAAGTTTTCAGATTCAGAATGGCAAGTCAACCCAAGGCAAGAACAGCTTTATAGGAATTTCACAACTAGCTGGTTAGTTAATTAGTTAGTTAGTTAATTTAATTTAATGTTTATAGTTTATTGAATGTGGGATAACATAAAACTAGTGTACGGGTGATCAGTGGTCAGCGCAGACTCGGTGGACCGAAGGGCTTTTTTCCACTCTGAATTTTTAAACTCTAAACCAGTTTTTTATATAATCAGATTAAAATATACATCAACAGTTTGCTAAACTTTACATAGAAAACAAATTACGAGAAAAGCTTTGAACCAGTCTTCCTACCTAACACCAAAGAGAAACAGCTGAAACAAGGAACTGCAGATGCTTGTTAAATAAACAAAATGACACAAAGTGCTGGAGTAACTCAGCGGGTCAGGCAGCATCTCTGGAGAACACGGTTAGATGATGTTTCAGGGCAAGACCCTTCTTCAGCACAAGCTGTCACCAACTGTCTTGACTTCTCAAATCCCCTCACATTCCCTGACAACCCCTCCTCCCATCTCCAACATTCCCCATCTACTTGGACCCCCCCATCTCCTACCCTCTCTGGATCTTTTTATTTCCAAATGCTGGCAAGGCATGAACCGTCTTGACCTCTCTGCTCCCGTTACACAGCTGAAGGGTCCTGACCTGAAACGTCACCAATCCACTGAAGAAGGGTCTCGATTCGAAACGTCACCCATTCTTCTCTCCAGAGATGCTCCCTGTCCCGCTGAGTTACTCCAGCATTTTGTGTCTATCTTCGATTTAAACTAGCATCTGCAGTTCTTTCCTACACATCCTCCAGAGCTGCTGTCCGACTCACTGAGTTACTCCAGCACTTTGTGTCCTTTAAGAGAAATTTCTCCTCTCTTCTAAATGTATCTTCCAACTATAAACTGGAGACTTTCCAAGTCTCTGCCATCATTGCTCTAAAACTGAGTATGTTGGAAATATTGGCCTGTGATTGACTCACCATCAGTCTCCCTTTGGTCTTCCTTTTCAGGAAGTGTATGGCCTCCAGATGGTACTCTCTTATGTGAGAATGTGTGTGTAGTACCACATTCTATCCACTCTGTGGCACAGTACATTAGATCATCAAAGCTCTCCACGCACGCTAGTTAACAATTACCAAACGCAAACTCCGAATGTACTACCATTCCAGTTATCTAAAAATAAGTGCTTAGGGAGTTTCAAATTAGGCCCTGGAAGCAAAATAATTATTAGATTACTTGCCTGTGCAAGAGAGAATTTTCTAGAGTAAATGTGTTTTATTGCCACTAGGCAAAAGATTTCATTAGCGCTCAATTTGTAAAACCTCAGGTCAGAGTGCTTGCTATCACCAAGTCTCTTCAAATGGGTAAGTGTTATGTTCCCAGCACAGAGTATAACATTTATGCTCTAGCCTTTTTTTAAAGAGTGCTGCTGTAAGATGTTTGACTTTTATGAACATTACTAGATTAGTGTAGTTTAATTTAGTTTAGTTTAGTTTTGTTTTGTTTATATTAGTTTAGTTTATTATTGTCACATATACTGAGGTACAGTGAAAAGCTTTTTGGTGCATGCTAGCCAGTCAGCGAAAAGACCATACATGATTACAATCACGCCGTTCACAGAGTACAGATACAGGATAAAATGTTTAGTATTTTGTGCAAGATAAAGCCCAGTAAAGTTTGATTAAATATAGTTTGAAGGTCTCCATTGAGGTAGATGGTAGGCCAAGACCGCTCTCTAGTTGGTGAGAGGCCAGTTCAGATGCTTGATAAGAGCTGGAAAGAAACTGTCCTTGAATCTGGAGGTTTACATTTTCAAACTTCTGTAGCTCTTGCCTGATGGGAGAGGGGAGAAGAGGGAATGACTGGGGGTGAGACTGGTCCTTGATTATGCTAATGACTTTGCCGAGGCAGCATGAAGTGTAGTTTAAGTCAATGGAAGGGAGATGGGTTGTGTGGTGGTCATAATATTGAAACACAGGTCAGAAGAGAGAAATAATTATTACTTTAAGATAATAAAAAGTAACTTCAGATGCTGGTTTATACCAAAGCAAGACACAAAATGGGGCTGGAGTAACTTAGCGGGTTTGACAGTGTCCCTGGAAAACATGATAGGTGACGTTTCGGTTGGGATCGTTAGTCTACAGAAGGGTCCCAACCCAAAGCATCACCTATTCATGTTCTCCGGAGATGCTGCCTGACCCGCTGAGTTACAGCACTTTGCACCCTTTTAGAACATAGAACATTTTAGAACGGCCTACAGCACAAGAGCAGACCCTCCGGCCCACAATGTCTGTGCCAAACATGATACCAAGACCAAAGGTTAGACAACATCTTAAAAATATATAATCTTGAGAAAGTTAATAATTTGAAGATGGATGTTTATTATTTTGATTTAATTAAGGCAATGTGTATTTCACATACTAGGTTCTACTTCAAGAATCAAAATAGAGATTATTGTCCATCATCTGTAAAGAAATTGTCAGGAGTCAACATTTTTCTCAGATTGATCTTTCAAACTGTATGGAGCAAAGTCCAGAGTAAAAATTCAGAAGGCTTTCGGTTTTTGAAGCATCGCTTAATTTTCAGAAGAATGAAACAAGACGTCCTAATTCTTTCAGACAAACAGAGAGAAAAGTCAGAAAGAATCTGCCTTACAGTATGTTGCAGTTAGCATTAATTTGGGGCAACCAATGCTTTACAACCAGTATGTTCAATACATACGTACTAAAGTCGGAGAGACAACAATAATATGCAGACAGTAAGATCCTAAAAAAAACAATGTTATCATTGCAGGCGATACAGTGGTGTAGCGGTAGTTACCACCTCACAGCGCCAGAGACCAGTGTTCAATCCTGACCACAGGTGCTGTCTGCGCTGAGTTTGTACATTCTCCGTGTGACCGTGTGGGTTTTCTCCAGGTGCTCCGATTTCAAGTAAAAATGCCCCTAGTGTGTAGGATGCTAATGTGGGATAACAAAGAACGAGTGCATGGGTGATCGATGGTCGGCATGGACTTGGTGGGCTGAAAGGCCTGTTGGTGGGTTGAAAGGCCACGCTGTAATTTAGTCTAAGTTAAAATAAAGTACCAGATGATTTAATCTATTTTGGCCTTTGTATCAAAAGAAAAAATCACTCTTTTCAATAATATAATTCCTTGATATCCACTGAGAAGGCAGATGGTGTCTCAATTTAACATTGCATCCAGGAAAATCAACACCTTTGACAATACCTCCCTCTGTACAACACTGGCGTGTCAGCCAGACATTGTGCCCAACTTCTCAGAAGCAAAATTTGAACCCACAACATTTTAACTCAGATGTGACAAAGTTACCACACATCATATTCCCAAAGCTAACACTGAATCACGCAGGAAAGCATGTGTCAAGTATGGTTAGAAAAACAAAAGTCAGTTTTTACAGTGATAGATGAGATTAATTCCTTGCAGGAGATTCACAATAAACAAACAGCTCTGAAATTTCAATTTTAACAATTCTAAAAAATAGAATGTTCTTTACTTTACTTGAGAGATACAGCATGGAAACAAGCCCTTCGGCCCACCGAATCCATGCCATCTAACGATCACCCCATACACTATTTCTGTCCGACACAAGAGACAATTTCCAATTTACAGAAGCCAATTAATCTAAAACCTGCACATTTTTCGAGTGCGGGATGAAATCAGAGCACCCAGAGAAATCCCACACTATCACAGGGAGAACATACAAAACTCTGTACAGACAGCACCCATGGTCAAGATCGAACCCGGGTCTCTGGCGCTGTAAGGAAGTAACTCTACTGTTGCACCACAGTGCTGCGTTAGTATTAGATAAAGCACTGGAGTACCTCAGTGAGGTCAGGTAGTATTTCTGAAGGGAATGGAAGGGCGATATTTCAGGTCGGGACTTTCACAGTGATGAAGTAGGGCTTTCCCTTCCTCCATTTGCTCATCTCCCAGCCCTAACACTTGTCCCTACTTCTCTCTCACCTCCATCCAGGAACCCCAACGATCCTCCCAGGTGAGACAACAGTTAACGTGCACCTCTTCCAAGCTTTTCTACTACATTCAGTGCTCCTAATATTGCCTCCTTTCCATCAGTAAGGCCAAGCATAAACTCGGCAAACGTTTTAGTGAATACTTGCGCTCTGTCAACCAAGGCCCACAGGATTTCCCAGTTGCCAACCACTTTAACTATTAAACCAATTTGAACCCCATTTCCATTCCCATACTCACCTTTCACCTTGGTGTCTACCATTGCCAGAGTGAGGCCAACTGGAGGCCAGAGCAAACTGGAAGAACAGCACCCTATATTGCATTTGAGTAGCTTACAACCCAATGGGTCAAACATTGAATTCTCCAATTTCAAGTCATTTAAACTCCAAAAACGTACAGGTATGTAGGTAAATTGGCTTGGTAAACGTAAAAATTGTCCATAGTATGTGTAGGATAGTGTTAATACGCGGGGATCGCTGGTCGGCACGGACCCGGTGGGCCGAAGGGCCTGTTACCATGCTGTATCTCTAAACTAAACTAATGCCTCCTCCCACCTCCGTCTCTTCCCCTCCCCCTGCCCCCACCCGACCCACCCCCCCCCCCCCACCCCGGTGTACACACTTTCTCCCACCATCTCCCATCACCTTAGTCACCTGCTCCTTTCCCCTGCTCTGCAATACTCATCTCCCAACTCCCAAAGAAAGGATTATGTGCTTTTCCTGAATGTGTAAAGTAGAAGGGATGAATCCTGTATCTGTAATAATTCAACAGCTTAAAGTAACGTAGTACTGTTTATAACTTAGAAAATATTTGTATAAAGTCATGATTGAAATCTGATTTTAAAGCCAAATATTCAAGGAAATAAGTAGATCCTCTTTTTAATATAAAATCCAGTGCTGTGTTTTTACTTTATCATTCACCTCACTAAGGCTCTGAATAGAACTAGAAATGTCGCTGCAACAGCAAAAACAAAATACAGGCACCTCACATTTTGTGCATGTTTGATTTATGCATTTTTGAAATCATACACTTGTTCCTCTAATACCAAAGCCTGTTTTACATGCTTATATTTTTGGAATAACAAGCTCAAATTTACTGCTGTCAGCATAGCCGCTTTATGTTTAATTTACCCGATTTTGAATTACATCCTGCTTTTCAAGCAGGAACGCCCAGGTAAAACGCAAGGTGCCTGTACTCCCTCAGCAAAAAATTTTAATCAATTAGGCAACCTACTGATATTACTCCAATCATTTAAAATGTGACTAAAGACCAAGACCCAAACTTTCATGATGCTTTAAAATCTCTTATATAAAATCACATATGCTTTAACCAACACTCAATCATTGTGGAACCATTCTCGGGTGCAAGAAGGATCACAATATTTTCACTGGGGAAGGAGGGTTTTACTCAGAAATATCTGCTTTTAAACAAAGTAAAATCCAGTTACAAACATGTCTGAAGGGGAAATTGGCCACGCAAATAAAAACATTAACTCTCACTTCATGTCACTGAAAGATGAATGATTTCTCTCCCTGAAACATCTGCTTTTAAAGAACTCTTTAATATGCCACAGCAGATGTTAGATTGTCTGTGCTGTTACTAACATTTTATATTGTGACACTTTAAGAATAGCTTCATTTTCGAAAGGTCTACACTGCACAACAAATGAACAAATTAATTGTTTCAAAGATATAACACTGTATCTGCATCCTTTCATTAATTTATAAAGAATAGAATTAAATAACGTACACAATGAATTATCTTAATGTGCAAGAAAATCTAGTCCTATTTACATTATCAGCAAATCATTTCTAATTGCAACACTAGTTCCTTCAATCTGTTATCCTGGACGTATTTAACAATAACTTAATTTCTTAAGGGTACTCCAGCAAGGCTGAGAATTGCCAATTGCTAGTCATATATGGCTCCTAACGCACAATCCAGAGTTCTCTGCAACAGGAGTCATGTCATGAAGGGTGAAAGGAATAAAAAGAAAATGTGGAAGGTAAACAGAAAGTGGTGGAAGGAATAGACCTCGCAAATCTGAAAGAGTGCGAATGATTTAGAGAGATTTAGATATTTTAGGTCCTTGAATAGGTAATCAATTGATGAGTTTTGAATTTTTATGTACTGCAGGGTAGTTCCTCACTTTATAAAGCAATGAGGGTTCAGGTGGGAAGGGGGAGTTAGTCATGAAAAGAAAGAGAGAAGAGCTAAACAGCTAATACATTGTCACAATTAATTCATCCTACAAGCGACAGACATGATGGTATTACAAAATGCTGGAGTAACTCAGCGGGTCAGGTAGCATCTCTGGAGAGAAGGAATGGGTAACGTTTCGGGTCGAGACCCTTCTTCAGACTGATGTGGGGGGGGGGGCGGGACAAAGAAAGGATATAGGTGGAGACAGGAAGACAGTGGGAGAACTGAGAAGGGGGAGGGGAAGAGGGACAGAGGAGCTATCTAAAGTTAGAGAAGTCAAAACGTGGTCGTAGAGTAGGAGGGCAGGAGGAATCACAGAGGGGGAGCAGCAAGAGAACATATTGCTAAACTCTCGTCGAAGAGAGGAGGAGAACTTCTTCAAAGTAGACATACCTTGAGGAGAAATTGCAGTGGAGCGGCAAGTTGTGTAGGAAAATAACAAATCGAAGGTATCACAAAATGATGGAGTAACTATTGCTCATTACAAAATTAATGTTGCAAAGCTATCCGATTAGAGCTTGTTGTGCTTGGCCTCTAGCTTTAATTCATCATTAAACCGATGAAAACAAATTAAAGTAACTGTCCTATGTCCCAAAGATTTCAGGACTTATTAGCTCCTTTCAAATTAGGTACATCAATATTTGGTGTGGTTGGGATTGTGAAAGAAGGACTTCAGTTAAAACAGTGACTTTTCAGTTTTACCAAAGCACTGAGGCCAATGAAGTACTTTGGAGACATAACCATTGTTGTAATACAGGAGGTTGCTATTGGTAATAAAGGCAACACTGCGGTGTTTCCTGGGTTAAATTAATAAATAAAACAATTAAATGTAGGCAGAAGTTGCAGTTGACTTCAGTGATTGCATGATCCTTGGTGGGGGGTAGGGGTGGGTAAGAAGGGGAGAGGTGGAGAGGGGAAGGGTGGAGAGGGGAAGAGGAAGGGGAGAGGTGGAGAGGGGAAGAGGGAAAGAACGGAAGAGAGGGGGGGGAAGGGGAGAGAGCGGGAGCGGGGAAGAAGGAGAGAGGGGAGAGAGAGAGAGAGAGAGAGAGAGAGAGAGAGAGAGAGAGAGAGAGAGAGAGAGAGAGAGAGAGAGAGAGAGAGAGAGAGAGAGAGAGAGAGGGGGGGAGAGAGGGAGGGAGGGAGGGAGAGGGAGGGAGAGGGAGGGAGAGGGGGAGAGGGGAGAGGGAGAGAGGGAGTGAGAGACATGAGGAAAGGTTTACCTGGAGTAATGGCAGCTTGTTTGTGGTTGGCAGGGGTGGGTTCAGGGGAATTTCCATCAGCTACAATGGAATCCCACAATCAGCCACACCTTGGCCTTTCCACCTCCCTCAGGAAGCATTGATCCTCCCCGTTATTTCCTGGTCCACTCGTTATCCCCCACAAAACCTTCCCTATCCCCTGACACTTTCCCCTGCAACACCATCCATGGACCTAAATAGCCCTTCTAGGTGAGACAAAGTGTCACGTGCACTCTTCAAACCTTGTTTGATGGATTTGGTGCTCCCGATGTGGCTACCTCTACATTGGTGAGGCCAAGTGCAAATTAGGTGACCGGTATGTAGAGGAATAGATAAAAGTGCTGGAGTAACTCAGTGGGTCAGGCAGCATCCTTGGAGAACATGAACAGGTGATGAGCAGCTGAAGAATGTCGATCTGAAACGCCATCCATCCATTTTCTTCAGAGATGCTGGTTGGACAAAGGCCAGAGTTAAAAAAGGTGTGAGACAAAAGGATCGAAGAGTTGCGAATTGTGAAGCCAGAAGTAGGAATGTACTCGACTGCTACCTACATGCATTCCATGCCCCCACCACTCTCTGTGTAAAAAATTAGCCTAGTACATATCTTCCTTAACTTTTTCCCCCTCACCTTATAGCTATGCCCTCTAGTTTAGTTTAGTTTAGTCTCGTTTAGTTTACCTGAAACATCACCCATTTCTTCTCTCCAGAGATGCTGCCTGTCCCGTTGAGTTGCTTCAGCATTTTGTGTCTATCTTCTTTTAGTCTTGCTTTATTTAGTTTAGTTTAGTTTTGTCTCATTTTTTTTCATTTAGAGGTACAGGGTGGAAAGTCCTTGCCGACCAGTGTGTCCGTGCCATACACTAGTTCTATCTGACACACTAGGGACATTTACACACAAAATGCTGGAGTAACAGCAGGTCAGGCAGCATCTCTGGAGAGAAGAAATGGGTGACGTTTCGGGTCGAGACCCTTCTTCAGACTTATCTTCTTATACTACTTAGGGACAATTTACAGACCTGTTATTGCCAATTAACCTACAAATCTGCACATCTTTGCAATGTGGGGGAAAGTGGAGCACCCTGAGGAGATCCACGCGGTCAAAGGGAGAACGTACAACCTCTCTACAGACAGCACCCGTAGTCAGCATCAATCGGGGGTCTTTGGCGCTGTAAGGCAGCAACTCTATTGCTGCACCACCGTTGGACATTTCCACCCTGGGAAAATGGCTCTGACAGTTTACAATACAATACAATACAATACAATATATCTTTATTGTCATTGTACAGGGGTACAACGAGATTGGGAATGCGCCTCCCATACGATGCAATAATTTAATTAGCTAGTCAGCATTCATTTAAACAACCCAATGAAACAAATTGTAACAGATTTAAAACAGAATAAAGTGCAAGTAGATCTGTGCCGGATCACTGTGCGATGTGACCATCCGGCTCAGCAGGACCGGTTCATAGCAGCTATGGCCCTGGGGATGAAGCTGTTCCTGAGTCTGGAGGTGCGGGCGTAGAAGGCCTTGTATCGTCTGCCCGATGGAAGGAGTTCGAACAGACTGTTGCAGGGGTGTGAAGAGTCTTTGTGGATGCTGGTGGTTTTTCTGAGGCATCGTGTGTTGTGGATGCCCTCCAAGGCTGGTAGCTGTGTTCCGATGGTCCTCTGAGCTATCTATTGCACTCATAATAATATGTACTTCCATCAAGTCTCCATTCAACCTCCGATGTTCCAGAGAAACCGTTTCCAGAGTTTGTTTTATTTCTGTGGTGTTTTTTTCCTCACATTTCTGTCATCAAATTAGATCCAAGTGGTAAGCTGCAACTCTCTTTATAGTTCAAGAGTCATATCACAAGTGATACTCTCGATTCTCAGAATCCAAGGAAAGGAGATCATTGTGGCAAGCTAACGCCTCTGCTGGCCAAGGCATGACTCAATTAAAGTTGAATAAAACGCATTGTTATGTGATATAAACCACAAATTAACTCCTACTTCTGCGTTATAAGCACTTATTTTGTACGCGGTGGAATTTACATTCCACATAGAAACCCATGTTCATCAATCTGGATCACAACAGCTGTCTTGTGGTTTTGTTGCATGCTGAATTTTGGGTGAACAGTTTCTTTTGGTAATAGCAGATTGAGAACAATGAGGATAGAACACTAAAGATAGACACAAAGTGTTGGAGTAACTCACCACGTCAGGCAGACCTGAAACATCACACATCCTTTTTCTCCAGAGATGTTGTCTGAACTGCTGAATTACTCCACGCGTCTACCTCTGGTATAAACCAGCATCTGCACTTTAGACTTTAAAGTTCCTTGCAGTTCTTGTTTCTACATAATAAAACACTGCTGTGCACATTACGAACAGCCAGAGGCAGCATTTTTGAAGGGAGAACATGAAAGAGACAGAGGAATTACTTCAAACATTACATAGACAGATATGAATTGAGCTAATTGAATTGGGTCCGCATTGCTTGCTGTGGACAAGATACAGAAAATTAATTGGTAGATAGTTTGAACATTTTTATGTCTTGTATGCCAGCTGCGAACCTTGCACCGTGATGTAGAAAGAAGGACTGCAGATGCTGGTTTAAACAGAAGGACTTAAAGTGCTGGCATAACTCAAAGGGTCAGGCAGCAACTCTGGAGAACGTGGATAGGTGATGTTTCAGGCCGGAACCTGGTCTCTAGAGTCTGAGATGCTGCCTGACCCACTGAGTTCATCCAACACTTTTGTCCTTTTGCATAGTAATCATTTATTTTCCACAATCTTCCCTGCAATTAAACATATTCTAACAAATGAAGTTACACAGCAAAGTTAGTTTTGGGTACAACATTGACCTAAATAGGTTTATGCCTAAACCAGGTTGACAGTAATATGGGATACTGTATAACTAACTTCCCATGACCTAGTAACCTTTCCGATTTCGGACAAACCATAATTTAAATTGCAAAAGTTTTCACAAGTCAGTAGGTTTCATTATGCCAATGGATGTTAAAATAATGTCAAACCACCAACAGTATTTCTGCCCTTGCTTGCATTGTTAGGAATAGGAATACTTTATTGTCACATGTGACTAGACACAGTGAGATTCTTTGCTGCACACACAATGTACACAAACAGCAGCCACCTACGGCGCTGACAAAGTTACAAAGCACGCTGGCTCCCCCTTGTTAGTGGGAGTTCTTAGTTTAGATTAGTTTAGTTTTGTCTAGTTTAGTCTAGTTCAGTTTAGTTTATTTGTATTATATTATATTATATTATATTATATTATATTATATTATATTATATTATATTATATTATATTATATTTATATTATATTTTATTATAGCATTGTGTTGCATGCTACCCAGTCAGCGGAAAGAGCATACATGTTTACAATCAAGCCATCCACAGTATACAGTTACTGCACATAATAAAGGGTATAACTTTTGTGCAAAATAAAGTCCTGGAGGTATGCATTTTCAAACTTCAGTGACTCTTGCCAGTATGGGAGATGGAAGAATGTGAGAGTGGGTGAGACTGGTCCTTGATTATGCTGATGGCCTTGTCGAGGCAGCGTGAAGTGTAGATGGAGTCAATGGAAGGGAGGTTAGTTTGCGTGATAGTCTGGGCTGCGTCCACAACTCTCTGCAATTTCTTGGACAAAGCTGTTCGTCCAAGAAGGGAAGGGAAAACTGATCATACACTAAACTAGGGAGATGAGTAGTGAAGAAATGAGAGACACGAATGGCTGTTAATTGGCCTCCACTGCCTCAGAAAGCAGTGTAGGCCAATTCTCTGGATGCTTTCAAGAGAGAGCTAGATAGAGCTCTTAAAGATAGCGGAGTGAAGGGACATGGGGAGAAGGCAGGAGCGGTGTACTGATTGTGGATCATCAGCCATGATCACAGTGAATGGCGGTGCTGGCGCGAAGGGCCGAATGGCCTACTCCTGCATCTATTGTCTATCGTCTATTGTCTATTAATGGGCATCACGTCTCTCGCACTAAACTACAGTCAGTTCCTGGGAATAAAATTCATAGCTTTAACTAACTCATTGGCAGAGGAGTGAATTACTTTGCTGCTGATCACTTGCACTATGAATATCTTCCCTACAGCTGAGAATCTGAGGGCTCTGGCTGAATCCACTCTGCCATTGACTGTCCACTCATAAAAAATGTGAAGGGATGCAGACTGTCTTTAAGTAGAGGCCATCTGATCAGATTTCCAGATCTCTTAATCATAAAGTTGTTTACAGGAATCAGTAACAGCTAGCATAATTATAATGACAAAGAAAGAGAACATTCAGCCCATCAGGGTCCTGCCTGCTCCTAACAGACCAATCTCATTCTTCTCTTCTCATTTCCCCAAAACCCTGCAACTTATTCTTCCACACATGTCTATCAACAGCTCTATCAACATACCTACATCAAGGTGTCACTTACAGTGGTCAATTAACCTGCCAGCACATTTTCAGAAACCTTGAGGAAATTTAAATTAAAAAATAATTCTATCAATTCTCCCCTCAACCTCCTATGTACCAAGGATAACGATCCATGTTTATCCAAAAGGACCCAAGTACCGGAGAAACTCAGCAAGTCAGGCAGCATCTCTGGAGAACTGGAGTCTGAAGCAGGGTCCTGACCCAAAACGTCATCTAACCATGTTCTCCAGAGATGCTGCTTGAGTTGCTCCAGCACTTTGTGTTCCTTTTTAAGAACATTTTGATGTGGGTGGATCCTTCCCAAAAGGAGTTTATGCGCTACAGGTAAAATGTACAAACTGCATTCAGACTGGACCCATGGTCAAGATCGAACTCAGATCCCTGGAGCAGTGAGGCACCAGCACTAACAGCTGCGTACCATGCTACCTGCTAGACAATTTTATTTGTATCAGGCCCCAGCACAGAAGTACATCAACCTTCAGAACGGTCATTGATATTGTCTATTTTGATAGAGTTAGTATGTTCTCCTAGGTAGACACTAAATGCTGGTATCTGAAGAAGGGTTTCGACCCGAAACATCTCCAGAGATGCTGCCTGGCCCGCTGAGTTACTCCAGCATTTTGTGTCTACCTTCGATTTAAACCAGCATCTGCAGTTCTTTCCTACACAAAGTATGTTTTCCTATCCAAGTTCTCCAGAGATGCGGCCTGACCCACTGAGTTACTCCAGGACTTGGTGACCATTTGTGACCACCAGATTCAAGAACAGCTTCATCCCTGTTATTATCTTATTGTCTCTTGAACGGATCTTTCATTATGCGATGGATGAAATTGCGATCTATCAATCTACCTTGTTGCAGTCCATGCACTATTTTATCAGCATTTTCTCTGTAGCAGTGGCACTATATTACTTTGCACTACCTGGTGTTCTCATTTACGGAATGATTTGACTGGATAACACGCAAAATAGTTTTTCCCTATATCTCGTACATTTTACAATAATAACGCAATACTAAATTAGAGATTAAAAAAAAGCTTCAT
This sequence comes from Rhinoraja longicauda, assembly GCF_053455715.1. Taxonomy (NCBI): domain Eukaryota; kingdom Metazoa; phylum Chordata; class Chondrichthyes; order Rajiformes; family Arhynchobatidae; genus Rhinoraja; species Rhinoraja longicauda. Next base: position 26,637,717 of record NC_135962.1, on the reverse strand, counting down.
TTAAACACTTTCTCATGAGTAATAACAGAAAGAGAAGTTTCAAATGAAACAAATACTCCTAACCTAAACTAGAAATCTGTTTAAATATAACTTATGAGTAATCAAAAGACAGTGGAATTACATGAACTCTCTAAATACCCTGATAAATAATATTGTTCTGTTTTTATTTAATAAGATTGTTCCTCAGATCATGATCTCCACAAATACCATGATCATAATCTATTGAAATTGAGTTGCAAGACTTTCAGAGATGATTTACACACCTATACAACTTCTACTGGACTTTAACTTGCACTAAACGTTTTACCCTTTATCAAGTATCTGTACACCATGGATGGCTTGATTGTGATTATGTATAGTCTTCTCGCTGACTGGATAGCGCAAAACAAAAAAGCTTTTCACTGTACCTCGGTACACGTGACAATGATAAACTAATCTAAACTAAACTAAACTGCCCTCTCATCTGTAGTTCAAAGATTACAGCAAACCTATGTCAGAACAGCAAAAAAAATCAATCTTGAAATACACTTGGGTAAAGTAACTGGAGCAGAATATATGGCAGGACCACGCCCTCTTCCCCACTAACACAATGGGTTGGCTTCAAACTGCATTAGAGGCTTAACGGAGATCTTTACGAAGAAGATATGGAAAAAAATATCGAATAGGAGTCAGTGTGTTTTTCCCCCTTTATGCTAAATAAAGAACATGTGTTTACTGAGGACCTTGGTTTTGTTTGGCTATTGAGAGAGTATAGGACAGCTTCTTTGTTGATTTTCTACGGTCAGTCTCTGGATCCATTCTCTAACTTTGCCTCCAGCGTACAGCTGCGGGCTGTTCTGCTGTGCCTTGCATCTCAATGAGCCAGCTCAGACTGCAGTCAGGAGTGCAACCCAATAGAGAGGTCAAGCTTGAGTCAGCAGACTGTCTGCTCTAGACTGGAGCTCCATAGCTTAGTGATGCCCTGCATCTTTCAGTGGCCACATCGGCAGCTCCGCATTAAAACCACCTATTCACAATAAGGCAAATCCACTTTGCAGTTTTTTTGTTTACTCTCCGGTCCTATGAATTTTGCATTAATGAACCCACACAGACTGCATTAGGATGACTGACAGTCCCATCAACAGGTTGACGAAAAATGCCAGCGTTTGAAGTGCCACTACAACCTTTTAAAGCTAAACCATATTCTCACGCTCGCACTTTACATACTGCACCTGCTTAATTATCATACCACTGTGCATGGTGTTTGTGCTCAAATTGAGAATTTACAATTAGAAGAATATGTCGATGTAACTCCAGGCTTATTTTGTTGCATCAACTGTTCAGTTTGCTTTCCTAAATGCTGATGGCGAGCAATAATGAAAAATATTCCAAACCCTCTCATTTTACCTCTGCATTCATAAACTTAGTGAGCATATCGAGAAGCAAAGCAGGCATCGAGTGACTGGTTATCTCAAATATCTCTTAGGTCATTTGTGCTGTAATCGAAAGAACAGTTATCCTGTAATAAAAATGAACTGCAGATGCTGGCATATACCAAAGATAGACACAAATGCAGGAGTAACTCAGCATGTCAGGCGGCATTTCTGGATAAAATGGCTAGGTGACGTTTCGACTCTGAAGGGTTCCGACCCGAAACGTCACCTATCCAATTGTCCGTTAGATGATGCACAATTTGTGTGAGTGTTTCCCTCCAGTTTCTCGCAGCTCCTACTAACTGCTTACATTTACAAGGGCATTTAGAGTGGCATGCTGGCACAGCGGTATAGATGCCTCACGGCACCAGAGATCCGGATTCGATTGTGACTTTGGGAGCTGTCTGTGCAGAGTTTATACTTTAGTTTAGCTTATAGATGTGGCATAGAAACAGGCCCTTCAGACTTCCAAATCAACACCAACCAACAGTCACACATACACTAGTTCTTTCCTACACACTAGGGACAATTTACAAAAACCAATTAACCCACAAACCTGGAAAGTTGTGGAGAAGCCGGAGCACCTGGAGAAAACCCACAGTTACAGGGAGAACGTGCAAACTCTGTACAGACAGCACCTGTTTTCCCTGTGACCGCATGGGATTTCTCCAGGTGCTCCGGTTTTCTCCCACGTTCCAAATACGTGCAAGTTTGTATGTCAATGGGCTTTTGTAAATTGGCCCTAGTGTGTAGGATGTGAAAATGGGATAACATGGAACTAGTGTGTGAGCAATCGATTATCTGTGAAGACAGTGGGGAGTAGTGCCTGTATAGATGCTGTATCTCTAAACCAAACTAAACAAGCTCTTTAGACAGCCTAGCTGACCTCACTAAAGCCTATTTGATGGAAGAAGTCTCTATCCTACTATTTCATTGCACTGCTCACTACCTCACATGCTTTTACTGTCATTACATCCTGCAAATTTCAATGATTCATAGATATACCCAACCTTGTTGAAAACTTCTATTTTTACCTCCCCCAAAAATCATACAACTCTATGAAATAATGAAATACTGTTAACATCGTAAACTTCACTCTCAGTAATGTGCAGATAAATAGAAGCATGAAAAGCGTCAATTGATCTGTGATAAATTGTAGTTTAATCATGGGGTTTTGTGATTACTGGCTGTAACGTGTTACAAAATGGATATGAGTAATGGGTACAAAATGCTGATCTATATTGCACATGCACCCCCAACTACAAAGGTTTGATCACTGGATGGACTGCTCCTATGATTGAAGGGAAAACATGAAAAATTGCTTTAGAAATAGCTGTTCATCAATTGTTATTGCATTTCAGAAATGGAGAAAAAGAAAGACACAAGCAAAGAAGTTAGTTATTTTCACCCTGGATGGGCCCTAGTTGTGAGTAGAAAATGCAGGTTAACCAATGATCAGTGGACCACTCTCAATATTGGCAACAAAGAAGGGGTGCCGGTGATGAGCACAACGTCATTTCAGACACAAGTACTACTTCTCCCGTAAGTTGAGATCCCTCACTAAATTAAGACACGATTCTCACAGAAAGATAAGCCAACCACTATGAAGAAAGGACGTCAACCTAAAATGTTAACGCTGTTTTTCTCTCTGAAAGTACTGCCCAAACCTGCTGTTTTCTGATTTTTGTTTGTACTTCAGCCATACACACCATACAGAGCAGCACTGTGGCATAGCAGTAGTGCTGCTGCCTTACAGGGCCAGAGACTAGGGTTCAATCCTATCTACAGGTGCTGTCTGTGTGGAGTTTGCACGTTCCCCCTGTGACTGCATGGGTTTTCTTTGGGTGCTCCGGTTCCCTCCCACATCCGAAAGATGTGCGGGTTTGTTGGTTAATTGGCTGCTGTAAATTGCCCCTAGCATGCAGGATGTGAAAGTGGGATAACATAGTACTAGTGTACAGGTGATCAATGGTTGGTGTGGACTCGGTGGGCAGAAGGGCCTGTTCCCACGATGCAATTCTTTAAGAAAACTTTTTGTAAGCCTAACTATATTGCTGCAATCTGGAGTCCAAGTGTTGTCCTGTAATTTTATTGCAAAAATACCATGCGCACAAAACTAATGCATTAATCGAGCAAATATCTGCAGATACAACTTTAACCCAGACTAGAAACAACAATACTTATCACCTACTTCCATAGAATACTGCAGAAAGGCTAATGCATATGATTAAAACTTTTCCCATGCATATGGTTTTGATATTCTATTTGGGCATTTGGTGAACAATGCTGTTACAAAACAGTGTCACATTAATATTTAGCAGATGGGATGGGTTTGGTTTAGACAAATAGATTGAGAGGCAGACAGATGTTAAAACAAGCCTTTAATTGGATTGAGTAGGGATCAGAGATAGTAATCAATAGTAATCAAGGTTCCTCAGATCAGGGACGCCCATTGATGTTCTCCAAGCAATGGAGTTAATTATTTTGTTTCCTTACACCATCTCTTCTCATCACTTATGCCTCACTATCAGTCATGGACACTCTCCCTCCCAAACACACCACAACACTTTATTGTAAGAAAATAACTGCAGATGCTGGTACAAATCGAAGGTATTTATTCACAAAATGCTGGAGTAACTCAGCAGGTCAGGCAGCATCTCAGGAGAGAAGGAATGGGTGACGTTTCGGGTCAAGACCCTTCTTCAGACTGAAGAAGGGTCTCGACCCGAAACGTCACTCATTCCAACGTCACTCATGGAGTATCACTTTCTCCATCCATCTGCCTAAGGCTAGAGATGAAAAGGAAACAAAAGAGGCTCAGACAAGGAAAGAAAAGGGGGGAAATGTAAAGCCCAGTGAATGAAATGGGATGGAAGAAACCCACTCGGTCATAGGGAGAATGTGCACACTCCACACAGGCATTACACGAGGCCCAGATCGAACACGGGTCTCTGGCGCTGTGAAGCATAAGCTCTGACTTTGCAATCCAATATATGCATTAATGAACATGTGTGTAGTTAGATTTGTCCTTAGCTTCAATGTGAACTCTGGCACAGAGTTTTGTACTAACATTTATCTTTTACCAACCCAACTAACAGCCTTGTTCAGTTTTCATAGTTCTGTTTTGGATGATGTGAATTCATTGAACTTCCCTGTTTTTATTTATTCGTGTCATCACACAATTGTTTGCCAATAGCGAGCAAATTTTAGTGCCACGTCCTACGCTCAGTCTGCCTTAACCAACCTCATCTCCCAGTGGCTCAGCACTTCAATTCCCCCTCCCACTCCCAGTCTGACCTTTCTGTCATGGGCCTCCTCCATTGTCATAGTGAGGCCCACCGCAAATTAGAGGAACAGCATCTCATATTTCGCTTGGGCAGCTTACACCCCAGCGGTATGAACATTGATTTCTCTAACTTTAGATAGCTCCTCTGTCCCTCTCTTTCCCCTCCCCCTTCAAAAGAAATAGGGGTCAAAACTATTCTTTGGCATGAAACGTCACCTATTCCTTTTCTCAAGAGATGCTACCTGACCCGTTGAGTTACTCTAGCATTTTGTGTCTATCTTTGGTGTAAACCAACATGTGCAATTCCTTTCAACACCTATCACTTGCAAGGCACACCTCTCACCTTTCCTTTACATTAGACTTTAGAGATATAGCGTGGAAACGCTAGTCCACGCCAACCAGTAATCACCCCGCACACTAACACTATCCTCCGCACTAGGCACAATTTTACCAAAGCCAATTAACCTACAAATCTGTACCTCTTTGGAATGTGGGAGAAACCGGAGCACCCAGGGAAAACCCACATGGTCACAGCACAAATTCCGTACAGACAGTACCTGTAGTCAGGATCAAACTCAGGTCTCTGGTGCTGTAAGGCAGCAACTATACCGCTGCGCCACTGTGCCACCTCTCTTTTCCAGCTTTCTCCCCCCTTCTCTAATCAGTCTGAAGAAGGATCCTAACCCAAAATGTCACCTGTCTAAACCCTCCACAGATGTTGACTAACCTACTGAGTTCTTCCAGCACTTTGTTTTTTGTTCCATTCTACACTGCTCTCTGTGGAAGTCTTTGTTCTGCTTATATTATGTGGACAGACAAGATTATTCTACAAAAATAACATGTTTACTTAACAAAATGAGACTGAGTCAGATACTTTGTCTTTCAAATGCAGGAGTTCAGATTTTGGCCATAGAAGAGTAAGCCCTTAAATTCTGTGCCAGATCTTAGATCTTACACCAGGTTAGGACGAGCACAGTATCTTCAATATAGATTCGGAAGCTTGCAGTGTAAGACCTGAGATCTGGCACAGAATCTAAGGGCTTATTAGCTTCGAGATACAGTGTGGAAACAGGCCCTTCGGCCCACTGAGTTCATGCCGACCATCGATCACCTGCACACCAGTTCTATGTTATCCCACTTTTGCATCCCACACACTCGGGGCAATTTTGCAGAAGCCAATTAACCTACCACTCTGCACATCTTTGAAATGTGGGAGGAAAATGGAGCTCTCGGAGAAAACCCATGTGGTCATAGGGAGAACGTACAAACTCTGCACAGACAGCACCCAAGGTCAGGAACAAATCTGGGTCTCTAGCACTGTAAGGCCGCAACACTACCGCTGCGCCACTGTGCCACCCATTATTTTAATATGAGCAAAATCTGAAGTCTTGTATAAAATGACTCATTCGCATTTTGTTAAGTAAACATTTTTGTAGAATAAACTTATCTCACTCCATACTAATAGCAGAATAAAAACTCCGTTTTATTCAGTGCCTTTAATTACTTATAAATGTTTTAACATTTTGCTTTTAAATTTTTTTTAATGTTTCTATGTGTCTGAGAGATAAAGACATTAAAAAATCTTGGTGACACAAATACTAGAGTAACTCAGCGAGCCAGACACTGAATTACTCCAACACTTTGTGGCTTTTTTTGTAAACCAGCTTCTGCAGTTCCTTGTTTCTGCAGAAGCTGGAATCTGGAACAAAACACAAACTGCCGGAGAAACTCAGCGGGCCAGATAGAATCTGTGGAGGGAAATGGACATTTGGTGTTTTGGTGCATATGAAGGGTCTCGACTTGAAAGACTGTCCATTTCCCACCACAGGTGCAACTTGGCCCGCTGAGTTCTTCCATTGCATAAAGATAGCAAAGCTGGGAAAGGCCTGCACCAGCGTTCAGGGATGTTTTAAAGCCAGAGTCTATAAATATGCAATTGCAGGCTCCGTCACAACTGGAGGCTAGGGAACTTCAGACCAGCAGGTTTGGCCCATACACCTGGCCACAGGTAAACTCGTGTATGTCATCATGACTAAAGGCAACAAATACTGCTGGCAGCCAGCACATGCCAGCGTGACCTGGTCCCAAGATGTCCAATTATTTTTCAGTGTTTGCAAGAAGCAAGATTTCAAGCAATTGAGACAGAAACAAGAATGTTCAAAATGAAGAAAAATATACACAATCTTAATTCAAATCTAAAAGTGAACAGGGGACTAATAAAACATCTTATCATGGGCTTATAATTCACCAATGTAAATAAAAATTGCTCTGCAGCAAAAAAATTATATTTTTAAACAATTTCTAATATTCCTCTCCTTTATGCCCAACTTTTGGCTTTTTAAAAAAACATCACAAATACAACCTACAAAGACATTACTCACAAAGGAACTGGTTTCTTAATACGTTCTACAGTGATGCTCATGAAACACACTGGTTCTAATTAGACAAGTTCTGCAAAAATCTAAAATTATTTTGCAATTGTTGACTGGTTCACTCCATGGTAAAAGTGCAATAAAACTCTTTTATAAAACTCTTTTAAACTCTTTTAATCTTTTAATCCTGCTTTGTTTGATTGTTTGAAGACCCTGACGATCCAGCATCTGGCTCACCTGTTAGCCGGGAAGGTGAGCCAGGGTTCATAGTGCAAGTGCTGTGTCGGCTAGAGTCAGGAGTTTGGACTATGGGCCAGGTGGTGTCCAAAACAACCAGGAACATGTGTGAACCGGACACAGCATGGTTCTGGAACACTGATAGAACAGTACATCACAAGAACGGGCCTTTGGCCCACAATGTCTGTGCCAAACATAATGCCAAGAACATCACTTACCTACCTGCTCATAACCCATATCCCTACATTCTCTGCATATCCATATGCCTATCCAAAAATCTTTTAAATAGAAACATAGAAAGTAGGTGCAAGAGTAGGCCATTCGGCCCTTCGAGCCAACACCGCCATTCGATATGATCATGGCTGATCATCCAGAATCAGTACCCTATTCCTGCTTTTTCCCCATATTCCATGATTCCGTTAACCCTAAGAGTGAAATCTAACTCTCTCTTAAATACCTCCAGTGAATTAGCCTCCACTGCCTTCTGTGGCAGAAAATTCCACAGATTTACAACTCTCTGGGTGAAAAGTTTTTCCTCATCGCAGTCCTAAATATCACTAATGTATCTGCTTCAATCACCAACTCCAGCAGCATGTTCCAGGCACTCCGCACCTTCTATGCAAAAAACTTGCCCCGCAAATCTCTTTTAAACTTTCCCCCTCTTACCTTAAAGCTATGTTCTCAAGTATTTGATTTTTCCATCTTGGGAAAAAAGATTCTGACTGTTTTTCCTATCTCTGCCGCTCATAATTGTATATACTTCTATCGGGTCTCCTTGCAACCGCCAGTGTTCCAGAGAAAACAATCCAAGTCTGTCCAACCTCTCCCTGCAGCTGATGCCCCCCTAATCCTGGTATTATGTTGGTAAATCTCTCTGCACCTTTTCCAAATATTTTCCACTCCCTTCAAAGTCACCAGGTCATTCTCCTGCGTAACATGTAAAAAAAAAAGAAATTAAAGTGTGCTTGGGTATAAGAGGACTACCATCCATTATTTCAGGAATTCTAGTCCAACATCACTAATGTCCAAAAGGTGCTGGATTATTAGCATTTTACCATAATACAGAGGATTATGGTATCTTTAATCAGACTTTATTTTGCACTAAATGATATAACATACGTATATTCTGTATCTCTACACTGTGGGCGGCTTGATTGTAATCATGTATAGTCTTTTCATTAACCGGATACTACACAACAAAAAAACTCTTCATTGTACCTCGGTATGAGTGTCAATAATAATCTAATCTAAACTAAACCAGCAAGACATACAATAAGTACCTCAACTTTAAAATTCCTTGACGTTAGCAGTGCAAAACTCTTGGTTGTAACACGCAACAAAAGTTTTGCACTGTACCTCGATGACAATAAACTAAACTGAACTGATCTAAAATAAAGCTTGCATGAACTCTTCAATTGTTATGCATGGCAAAGATGCAACAAGCAACCTCACAAATGGGCTGAAATGGTCAATAATGTACAACCAAGGTCTTATCCACAGTCCCAGGTTCTGACCTGGTCAAATTACAGGAACCCCTTTAACAAGCCTGCAAAATAATATGATTCCGTGATATCTAAGGCCACTTATGGTAGGCCCCAGTTTTATCCAACTTTACTTGAACATTTCAAAATCATTTATTATTTGCTTGGAGTGATTTTTAGGTCAAATTGATTTTTAGTCATTATAATTTTTCTTTGTAAATAGAGGGGTTGTAGTGATCTTGCAGAAGCAAGGAACTGCAGATGCTGATTTACACAAAGAACACAAAGTGCTGGAGTAACCCAGCAGGTCAGGAAGCATCTCTGGAGAACATGGAGAGGTGACGTTTCGAGTCAGGACCCTTCTTCTTGTCACCTATCTTCTTGTCTTCTCTTCCATAATTCAATTCTCATTGTAAAGGAAACTCTATTTTAATAAGTTTTGAAATTGATAAAAGAGAATGATCATTCTGAAGGTACAGTTGCAGAGCAGTTCAAGCTGCTCCCTCCCATCTCCAGCCGCTGAGGTTCAAACAATCCTTGTATCCCTCTTATTATCACACCTTCCACTGTCAACAATAGGCCATTATAGGTGCCACCCATCCTGAGGTCATCTGTTGCCAGCCCTGATTTGTTCTGGCCTATTCTCGCCTCCAGTTTATTCTTCCCCCCCCCCCCACCCCCACCCACCCCCCCCCCACCTCCCCACTCCCCTCACCTCCCCACCTCTACTTTCTTTCAGAAAGTTTCCGACCCAAAACATCTCCAATTCTTTTGCTCCAGAAATGCTGCCTCAACCGCTGAGTTACTTTGCGTCCTTTTGTTTTGACAAAGGTTAAGTGGCCAAAGTACATTGCTCAGAGAGTGGAGATGAGTGGTAGAATCTTGATAGAGTTGATAGGAATGAGGAGAACCGTGCAATGGGGTTAATGTAAGATTTGTATTCGTAGAGCTCGATTGATTCATGGAGCTCATGAACCGGTCACTACATCGTGCTGATAGAACAAAGGACTCCGGTAAGAGCAAGGGCGGTGGGCTCTGTCTCTACATTAACAATGACTGGTGCACCAACCACTCCGCAATAGAGAGCTACTGTTCCCCAGACCTGGAGTACCTACTGCTCAAATGTAGGCCGTTCTATCTGCCTCGGGAGATTACTGTGGTCATCATCATGGCCACATACATTCCCCCACAGGCTAATGCTACCCTAGCACTAGCACAGCTGCACTCGGACATCAGTAAGCAGCAGGATGCCTACCCCAACGGCACCTTCATTATTGTCGGGGATTTTAATCAGGTCGACCTACGAGCCGCGCTCCACAAATTCCACCAGCATGTGCAGTGCCCTACCAGGGGCTCAAACACGCTGGATAAGGTGTATAGTAACATAAAGGATGCCTACAGAGCTCTCCCCTGCCCACCCCTGGGACAATCCGATCACCTCTCACTGCTTCTACTGCCATCATACAAACCCCTCATCCGCAAGACCAAACCTACAATAAAGACGGTCAAAATATGGCCCGAGGATGCCACCCTACAACTCCAGGACTGCTTTGATTGCTCCGACTGGGACCTGTTTGCACAATAGGCCACCTACGGTTCAGAGGTAGACTTGGAGGAATTTGCATCCACTGTGCTCTCCTACATCAACTGTGGAGAATGTCACGGAGGACAAGGAAATAAAGATGTTCCCAAACCGGAAACCCTGGATGAATAAGGAGGTACAGATCATGCTGAGGGCACGCAACAATGCCTTTAAATCTGGTGACACTTCAGCATACAGTGTTGCCAGATCAAACCGGAACAAAGGTATAAAAAGGGCCAAAGCCACCCACAGGCAACGGGTGGAAGACCACTTCAACACCACGGACACCAGAAGCATGTGGCAGGGTGTCAGGGACATCACTGGCTACAAGAGCAGCCCTGCCTGCCCCCACAGCGATATGACACTAACCAACGAGCTAAACACCTTTTTTGCCCGTTTTGAAACTGGCAACACCACCATGAGTGGCAACACCACCTTGAGTGGAAGAACCCCAGCCGAGGCGGAGGGACTGGTCTTGCAACTGAGCACACACACAGAGCGCTCTGCAAAGGGTCAACCCACGCAAGGCTGCAGGCCCGGATGGAGTTCAAGGAAGGGTACTTAAGGACTGTGCTGAACAGTTGGCTGAGGTATTCACCAGGATCTTTAACCTGTCACTATCTCTGGCTACGGTTCCCAAGTGCCTGAAGTCGGCTACCATAGTGCCGGTGCCGAAAAAAGCAAAGATCACCAACCTGAACGACTACCGTCCGGTTGCCCTAACTCCGATAGTCATGAAGTGCTTTGAAAGGCTGGTCCTCTCACACATCAAATCCAGCATCCCTGACTCACTGGACCCACATCAATTTGCATTCAGGGCAAACAGATCCACAGAGGACGCCATCTCACTGGCTCTTCACACTGTCCTGACTCACCTGGAGAGACAGGGCACGTATGTGAGGATGCTATTCATTGACTATAGCTCTGCCTTCAACACGGTCATCCCCACCAAGCTCATCACCAAACTCCACCAGCTAGGCCTCAGCTCGTCGTTATGCGACTGAATCCTGGACTTCCTGCTGGAGCGACCGCAGGCAGTGAGAATGGGCCCGCACCTGTCCTCCACTATCACCCTGAGTACCGGCACACCACAGGGCTGTATTCTGAGCCCCATGCCCTACTCCCTATTCACACATGACTGTGTTCCTGCATTCGACACCAACACCATTGTCAAGTTTGCAGACGACACAACGGTGATCGGGCTGATCACCAACGGGGATGAAACAAACTATAGAGCGGAGGTGCAGAACCTGGCGGACTAGTGCTCTGATAACAACCTGTCCCTAAATACCACCAAGACCAAGGAGCTGATCATCAACTTCCGTAGGTCACACAACGGGGAATACGCCCCGATCTTTATCAATGGGAACAGTGTGGAGAGAGTGTCCAGCTTCAGGTTTCTGGGCACTCACATTTCGGAGGACCTAACATGGTCCAATAACACTGCTGCGCTGGTCAAGAAGGCACAGCAACGACTGTTCTACCTAAGATCACTGAAGAAGTCTGGTCTACCCCAACAGCTTCTGACGACATTCTACCACTGCACCATAGAGAGCATCCTAACACATGGCATCCCTGTGTGGTACCTCAGCTGCACGGAGGTAGATAGGAAAGATCTTCAGCGGGTAGTCCATAGAGCTCAGAGGACCATCGGAACACAGCTACCAGCCTTGGAGGGCATCTACAACACACGATGCCTCAGAAAAGCCACCAGTATCCACAAAGACTCTTCACACCCCTGCAACAGTCTGTTTGAACTTCTACCATCGGGCAGGCGATACAAGGCCTTCTACACCCACACCTCCAGACTCAGGAACAGTTTCATCCCCAGGGCTATAGCTGCTGTGAACCGGTCCTGCTGAGCCGGATGGTCACATCGCACAGTGATCCAGCACAGATCTACTTGCAATTTATTCTGTTTTAAAACTGTTACAATTTGTTTCATTGGGCTGTTTAAATTAATACTGACTAGCTAATTAAATTATTGCATCGTATGGGAGGCGCATTCCCAATCTCGTTGTACCCCTGTACAATGACAATAAAGATATATTGTATTGTATTGTATTGTATTGTTGGCAAGGGCTTGGTGAGTTGAAGGATCTGTTTCTGTGCTCAATGCTACAAGGTTGAATTTTTTTCCCCTGTCCGATTGTCTGAATTTACAGTACTACCCACAACACTTCACTAAGTGATACGGCAATCATATTTTCCCTGTATCACAGGCATACCTGGGTCACATCAGGGGTTGGGAATACATTTCCTTCCCATTTGTGTTTATAATCTGGTATTTCCAGAAGTTTAAAGTGAGTTCAATTTTTCAAACCGCCTGATTCAGGAAGTTTCTTCCCAGCTGTTATCAGGCAACTGAACCATCCTATCAACAACTGGAGAGCGGTCCTAAGCTATTATTTATCTCATTGAAGACCCTCGGATTTTCTTTAATGGGAATATACTGGACTTTATCTTGCATTAAACTTTATTCCCTGTATCCTGTATCTGTACACTGTGGACTGCTCATTTGTAATCATGTATAGTGTTTCTGCTGACTGGATAGTTCGCAACAAAGTTTTTCACTGTACCTCGGTGCACATAACAATAAATTAAATAAACTAAACTAAGACTAAACTCATTCCCTGAATCATGCCAGTAATAAAACCATCACAGTAACTTATTTTCTATACTGTGCAGTTTTTTTCTATAGAATCCTTTTACATATCATTTACTCCTTATTAGTTTTTCACCCAATTAGAAATGACAACTGTAGAAATAGGTATTCACACTATACTCTTATTCCAATCTAACTTATTTTACTGTTCTTCAGAGGAAAGTTCTCCTGTTCCCACTATTGTTATTTGTTGGCATTGTTAACATTAAAATTCTGTATTCAATTGCTTCCCTTCATATTCCAGTACTGTCACATTTTGCAGCGAGCTGATTTTACACACCAAAGCTGCCACACAGCAGGCCCATGGAGACTAGAGACAGCTGATGGCAATAGCTAGCAGCATCCCCTTTTGTATGAAAGTCCCAGCCAAAACACAACATCTGCTCCAATACAATTTACTTTTTACACGACATTTAGCAAACACAAAATCAATTACACATTTTCAAACTATTATTTTCTCTATTTAGAATTTAAGACATGTTCAGCGTCACTACCCCTAACTACTAAATAATTCTTGCTAATCTAGTACTGAGAAATGAGAACCTACGTAGATATTAAATGTTTATTTATAATGTTGAAAGTTTCATTTGGATAAAACTGCAGACAGAATATATTTTAATACTAATTCAGTCTGAAGTACAGATTACTAAATCTGTACTCCAGCAGAAATGTATTCTATCATGCATTACCAAACCATGTGAAACTGGAGCAAGCTCTTGCATCTGGCTTAAAATAATTCAATGAAAGGCTGGCACACTGGCATTTAGACAGACCTCTTGCATGTACTGAAGATCCGGTGGGCACTTAGCCATAATTACTAAACAATGTTTCTCCTCCACTCTTTCAGCTGTAGCATACGCAATACAATTTCTTCAGACAAACTAATGGGGAAGTTGTACATTCTGAACAAAAGCATCAATTGTACTGACCAAACAAGTGGGGTTTTATTCTCTTTGTTTAAAGCTGCTACAAAATGCCTTGCAACACCTTTTCAATGGCAGTGGCCTCATCATGTAATACCCATAAATGGCCTCACAGTACGAGTTGAACATTTTGAGTTGGTGACAGAAAAAAGGGCACATAGTAACTTAGGTACAGCTAAAGAGAAGTTATTTGCCTTGGGCTAAGCATTCCATATACACAGCATAAGCATTCTCACCATTAATAATACAAACACACCACGCTGAACAGAATGGTGAGAAAACTGCATTTATCATCCAAGAACAGCCTCAAAGTTTCATATGTTCACACGTAGCCTCAAAAACAAAGATTTTGTCCTGCAGTCCTTGACCTGTTGGAGTAAAGCATTGAACCATAAGTGAATAGCAAATAGCAAATTAGAAGTGATTGAATATTTCTGTTTTAAACAGTAGCCAAGGCGATAAAAGGAGAGGCTGCCTGAAATCTCATTTGCATGCGCGTAGCAATGGGGTGACATTAAAACTGTTCCTTTGTAATGCTGCAGGAAACACAGGGCAAAATCATCCCATATACTCTTGGCACGTCTAAAGTGGTCGAACAGGTTGCAGAGTTGTACAAAGCAAGCTAGCACAAAGAGAAGGAATAACATGGATAAAGAAGGATATTAAACCGAATAAAAAACATTGTTTGTTTAAGGGAAGATAAAGTTTGTCCTGGCATTCTTTATGCAAATATCTGATTGCAAAACTTTTGCACATGTCCGACCAGAATGAATGTTCAATGAAAACTGAAAGGTGGAAGAGTGTAAACATTAGCAACATTTGAGAATTCTGTTGCTCGTGGAGCTGCTTCTACTCATTGAAGCGGGCAAGAAAGAAAACATCTGTCAAGGCCCAAGGTTAATATTATGACCACTAATCCTCCAGACAAGAAGCTATCGAACTTTGTCACCCCAAAGACTTCAACTAGTCACCCATAAATGATATGGTCAACTCTATCTACAAGCTTCAGTTAATCCAGAGCTATGCATCCAATTCTTCATTTCATTGTACCTAGGTACATGTGGCAATAAAGTATCAATAGACAATAGAAAATAGGTGCAGGCGTAGGCCATTCGGCCCTTCGCGCCAGCACTGCCATTCACTATGATCATGGCTGATCATCCGCAATCAGTACCCCGTTCCTGCCTTCTCCCCATATCCCTTGACTCCGCTATCGCTAAGAGCTCTATCTAACTCTCTCTTGAAAGCATCCAGAGAATTGACCTCCACTGTCTTCTGAGGCAGAGAATTCCACAGATTCACAACTCTGGGTGAAAAACTTCCTCCTCGTCTCTGTTCTAAATGGCCTACCCCTTATTCTTAAACTGTGGCCCCTGGTTCTGGACTCCCCCAATATCAAGAACATGTTTCCTGCCTCTAGCATGTCCAATCCCTTAATAATCCTATTTGTTTCAATAAGATCCCCTCTCAATCTTTCAAATTCCAGTGTATACAAGCCCCAATCGCTCCATTCTTTCAACATATGACAGTCCCGCCATCCCGGGAATTAACCTTGTGAACCTACGCTGCACTCCCTCAATAGCAAGAATGTCCTTCCTCAAATTTGGAGACCAAAACTGCACACAATACTCCAGGTGTGGTCTCACTAGGGCAGTGATGGAAATGGGTTTTAGGAACTAGGGGTACTCTAAGGTCCGTGAGGCTGAGGTTGGGAAGGGGGGGAGGGGGGGGGAATTTTTAATGTGCGGTCATACCCATGTAAGAGTACAAGAATGCATAACTTGTTTATTGTGTATTTATAATATAGTTTATTGTGTATTATATGTCATAGCTGTTTTCTGGCATCTCTCTCTCTCTCTCTCTCTCTCTCTGTTTACATTACAAAATGTTCCATAATGATATATAATCTCCATTTTTTTCTGTCACCTCTTTCTTTCTGCAAACCCGGATTTCATATTATTGACCAAACTCCTCAAAAACTGTTGTCTATGTATAGTAGGTACTTTACCAGCTCTCAAATTTATTCCATTAAATATCATCTGGCTTGTTGCTTTCTCCACTTGAGTATAAAATTTTCCTGGCTTCTCTATTTGACATTCAAGAACCTTGATAGTTCGTTTAATTTCCTCATGTGCTTTACTAAGTGTACAATTTCAGTTCTGCAGTTCAAGTGACAGTTCAGACAACTCTAGCAAACTGTTCATCAACAAGCCCAAATTATTTACGAAAGCTGATGACTCTAATACTTTTTTCAGCCCCTTGTACTTTGCTCTCTCTGCACTAGATCTTGAAGCATCACAGCGTGCTTTTCCAAAATGCTCCCAAATAGCTTTATAAGACTGCCACATTGCCTTTACAGTTCGGTAAGACGAAGCAACCCATCTCACACTGAAAACACAACCAATTTTCAACAGTTGACAGTGAAGAGCCTCAGCACATGCAGTTAACTCATCCCGATTGTTAGGAGACCTATGATATAAGGAATACAATTTATCACAAAATATCTGAAAATGATTCAAACCTGCAACTTCATTTATAGCATCACCTATGCTGAGTTCAAGCCTGTGATTGGCATCAAGAAATAGTTTTGCAACCTCTGCATTTCGTCCTAACATTACTGATGCACCATCAGTTACAAGTGATATCACATTTTCTTTTAAGTACTGTATTGAAAAACCACCTCTTTGTAAGCATATATAGATTTTGCATTTGCACCAAGTTTCATATGTTCTAAGTCAAAATAGAATGATATAGGTTGGGAAGATTCACCAACTGCTGCCCTCAAGCAGACTACTAGAACTGTTTTCCCATTAATAGTAGTAGATTCATCAATCATAATAGACATTTTAGATTGTTTTGAAATTATATTTTCCACCACTGTCTTTCGCATGTGGTGAGAAACATCTGCACATGACTTACGAGAGTGTAGAATGTACACTGTCGATGCCGTTTCTTTCTTGCAGTTTAATATCAGAAGACATATCTGTGTAGCGCCTACCTTTGTGTACAATATTATATACAGTTCTAAAAACGCGACCTGTTTTTGCTTCGTCCTTTTTCAGTGACATATAGGTGCTGTCTGTAAGGAATTTTATGTTACACGTGGGTTTTCTCCAGGTGCTCCGGTTTCCTCCCACATCCCAAAGACATGCAGGTTTCTAGGTTAATTGGCTTTTGTAAATTTTCCCTGGTGTGTAGAATAAAATATGGATGATAGTCAGTCAGCATGGACTAAGTGGGCCGAAGGACCCGTTTCCCTGCTGAATCTCTAAACTAAACTAAACTAGAAGGCATACCATGCAGATTACAAACCAGCTTCAGTTACATTCTAATCCTTTTATTTGGTCCCATTTCTAGCTTAGATTTTCATTGTAGCTGTACCTTAATGTCTTTCTGCATATGAATAATACACGACTCGACTCCATCTGCAATACACATGCACCAAAATACTTTAAACCATTATCTCATTGTGAAAATTAGCCATTGTCCAATTGTTCCAAAGCTCAGAAATATACTGCGAAAAATATCTCATGGCACTTCATTGAGAAGCAAAAATTGACACCGACACAAGAATGGCAATCAAAGCCATCGTCATGGATTCAAACCAGTCTTACTGAACGACAAAGATTAGAAGAGGCAGAAATTCTTGTGTAGGAAACACTAGACAACTAATGATGATGAAGGTGACATTGTCACATGTACCTATGTACCCTCAGTACAGTGAAATTCTATGTTTTGCATACAATCCAATAAATCATACCATAGATAAGTACAATTTATAGATTACATTAGAAGTACAAAAGTGCATCGATTGTAGTGTAATAGTAGACTTCACCAAGACAGTACAAAAAGAGTCGCCACGTTTCTGGCACCCACAAAGTTTCAAATGTTCTTAAGAGTGCAATCTTATCTTGGCCTTAAAGCCCGTTGTCCTGGCAGCACCGATCCTTTCCTCTGTCCGCCGCCATCATGAAGACAGCCCTTTGTCTAGTGTCTGCTGCCGTCACTGACTCCCTCCACCCTCCTCCCCAGTTCCCGGTCTTCGGGTTCGAGCAAGGGACGAGCCTCAAACGACCCCGGGTAGGTTCCCAGTTCCGCAGCACGCGAGCCAGACCTGCTGTTGATGTATGGTTACGGCTCACTGGGTGCGTTTGCCACCCCACAGATCGCCGGTAGCTCTCTCAAACATGATTTTCACAAATAGAGAATGCACGGAGCCTAGAGGCAAATGGGCCATTAGATTCAGGAGGTAGATCATTCAATAGGAGGAAATAGCAGTGCCAATGCCATTTAGCTGAGATTTTAAATAAGTGAACCAAGAACCAATTAAAACTTTAAAAACCTCTGTTGGTTAGAATTGGTCATGATGTCCACCCTGACCTTCAACATACCCCTCAGGTCCACTACTATTCCTTTTGCACCCTTGACTCAGTGGCCAAATACAGTGCCAACTCGATCTACAAGTTTGGTGATGATACCACTAAGTTGACTGGATCAATAACAATGATGAAACAAACTGCGGGAAAGAGATCGGGAAGTGTCATGTCATGTGACATCACACAAAGACCCAACCCTTAATATCAGCAGAATAAATTAGTTAGTTAGGACCTAAGAAAGCAGAGAGATGAACACAACCCTGTCCTCATCAATGGACCTGCTGGAAAGATTGTCAACAGCTTCAAGTTCCTAGGCATCCATATCATCAGCAACATAACCTTATCCTTTCATGCTGATGAGGTGCAGTTATTGGTGGGACTGAGATAATTTTCCCCAAGAGGTGAATGTAGAAGATTAGAAAGTAAATGTGGTTCACAGATGTACAAGGAATTGGTTGATGATGACAATGTTTTTGATGGATGTCATACGCATTGAGATGACAGTAAAGTGGTGGTTTTGACTAAGCTGTTAACATCAGTACTCAAATAAGTGGAGGAGCTGACAAGCAAAACAAAAGGGCTTGTATATTTGAACATGAGAATATCCTAAAGTCTAAAACATCTACTGTCTTGGCTCAATATCAACAAACCCATTGCATTATTGCTCTGCAGAAATCCAGCCATGGACCATTAAATAGTTAGTTCATTTTAAGATATCTTTGTGCAAAGCTTCTCAAACTAAAATAAGGCCCACTCAAATCATACCTATTCTTTGCAATCCTAGCCTCATGTAAAGCTTGACAAAAAGTCACAATGCAGAAATTCCCCAACTTATGCAAAAGGCGACTTACGTAAACTCGCACTAACGTAAACAATTCTGTACTCAGTCCCTCGTGCAATCAAAGCAGTTTGTAATTTCCACAATTACAATCACTCAAGTTTACACCAGAAACAAGCCAGCAATGATGGTCATGCTTTAGAAGGCCACGCCCTGCAGAAAGTGCCCCAACGGTGAGATGGAACTCAAGCCAGCAATGGCGGTGGAGCTTACCCAGAAGGTCGCGCGCCGCAAAAAAAGTGCCCCTGATGTAACCGGACGCTGCTGAGACAGTTAATACATTCAGTGAGTTATTTTGGGGCAGGGGATGGGGATGGTGATTCCAATTTACGTAAAATCTGACTTATGTAAGGGTTCACCGAATGTAACCCTCACCTAAGTCGGTGAGTGCCTGTACAGTTAAAAATTAAAAGTACAAAGTAAACAATTTACATGCAGTACTTCACTTAATGAAGAGAAGACAAGTGGTGTCGAATTTTACTGGAGCAAGTATGTTTAGAGCTGAAGAGGATAAGTAAAAAGAAAAGTTTTAATTTCATAAGACTATGAGAAGAGTAATGGGACCTTCTGAAAGATTGGATTCAGAAAAAAATTATGGTAAAGGGGACAAAAGTTATAAACTTAGACGGGATACTTACTTTTAATTATGGACAAGTAACTGAAACTGATCCAGAGAAATAAATTATAATAAGTGCTTACACTTTGAATTAACCAATTCTGCAAATATTAAATAAAATCATACACCAAAATTAAGTTCCAGTTGGAACACAAAATGTGTGAAAACTTAACATCAAAAAAATATAAAGTGTACTCCGAAATATCTTCTAAAATTAGCAACACCTGTTTGATTGTTAAATGAACTGTTAACTTAAAATCATTAACATTCTTTGAATATTTTCAGTGAATGTTCCAAAAAAGATGTGGTTTTCCTGCGATCCCTTAGTTTTGAGTTCTTGAAGCTATCCAAAAGTTATTTTTAATTAATCTGTAAAAGAAAGAAAGTAGTACATTTGTTTCTACAATACAATGCTACTCTTATGGAATTGTATAATAAAAACATGTACATAAAATTTAGGGATGATTTTTTTTTAAACTTTACTTCCTTCTTGCTCATTTGTTAATCATTTACTTTGCTTCAGATTTTAATGCAAATCTGTTTTCCAAAAACCAAAATAGTACCGATACTGGGATTCAGGTAAAACAGCAGACAATACAAGAGGAGTTGAGTATAGGAGCAAAGAGGTCCTTCTACAGTTGTACCGGGCCCTGGTGAGACCGCACCTAGAGTACTGTGTGCAGTTTTGGTCTCCAAATTTGAGGAAGGATATCCTTGCTATTGAGGGCGTGCAGCGTAGGTTCACTAGGTTAATTCCCGGAATGGTGGGACTGTCGTATGTTGAAAGGCTGAAGCAATTAGGCTTGTATACACTGGAATTTAGAAGGATGAGGGGGGATCTTATTGAAACATATAAGATAATTAGGGGATTGGACACATTAGAGGCAGGAAACATGTTCCCAATGTTGGGGGAGTCCAGAACAAGGGGCCACAGTTTAAGAATAAGGGGTAGGCCATTTAGAACGGAGATGAGGAAGAACTTTTTCAGTCAGAGAGTGGTGAAGGTGTGGAATTCTCTGCCTCAGAAGGCAGTGGAGGTCAGTTCGTTGGATGCTTTCAAGAGAGAGCTGGATAGAGCTCTTAAGGATAGCGGAGTGAGGGGGTATGGGGAGAAGGCAGGAACGGGGTACTGATTGAGAGTGATCAGCCATGATCGCATTGAATGGCGGTGCTGGCTCGAAGGGCTGAATGGCCTACTCCTGCACCTATTGTCTATTGTCTAATACCTGTGGACATTTTAAAGATGCCACAAACAAAAAGAATCTTCAAAAAATAAGAGAAATAGGAGGGGGAGGCAATACATAAAGGGAGCAAGGTAATGTGTTCCAAAATGTATCTGAAACAAAAGGAAAAAACATGTCAAACATAAATGAAATTAAACAGAAAGTCCTTATGTGAGAGGAGCTTTTCCAGGCACTCCATGACCTACACAAGGGTTACATTCTGTGAAACCTGATGTAAGTCAGTTTTTATGTAAGTGGGAACCACCATCCCATCCCCTGCCCAAAATAACTCACTGAGAGTTCTAACTGTCTCAGCGGGGTCTGGCTGCATCCAGAACACTTTCTACGGCATGCGGCTTTCCGGGTAAGCACCACGGCCATTACCGGCTTGTTTCCGATATAAACTTGAGTGATCGTAGTTGTGGAAATTACAAACTGCCTTGATTGCACTAGAGACTGAATACAGAATGGTTTACGTAAGTGCGCGTTTACATTAGTCACCTATTGCATAAGTCAGGGAGTATCCACATTGGGAAAATATCATTATCATTCTATGTCACTGTCTCATCTCTTCTTGGTTCATATTGACTTTAATCCAAAGTATCTAATTTAACAACTATCTAATTTAACAACTCTAATTATGACTCTAATTTTTACAAGGATACAGAAGCTGCTTGACCTACAGTAAGTGTCCACAGATGTTATCTGCCTTAATTTCTCATTTCCAGTGTCCATACTATTTTGATTTTTAGAAAACAGGTCTGCTTTCAAATCCGATGCAGGGTGAATGATTAACAAATGGGCAAGATGAAACTGGAGTTAAAATATAATCATCCCATGTTCTGATTAATTTTATTTGTTTATTTATGTATTTGTGGGACCAAGGCATCACTGACAACAACAGCATTTATAGCCCATATTTAACTACTCTGGAGATCACGTGACCATCATCAACTTGAGCCACGACAGACTTCTGCGAAAGCTACTCTCACACACAACTAGCCAGGGGAGTTTAATTTAGTTTATTGTCATGTGTACCGAGGTACAGTGAAAAGCTTTTTTTATTGCGTGCTCTGCAATCAGCGGAAAGACTATACATGATTACAATCAAGACTATACATGATTACAACCATGTACAGATACAAAATAAAGGGAATAAGAAATGGGGTGGTCAATTGTAATAAATAATTGCAGATCCGCTTCTGGGACCAACATGTAGAGAGCCGTCTGGCTTGGGCACCATCTTTTTATTCAGGATTTATATTCAACAACAATGCAGAAAGAGTGATATATTTCAAGGCAGGGTGGTTCTACGGTGAGTGGACTCCAAGAGTTCGACGGCATGGTGAATTTCTATCACGATTTCATGCCAGCAACCTCCAGGATCATGCAACCGCCGCTGTTCAAGGTCCTAGCCTGCAAGCAGAGAGACCTCCTTTGGGATGATGCAGCCACGAACCGCTATCAACGACGCCAAAGAGGCGCTGGCAAAGGTGACGATGCTGGTCCATCCACGGGCCAACGGACCGCTCTTACGGTTGACACATCTGGCACAGCCATGGACGGTGTGCTTGAACAGTGAACGATGGTAGCTGGTGGCCCCTTGTCTTTTTCAGTCGTCACCTGAGACCTCCCGAGCAGAAGTACAGCGCTTTAGACCGAGAGCTCCTTGCTCTCTATCTGGCCATCTGGCATTTCCGCTACTTCCTCGAGGGTAGGGATTTCACAACTTTTACCGATCACAAGCCACTCACGTTAGCGTTTGCAAAGGTGTCTGATCCACGGTCATCCCGGCAGTAGCGTCACTTGGCCTACATCTCTGAGTACACGACTTGCGTTCAGCTCATCGTGGGCAAGGGCAACTGGGTCGCACATGCGTTGTCCCGCACCGCCATCAATGCCATCCGCGTTTTGGCCCCAGGTGTCGACTAAACGGCCCTGGCAGCCGCAGAGCGAGAGGATGAGGAGATGCTAGTCTACCGCACCGCCATCTCAGGCCTGTTGTTGGAGGATGTGCAATTTGGACCTGCTGACACCACGCTCCTTTGCGACGTGTCTACCGGACGGCCAAGACCCATCATTCCCGCAGCTTGGCGCCACCGGATTTTCGACATGACGCATGGTTTGGCTCACCCTTCCATGAGGGCAATAACGGCTCTGTTGGCGGCCAAGTTCATGTGGCACTGGTTGTACAAGCAGGTCGGCAACTGGGCCAGGACGTGCATCCCCTGTCAGACTTCAAAGGTTCAGCGTCACACCAAGGCACCGTTGCAGAATTTTGACCTGCCACATTGGCGTTTCGACCATATTCAGGTCGACACCGTGGGACCGCTGCCTCCATCCAGAGGTGTCACCCACCTTCTCACCATCGTGGACCGATTCACAAGATGGCCAGAAGCCGTCCCGCTCTCAGATACCTCCGCTGCGACGTGTGCACGTGCCCTCACTGCCCACTGGATCGCCCGCTTTGGTGTGCCGGTGGACATCTCCGACAGAGGTGCACAGTTCACCTCCGAGTTGCGGTCAGCAATGGCCCGTCTGCTTGGCACTAAGCTGCACCACACAACGGCCTACCACCCGCAAGCCAACGTGCTAGTGGAACGTTTTTACTGTCACCTGAAGGCATCCTTAAAGGCACAGCTCGCGGGTCCGAACTGGATGAACGAGTTGCCATGGGTACTGCTGGGGATGCGCATTGCCCCGAAGGAGGATCTGGCAGCTTCCTCAGCCGAGCTGGTGAACGGCGCCCCGCACACGGTCCCAGGGGATTTCATCCCGGCAGCACATGGACATCAGGAACAGCCCACCACCATGCTGACGCGCCTCCGGGAAAAGGTGGGCATGCTCTCTGCCATCCTGACATCCTGCCAAGGACTCGCCTCTACGTACGAACCACCAGCCCTCACAAACTGCCAGTATGTTTTTGTTCGCTGCGATTCCCAAAGTACGCCACTGCAAAGGCATTACGAGGGACCCTTCCGGGTACTGCAACACGGTGCCACGACTTTTGTCATCGACATGGGCGGCAGGCACAAGACTGTCTCCGTGGACCGTCTTAGGCCGACACACTTGGACATTGGCCAACCAGTGCAGGTGGCACAACCTCGCCGCAGAGGGTGTCCACCGTCATGACTGCACCCGCTCTCAACTCTGCCAGCTGCAACCCTGAACACAGGAGACGTGTATACGCGATCAGGCCGCCTCATTCGTCAGCCAAACCGCCTCCATTACTCCGGTTCTGGGAGGTTCATGTGGCGGGCTGAGCCACGTTGGTATCGAACCTTCATTTGTGGGGCTCGAACTCTCATGTGGACCAGGCGTGATCTGGGCCGACCAATCACGCGGTCGGGGGGGGGGGGCGGGCCGTCGTGTGCCAGGAGAACAAAAGATTTGGAGTTGGGATTTGAACTCGGGCACGTGCGGGTGAGCGACGGAACTGTATTCGGTTAATGATTAAACAGAGTGTTTACACGACATGTGGTCTTCCACAGTTCTTTATTAACACATGTACCAGGATACAAAAATAAACTTTTTTTGCATATAGTTCAGCAAAGTATTACGATACATAAGCACAATCACAGATTGTGAAGCACAGAAATACAAAGTGTATAGAAAAAGGCCACTGAGGCAATATATACAATAGTCGCCAAGTTGCTTTAAGTGCTGCTGACAATAAAGGCCCGTTGTCCGGCGGTGTTGCAGGGTCGGCCTGACCAAGCGAAGTTATTGGCGCCCTCCACCGCTCTGTTTTGCTGCAGGTTGCGCCTGGTTTGCGCGTTTGGTCTCCTGAAGTGGGGCCTGACCCAGTCGAGCCTCAGGCTGCTGCAAGGTCTCCAGCATTGCCTCGATCCGGAACCTCACATCGACTAGCAAACTGTCGTTCCTCTCCTTGCCCAGCCACCATTCAGCCTGTGCGGCCCTTGTGGTTCCTGGTGTTAGAGGTGAGAGCTTTGAGAGGTGCTGTCAGAGTAGCCATGGAAATTTGTACCACTGTATTTTGTAGACTGCACATGATGGAACCTTTGGGGTTCCATGAGGTGAGCCCAATCATTGAAGTACAGATACTTCACTTGAGATAGCTTCCACAACTCCCAGGAGTAAATTCCAGAGATTCACCATTGCTACAACAAGGAATTTCCAACACCCTCCTTCGGTCCATCCATCACTTATTGTTCCCTGTCTCGCCCCTCTCCTTCTCCTCTTCAAAATGACTATCTTCCCTCTCCACTTTCAGTCCTGATGCAGAGACTCCATCAACAATTCCTTTTACCCCAACCGATGTTGCTCAACCCACTGAGTTTCTCCAGCAGTTTGATTATTGCTCCTGGTTCCAGCATCTGTAGTCTCTTGTGTCGTCTCCAGTCTGTAAAGCTACCTAACTAAACAATTAAATTAGAACCTCACAAATTTACTTATCTGAACTAGACAATTGCAAGTACCATTCTACCATAGTGGGTGAGTTTAGATACCTCAACATAAACCAAGGATTTAACTTTTTACAATTTTAGTTAATATGATCAAACTATTTAGTAGATACTGTATTTAGGAAAGACTATTGTTGGATATCAGTCTCTTTTTACATCCACCTTAACAGAGTCGCTAATGGCAGCAAACTAACAAACAGAGAGACATGAAGAAACAAAGAACTGCATATTCTGATTTGCAAAAAAAGACACAAAGTGCTGGAGTAACTCAGCAGATCAGACAGCATCCCTGGAGAACATGGACAGGTGACACTTCAGGTCAGAACCTTTCTTCAAACAATAGAACACCCATAATAATCTTTTTAATGGCTATTGGGATAGGAAAGGATATGATCAGTTTAATATCACATTAAATAATTGGATTCCTTTAATACCTTGCTGGAGTGTCAACCTGTATAAAGATATATTCTGGTATGCAGGTCATATTCTCAATATACTAACACCAATGTGTGAATGACTAACAATCCAAATAATATACCTGTAGGAATATGAATGCCTTCTTGACGTGAAATTAATGATATATTACCTCTGCATACCTTTGAATGCAGCACAACGAGTTTGTATGACCTTACTGTGACCGAAACCTGGCTTCATTTCAGCTGGCAGCATTGAATAGAAAGGAGGAAAACATATATATGTATTTTAACTGGTATTGTCATTCATTACTTTGAAGAATACCAGAAGGGAATTTTGTGCTTAGTCATCCATTTACTTCTGATTCTAAGAAAACTAACCATGTATAGTTCCTTTTTTATAACTAACCATTCATCTGCACAATTCCTTTATCTTCTTTTTTTTTTCACATTCAAATAAATACATTTCGTATTTATGTTTAATTGTATTTTAATTAAATTTTCACTTTGCAGTGTATTGTCTTCTGATGTGGTCACTGATAATAGTTAAATATTTGATTCTGTTTACAATCTTTATTTTGGTATCATTGGATCTAGCATCATAACTCAATAATCATGTTATAAAGCTCTGTTATCATAAATTCACTGGAATTTAGAAGGATGAGAGGGGATCTTATAGAAACATATACAATTATTAAGGGATTGGACAGGCTAGATGCAGGAAAAAATGTTCCCAATGCTGGGGAAGTCCAGAACCAGGGGTCACAGTTTAAGAATAAGGGGTAGGCCATTTAGGACTGATGAGAAAAAACTTTTTCACCCAGAGAGTTGTGTATCTGTGGAATTCTCTGCCACAGAAGGCAGTGAATGTATTCAAGAGAGAGTTGGATATAGCTCTTTGGGCTAACGGAATCAAGGGATATGGGGAGAAAGCAGGAACGGGGTACTGATTCTGGATGATCAGCCATGGTCATATTGAATGGTGGTGCTGGCTCGAAGGGCCGAATGGCCTACTCCTGCACCTATTTTCTATGATTCTTCTGCAGTTGTATAGGGCCCTTGTGAGACCACATCTGGAGTATTGTGTACAGTTTTGGTCTCCTAATTTGAGGAAGGACATCCTTGTAATTGAGGCAGTGCAGCGTAGGTTCACAAGATTGATCCCTGGGTTGGCAGGACTGTCATATGAGAAAAGATTGAAAAGACTAGGCTTGTATTCACTGGAGTTCAGAAGGATGAGAGGGGATCTTATAGAGACATATAAAATTATAAAAGGACTGGACAAGCTGGATGCAGGAGAAATGTTCCCAATGTTGAGCGAGTCCAGAACCAGGGGCCACAGTCTTAGAATAAAGGGGAGGCCATTTAAAACTGAGGTGAGAAGGAACTTTTTCACCCAGAGATTTGTGAATTTGTGGAATTCTCTGCCACGGAGGGCAGAGGCCAAATCACTGGATGAATTTAAGAGAGTTGGATAGAGCTCTGGGGGCTAATGGAATCAAGGGATATGGGGAGAAGTTGGGCACAGGTTACTGATTGTGGATGATCAGCCATGATCACAATGAATGGTGGTGCTGGCTCGAAGGGCCGAATGGCCTCCTCCTGCATCTATTTTCTATATTTCTATGTTTCTATGATTCTATGATCAAGATTGTGAATAGGTTAAGGAAAAAAAGAAAGAATACCTGATCATGGATTTCTGGTAATTCCACTCCAATTTTACAAATTAGAATTCTTATCAATCCAGCACAGACATGAGGATACAAGTGGCTTCCTTCTGGTTTGTACTTTTTCTATGATTCTCATTTTTATGGTACAAATTACATCCACATCCCTCTGTTTAAAGAAGGAGGAAAGCATTCCAATATATTATAGTATGAAAAATTATTCCTTTTTATTAAATAATTACAAATAACAAGTCTGATTAGCACAGCATTATAATAATCCTATATTTTGCCAGCATAATTGTTATTTGCTTATGGACTAAGATAAAAATAACTGTAAGTTTCTTTAGTTATGTTTCTTATGTAGGTCAATAATAGGTAGCCTAAATCATAGTTTGGTATAGCTTTAAATCCAATAGACAATATCTATAGCTGGTATCCAACAGCTTTAAAGAACACAGTGCTGGAGTATCTCAGTAAGTCAGATAGCATCTCTAGTGAACATGGATTGGTGATGTTTCAGGCCAATACTCAAAACGTCACCTATCCATGCTCTCCAGAGATGCTGCCTGACCTGATGTGTTACTCCAGCATTTTGTGTCCTTTTGTGTATTAACTATCAACTGCAGTTCATTGTTTCTTCATCCAACATCTTAAAGTGTGAACCGTCTACTACAAAGAGAAGATTCCAATTTGACTCCAAGTAAGAATTTAATTGTTCTGTTTGGGATATATGACATGATATATGACAATAAAACACTCTTGACTCTTGAACTTCTGCACCACCACCTGGCCAGCTCTTATTTGCCATTGGGGCACAATATGCTGGGGTAACACAGCGGGGGTGAGTTACTCAGTGGGTAACTCAGTGCTGCATTAACTCAGTAACCCGCTGAGTTACTCCAGCACTTTGTGTCATTTTGTGGAAACCAACATCCACAGTTCCTTCTTTCTACCTCTTATTTGCCATTTTTCTATTCCTCCTACAGCAATGTCCTAGTCAAACTTCCACAGTGAAATGACTCAGCATTGCTTGCTGATGGGGTAGTAACCGTACAGACAAGATACTGATCAGAACACATCCTGGAACTGTATTTTTATTTGTGATGAGATCAGCAGTTAGAGAACAAGAAATGCAGGTTTGTTTAAATGGCAGAATCATGCTCTGTGGGAAAGCCTCGCTGAAGATAATTACAACACCTCAAATTATAATATATTATGATCGATAGTCTCCTCTTCTGCAGTCCCAAATCATTCATTTAATGGAAATGGCAAGTTACAGCCGATTATCTTCTTCATTTTTTTCTTTTTCTTGTGCATGTTTCATGGTATATCTGTCAGATCATCAGGTTCCAATAATTGAATTGTAGTTGCAATAATATTTAAGATGAAACCATTGATAAGCATCTCATTGAATTTATATTCCACAATGATGGAACAAAGATACATAATGATATAGGAATCACCTGCTCCAAACATTAAAGTTTGCTCCAATGTAAATATAATTCTGACAAATAATGCTATATATATTTTCCACAAATACTTGTAATCTCAATTGACATTGTTCAAGGTAAGTGTCTGGTGAGCTTCTGCTGTTTATTATAAATTAGTTTTATTTAGCAGTTCTGCTTTGGCCCTCACTTATTTCTCCTTTACTTTCTGCACCTTCATGAGAATGAGAGAGGGTAAAGCTAGATAGATGGAATTCATTATCCCATTCATTCATCACTCGTGTGCTCTATGACCTACATTGTCTCTCAGACATGCAGGATCTCGGCTGAAGATTCTTACCATTTTCAAATTGCACTGTGGGCTCAGACCTCGCTGTTTCTGCAACCTTCTCCTCCAACCCTACATTTGGGCTCACATGCATCCCATTTTAAGTTTCATGTTGGTTGGTCATAGTTTTAACTCTTTAGATTCGAATCACCCATGATTCGAGTGGACAGATGAGAGAGGCTGGATTGTTCTTAGAAGACGGTTGAGAAGTGTATAATAGAGGTATTGAAAACCATGAAAATAAGAGAGAAACTGTTCCATTAGGTAGAAGGGTCAGGAAATAGAGGGTGTTGAATGAAGATGATGGGCAAAAGTAACAAAAGTAACCTGAGGGACACAAATATTTATGTATTGGGTGATTGTGATCTGATTCCAATAGTGGAAACATTTCAATTATGTTCAAAAGAGAGCTAAATAAATATTTCAAAGAAAACTATTTCCAGGACCATGGGGAAATGACAGAATGACATGAATTGCTCAGGCATTGAGCCAAAATGGAGTTAATGCAAAATGGCAGTCATCACTTTAGTTGAAACTCCCATTGTTTTACATGGCTGATGGTGATGTGACATAGGTTATTATGGCACACATGAAACTGGCTGAAAAATACGCCTTTGTTATTGTATCTTATTGTCATTGTTTTCACACTGAGCTTTTCCACAGATTGAAATCTTGGGCTAAGTGAAATGTCCATCTGAAGCATAAACTCCAAACCAAGAAATATCCATCTGGAAGAAGCTCCTAGCTGACTGCTATGACATTATTAACACATGACTGTAATGAGCAGGGTTTGTTTTATTTAAATGTAATTTGCTTGTTGGGATATACATTTTATTTCAGGGTCTTTACATTCATCTGAGGAAGAGATAAAATGTTTGCTATAAACTGAAACTATTATTGAAATAATTTAATGGCTTTATGGTCCTTTGGGAAAAATAGAGAGCTTGTTTTTTCTTTTGAATAAACATGAGCAAATCAAATCACATCAATCAAATATATCTCAAAGCACAAAGTGCAAAGGAATCTCAACAGGTCAGGCTGCATCTGTGGAGGGAATGGACAGAAGACATTTTGTGTCGGGAACCTTCTTCAGACTTCTATCCTTCTAAATGTATATTTAACATTTGTTTTTATGCCCTATGGACAGTGCTGAAAAAGTACGTTGGCCAGGGGTATATCCCTTTGGAGGTGATTTACTTCTGAGAACATACACTCTCAAACTTAACAGGTCTTAACAGTATACTATGAATGCTGTTGATGCAGTTATACATATTAATTGAGAGTTAATTAGTATAAACTTTCTGTTCACAAAATACAGCCAGTTTTATTTTCTGCTTTGAGCATTTTTTCTTTGCTGTACACATTATTTCCTTATGTGGAAGTTGTAAAAATCCAGTGTCTTTAAAATGATAATTAATTAAATATAAATTATATGTAAACACTGCAATGAGCTCAAATCTAGTTGCTTCACACATGTAATCACTTAAAAAAAATCATATTTTATTTTCACCATTCAAATTGAATTTGAAGTTGAATGTTTTCTCTCTTGATAATTCTATGCGCTGCTTTTTAAAAATCTGGACAGGAGGTACCTTGCATGCAGTTTAATACTTAACCCAAATAGTTTTCTCAGACACTGTTGGAAAACTATTTGATTAATCCTAATTTTTTTACATGTACACACAAGCACAAAATAATCACCAAGAGCAAGAACACTGACTGATTTACTCTTCCCATAAGATAACTAGACTGAATTAAACAGAGCCCTTAATCAGTGCCTTGCCTGGATCATCCAACTCACTGCAGTACCCTCTGAATGTTAAAACTATAAAATCTGAGCCATCTGAGTGTGCAATTATTTTCTAAATTTTAAATTTAAATTTTATGTTATTTCATTAGGTCTATATTTGTTAAAGTATCAAAGTAAGAGAGCTATAGGTGCGATTCGGGTTAAATTGGCATATTCACCGGGGCTCAATGAAATACCTTGTTTGCATGAAGCTCATAGCGTACATGTTGTACAATTCCTAATGTTTTTGAACAATAATTATGAACAATCTGTAAAGACACATTTGCACGGGCCTTTGTTTTTAGATTTTATTTTCCCTTTCTCCTTTCTAGCCCCCTCCCCTGAGTCATACATTCTATCTTAGCCAAGATGAGAAGAAGACAATCTGTTCTCGAGCACTCTGCCAATGCCATTCTGTAACTAGCTGCCGTGATGTTGCCAAGAGTGGCCCAGGGTGCCTATCCCTGTGCTCTCCCTCTCTCTTTCTCCCCATGGCAAGGTGCCTTCTAATAATATGGTTGAAATTGAGAACTTGCTCTGTAAAGAATCACGACATGTATTAATATTCTTCTGCTGCCAAGCTCTTGAAACATTTGAACATTATTTGTAACACAAATATCCTGTGGTATCAGCTAAATAGAAACAGCGGATCATTTTATTTCATATCTTTAACATATGATTTTATATTTCTTTTAATTTTTATATCTGACATTTATTCCAATTACAGGGTAAAATTGATAACCAGATTCCTACAACTGCAATAAAAGAAGCTTCAGACAAGATTTAATTTACAATGATGCAACTCAAGCAATAATGTAAATGATCGCATCAAATGATTTATGGTCTTTTGGTTGTTTGAATAAATGATGTATTCAAATGATTTTCATACGATCCTTGTTAATTGAGGACAAATTAGAAGATTCCAAAGTAATCCCAAGGCAGGCTGTATAATTTAGTTTAGTTTAGTTTAGAGATATAGCGTGGAAACAGGCCCTTCAACCCACTGGGTCCACACCAACCAACGATCACCAATATCAATCTGCAATATCTCATCACAGTGAAGTTTTGAAGTCTCAGTGGAGCATCATGTCTCCTTTAGCTCTCCACCTTGCAGATTACTCTGCCTGTAGTTTCCTACATTGCTCCAACACCATCCAATATAAGTCATCTACTGCTCATATTTGAACACATGTCTCAACATTGAAAATTTAATAATTTCAGGTATACACCTTTTATTTTCCGCATTATAAGTGTGGTCATACCTTTCTATTTCATTTTGTGTCTTTTTATCTCTCTTCTCTTTCAGTCTCCAATTGAAAAATGTTAAACTCTTTCCTTGACATCTTTGGTCATTTAAAATCCCATTGTTTTATCGTTCAACCTGTTTTGATAGAGGGTCCTTGACCTTAAACTATTTGATCATGTATATAGAGCCTGAAGGCTCCCAATCCGAAACCTCACCTATCCATTTTCTCCAGAGATGCTGCCTGACCCGCTGAGTTACCCCAGCATTTTGTGTCTAACTTTGATTCTATTTCTTTCTCCACAGATGCCTACTCATCTAGGTGTTTGTTAAGTGCTTCCATCATCTTCAGATCTTTGTTTCAGATTTCCAACATCTGCAGTTTATTGATGCAATAACTATTCACCAATCAGCCCAATATTACCTTGACAATAGTTTCCACTTTGAATAGAATTTGTATCGTTTCTGACCCACAGTCAAGGTACATCACGTCCCTTTCAATAAGTTGTTTCAGTTTTCATCCTTCACAGCTGGCTGAAAGCACAACAATAAAATCTAGAAATCTAAATGATTCTGCTATAGGGGATTACATAATATATTTTTATCTTTACATCTGACTGTCTGAGTGCAAGTTGCAAGTGAGTACAGTACTCTGTGTACGGTACCTGGCTGAGAATTTAATTCTTTAGTCCTGACAACTCAACACAAGCATTTACACACAAAGACAGTACTCACAGCGGCTAAATGCTGAATGCAACATGTGGATGTGAATACTGCTCAGGAGGTCCTCGAGCACTCTCCACACTCAGTTCAACTTTTCACTGACAGTCCAAGTGGCCTCAAAGGAAACTGATGTGAGTTTATCCCTCCAGAATCTCTCATCTGTCTCAGGTGTGAAGAAAAATGAAAATTGAGATGCAATGATCCAGCATCATAATGGATGGATAGTGTGGCATTGTCTAGCT
Organism: Rhinoraja longicauda; assembly: GCF_053455715.1. Taxonomy (NCBI): domain Eukaryota; kingdom Metazoa; phylum Chordata; class Chondrichthyes; order Rajiformes; family Arhynchobatidae; genus Rhinoraja; species Rhinoraja longicauda. The sequence continues at coordinate 26,604,429 of NC_135962.1, read as the reverse complement.
GACTAGCACATTGTGCGGTAATGGTGCTAGACCTGTCTTTCGCAACAGTAGCGCAGTTGGTAGAGCTGTTGCCCCTCAGCACCAGAGACCTGGGTTCGACCCTGACCTTAGGTGCTGCCTGTGCGGAGTTTGCATATACTCCCTATGACCATGTGGGTTTCCTCTGGGTGCTCCAGTTTTCACCCACGTTCCAAAGATGTGCATGTTTGTTGGTTAATTGACTTCTGTAAAATTGCCCCCTAGTAGGGAGTGGATGAGAAAGTGGGATAACATAGAGCTAGCATGGAAACAAGAGACTGCGGATGCTGATTTACCAAGGGAAGACAGAAAATGCTGCAGTAACTTAGCAGGTCTGGAAAACATGGCAGAGTAACATTTTGAATCAGGACCCTTCTTCACATATTCAGAACTAGTATGAACAGGTGATCAAAGGTTGGGGTTGACTCAGTGGGCCGAAGGACCTGTTCTCATGCTGCATCTCTAAAACATGGGACAGATGAGCCTGAGCAGTTAGTGACACTTAGTGCCCACATACTTTGTCTCTGTACATAGCCTGTTGCAGCCACACAGGAAGGTAGCCATTAGGTTGAGTGTGAAGTTGGGTATGCTGTTGCTCCCGTTTGCCATGGCCTTGTACATTGTAACCCATCGGATTCACCCCATCTTTGACCCCCAGCTGAACAGGAAGATGGCCTGAGTGATTCCCAGAGTGGAGGAGCAGGGCATAGCCACATCTGCACCATGTACAGCAGCCCAGGAACATCTCACACCTGGGTGGATCACCTGTCCCAGAGCAGACTTGACCGCGGGAGAAGACGGCAGGGGAAGAGAAAAGACATTCTGGCCTTCCATCACAGTGAGGAGGTGACTGGAGGAGACTCACTGTGATGGATGTTTTTGTTTTGTTTTTTGTTTTGTGTTGGTTGTGATTGTGTGTGAAATTGTTTATTTTTTATTGCCATATTGCTGGACTGTGGGTGACCTTTCATTTCACTGCACATTTTGTATGTGTATGTGACAAATAAACTTGACTTGACTTGATGGCCTTGGACAGGATCTTATAGGACACATTTAGCAGTAAAATGGGTTTCCAATTCCTGTTGTATCCTTCTCTCCTGTCTTGAAGATGAGGGTGACGATGCCCTTCTTCATGGAGTCTGACATGCTGCCAGCCAGAAGCATAGCACTGTACACTTCCAGCAAGTCCAGGCCCTCCCAGTCCCACTGAGCTGAGTACTACTCAGTTGATAAGCTGTCGCTTGTAGGCGTTTTATTCAAAAGAATGGATAGAATTCGTTCGCTCCTTCTAGGTCCGTATTTGGACCAGACTCTCCTGCTTGCTATTGATTAAAAGCTCCATGATAGCTTAATCACATCCCTTTTTAGCATGGTGATCAAAACTGCAGACAATATTCCAGGTCTGGTCTCATCAATGCCCTGTGCAGTTGTAACATGACGTCCCATCTCTTCTACTCAAATGATGTGTAATTTTGCACATAGCAGGATGTCACAAGCCATAATTGTTTTGGATTGATTTAGATTAAGGCAAATATTGGCTGAAATATTTAGAGTGCTTCCTACTTTTCTTTGCATTTTTGGATTTAACTGTACACAATGGAAACGCGTCTCAGGTCTATTTAGTAATAGACACAGCAAAAGTATATATAAATGTCCTTGTAAAAAAATCCTGAAAGGCTACCTGAAATATAGACAAGTGAATAACGTATTAATGCAAATGAAACAAGGTTAAAGTTTTAAGTTGTGGAAACAAGGAACTGCAGATGCTGTTTTACAAAAAAAAGACACGTGCTGGACTCAGCAGGTCAGGCAGCCTCTGTGAAGAACATGGTTAGGCAGGAGCACTTCTTCAAAGTAGTCAAGATTGTTTTATTGTCAATGTCCCGAAATGGAACAATGAAATTCATACTTGCAGCAACACAAGATATTGTAATATATCTTAACAAAAAAAGTTCTATATATATAACAATAAACAAATAGACAATAGTAGTGCAAAGTTAAAAATAATGTCCCCAAGTCGATATAGTTCAGAGCCTCCTATTTGGAGGTTGTAGTGTTTAATAGTGTGATGGTTGCAGGGAAGAAGCTGCTCCTGATTTTGGTTTTCAGGCTCCCATACCTTCTTCCCAATGGCAGAAATAAACTGAGAGTGTGGCCAGGGTGATGTGGGTTATGATGATGATGATGCTGGTTATTGTTATGAGGTAGCGACTCTTGTAGATCCCTTTGATGGTGGAGAGGTCAGTACCCATGATGGACTGGGCAGTGTTGACCATTTTTTGGAAGTAGGCACACCTTGAGGAGATTTTACAATGGAGCAGCGAAATGTAGAAACAAGAAACTAGTGGTGTTGGTGTACAAGAAAAAAAGACGGAAAGCGAGCAAATCAGCAGGTTGGGCAGTATCTCTGGAGAACACGGAGAGGGAGGAGAACAAAGCAGTCAATGTAAAAACAAGGAACTGCAGATGCTGGTTTACAACAACAAAAAAGACAAAGTACTGGAGTAACTCAGCGGGAGGATATGTTCTTCAGAGATGCTGCCTGACCCTCTGAGTTACTCCAGCACATCGTGTCTATTGTAAAGTTTGTTGTTTGTATTGAGTGCTGGTAGGACTCTGCAGTGCAGTGCAGGTGCAGTGGCCGGGAACGGATGAGCAGCGCCGGTGCCTCGGCCTAGCTGGGTCTGGGTCTGTCCCGGGACGGGGGAGGACAGGTCTGCAGAGGCCGGCCAGCAATGCCGGCTCCCCGCCACCGACTGACCTTCTGGGAGCCGCCAACATAGGTAAGTATCGCGAGAGCGGGCGCTGAGGCGAGTCTCACACACACACATACTCTCCACAACAGTTGGCTTGCGCGGCCGCTCAATATCTGGGCCGCAGATGAAGGGACCTCACGGTGGCTTCGCACACACGGGGCCCGGGAGCGGCGGCGAAGGACCGGCCTCTCGCACCAGTCGCCGTGTCCAGGTGAGCGGCGGCGGCACCTGACGAGAAGCGCGCGCTCCGGCCCGCGCGTAACCACGCGCTCCTGACCAACCGCCGTCCCCGAGAGCGGGCGAGCTGGCGGCCCGGGCAGCTCCTGCAGCCGCCTCGCTGCATTACACTACATTGCCTCGCCTGCCTTCCCCCCCCCCTCCCCTAGTCCAACTTTTTCTGCAACTCGGGGAGTTATGCTGCGTGTGCGCCTCGCTTTATTTTCACCTCCTTACTTCCTCCTTTCTCTTGGGAGACTGATCGCTCCCCCTCTCCCCTCACCACCCCCTGAGGCCGAAGTCAAAAGGTAGAGTTTACTTTTGCAACCGATATTGTAATTCTAGAACTGCGTCCTTTATACGGTCTGTCTTATTTTACCTCAGAAAGTTGTTTTGCACGTTCAATATCTTGGTTTTTTTTTTGTGTGGTGTTAAGCGAAAAGGGGGGTGGTGGGGGGTGGACGAAAGAGGTGAAGGGTGCAAAGAGGAAACTGTTTTTTCGTCCGGCCAGTGGGCGATAAAAAAAGACTCCTCCCCCTCAAGCTTTGGCTGCGAAGTCGATTTAAAGGAACATATGGCATTAAAAGAAGCACAGCTGGAGGTAGCATTTACATTGCCCGTGATGTCAGAGCAGCTGACTCTCCCTCCAGCTTGTTCCTGGAGTCAGTGTTGTGCTTTCTCTCGCCTTTCCTACTTTTGGGACACCTTCCTCTGGATCAATTTCGGATTTCCAACCTGTTCCCTCCGTGGGTGTTCGAAGAAAGGAGAGAGAAAAAAAACACAAAATGTGTTCAGGACATTTAGACTCTCGATTGAGGAACCCAAAGGGGGCGTGAGAAATTGCTTTTCTCCGCGTTGTTGTGGACAAGGTATAAAGTAAACAATTGTTTGCTTGTAATTCGAGTGATCGTTGATGTAACATTTGCTTTGCCTTTTGTTTAAAGTCTCTAAAGTTTGGTTTCTGGTGGAAGCCAGTTGCTTCGAGTGGTGGTTGCCTAATTTGCTTAATTGCTAACATTTTTTTTCTGTCAGCTGTCGTGTTTCACTTGCCATCTGCACCAACTCTGGGCGCTCGTTAGACATTCGTGTATATGTTAAGTTTGTTGGTTTGGGCTGTTGGGCTGGAGTGCATCTTAAACTATTGATGGCGCAGTTTTAATTACATGCAGGCTGGATTTTTTTCGTGTTTTAATTTCTGTTCGGTTTTCGTGTTTTAGGAGGTTATGAAGGAAGAATGGAGTTTCCAGACCATTGCCGGCAGTTGCTGCAGTGTCTGAGTCAGCAGCGTCACCAGGATTTTCTCTGTGATTGTACTGTTCGAGTTGGAGACGTTCAGTTTAGAGCCCATCGTGCAGTGCTTGCTTCATGCAGCATGTACTTTCATCTATTCTACAGGGACCAGCTGGACAAAAGAGACATTGTGCATTTAAATAGTGACATTGTCACAGCTCCTGCCTTTGGCCTGCTTCTTGAATTCATGTATGAAGGAAAACTTCAGTTTAATAGCCTACCAGTTGAAGATGTGTTAGCCGCAGCCAGTTACCTTCACATGTACAACATTGTGAAAGTCTGTAAGGGGAAATTGAAAGATAAAGAACTACGTGTGGATGAAAAAATGAACGGTAATGCTCTTCGATTGGTCAAAGAAGAGAGTTCTTCAGAAAGTAATGAACTGATACTGCATAATTTTGATGCACAAAGCAAGCAAAATTGTACTATTGTGGGTTATAAAAATCCCACAGTCAGTGAAAAGATTAATGGACATTCTAGGATATTGTCTGATCTTGTAGGTATAACTTCCGTATCTACAGAATTGCAATGCAATGCAGCAAATGGAAAAACAAAGTCAAGTGTCAGTAGTTCTCTAGGACTTTTGCCTCAAAGGACTATTGACCATATCAAGGCTTCTGCTGATGTGGACTGTGCTCTAGATCTGTCTTTCAAACCTGTGTCTGGAAGAGATTTATTTTACTCCCCCTACGTTTCTGGACAGCTGGCCTCCGACAGGCAACAGCAGGGCACCGCACCACTTGTTGGAGATGAACAAGAGTTGCTGTCAGACCAGGAGGGTAGTGAAGAAATGGATCCAGTAAGTCAGAACGGCAATTCTGCCAATGGCATGAATGCAGACTTTGGACCTGTGTTTCCGGCGAATGCTGTGGCACACAATGATGGAATAGAACACGAACAGGATGGTAGTGAAGATGAAATGCCATCATCTGATATTTCAAACACCAGGATGGTGATGTCAACAGGACATATTTTTATTTGCCCTCTCTGCAGCAAAGGCTTCCCAAGTCCACATGTTCTTCAGCTTCATCTGAGTTCTCACTTCAGGGAAAAAGATGGCCCTCGGGCCAAAATGCCTACTGATGGTTCCATGCCTACCTGCTCGCAGTGTGGCAAAACCTTTTCCTGCATGTATACGCTGAAGCGTCATGAGCGAACTCACTCGGGCGAGAAGCCTTATACCTGTGGTCAATGTGGAAAGAGCTTCCAGTACTCTCATAACCTCAGCCGTCATGCAGTTGTACACACCAGGGAGAAGCCACATGCCTGTAAATGGTGTGAAAGACGATTTACGCAGTCGGGTGACCTGTATAGGCATATGCGCAAGTTCCACTGTGGTCTTGTCAAGAGCATTGCTATCAGATAATGTTTCAAAGTTTAGCAGCAAATCTAAACATCCTATTTAAAACTGATGTGCATCTCTGGAAAACTTGCATGGTTTCAGTTGAAGTTGAACCAATTCCATTGCATGGCGTCCCTGCATTAAGTGTGTGGAAGAACATTGCTTTCAATATTTATACATAAAGCTGCAGTACTTAATAGGAAGCAATTTTTCAATATTTTGGTTAATACTGAATTATCATGCTAAAATTATATCATATTTTCCCAAAAAGAAAAAAATCAGAAACTTTTGTCACTAAAGTATATCTTCCCCTTAGATTTCAATGCATATTCAATACATTATTTGGGGACAGTAAATATCATGTGTAGAGTCTGTCTTTATCAATCATTAATATAGTAACCACATTTGAAAATCCAGTATTCAATTCACTAATTGAGCAATACTTTGTTTTACAAGCTACTGTCATATTACCTTGCAAAATAAAGTTGATACTGGCATATGTTAAATGGCTAAGCCTGGACTGTTTAAAAACTTAAGCAAAGATTTTTAGAAATCTTATTGAAGTGGTTTTATAGTACATAGTTATTTTCAATGACAACATGAAACTTTACTTACCGAATACCATTCCAAATGAGACCTAAATAGATTGTGCTGTTTTGCTATATAGTACTGCAGTCTTTATCTGTGAATTTGGGACACTCTGGTCTTACCGCCTGGACAAATTCAATTCTAAAGTGTTGCATTTTGTTGTTTGCTGTGATTGGACTATAGCACTAAGAACAACCACTAAATGTTATTGCATTCTCCTGATGAAACTTGATACTGTATTTATAGCATTTTGATGGTTTGGGATGCAGTGGTTACTTTGTTTAATGTTCTGTTTAGAAGATTAAATTATAAAATATTTTTTGAACTTTAATTTTCATGCAATCTAGTGGTCTTTTAAAATATCAATGCAGCAAATGGGCAATGTTATGAAAATTGAGTTCTATGCCTGACGAAAGATTCGTACAATAGCAATTACTACTGATCATTTTTAGAGTTTTCATATTTAACCACATAAATCTTGTTCTCATGAAACCTGGCATATATATTTTTAATGAGTTTCCTGGTCATTATTGGGTATTACTGAACCATATCAGAACAACTACAAAGTTGTTTTGAAGAGGTAAAATGTGAATTCAGTTTTTATTTTAAATTGAAGATCAAAAAACCATTTAAGGTATATTTTTAAATTGTGTTGCACACTTGAAAATATTTTGCACTCTTTTGTTTGAATTTCTTTAAATTCAATTTACCATAACAACTTAATAAAATAGGCAAGTTCAAGAAAATAAATATTAAAAAAAACTGGAGACCTAACCTAAACTATCAACAGGTCAAACAGGTAAAATATGTAATAGTTTTGTATAATCAAAAAACATTATTTATAGATTTTTGTGATCTTTTCAGAGTTGCGTGTATTATTTGTATCCTTGAAATTTATTAATGGAGAGTTTTTTAGTAACAATGTAGCAGCGGCATTAGAATGGAGTCTTTTTTTACAAAAACATTGCATTTTTAAAAATAGGAATTGCTTCCTTGTTTAAATTTTAACGTTTTAGTGTGGTCTTTAGAGGACAATCGGAAAATGAAGGGTTTTTAATATTGATTAAACCTGTCAGCGCTTATTCAACAAGATGTCTTTTCAATTGTTTTTATTTTGCTACTGTTTCAGTGTGTTATAAAACTGTGACAATCGTGACTAGAACTTGTGTGTTTTTAGTTTAAAAAATTTAAACTTTGTATATTAAGATTCCTAATTTTGTGTGCTTACATTTTTGTTCAATGCAAAGTCTAAATGCCTGTATATTTTGTGAAGACGTGCCTTCATGTATTACCTCATTCAAAGGATTGAATAATCAGCGCACGGTTGCATTCTGTTTAGAAAATTGAACAACTTATTAAAAGAACTGACATTTACTTCTGAGTGTTTCTTTAATTTAAATTATGAAATATACAGTAAGAATATTGGCAACCATCATTGTAATTTGTCTTGCAATTTGTTTGGATTTGATTTATCTGGTGCCTTGCTGAAAAATTGATCTTGATAGGGTCCCTTTCCAGGTTTATGACTAAGCATTGCTGTTAATAATATCACTTCTGTCAATTTAAAAAATATCTTTCTGTGGTGCTCACTGCACTACAGATGTCCTTTTCATTGTTCTCCACATGATATTTCGGCACACTTAATGTGGCACTCTAATGGTGTTTTCAGTGGCAAAGTGCCTCTATTTTTACAATGCCCAGCTAATAGTGTGCTCAGTGTATGCATGCATTGTAAAATGCTTTAATAATTCATTTATTTCCACCGTGAACAGTGTTTGTTGCCTGTCAAGTCTTTGTTTCAATAAGGAAATCACAAGATTATTTTTGCTGTTCGTTTTACAACTGGTTGATGTAATTATGGATATAGGAGTTCTTCTATCAGGAGTAATAAGAGGTTGCAATAACAATTCTCCCAGAATATAATGAAATATTTACATCAGGTTTTAATATATTGTTATGTGCACATGGGACTGCTTTCCTGTTGTCTCCGGAAGGAAGGTTAGCAAAGTCCTTTCATTAAACCAAATAATTTGGTTTCTGCCAAATAAATACCATATTTAAGAGCCTAATCTTCATAAAGTACTTTAATATTTACCTCTTAAATTATTGACTGTACTTTAATGACCTGCTATATTTGGGGAGGAATGTAAATATTTTCGGTAAAGCACTTCATTTGTTTTGAAGTCAGAACTTGCTGAGATTTATGTAACTTCTGATCTAGTGCCATCACTGACAAAATTTTAAAAGTTCTGAGTTATGTGTTAATATACAACATGCTATTTGTTGAACAAAGAAAAGATGCAAGAAACATTCGTTTCAGAAGAAAAATGCCAATATATTACACTGCATTGGTCCATATAAACCCAAGTTAAATTAACATACTGCTGTTGGAACTGGACATTTTAAAGTAGGCAAATGTAATCAAAGTTGTGCACAGAAAGGTACCGTCGAGAATATTGATTTTAAAGACAAGTTAGATGATACCCTCACTCCATGTCTCCGCCCTTGTTCCCCCTCCCCTTAGTCGCAACAGATTCAGATTCCCCCTAGCCCGCACCTTCCACTCCATCAGCCATCGCATACAACACATAATCCTCAAATTTTCACCACCTCCAACAGGATCCCACCACTAGCCACATTTTCCCATCTCCACCCCTTTCCGCCTTCCGCAGAGACCGTTCCCTCCGCAACTCCCTGATTAACATCCCTTCCCACCCAAACCACCCCTTCCCCAGGTACCTTCCCCTGCACAGTAGAAGATGCAACACCTGTCCCTGCATCTCCTCCCTTGATTCTGTCCAGGGACCGTGACAGTCCTTTCAGGTTAGGCAGAGGTTCACTTGCACCTCCTACAACCTCATCTACTGTATCCGTTGTTCAAGATGTGGACTCTTGTACAACAGCGAGTCCAAACGTAGACTGGGCGATCATTTTGCAGAACATCTTCGTTCAGCCCACCTGAACCTACGTGATCTCCCAGTTGCCGGACACTTTAATTCTCCTTCCCATTCCAATACAGACCTTTCTGTCCGAGGTCCCCATTGTCAGTGAGACTAAACGCAAATTGGAGGAACATCTCATATTTCGCTCGGGCAGCTTACAACCCAGTGGTATGAATTTGATTTCTCTCACTTCAGGTAGCCCCGGCATTCCCCCTCTCTCTATCCCTCCCCCACCCATGTCGCACTAGTTTCTCATTATCACCCTACAAACAGCTAATAATGGAATGTTTCCTTTATCATCGTTACTTTTTTGCATATCTTTTATTAATTGTTATCTCCACATCATCGTCTATGTCTCTTGTTTCCCTTATCTCTAAACAGTCTGGAGAAGGGTCTCAACCGATTCCTTCTCTCCAGAGATGCTGCCTGTCCCGCTGAGTTACTCCAGCTGTTTTGTCTATCTTTAGTTTTTAATCATAATCGTAATTTATTAGACAAGTATGTTTTGAAATATACAAGGAGTTTGGTTTGCCATACAGTCATACCAAAAAAACAACAAGAGACATAACTACATAAAAATTTAACATAAACATCCACCTCAGTGGCTCCTCCACATTCCCCACTGTGATGGAAGGCAATAAAGTCTTATTTTCTTTTCTCTCCTCCTGCAGTTGGAGGAGTTGAACCATCCGTAGCCGGCGATTGAACTCCCACCTCGGGGCGGTCTAAGCACCCGCATCGGGACGGTCGAAACTCCTGCGGCTTGGAGTTCCCAAAATCGGTCCCTAACCAGGGACCGCAAGCTTCACGATGAGCTCTTAAGGATAGCGGAGTCAGGGGGTATGGAGAGAAAGCAGGAACGGGGTACTGATTGAGAATGATCAGCCATGATCACATTGAATGGCGGTGCTGGCTCGAGGGGCCGAATGGCCTACTCCTGCACCTATTGTCTATTGTTAAAGTCCGTAGGTCCCGCAGGTTGGAGCACCAAAGGCCGACCCCTGGCAAAGAGATCACCCGCTCCGAGATGTTAAAGTCCATAGGCTCCACGGTTTTGGAGCTCTAGAAGTCCCAAACAAGAGGCCGCCAACTCCACGATGTTAGGCCACAGTGCAGACAGAGACACGACATGGAAAAAGTTGCAACTCTGTCGAGGAAAGAGATTTTAAAAAGTTTCCACCAGCCCCCACAAATACATAAACTGAAGATAAGCTAAAACATACATTTTACAACAAACTAAAAACACAAAGAATGAAAAAGACGAAGGCGGACCGTTTAAACCAGCATCTGCAGTTCCTTCCTACACATTAATTTTTAAAATAATGTTTTGGGAATAATTGTTGAGTGGGAAACTGAGGAGTTGCCCATTCCTGGAATAGTTGCATGGGATCTTTTTATTGCCTTCTGATGAGATAGGTAAGAGCTTGGCATAATGCCTCTTCTGAGGTTGTCTGTCTTGATGATGTTGCACCCATCATTCCTGTGTTGAAGACATCTTGAATGTGGCTTGATTCAGAAATCAAAGTTAGAATAGACCTTAACCATTAATGTTTATAAACTAATACATATAATTAAAACAATTTTTGGCCATTCACAAACTAAGTGCTTAGCTGATGAGCTGTTGCCAAATGTTTTTTTCTTTCCCAGAGCAAGGGATTTGTTAGTATAAACATAATGGTTTGAAATGTGCTGGCAATTCAAAAAGATCACTTGACACTTGCTCAATTACGGGAAAGTACGTCCTTAGATCTGCAATAGGTCCAGGATGAGCTGATTGATAAATGCTAACACAAACATCACTTCAGTACATGGCTGGATCCTAGTCTTCTGACAGTGGATTCCTGAGAAACTTCTGGGAATCCCCAGCATTACATTGGGGTATCTGTTGAAAGTGTATGATTAGAATCCCCATACATTTAAATATAGATTCCTAGAGCTTAGGAGAAAATAATTCATTCATATAAAGCAACAGATAACTTGTAATGCTTTTAATCAATCTATTTTGTTTCATATTCAATGTTTTCAATTATAGCGTCTATATGCCTGAATATCCTTCTAAGGTTATCACCATTGAGGTCACTTTCCTTCATAGTATTCAACTAACCTGCAGAGTCTCAGCTCATTTGACCTTCTGTATCTAGTTGAGGTAAGTGGGGGTGTATAGGCTGTGGGCGAGGGTTAAATCCAGTTTGTATTCTGGTTACATAGTGTTTGCATCAATCAGGTTGACTTTAAATGCTCTGAATTCACAGCATTCTGGTATGTTCAGATTTTAAATAAAGTTCGTTGTTCGATGTGAGGGGCTCTATAAACTTAAGTTTGTAAATATTATTGAGGTATATTATTTTTGATACTTCTTCCCTAGGCTGCTTGTTTTAGTCCACAGTCTTGTGAAGGAACATTAATATGCAATTAGAGAAGTATTAGTTGATTAAAGAGAAACACGTGGGTTTACTGAAGCAATTGTGTTTGACTAACCTGATTAGAATTGTTGAGACCCTTCTGAAGAAGGGTCTCAACGACCCTTTTAATCCTTTTAATCTCTTATCAAATAGTTAATTAATCTCTTATCAAATAGTTAATTAATCTTCAAACTATGATCCTAGACCACATTCAGTTTTCCTATCAGTCTGATTCTTCTCTGCCGAAGCTATGTTTGGCCTTCTTAATAGATGCAGGTATCTTGTAGGGGAGGAGAATTGCATCTCTATGGGGAGAAATGGAAAAGGAATGAGCGAATGGCATTGCAGAATTTGCCTGTTGTTTGAGATCCATTTCTCACTAAGAAAGAATTGATTAGAACCGTGAAGTATTTTAAGGGAGTGAATGTGCTATTCAGAAAGACCTTTAAAGTTTTCTTTCACCATTTACACCGATCAGGTATTCTTAAATAATGAACCAATCAGACTTCAGAGCTCAGGTTGCAATCCTGCACGTGGCTAATAATATGATACAACCATGCCACCTAGTGTTCAGTTGGATGTTTGTCCTCGAGACAGAATTTAGGCAAATAAAGTAAGTTATTTCACCCCCCCCCCACCCGGGAGAACAAAGGTTATCAATCTGAAATGTTAACTGTTTAACTTTCTCTCTATAGATACTGCCTGACCCTTTTGAGTATTTCCAACATTTTCCATTTTAATTTCAGATTTCCAGTATCTTCAAATTTTGGATTATAGTTTTCTTAGCAGTAAGAATGAGAATTACTCGAAATGTAATAATCAAGGTTGTCTTTAAAGTAAATTTCTGTTTGGTGTTTGTCCGAGGCTTTGAATCTGACACAGTTCTTGCCAGTTTCCAGCTCAATTTGGCTGAGTAATTGAGATCTTGTGCAGATGTCACTTTCATTTCTATTAAAAGGTGCATTACAATCATTAAATCTGATGGATTGTGGAGTTGGCTGCACAAAGTAGTGGGATTAATGAAAGGACTGCAGATGGAGCAAGATTCCTCCCTAGTTGACTCATTGAATGTCATATCTGAAGAAGGGTCTTGACCCGAAGTGTCACCCATTCCTTCTCCCCAGAGATGCTGCCTGTCCCGCTGAGTCACTCCAGCTTTTTGTGTCAATCATCGGTTTAAACCAACATCTGCAGCTCATTCCTACACTCATTGAAGGTCATGCTGAGGGTTCAAGGATTAGCAGGAATACCATTTAGTGTGGTGTGGCAAGAATGGCTGAAGGGTGCCATCAAGGTCAGCAGCTGGGAGGGTGAACCCAAAGTGAACTTGGTAAACTATGCACCATTTCAGACATTTTGGTAGGTCCAGAAAGAAAAATAATTATCTATCACCTGGTGCCTTGGACATCACCATCTGGTCTTGACAATTGTGAAGATTAAGCGCAGTTGGAGGTCTACACCAATCAGCCAAAACATTATGACCACTGACAGGTGAAGTGCATAACATTGATTATCTTGTTACAATGGCACCTGTCAAGAGGTGGGATATATTAGGCAGCAAGTGAACAGTCAGTTCTTGAAGTTGATGTGTTGGATACAGGAGAATTGGGCAGGAGTAAAGACCTGAGCAACTTTGACAAGGGCCAAATTGTTATGGCCAGTAGACTGAATCAGAGCATCTCTGAAATGGCAAGGCTTGTGGGGTGCTCCCGGTCAGCAGTGGTGAGTATCTACCGACAGTGGTCCGAGGAGACAGGGTGTTGGGCGCCCAAGGCTCATCGATTTGTGAGGGCAACAGAGGCTATTCCCTCTGGTCCGATCTGACTGTGGGAAGACGACAAGCCGGTAGAGGGAGTGTGATGCTCTGGGCAATGTTCTGCTGGAACCCTGGGTCCAGTCATTCATGTGGATGTCAATTTGACACATGTCACCTACCTAAACATTGTTGCAGACCAGGTACACCCCTTCAGGGCAATGGTATTCCCTGATGGCAGTGGCCTCTTTCAGCAGGATAATGCGCCCTGCAACACTGCACACATTGTTCGGGAATGGTTTGAGGAACATGATGAAGTGTTCACGGTGCTGTCCTGGCCTCCAAATTCTCCAGATCTCAATCCGATTGAGCATCTGTGGGATGTGCTGGATTGACAAATTCGATCGGTGGCTCCACCTCGCAACTTACAGGACTTGAAGGATCTGCTGCTGCTATTTTGGTCCCAGATACCAGAGGCCACCAAAATGGCGGCACTGCCCTAGCAGCTGCCGCTCACCTGCGGTCCATTTGTCTTTGTGTTTTGTTGTTTTGTTTTTTTTTTGTTTTTTTTTGTCTTAATTGTAGTTGTGATGTGGTGTTTTTGTGTTTGTGTACTATGTGTGTATGTGGGGGGGAGGGGGAAACTAACACTGTAAATATGTGTCCCTTCAGAACGGAGACCCGACCTTTGTTTTCTGGGCCGTGTCTCCGTTCCTGCTGCGGCCTACCATCGGCCCAACTCCTGGAGCTGTCGGCCTCCAGGGCTCTGGTTCGCAGAGCCCGCGGATCGGACTTACCACCACCGGAGCCGGCCGTCTTCGGAGGCTGCGGGAGCAGCTGCGACTCGCCTTAGGCTCGGGCCGCGTGGATGCCGACATCGGGAGCTCCGGCAGCGGCAGCGTGTTCGCCCGCCCCGGATCGCGGGGCATGGGGCGCGGACATTTCACCATCCGGCGCGGCCTAGGATGGCCGCGGGATACTTCTCTGCTGGGCGGGGGCTTCAATGTCGGGAGCTTCAATGTCGGGAGCCACGACCGCCCCGACGTGCAACAACAGCGGCAGCAGCGTGTTCGCCCGCCCCGGATCGGACTTATCATCGGCGGAGCCGGCCGTCTTCGGAGGCTGCGGGAGCGGCTGCGACGCGACGCGCCTTGGGCTTGGCCCGCTGTGGACCGTCCGGTGCGGCCTGCAACCACAACAACCTGACTGCGGGCGAGGCACAGCGGGAGAAGGGAAAGACATTGTGGCCTTCCATCACAGTGAGGAGAGAGAGGACTGGAGGAGACTCACTGTGATGGATGTTTCTTTGATGGATGTTTCTTTTTTTGTGTGTTTTGGGGGTTGGGTGGTTTGAGTGCCTGTTTGATGCTTTTATTGTTGGACTGTGTTTTTGGGGGTTTTGGGGTGTGTGATTTGAATGCCTATTTAATGCTTTTATTGTTGGACTGTGTTTTGGGGGGTTTTTGGGGTTGGGTAATTTTGGGTGCCTGTTTAGTGCTTTTATTGTTGGACTGTGGGTGATTGAATTAACATTTTGTTCAAGATGGCCGCGCCGTTGTGTTTGGCTGCCTGCCACTGTATGTTTCTTTTTTTTTTCCTGGTCAGATGTGCAGCACTTTGGTCAACGTGGGTTGTTTTTAAATGTGCTATACAAATAAATTGACTTGACTTGACTTGACTTGTAGAGTCCATGCCTCGGTGGGTTGGCGCTGTTGTGGCAGCTCACGGAGGACCAACAGCATATTAGGCAGGTGGTCATAATGTTTTGACTGATCGGTGTATGTGTGGGTTTGATTCTGTTCAACCCAATGCTGATGCTGCATCTAGAAGGCTATTGAAGGACACAAGTTTCAGAGCAACAACAAAAAAAAAACGTGATGTACAGGTAGGCATCAAAACTACAGCGTGATTACTTGCAAAGAGATGGGAAGAACCTTTCTGGAGTGGGATTATGATGCAGTCTTGTAATTGCCATCTCGTCCATGGAAAGAGTCGCCACCTTCCAATGCAACAGGAGTCACAGGAATATTGACTGACCATATGTTGATCCTCCTTTGACGCCTTTTCCCCCACTTAGGGAGGCTCTGCCTTTTGGCTAAAAGTTAAAAATATTAAATACTGAACTATTCCAGTGGAAACATTGTGCTGAGAAATTCCTTGGCTCATGATCATGTATGTAAAAAGAATTCCAGTGGTTATGCAGTTGGAGAGGGGTGGGATTGAAAGGTGACAAGTGCTTGATATTCTATCAGGCACAGGGCACTAGGTATTGGACAAGGCAGAAAAGGCTTTGCACATGCAGAGATACCTAAGCCTTTTTTCCCCCCAAACAATCTCCCCACCATTATAAAGAGCAGAGAGTGTGAGGGAATTGTTTACAGCAACAGACCTGGAGTTGGTTTTAAAACAAATTCTGCATAGTGTATAAGTGTGTCATGCTACATGAATGAATTTATGAGGATCCTTTGATCATTTATCATAAAAACAGTGGCATGAATTGCTGGTGTTAAAAATTTGCCAGGAATACAGAATTTATAAATGTAAGGATGATTTCCATTTATATCCCAAGAAGACATTGGAAGCGCATAGTAAACAGGATGGTTGTAACTAGCTATTTATATTTTCTGGATCATCTGCCATACTCCTTTATTCCTCTATTTAGCCCACATTGCTGGGTATGTCCTGGTCTTGGGTTTAATTTATTTATTTTTAAACTTATTCTCTTTAAATACAGACATTTGCAAACCCACTACCAGTACAACCACTTCTATCAGTATTGCCTTTGTCATGCAGTCTAAGAGCAGAACTGAAAATCATCACTAAATTGGATTGAAATGGAAATCCACACTCTTTCTCTCATTTGGGACACACCTTCCTTCCATTTCCCTGTCTAAACTATGTATAACCATTTAAATTGATCATGTTAACCACTCTAAAGGAGTGTATGGTTTGTAGGGTGCATTACAGCTGCTGCAATGAAAGTAGGTTCATGGTGATTAGGTCTTAAAGCCTTTTTATTATTACCTTATTTAAGTCAAGATTCCAACAATAAAATCATTAGTGACGTGCATTGCGATATTGGTTAAATAAAACATAAGGTGGTAGTGAGCTGGCCACTAGCATATCTAAATTATTTTGCTGCTCTTGAAGATGTTTAAATCTATTTCCTTTTACAATTTGTCCCTTAAAGAAAATCTTGGAGTTTTCACAGTTTCATTTTCCATCGGCTGCGCAATGGTTAGGACTGCAGTGATTGTTACAGCTGCTGTTAATCTTACTATGTAATTGGCTGCAGTATAACACTTGTGTGAAGCTTTCAATATCCTGCCAATTTTTGCTGCCCTCGAGATGGAGCCACTCCCCTTCTCCACAGTGCCCCATCTATTAGCTCAGCTAAGACATACCCAGTGACGGCGCATGTATTTTGTGTTAATTTTAACGCTCTGATTGAGATCCAGTACGCAACTTATTAGACTTTCTGCTTCATTGCCAACTTCAGTACGAGTTTAAACATTTTCTGAAAATAATTTAAATTGATAACATTCATAATACCAACACTGGATACTTCTCATTGTCCCAACATATCACAATTACTTTCATGGATAAATCCTGTGGGAAATAAATGATTCATTGAAAAATATCCTGCACAATCCACACATGGTAAAATTGCAAGTCAAACAAGGAATTTTCTTTTTCCATAGACCGAGTTGTTATTTTATTTTCAATACATAATATCATTTGTATTGACGCTTGCCAATGAAGGAAGCAATCAGTATCAAAAGCTAAGTTTTTAGGGCAGGAATGTTATTATTAAGGACTCATTCCTAAAGCCTACATTCTTCTCGTACCAATGACCTTGATTGTATCTAGTACTGACCCATTTTGTGAAGTTGGCCCAGATATCCAAATACTTATTAGGTTTTTCAAAACTGCAATAGATTTTATTACAACATTTTTTGTGACACCTGAATTCCTTCCTATTCTTGATTGCAATTTATTGCCACCTCCGAAGCATGTGCTGAAGAAACTGTTTGGGCCCCACAATCACATCAGATCTTAAAGGGAGAATGAAAGGTTGCTGGCGCAAGCATTAATAGTCTCAGTCTTCCCCGAGCTGGTTTTAGGAGTCTGATATTGAAACCAGCTATAGACAGACCAAATGTCTCCACATTTAATTTGGGATTATTTCTTTCCTTGAGATGGTTATCAGCTGGGGGTCACATGGCAATCCATCAGATGCCTCTCCAGGGTAGAAGATTCTGCAGCTGCCTTTCTTGTGTAATTCTTAAAATTGAAGTCACTGCATGTTGATGCTTTGCTAATCATGCTATTTACAAAACCTAGTTCTCTTTTTTTTAGTGCTATCTGCAGAATAAATTTGCTTTCTTGTAGTTTTGGCCATGCATGGAGCTACACATTTTCTGACTAACTATTCAGTTTTCTGTTCGCTCAGTTCATTTCACAAACTTGTTGGATGATCTTGCTGGTTGATGTTAAGAATGTTTTTATGGGCTTCAACATTCCTGAGTAGTTGGGTTTACCAGCCAGAGTTTTGATATTTGATTACAATTAATTGTGGGGAATTGATCTTGAGGAAGGGCAGGATTAGACTTGTCAATCAGTTTGTTCACTAATAAATTTAGATGTTTCACAAAAAGCTAAATTGACTATTTAAAGCTATACTTTAAAATAAATTGTAGTTGGACAGTTTCTTGACCATAACTGATGACTAATTTATTCTGTTCTGATAAGTGAAGTATACTAATTTACTGAAACCCCACTAATTAGCAATGAGAACACATTTATTAGATTGGGTGAGATGTTACCAATAAGCAAGTTTATGTAGACTTTACGCTTGGAAGGCAGTGCAAAAAGCAATTTGATGATCTAAAAATAGTCAAGATGATTTTCCAGAATAGAATCTGCAAAGCAAGGCCAGATGTAGAGCTGCTTGGCAGAAAAAAAAACATACTTCAATAATAAAGTCAACTGCTAGAATTCATCAGCTCCCCAAAAAGGAAGGGAGAACATAGAACAGTACAACAAAGGCCCTTCAGCCCAAAATATCTGTTCCAAACTTGTCAGCTCTTCATTTTTGGAATTTGTAAGGGAAAACGATTAACTAAAAATATTAAAATTTTGACTTGCATGTCCTACAGCACTGCCATTTGTATTCCAACACTGAAATATGAAGCAAGATCCTCTTAATTTACAGCAACCTTTTTAAAATGTGGGGGATGTATGAAAATAGTAGATTTTCTCAATTGAGAAAAGATTGAGAATGGGTCTTGACACGAAATATCACTGATCCATGTTCTCCAGAGATGCTGTCTGACCCGCTGAGTTACTCCAGCACTTTGTGTCCTCTTGTGTATTAACTAGCATCTGCAGTTCCCTGTTTCTATATTCTAGGTTGAGAATGGGTCATTTTAGCCATGGTATTAGCATAGGTGGTTAAGAGATAGCAATTTTTTTTCCCCCTCCAGAGATAAATTAACCAAGCTTTTCAAAGGTCTCACTAACAACTATACCCTTAGAGCTGATGAAGTAATTACGAAAATGTTGAAGCTGTTACTGAGCCATTTCATGAAATGTTTTCTGCTTTCTTCGGCTCAGGTGCACAACATGCCTGAGAATATTGTAGTAAGTTTGACCTCTGAATTAATTTAAACTCATTTCCTGAGGGATCTTTCCAGCAGTGAAATGACATTTCCCTCTGCTGCGATCAACAATCCCGGCTTACAGCCTGTCCATTGTATTTCAGAAATAACCTTAGCAACCTTGTTCTCAGCAGAGGAAGCTGGACTTTGGTAAGTTAGAAGCAATTGGTATTTCCTTGAGGCAATAGAGGTCAAACATGCATAGAGATTCCACAAAACCAGAATGCCCCAGTCATGATGTTTATCATTCATGTGTGAGATGCAAAGAATGCATTTGGAAACTATTTGTAAGAGATGTCTTTGCATTGAATAGGACACATCCCTTTGGGAGAGTGTAGCTTCCAGCAGAACATTCTGAAATTTGGGTTTAGATTGTATATGATTCCAAACAGCATATGCACTGTATATATCTAAATTAATTACATGTGCCTGAGTATGCTAGCCAATCCGCTGGCAATTATAAATCTGGTTACCTGATAATACCTGGATGCAAAATAGGAATGATTTTGAGAAATGTACAAGAGCCAGCAGTAGATAAATCATTCCATAATACTGGTTTGGTCTCATTTAGGAGCATTGTGTTCAAGAGAACGGTTCCTGGGATGCGGGCTGATGGGTATAAGGACTGGAGAGCTGTGTCTGATTTCTTTAGATTTGAAATTTCCAAGGGGAACTTTAATATAAGTATATAAAATGGCCAGAGGTCTGGACATAGTGGGAGGCTTTCCTTTGCTGGAAGTGTCAATGTGGCAGGTGTAACAAAAAGGAGGAATGAAGCAAGAGTAACATGAATAAAAACATTTAAAATAAAATAAAATGCAGCATATAATTGTGATCAAGAATTTACTGCATGTAGATGTGGTGGAGACAGGTTCCAGTGTGGCGTCAGAGGACAGTGGACAAAGGTTTATCATATCATATCATATATATACAGCTGGAAACAGGCCTTTTCGGCCCACCAAGTCCGTGCCGCCCAGCGATCCCCGTACATTAACACTATCCTATACCCACTAGGGACAATTTTTACATTTACCCAGCCAATTAACCTACAAACCTGTACGTCTTTGGAGGAAGGCTATGGAGGAAGGACTAGGGCTACTGTTAAAGTTGCTCTTGTAAAGGGCGACTGGTTACCCAGATGCCTATCCCTGTGGACGATTGTATATTTTTAAAGTGGTTTCATCTTAATTTATTCACCTTTTAAACTAGAAAGCTTTTCATCCAAAACTTTAACTCAATGCCATAATGAAGACCACTAAAGGCATCTCATGCAGGGCATTATTAAGACATTTACAAAACCCCATTGTGGCCTATATTGTCTGAAATACAAAAATATGCACATGGAATTTTCTGTTTTTTTCTGCATTGCACATAATAAATGACCAACTACCTACATTTTTAAACAATTTATTCTTTAACAGCTTTGAATAAACAAAAATCACATAAATTGTAAGGCACCAATCTAACTGATCGATACAAGGATTTTAATAAATTATCTGAGTTAGAACTGATCAATGATATCTTGCTCGTTTATCTATCTGCTTTCATGCCAACAAGACTTGTCCATCCAC
Organism: Rhinoraja longicauda; assembly: GCF_053455715.1. Lineage (NCBI taxonomy): Eukaryota > Metazoa > Chordata > Chondrichthyes > Rajiformes > Arhynchobatidae > Rhinoraja > Rhinoraja longicauda. The sequence goes on along the minus strand of NC_135962.1, from coordinate 26,583,891 downwards.
AAACTGAATGGAGTACAATGATTATACAGATGAAGGCTTGTTGTATACCACAAACAGTCATGGCCATAATTCCTAACGGACTGACTTCTGAATCTATTAGAATAACAGAGCAGGAATTAAGCAGAACTCTTGGAGGGAAATTGGTTGGACTTTCTTTACTAAAGAATAGTTAAAGGTAAGTAATATGAGATTTTTCTCCATGTTCTGCACAAAGCTGTCTATGATTTAAACAGTATGATATTTTGCATTATATATCTCTGCCGTGTGAACGGGGAAAACATTTTATGCTGAATGTTCACAAGTGATTCGGAACAAAAGATTGGAGAAATTCTGGAAAATAAAATTTGGGCAAGTTGTCCAATTGCAAATTTGGGCAAGTTGTCCAATTGGCTTGCATCCAATAGTCCAAAGAATTGGCCAATAACACAGATGCAAATGATATGGGAAATATGGTTCACAGTAACAGCAAAATCAATAAGTGAAATGAAAAATAGCATCCAGAAAGTGGGTGGAAATCTTTCAGAGGTGACTAAGCATGAACAAAGGCAAAATACTGCTGTTGCTGATAATTAGACAGAAATAAATACAAGAAATCTTGGGAGTATTCAACAAGGTAAATAGTATCGGTGAAGGGGGTAACAGTTAATGTTTCAGGACAAAGACCACATTAGAACTGTGTGCCTTGATGAGTATTTCTAGGATCTTATTTTTTTATAATATAACAAGATCATAAGAGAGCATAAGAATGGGGAGCAGGAATGTACCAGATTAATAACTTATTCAAATTGAGGATGAACTAGTCCATCAATCGTAATTCCCAACCCTACCACATATCCTCTAGAATTAAGGTTTATCAATATCATCTCTCAGTCAGCGCTTTATCTCATGGTCTAATGAGATAGAGGAACTGAGGGAAATCCAGGTTAGTCGGGAAGTGGTGTAAGGTAAATTAAATGGATTAAAGGCAGATAAATCCCCAGGGCCAGATAGGCTGCATCCCAGGGTGCTTAAGGAAGTAGCCTCAGAAATAGTGGATGCATTAGTGATAATTTTTCAAAACTCTTTAGATTCTGGAGTAGTTCCTGAGGACTGGAGGGTAGCTAATGTAACCCCACTTTTTAAAAAGGGAGGGAGAGTGAAAACGGGGAATTATAGACCAGTTAGCCTAACATCGGTAGTGGGGAAAATGCTAGAGTCAGTTATTAAAGATGTGATAGCATCACATTTGGAAAGTGGTGAAATCATCGGACAAAGTCAGCATGGATTTACCAAAGGCAAATCATGTCTGACGAATCTTATAGAATTTTTCGAGGATGTAACTAGTAGAGTGGATAAGGGAGAACCAGTCGATGTGTTGTATCTGGACTTTCAGAAGGCCTTCGACAAGGTCCCACATAGGAGATTGGTGTACAAACTTAAAGCACACGGTATTGAGGGTTCAGTGTTGAGGTGGATAGAAAATTGGTTGGCGGACAGGAAGCAAAGAGTAGGAATAAACGGGTCCTTTTCGGAATGGCAGGCAGTGACTAGTGGGGTACCGCAAGGCTCAGTGCTGGGACCCCAGTTATTTACAGTGTATATTAATGATTTGGACGAGGGAATTGAATGCAACATCTCTAAGTTTGCGGATGACACGAAGCTGGGTGGCAGTGTTAGCTGCGAGGAGGATGCTAGGGACTTGGATAGATTAGGCGAGTGGGCAAATGCATGGCAGATGCAATATAATGTGGATAAATGTGAGGTTATCCACTTTGGCGGCAAGAACAGGAAAGCAGAGTATTACCTGAATGGTGACCGATTGGGAGAAGGGGAGATGCAACGTGACCTGGGTGTCATGGTGCACCAGTCATTGAAAGCAAGCATGCAGGTGCAGCAGGCAGTGAAGAAAGCGAATGGTATGTTGGCATTCATAGCAAGAAGATTTGAGTTTAGGAGCAGGGAGGTTCTGCTGCAGTTGTACAGGGCCTTGGTGAGACCGCACCTGGAGTATTGTGTGCAGTTTTGGTCTCCTAACCTGAGGAAAGACGTTCTTGCCTTAGAGGGAGTACAGAGAAGGTTCACCAGATTGATCCCTGGGATGGCGGGACTTTCATACGAGGAAAGACTGGATAGACTGGGCTTGTACTCTCTGGAATTTAGAAGACTGAGGGGGGATCTTATAGAAACATATAAAATTCTTAAGGGGTTGGAGAGGCTAGATGTGGGAAGATTGTTCCCGATGTTGGGGGAGTCCAGAACCAGGGGTCACAGCTTAAGGATAAGGGGAAAGTCTTTTAGGACCGAGATGAGAAAACATTTCTTCACACAGAGAGTGGTGAGTCTGTGGAATTCTCTGCCACCGAAGGTAGTTGAGGCCAGTTCATTGGCTATATTTAAGAGGGAGTTAGATGTGGCCCTTTTTGCTAAAGGGATCAGGGGGTATGGAGAGAAGGCAGGTACAGGCTACTGAGCTGGATGATCAGCCATGATCATATTGAATGGCGGTGCAGGCTCGAAGGGCCGAATGGCCTACTCCTGCACCTATTTTCTATGTTTATCCCGAGGCAATGCTGCTCATGATTTTAGTGAGTAACTTTTTTAGGGTCAGAGGGAGAAATCATCCGGAGAATTTTATTTTTCAAATTAGTTCATTCTATTTTCCCATATATTTTGCAGCAAATTACTTGAAACAATAGACAATAGACAATAGGTGCAGGAGTAGGCCATTCAGCCCTTCGAGCCAGCACCGCCATTCAATGCGATCATGGCTGATCACTCTCAATCAGTACACCGTTCCTGCCTTCTCCCCATACCCTCTCACTCCGCTATCCTTAAGAGCTCTATCCAGCTCTCTCTTGAAAGCATCCAACGAACTGGCCTCCACTGCCTTCTGAGGCAGAGAATTCCACACCTTCACCACCCTCTGACTGAAAAAGTTCTTCCTCATCTCCGTTCTAAATGGCCTACCCCTTATTCTTAAACTGTGGCCCCTTGTTCTGGACTCCCCCAACATCGGGAACATGTTATCTGCCTCTAATGTGTCCAATCCCCTAATTATCTTATATGTTTCAATAAGATCCCCCCTCATCCTTCTAAATTCCAGTGTATACAAGCCCAATCGCTCCAGCCTTTCAACATACGACAGCCCCGCCATTCCGGGAATTAACCTAGTGAACCTACGCTGCACGCCCTCCATAGCAAGAATATCCTTCCTCAAATTTGGAGACCAAAACTGCACACAGTACTCCAGGTGCGGTCTCACCAGGGCCCGGTACAACTGTAGAAGGACCTCTTTGCTCCTATACTCAACTCCTCTTGTTACGAAGGCCAACATTCCATTGGCTTTCTTCACTGCCTGCTGTACCTGCATGCTTCCTTTCATTGACTGATGCACTAGGACACCCAGATCTCGTTGAACTCCCCCTCCTCCTAACTTGACACCATTCAGATAATAATCTGCCTTTCTGTTCTTACTTCCAAAGTGAATAACCTCACACTTATCTACATTAAACTGCATCTGCCATGTATCCGCCCACTCACACAACCTGTCCAAGTCACCCTGCAGCCTTATTGCATCTTCCTCACAATTCACACTACCCCCCAACATAGTATCATCTGCAAATTTGCTAATGGTACTTTTAATCCCTTCGTCTAAGTCATTAATGTATATCGTAAATAGCTGGGGTCCCAGCACCGAACCTTGTGGTACCCCACTGGTCACTGCCTGCCATTCCGAAAGGGACCCATTTATCCCCACTCTTTGCTTTCTGTCTGTCAACCAATTTTCTATCCATGTCAGTACCCTACCCCCAATACCATGTGCCCTAATTTTGCCCACTAATCTCCTATGTGGGACCTTGTCGAAGGCTTTCTGAAAGTCGAGGTACACCACATCCACTGACTCTCCCTTGTCAATTTTCCTAGTTACATCCTCAAAAAATTCCAGTAGATTTGTCAAGCATGATTTCCCCTTCGTAAATCCATGCTGACTCGGAATGATCCCGTTACTGCTATCCAAATGCTCAGCAATTTCGTCTTTTATAATTGACTCCAGCATCTTCCCCACCACTGATGTCAGACTAACTGGTCTATAATTACCCGTTTTCTCTCTCCGTCCTTTCTTAAAAAGTGGGATAACATTTGCTATCCTCCAATCCACAGGAACTGATCCTGAATCTATAGAACATTGAAAAATGATCTCCAATGCTTCCACTATTTCTAGAGCCACCTCCTTAAGTACTCTGGGATGCAGACCATCAGGCCCTGGGGATTTATCAGCCTTCAGTCCCATCAGTCTACCCAAAACCATTTCCTGCCTAATGTGGATTTCCTTCAGTTCCTCCATCACCCTAGGTTCTCCGGCCCCTAGAACATTTGGGAGATTGTGGGTATCTTCCTCAGTGAAGACAGATCCAAAGTAACGGTTTAACTCGTCTGCCATTTCTTTGTTCCCCATAATAAATTCCCCTGCTTCTGTCTTCAAGGGACCCACATTTGCCTTGACTATTTTTTTCCTCTTCGCGTACCTAAAAAAACTTTTGCTATCCTCCTTTATATTATTGGCTAGTTTACCCTCGTACCTCATCTTTTCTCCCCGTATTGCCTTTTTAGTTAACTTTTGTTGCTCTTTAAAAGAGTCCCAATCCTCTGTCTTCCCACTCTTCTTTGCTATGTTATACTTCCTCTCCTTAATTTTTATGCTGTCCCTGACTTCCCTTGTCAGCCACAGGTGTCTCTTACTCCCCTTAGAGTCTTTCCACCTCTTTGGAATAAATTGATCCTGCAACCTCTGCATTATTCCCAGGAATACCTGCCATTGCTGTTCTACCGTCTTCCCTGCTAGGGCCTCCTTCCAATCAATTTTGGCCAGCTCCTGCCTCATGCCTCTGTAATCCCCTTTGCTATACTGTAATACCGACACTTCCGATTTTCCCTTCTGCCTTTCCATTTGCAGAGTAAAACTTATCATGTTGTGATCACTGCCTCCTAATGACTCTTTTACCTCTAGTCCCCTTATCAGATCAGGATCATTACACAACACTAAATCCAGAATTGCCTTCTCCCTGGTAGGCTCCAGTACAAGCTGTTCTAAGAATCCATCTCGAAGGCACTCTACAAACTCTCTTTCCTGGGGTCCATTTCCAACCTGATTTTCCCAGTCTACCTGCATGTTGAAATCTCCCATAACCACCGTAGCATTACATTTTTGACACGCCAATTTTATCTCCTGATTCAACTTGCACCCTATGTCGAGGCTACTGTTTGGGGGCCTATAGATAACTCCCATTAGGGCCTTTTTACCCTTACAATTTCTCATTTCTATCCATACTGATTCAACATCTCCTGATTCTATGTCACCCCTTGCAAGGGAATGAATATCATTCCTTACCATCAGAGCAACCCCACCCCCTCTGCCCACCTGTCTGTCTTTTCTATACGTTGTGTACCCCTGAATATTCAGTTCCCAGCCCTGGTCCTCTTGTAGCCATGTCTCAGTGATCCGTACAACATCATACTTGCCCATGACTAACTGAGCCTCAAGCTCATCCACTTTATTTTTTATACTACGCGCATTTAAGTACAACACTTTAACTTCTGTATTTACCTCCCCTCTCACATCGTTCACAATTGGCCCTGCCCTTAATTTCTTTTCCCCTCTAGAACTTCTGTTCCCATTCTTCCGAGAGTCTTTTGCAATATCTCCTGTATTCCCTTTTACCTCATCTTCATATTCACAATTTGTTAACCCCTCCCCCCCACTACTTAGTTTAAAGCCACAGGTGTCACACTAGCAAACCTGCCTGCCAGAATGTTTGTCCCCCTGCTGTTAAGATGCAACCCGTCCCTTTTGTACAAGTCACCCCTAGCCCAGAAGAGATCCCAGTGGTCCAGAAATCTAAATCCCTGCTCTCTGCACCAGTCCCTCAGCCATAAATTCATACCCTCTATCTCTCTGTTCCTGGCCTCACCAGCACGAGGTACCGGTAGCAGTCCAGAGATAACCACCTTCGACGTCCTACTTCTCAGTGTTTTTCCCAACTCTCTAAACTCCCGCTGTAGCACCTCCTTCCTCTTCCGCCCGACGTCATTCGTGCCCACGTGCACAACGACTTCAGGTTGATCGCCTTCCCTCACTAGGATTTTCTGAAGCCGGTCCGTGATGTGTTGAACCCTGGCACCAGGGAGGCAACAGACCATCCTCAAGTCCCTCCTGCTGCCACAGAATCTTCTGTCCGTCCCTCGGACTATGGAGTCACCGACCACTACGGCTCTTCCAGACTTCGGTCTCCCCTGTCGAGTATCCTTGCCAACAGGTCCGCCACTCGGACTGGAAACATCTTCTGCCCCGACAGTTCCCAAGAGGGTATACCTATTTGCAATAGGCACAGCCACTGGGGTCTCCTGTAGTCCACGTCCACTCCCCCCTGAAACAGTCTCCCACCTTCGCTCGACCTGGACCCTTGGCGTGACAGCCTCACAATAGGTCCTGTCGAGGAAACACTCGCATTCCCGGATGGCCCTGAGGTCATCCAACTGCCTCTCCAACTCCACCACACGTCCCTTCAGGAGCTGCACCTGGACACAGTTCTTGCAGGTGTAGCTCCCAGAAGCTCCAGCGACGTCCCTGTCTTCCCACATCCTGCAGGAAACACACTGCACCAACTTTTCCGCCATCACCTTGTGCCTATAACCAGCTCTGGCTTAAAACAATTGTATCCTCCTCACCTCAGCCTCCTCGCCGAAGACTCGCACTTTTCTCACTGGGCACTTCCCTCACTGGGCTGCACCCTTTTGCAACTATTGCTTATATCACCAATTAAATTGCCTGATTGTCCAATTTACCTGACTTCTCACTTAACTAGCACTTACTTTTCTTCTCAGCCAACGGGCGTCCTTGCTCTGCTCCCGGACTTTTCAAATTGACTACTAGCTTCCTTTTGGCGCTCTTTTTAAACTGCCTGTTCAACTGTAATTAGCACTTACTTTTCTGCTCAGCCAACGGGCGTCCTTGCTCTGCTCCCGGACTTTTCAAATTGACTACTAGCTTCCTTTTGGTGCTCTTTTTAAACTGCCTGTTCAACTGTAATTAGCACTTACTTTTCTGCTCAGCCAACGGGCGTCCTTGCTCTGCTCCCGGACTTTTCAAATTGGGATAATAGTTGTGATTTGATTAACTGTTGCTGAATTCAGCAGGGATTAAACAAATGTGTAAATTGCCCTTGATTTCCTCCATATTAAGTGTTTTAGTTGCAGTACTTTGTTTCTGGTATAAAATTGCTCCCTGTTTGTGCAGCTTACTGATTTTCAGAAATGGGTCTGCACTGCTGTTAAGGTTGCTGTCATTTCGAGCAGTTGCAATGGGTCCCCAAATAAAACCCAAAAAGGCCTGGCTGAACAGAACATGAACATAAATGGGGCACAGGGCATCCTACTGAGAAACTTATTGTGGGAAATATGATGTTGAATTTGAGTATTTAAAAAATTAACAAAATGTAAGTACATTTCCATCAATTATTAGAAATGAGAAATAAAAATGCTTCACAACTCATAATTCTCATTGAATACCCACTGTTTATCAAAATTTTGAACTGGATTGTCGGTGACCAAAATCATGAAGAGCATAATGCATAAACAATACATGATCTTATAGAGGTGTATAAAATCATGAGAGGAATAGATCGGGTTGATGTCTCTTGCCCACAGTAGGGGAATCGAGGACTGAGGACAATAGGTTTAAGGTGAAAGGTATCTGAGGTATCACAAAATGCTGGAGTAACTCAGCAGGTCAGGCAGCATCTAGGAGAGAGGGAATGGGTGATGTTTCAGGTCGAGACCCTTCTTCAGACTGATGTCAGGGGGGTGGGACAAAGAATGGATATAGGTGGAGACAGGAAGACAGTGGGAGAACTGGGAAGGGGGAGGGGAAGAGAGGGACAAAGGAACTATCTAAAGTTGGAGAAGTCAATGTTCATACCGCTGGGCTGCAAGCTGCCCAAGCGAAATATGAGGTGCTGTTCTTCCAATTTCCGGTGGGCCTCACTATGGCACTGGAGGAGGCCCATGACAGAAAGGTCAGACTGGGAGTGGGAGGGAGAGTTGAAGTGCTCAGCCACCGGGAGATCAGGTTGGTTAAGGCGGACTGAGCGAAGGTGTTGAGTGAAACGATCGCCGAGCCTGCATTTGGTTTCGCCGATGTAAAGAAGTTGACATCTAGAGCAGCGGATGCAATAGATGAGGTTAGAGGAGGTGCAAGTAAACCTCTGTCTCACCTGGAAAGACTGTTTGGGTCCTTGGATGGAGTCGAGGGGGGAGGTAAAGGGACAGGTGTTGCACCTCCTGCGGTTGCAGGGGAAAGTGCCTGGGGAGGGGGTGGTTTGGGTAGGAAGGGACAAGTGGACCAGGGAGTGTCGGAGGGCACGGTTTCTGCAGAATGCAGAAAGGGACGGAGATGAGAAGATGTGGCCAGTAGTGGGGTCCCATTGGAGGTGACTGAAATGTTGGAGGATGATTTGTTGGATACGCTGGCTGATGGGGTAGAAGGCGAGGACAAGGGGGATTCTGTCGTTGTTACGAATGGGGGGAGGGGGAGCAAGAGCGAGCTGCGGGATATAGAGGAGGCCCTAGTGAGAGCCTCATCTATAATGGAAGAAGGGAAGCCCCTTTTCCTGAAGAATGAGGACATCTCTGATGCCCTAGTGTGAAGCACCCCATCCTGGGTGCAGGAATCTGAGGTAACTTTTTCACACAAAAGGTGGTGGGTGTATGGAACAAGTTGTCAGAGGAGGTAGTTGAGGCAGGGACTATCCCAACATTTAAGAAATGGTTAGACAGGTACATGGATAGGACTGGTTTGGAGGGTTATGGACCAAACACAGGTAGGTGAGACTGGCGTAGCTGGGACATGGTGGCCGGTGTGGGCAAGTTGGGCCGAAATACCAGTTTCCACACTGTATGACTCTAAATGATGGAAGAGTTTATAAATGACTTGGATGCATCATCTGTCAAAAGAGAAACAGAGCTAACGTTTCAGATTTATAGGCCTTCATCAGAACTGGCAAAATTAAACATTCTTTATTTCTAAATTTCAGAAAAAAGGTGGAATGACAAATGTCTTCTCTGTTCCCTGCAACCTCACTTACCCCCCTCCTTCCCAACCCCCATCCCCGCTCTCTTTAAAGTTGTTTCTCCTCTAACTTTTTGAACATATGTTGGAATGTCAACAATCAGGAATGTTAACTCTTGTTTCTCTCTCCACAGACGTAACTTGACCTCAGTATTTAAAGCATTTTTGGTATTGCTGATTTCTGTTATCTGCAGCACTTCTCTTTCATAAAGTATATGCGCAACAATAGACTTGTGGGGATGAAAGACAAAAATATGAGGAATAATGCTGAGTTTGTAGTGTTGATGCAGATATACCCCATGAGTTTACTTGAGTGCTATATTTAAGGCAGTTCAAACAAACTACAAATTTCCAAGTTCTCTCATTCAAACATGACCTTCCAAAATGCTAATGTAATATGTTTTTTAAAGATGTGTTATGGGAATCAGTGCTGGGGATTCAAGTTACAATTTATATAAATGGCTTGGATGAAGGTACCGAATGAACTGCAGATGCTGGTTTACAAAAATGGACAAAATGCTGGAGTAATTTGTCATCTGAAGGAATGATTGCTAGACTTCCTAGTAGGTAGAAAAGTAAATTGTAAAGAGGACATAAAGATGTTACAGAAGAGTTACATGTTGGTTAAGAGAGTGAACAAAAATCTGGAAAATGAAGAATAATGTGAGAAAATATTAAATTGTACATTGTGACAAGAAAATCTTTTTATTAAAAACATCTAAACATAGCACAAAAAGTAAGGAAATTTGTGTTTGGTAGATTATTTCTTTGTTGTAACAATGCTTCTTGGCAATAAATCTTATACCGTTGGAAAGCCTGTTTATTTCCCTTTTAAATGGTGCCACATTTGTAAGGAACATGCATTTGTGGGATGAGCAGCAGAGCTGAGTATATGGGTTGCGCCCATGAAAAATTTGCCAAACCTTCTCTGCCAATGCCAAACAGCTTATTCTGCTGTTGCTATTGACTCTTGTTTTGAGCTTCTGGTACCCCCAGGTGCTGACAATCAGGTGCCTGATTGGCACCTGATTGGCAGCATCTGTGAGCATGGGCCCTGCTACAGTGGTCAGTAGGTGTCTGCTCCAAGAATCTGCATGCCACGTTTGACTGATCTGGATAGGCCCCGTGCGATAGGGCAACTTCAAGCTGGTGTTCCGCAAAACCAAGTTGCGGCATTATTTGGAGTGAGCCCTAATACCATCTCCAAAGTGAAGGCCAAGTTCCATATAACGGGGGATGTCAGAGACAGGCCGCGAAGTGGGCGTCCCAAGAAGACGTCACCCGAAGAAGACCGTTTCCTCACCCTGTCAGCACTTAGGAACCGTAGGCTGTCTTCTACAGATTTGCAGTCAAGGTTTGCAGGACGATATGGCCGACGGCTCTCTGCCCAGACAATTCGGAACAGACTGAACGCAGCCGATCTCCGGTCTCATAGGGCTGCCAGGAGGCCTGCCATGACTGCCCTTCACCGTCAGGCCCGTTTGCGCTGGTGTCGGCAACACATGCACTGGAACCTGAACATGTGGAGGAACGTTATGTTCAGCGATGAGTCCAGATTCTGCCTACGGCAGTTGGATCATAGGGTCAAAGTGTGGTGAAGACGCGGAGAACGCTATGCTGATTGCTGCACCGATAGAGTAACATCTTTTGGTGGAGGCAGTGTGATGGTGTGGGGCGGCATCTCCCTCACTGGAAAAACGAGGCTTGTCATCATTGGAGGCAATCTCAATGCAGAGAGATATCGAGATGAGATTCTGCAACCAGTGGCAATCCCATATCTCCACAGTCTGGGACCGAACTCTATCCTCCAAGATGACAATGCTCGCCCCCACAGAGCAGGGTTTCTCAGAGACTACCTCCAGAATTTGGGAGTGGAGAGGATGGAATGGCCTGCCAGCAGTCCTGACCTCAACCCCATTAAACACTTGTGGGATCAGCTTGGGCGTGCTGTTCGTGCCAGAGTGACCAACACAACCACGTTGGCTGACTTGCGACAAATGCTGGTTGAAGAATGGGATGCCAACCCACAACAGTGTGTGACCAGGCTGGTGACCAGCATGAGGAGGAGGTGCCAGGCTGTTGTGGCTGTGTATGGTTCTTCCACACGCTACTGAGGCTCCTGTTTATTAAATGAATAAATTGTTAAATTGCCAATATGTCTTGTTTCTTCAGACTTCAATCATCCAATCCACCAAACAACACAGAACAAGAGTCAATGGCAGAATAAACTGTTTGGCATTGGCAGAGAAGATTTGGGAGATTTTTCATGGGCGCAACCCACATACTCAGCTCTGCTGCTCATCCCACAAATGCATGTTCCTTACAAATGTGGCACCATTTAAAAGGGAAATAAACATGCTTTCCAACGGTATAAGATTTATTGCCAAGAAGCATTGTTACAACAAAGAAATAATCTACCAAACACAAATTTCCTTACTTTTTGTGCTATGTTTATATACTAAAACTCTTGTTTGTTCCTGAACTACAGCCAAAACGGTACATGATAGCACAACAATTTTAGGCCCACCTTACTCACCGTCATCCCTTTGGTGCTAATGGAAGAAGTTTAATTGAAATTGGTGTTCTATTTTTTAAGTTATTCACATTTTACAGTTTAAATCTATCTCCTAGGGAGGGGGGGAGAAGGGGGGTTGAGGGGGATGGAGTGGGAGGGGAAGAAGGGGAGGGGAGGAGGGAGGGGGTGGAGGGGAGGAGGGAGGGGGTGGAGGGGAGGGGGTGGAGGGGAGGAGGGAGGGGAGGAGGGAGGGGGTGGAGGGGAGGAGGGAGGGGGTGGAGGGGAGGGAGGAGGAGGGAGGGGGTGGAGGGGAGGGAGGGGGTGGGAGGGGAGGGAGGGGAGGGAGGGGAGGGAGGGGAGGGAGGGGAGGGAGGGGGGGGAGGGAGGGGAGGGAGGGGAGGGAGGGAGGGGAGGGAGGGGGGGGGAGGGGAGGGTGCTGCACCAATGCAGGAGAGGTTTGGGCCCAACGGGTCCACTTGGTCTAGTTTTATCTAAATGTTAAGTGATTGGAGAGTTCTGGGATGCAGAGGGTGTCTTGATACATGATTCTGACAAGGCTAATGTTCATGCACAGCAAGTCATTGGACAGTTCTCAGAATGAACTACAAAAATAGGGAAGATGTGCTTCAATTGTACAGGATGTTGGTCAGACTACATCTAGCATATTATGTACAGTACTGGTTTTATCTAAGGAAGGATGTTAACACACTGGTAGAAATTTAGCGCATACATTGGTGTTGTTGGCTACCCATGTGGAATATGATGTGTTGTTCTTCTAGCTAATGTTTGACCAACCTGGCACTGGAGAAAGCAGAATGGGAAGGGATGCTGAAATGACAGGCAACTGCAAGCTCCAGGGTGACCATTATGACAGAGCACAGGAGGAGTAGGTGGGGAGGTATGAATACATCGGGGAGGCACAGAGAGAGTGATCCTTTTGGAGAGCAGGAAGGGAATAAGAGGGCAAGATGTGACTGGTTGTGGGATCCCATTGCAACTGACAGAAGTGCCAAAGGAGGATATGCTGGATGTGGAGGCTAGTGGGGTGAAAGGTGAGGACCAAGGGATGTCCATCTCTTGTCTGGCAGAAGGGGGTAAGACCAGACATGTAGGATATGCAGCAAATGCAACTGAGGGCTCCATCAATCACGATTCTAATTTGCTGCAGGAGCAGATTTTGTAGACTTAAACTTGGAATGTACTGAATGTCTTAATGAGAAAAGATTGAACAAGCTTGGCTTGTATCCGCTGGAGTTTGGAAGAGGGTGAAGCAATTTGTTTGAAACATAAAAGCTCCTGAGTGCCACTAACACAGTGGGTGTGGAGAGGATGTTTCTTTGTGGGGGAATCTAGAACTAGGAGGAATTGGTTAATTATGTGGCTATCCAATTAAGATGAGGTAATTTTTTCCCCGTTAGAGGAGCGTGAATCTTTGGAACTCTTCTTAAAAGGGCAATGCAAGTTTTGCAATGTTTTAAAGTGAGAGTGTAGGGACACAGGGATTGGTCCAGACCATCGAACCCTCTGATTGGTAGAAGAGGTGAGGTGGTGCGCAGGTAAAGGAACTAGGCAGTCTGGTTTAGTCCTCCGAGAGAGACAGTAAGATTTATGGTTGTCTGTCGTTTGGTGCGTTGATTGTCACGGTTGTTAATATTACAATAAACGTCTACCTCAACGTACTTCGCCTACGACTCGCCATAGTGGTGACCCCGACGTGATCACAGATCACCAAGATGTCCCTTCGGGAGGCATCGACGCCAAACGCAGTCGGCGTTCATCTGCCCCCGTTCTGGGCCCACCAACCGCGCCTGTGGTTCGCCCAAGCGGAGGCACAGTTCCACCTCCGGGGAATACAGGAGGACGCGACCAGGTTCTACCATCTACTGAGCATCCTGCCGTCGGAGACGTCCGCACGGGTCGCACAGTACGTCACCGACCCGCCAGAAACCGACAAGTTTGCAGGCCTCAAGGCGCTGCTGCTGAAAACCTTCGGGCGCAGCCAACAACAGCGGGCCAGCACACTCCTGCACTTACCTGAGCTCGGGGACCGACCGCCGTCGGTCCTCATGACGGAGATGATGACTCTAGCGGGAGAACACACCAAATGCCTCATGTTCGAGGAGGCATTCCGCGAGAAGATGCCAGAGGACGTCCGCGTCGTCCTAGCAGACGTTACTTTCGGGGACCCGATGGATTTCGCATAAAAGGCGGACGCACTGGTCGCGGCAAAGGCGAGGCGCCCCGGCTCAGTAAATCGGGTTTCAACACAGGTGAGCGACCGACCGCGCGGCCAAGATGGCGCCCATCCGCCCGCCACTTTTCAAAAAACCCGCCAGGCTGCTACGTCGACGGCGGCCATTTTGAAACAGGCCCGCGACATAGAAACACACCAGCGCGGCTGGTGTTTCTTTCATAGACGGTGGGGAGCAGCGGCACGCAACTGTAGAAGCCCCTGCACATTCTCGGGAAATACCTCGGCCGATCAAATGTAGAGGCAATCTCGATCGGCCAGAACCATCGCCTCTACCTTGCGGAGCAACATGCGGGTACCGTTTTCCTCGTGGACACTGGGGCGATCGTCAGCATTGTGCCTCCATCCTGCCAGGAAGCGCGATCAGGTAAGACCAGCCCCCCACTCATTGCGGTCAACGGCAGCCCTGTCCGTACCTACGGAACACGGGACATGTCCCTGTCCTTTGGTTCCAGGACCTACAACTGGACTTTCATCATCGCAGATGTAGGCCAGGCAATCCTGGGAGCGGATTTCCTTTGGGCTTTTTCGTTAATCCCTGACGTCCGCGGGAAGAGCCTGCAGTCGTCGTCCAGTAGCGTTGACCCCCCTGCTCCTGTCATCCAGCCCGACCGTCCAGGCCGTCACCACGACCTCCGACCCGTTTGCTGCGATACTCGCTGAATTCCCAGAGTTCCTAGTCCAGCGTTTCGACACACCTGCCGCCAAGCACGGAGTCGTGCACTTCATCCCTACGGGGGGACCGCCTGTTTTCGCCCGAGCCCGCCGCCTACCCCCTGATAAGCTGGCAGTCGCTCGCGAAGAGTTCCTCACTTTGGAACGGCTGGGGATCATACGCCCGTCAGACAGCCCGTGGGCCTCACCGTTACACATGGTCCCAAAAGCATCTGGGGGGTGGAGACCATGTGGCGATTACCGACGTCTGAACGCCATCACCACGGCTGACCGATACCCGATCCCGCATATTCAGGATTTTTCTGCCAGCCTAGAGGGTGCCACGGTTTTCTCAAAACTGGACTTAGTCCGAGGGTATCACCAGATCCCGGTTCGCCCCGCAGACATCCCTAAGACCGCCACGATCACCCCGTTCGGGCTTTTCGAGTGGCTGCGGATGCCTTTCGGCCTCAAAAACGCCGCCCAAGCGTTCCAACGCCTCATGGATCATGTGGGTCGGGGTATGCCTTTTGTGTTCATATATCTGGACGATATTCTTGTGGCAAGTCGGTCGGCTCACGAACACCGGTCCCACCTACGCTCCATATTCCAAAGGTTGCAGGACCACGGTCTGATCCTACACCCGTCCAAATGCCAATTCGGACTATCAGCAGTAGATTTCCTGGGCCATCGGATCACACAGGCCGGTGCCGTTCCCTTGCCCGAGAAGGTGGCTGCTATCCGCTCCTTCCCCCGCCCCGACACTATCAAAGGGTTACAAGAGTTTGTAGGCATGGTGAATTTTTACCACCGATTGGTCCCGGCAGCACCCCGAATCATGCGCCCCCTTTTCCAATGCCTCGCGGGTAACCCCACCGAGCTCGTGTGGTCTCCTGCTGCCGACGCGGCTTTTGCGGCAGCCAAGCTGGCCCTCGCGAACGCCACCATGCTCGTCCACCCGCGCTCCTCTGCCCACACCGCCCTCACCGTCGATGCCTCCGGCGTGGCGGTGGGGGGCGTCTTAGAACAGCAGGTTAACGGCCTCTGGCACCCTTTGGCCTTTTTCAGCCGCCAGCTCATTCGCCCCGAGATAGCTTACAGTGCCTTTGATCGGGAACTCCTGGCCCTCTACCTGGCGATCCGTCATTTTCGCTATTTTTTAGAGGGTCGCCTTTTCGTGGCTTTCACTGACCACAAGCCACTGACGTTTGCTTTTTTTAAGGTTTCCGATCCGTGGTCGGCCCGCCAGCAGAGACACCTCACTTTCGTTTTGGAATTTACCACCGACGTTCGGCACATTGCGGGAAAGCTAAACGCCGTGGCGGATGCCCTGTCCAGACCGGCGGTTTCCCCGGTTGCCGAGGTAAGTTCCGGGGTGGATTTCCAGGAGCTCGCGGAGGCTCAGCGCCTGGAAGACACCCCCTCCCTGTACCCCAACACCACCTCGGGGTTGCGGTTGGCACAGGTAGCCTGTGGTCCCACGCATACCAAACTCTGGTGCAACGTTTCTCTGCCGCGCACCCGCCCGGTAGTACCCACTTCCATGCGGCGCCAGGTTTTTGACACTATTCACGGCCTGGCACATCCGTCCATACGGGCCACTTCGGCTCTGGTTGCGGCTCGATTTGTCTGGCACGGGCTGCGGAGGCAGGTGGCCGCCTGGTCCCGCTCCTGCATTCCGTGCCAAACCTCCAAGGTACACCGGCACACTCGGCCCCCCGTCCAGCAGTTCACGGTCCCTGCAGTCCGATTCCTCCACATCCATGTGGATCTTGTCGGCCCGTTACCCCACTCCAGGGGCTACACCCACCTCCTCACGATAGTCGAGAGGTTCACCCGTTGGCCAGAGGCGCTCCCGTTGTCCGACATCTCAGCAGCCTTCTGCGCGCGGGCTCTGGCACTAAATTGGATTGCCCGTTTCGGCGTCCCGGACGTCATCACTACCGACCGGGGCGCCCAATTCACCTCATCCCTGTGGGTGGCTCTGACTCAGCTGTGCGGGTCCCGATTACAGCAAACCACCGCCTATCATCCCCAGGCCAACGGGATGGTGGAACGGTTCCACAGGCAGCTTAAAGCCTCACTCACTGCCCGCCTGTCCGGCCCCGACTGGGCCGACCAGCTCCCATGGGTTCTCCTGGGTATCCGCACGGCTCCGAAGCACGATCTCGGAGCTTCCTCGGCAGACCTGGTCTATGGCTCGCCCCTGCGGGTACCAGGCGACGTTCTCCCCCAATGTTCCACCCCCCCATCCCTCCATTCCAGCACTCTTAGCTTCACTCCGAGCGCGGGTGGGGTCCCTGGCCCTGGTCCCTGCTTCTCGTCACGGGGATCCCCCTTCACACGTCCCGCCGGCCTTGGGCGACTGCGAGTTCGTTTTCCGGCGCATCGATGCCCACCGCCCCCCGTTCCGGCCAGTTTACCAGGGTCCGTTCAGGGTAGTGAAGAGAGGCATAGTCACCTTCACGTTAGAAGTGGGTACACGACAAGAGGTCGTCTCGGTGTCCCGCCTCAAGCCTGCCTACTTGGACCCAGACCAGCCCGTCACCGGCTCAACCTCCTCGCCGGGGCCGTCCTCCGGCCGCGGCTCCCGTACAGCAGTTTTCCCCCTCGCTGCCCCCGTTCGGGACCCCGCTTCCCCCGGTCTCCTTGCCACTGCCGCCTCCGGCTCCGGCAGTTTCCCCTCCTCCCGCGGTGCCGGTTTCCCCGTCCCCACCCCCGGCAGGGCCCCCCTCTCCTCTACGCACCCGCTCCGGTCGGGTGGTCCGGGCACCTGCCCGGTACCGCACAGAGGGTTCTGGGGGGGGGTCATGTAGGGACACAGGGATTGGTCCAGACCATCGAACCCTCTGATTGGTAGAAGAGGTGAGGTGGTGCGCAGGTAAAGGAACTAGGCAGTCTGGTTTAGTCCTCCGAGAGAGACAGTAAGATTTATGGTTGTCTGTCGTTTGGTGCGTTGATTGTCACGGTTGTTAATATTACAATAAACGTCTACCTCAACGTACTTCGCCTACGACTCGCCATAAGAGCTAGAAATTAGGTTTTGGGATGAAAAGTGATTTCCCTACTGCCCAGCGTAGGGGAATCGAGAACCAGAGGACATAGATTTAAGGTGAAGTAGGAAAAATTTAATAGGAACCTGAGGGGTAACTTATTTACTCAAAGGGTGCGGGGTGTATGGAACAAGATGCCGGAGGAGGTAGTTGAGGCAGGTATGATTACAATGTTTAAGAAACATTTAGATAGGTACATGAATAGGATAGCTTTAGAGGGATATGGGCCAAATGCAGGCAGGTGGGACTAGTGTTGTTGGGACATGTTGGTTAATATGGGCAAGTTGGGCTTAAGGGCCTTGTTTCCATGCCGTATAACTCTATGGTAGACTAGAATGTGTGGTTGCAATTAGATCAGCATGCTCCATTCTTACTGGAAATTAGGCTTGATGGGTTTAGTAGCCTAATTCTGCTTCTAAGTCATACCTTTCATGTGTTAGTGGTGTGATAGCTCTAGAATGACCAAGTTTTCATGCATTTTAAAACCTATCATACTCCCTTTCAGTTTAGTGTAGAGATACAGCGCAGAAAAAGGCCCTTCAGCCCACTAAGTCTGTGCCGACCAGTGATCCCCACTCACTAACAAGCCAAGCCAATTAACCTATAAACGTATGTCTTTGGAGTGTGGGAGGAAACCGAAGTTCTCAGAGAAAACTCGCGCAGGTCACAGGGAGAACGTGCAAACTCTGTACAGACAGCACACGTAGTCAGGATCGAACTCTGGTCTCTGGCACTGTAAGGCGGCAACTCGACCGCTGCACCACTGTGCCACTCTGGCAAGTGGTTGTTGGAAATATTTAGATAAGAAACTGCTGCAAGTATTCAAGCGACACCACTATTCAATATCTCGCTGCCTATTCACATTTGCTGGGGCAAGTTCACCCGAAAGAGTACATCAATTGAGAAGACAATCTATTTATACCTTTCACCAGTATGGGATAAATGAGTTTATGATTCATCATACTTTATTTCTCTTCCTCCAAAAATACTGTTAACATCATATGCTTTCACATTTTTGCATGGTTTAATGTTAATCCAATTTACCAGCTGAGAAAAGGGTAGGATAGGAACTAACATAATAAATCCGCAATTCTTCTTGGAAATGCGTGAAAATCACATTGATCTGGAACTGAGTGGAAAATGTAAACTCAGGTGAGTAAGCATAATGTAAATAAAATCAGTGTTTCGATGGCAGAGTAAAGACTTCTAAGTTTGAAGATGAGTGTGACAGGTGAAGTTGAGAAGTACTTGTGGAATAGAACGTCAGATTCAAAAGCACTGGAGTTAGGGAATTAAGAGGTAAAGGATTTGGAGAGAAGAATGAACGATAATAAAAACTGAAGTTCATTACAGCATCCAGAAGTAACTGAGGAGTGCACTTTGCCCCACAATTGTGAAACTTGAGGCAAGAAGCAAACTTGGCTGAAGGCAAAGAAGCAGTCAAACCAGTTTCCCAGTCATGAGCAGGAGTGGTTATAAACTAGTCAAGGTTACTCCAAACTTTATTCCAGTGTTGGTATTTTATTTCGGATAAAGTTTGTCAACTGAGATTTCATAACCCTTCATTAATGTTGGTTCTATAAAGGATCTAGGTGCCAGAATCTGTCAGATTACATTACATTTTTCTACCATATGAAATGTTCCTCACTAAAATCACTAAGTAGGGATTAAGGTCACTTTAAAGGACTAAATCGCTTACAGTTTAGTAATCCAATGGCTGATTCTTTCACACATGGTTTGACTCATGGAAAACAGTAATATGACACTTCAGGTGATATTGTTGGAATAGTGTAAAAGGAGCACCACACTGTAATCACTCTCCTTTGTGCATCTAAGCCGCATTTATTGAGCCTTGCATTGGCATTGGCTCATCCAGTGAATAGTAACAGCAGGAAAACGGTGATACAGTTGCTCCTTTTGTGGCCTCTTGACTTATTCTACATCAAATGATTCTGACAATTATTCTGAAGTTTTATATTCTTGACTTTGACCTGATGTAATTTTAAAATCAACTGCATAAAAGACCACAATAATGCAAAACAACATAAAGAAGGCATGTGTATTGGTGACTTACTAAAGTAAATACTTTTGTTAGGAAAGCTTAAAATGTATTTGTTGGTTTCTCCATTCAATATGATGCCATGACTTTAAGCCATTGGTGGCATAAAACGGTCCTTGCAGTCTCAACATAAATATAATAAAATATATATTGTTTTTGTATAGCTGAAAAAATAAATAAAATTTCCAATAAATACCAAATATAATTGCACATATATTAAAATTAATCAGCATTTAGGAACAGTTATACAATTTGTGTAATTTCCAGAAAATAAATAGTAATTTAGTAATAAATTGGGGCAGCACAATTGCACAGTGGTTAGCACGGCTACCTCACCGCTCCAGAGACTTGTGTTTGATCCTGACTTTGGGTCTTGTTGGAATTTGCATATTATCCCTGTGTCTCAAGAATATTTTTGTGCTTTGATTTTATTTTGGTATATATAATAATTAGCCAACATCATTGAAAATTAATCTTTTAAACATTTTAAAACTCTTCAAACATTGTAGTAGGAAGCTGTAGGTTATAGTCTGTGGGTTATTGTCCTAATTAAAATATGACGTGTTCATCTTGCAGTTATTTCCGCCTGTATTAATCTCTAAATGCCAGTGGAGTCTTGATTCTGCAACAGAACCCGGCCTTTGCATGTATGTGGTATATTTTGAAAGACCTCAATAAACTCTTGTTTATATATTTATTTTAAACTAGTCAGGCGTGGACCCGTTGGGTTAGAATCTCTCCTGCGGGCGTGGCAACCCCTATTGGGTGCAAACCTCTCCTGCGGGTCCGGCAACCCTCCCCCAACTGATGATCCGTGGACCCGTTGCCAGATGGGGAGTGTCCTCCGGGGCCGTGGGCAGACGAGGGGGGACAGGGAAGGGGAGAGGGAGCCACTCACCTCGGCCTCGTGCGGCCAGCTCTGCAGCCAAAGCGAGCCGTGGACCCAAAACCTCTCCTGCAGCTCGGAGGTGAACGGTGGCGACAGTCACCTTGTTGGACCCTCAGGACAAGCGCCGGTCCTCCCGCTGGTCCACCCAGCGGGGGTGGGGTGGGGGCGCATTTATTAAAGTTTATTAAGTTTATTGTTTTTGAAAACTTGATTTATTGAGACCGCGGGGGAATGATGAGTAGGGTGGGCCTAAAATTGTGGCGCTATCGTGTACCGTTTCGGCTGTCTTTCCAGAATTAATAGAAGCACATACAAGATGAGAGTTTAGTAATATATATAGATTTGTTATTTAAATTATATTTTGGATGGTATCCACTGCTTTTTGGTTATTGTCAGGTCGAAGTGAATAATGTTAATTCACTCGTTCCAACAACAATGTACCACAAAATGCTGGAGATGCTGGTACAAATCGAAGGTATCACAAAATGCTGGAGTAACTCAGTGGGTCAGGCAGCATCTCTGGAGAGAAGGAATGTCACCCATTCCTTCTCTCCAGAGATGCTGCCTGACCCGCTGAGTTACTCCAGCATTTTGTGATACCTTCGATTTGTACCAGCATCTGCAGTTATTTTCCTACGCTACGTTCCAACAACAAAATCTAATTACCAGATTGTAACATTTTTTAGATATTACATTAATTAAAATTGATGCAAATTTGATGCAAAATATGAAATGTTAAAATTAATATAGCATTCAAATTTAAGTTAACAATAAATATCCAATGGCTATTCTATACCACTTACAAAAATGGTACCACGTTGAAATCTATGTAAATTCTATCTGTGGGCAAATATCTACGCTGGAAAAAAAAATCGAATTAGTTCGGCAAATGAACTACTGCTTATTAGTGCCTAATCATACCCAAGTACAAGAGTTTAAAAATAGTAGATTATACTGAAGTGCTATGCAAGTGTCCCACGTTTCCAGTGCCATCTTGTATTGCACACAAATCATTAGTTATACCTGTTCAATGTGGTGCCTCACCAGGTATATAGTTTTTGATGACACGGGCTGATTTGGGCAATTGCACATACAAACATTAATTAATTGAAGTAATTTTTATCAATGTCATGAGTGCTAAGCAAAGTGCAGCTCCCAAATGACTTCCCTCCACTCTTCCCCAGTTCTGATGAAAGGTCACATTGCTGGAGTAAATTCGTGGGTCAGGCAGCAGAGGTAATAGACAGATGATGTTTTGGGTTGGGACCAAGTGCACTGTTATGCCCTGAATGGCATCGACCCTTTTGAATGTTTTTGGATCTGCACTCATCCAGGCATGTAGAGAGTATTTAATCATGCTCCTGATTTGTGCCTAGTAGATGATAAAAAGGCTTTAGGGTGTCAAGGACTGAGTCACTTGCGTCAGGATACTCAATTTCTCACTTGTCGGCAATGTGTCTTTTCAATGGTGACCTCCAGGATGTTGGCGGATTGAACTGCAGATGCTGGTTTTTAAAAAAGACACAAAGTGTTGGAGTAACTCCTCGGATAAACTCCATGGAATTTAATACAGAGAAATGTGATGTGTTACATTGTGGGAGCAATAACATGGGCAGAACCTACACAATGAACGGTAGGGCTCTGGGGAGTGTTGTAGAGCAGAGGTATAGTTTGTTGAAAGTGGCACCTCTCCGGTAGATAGGGTGGTCAAAAAGCTTTTGGCACAATGGTCTTCATCAGTCGGAGCATTAAGTATAGAAGTTGGGAGGTCATGTTGCAATTGTATATGGTGTTGGTGAGACCACATTTAGAGTATTGTGTTCCGTTTTGGGCACTATGTCATAGGAAAGATATTGTCCAGCTGGAAAAGGTGTTGAGAAGATTTACTAGGATCTTGCCAGGACTCGAGGGCCAGAGCTATAAGGGAGAGGTTGAGCAGGCTAGGATCTGTTCCTTGGAGCGCAGGAGGAGGAGGGGTGATCTTTTAGAGGCGTACAAAATCATAAGAGGTATAGATCGAGTAGGCAGACAGAATCTCTTGCCCAGAGTAGGGGAATTGAGAACCAGAGGATATAGGTTTAAGGTGAGGGGGGAAGGATAGGAGCCTGAGGGGCAACTTTTTCACATAAAGAGTGGTAGGTGTATGGAATGAGCTGCCGGAAGAGTTGACGCAGGTACTATCACAACATTTAAGAAACATTTAGACAGATACATGGATAGGACAGGTTTCGAGGAATATGAGCCAAATGCAGGCAGGTGGGATTAGTGTAAATAGGATATGTTGGCCGGTGTGGACAAGTTGGGCCCAAGAACCTGTTTCCATTCTGTAAGACTCAATGAATCTATCAGGCAGCATCTCTGGAGAACATGGATGGGCGATGTTTTGGGTTAAGACCTTTGTCACATTGGAGTTAGTGGTTAGACTCTGCTTTGTTGGAAATGGCAATTTTCTGACATTTCTGTGCCACTTGCCATTTGTCAACCCATCGTCTCAGTCTTGCTAAATGCAGGCATAAACTTCACTTGCTGAGGAGTTTTGAGTGAAATTGAACATCATGCAGTCATCAGCAAACTATTTCTAGCCTTTTACTGAAATAAAGGTCATTGATGAGTCAGCTGAAGAAACCTGGGGATGATCCAGAGACATATCTGCAGTTATTTCTCGGAGCAGGAATGATTCATCTGCAAACCATGTCCTATATATGAGATATGACTCCAACAGTGGAGTCTGCTGAGAATGAACTAGAGTAGATTAATCCCTTGTGTTGGTTTGCTCACTAACAGCTGCACATTCAGACTGGTAGTTGTATCCTTCGAGACTTGGCCAGAAGTGGCCACCTGGCCTCTCTTGGTGACATTCTCCGGAGCACAATCTGTGCCCTCGCTGCTTTCAGTTGCTTTAATAGTTGTGCACAATTGAGCAGCACTGATTCAACTGTTGAATTGGGGCAGGATTTCATGAATCTGGAGTCAATGTAGAGGAGGGTAACTCCTTCTCAACTGCACACCAAAGTGACATTCCGACTGGTCGGTTTGTACTGCCAGTGTGACAAGGGATTGTACTGGATGAATGGAACATTGTTTAGAAGGTGTAATTTTGTGAGGATGGCTTTATCGAGCTTCTATACTCTAGACTCAGCTGTACTCTAGACTCAGCAATTCACAAGGAGGACCTTACAAGGTCGACTGGGCTGGTAGCAACTTTGTCACATTTAAATTCAGTGGTTGATACTTGGTGATCTTATATTTATTCACTTTTTGGGGTCATAGAGTTATACAGTGTGGAAACTGGCCCTTTGGCCCAACTTGCCACACCGACCAACATTTTTTTTAAATCAAAAAATACTTTATTCAAGTAATAAATATTTACAAACCATCTTCTTTTCAAATACCCCATCCGACATTTCCAGAGGTTACACATTCAATGCAGATATTCATTTCCAAATTTACACAGAAATTTACACAGAATCCCTTATGGTGGTCTCCACCACACCCTGCCCCCCATGTCCAGCAGCGGAAGTACCCTAGACTGTGGTCCTCCCCCACAGAGCCTTGGCATTGGCTGCACCAAGCTTCAGTGCGTCCCTCAGCACGTACTCCTGCAGTCTGCAGCGGGCCAGTCGGCAACATTCCCCGACGGACAGCTCGCTCCGCTGGGAGGTCACCAACCAACATGTTCCATCTGTACTAGTCCCACCTCCCTCTAAAGCTGCCCTATCCATGTACCTGTCTAAATGTTTCTGAAACATCATGTATAGGTCAGAGTGAGGACGGCAGTTTTCTTCCCTGAAGAAAACTTGAATGAACCAGTGAGATTTTTGCAATAATTTGCTAATTTTGTGGTCACCGTCACTAATTTCTGTTTTATTTTTTTAATTCCAGATTGTTAACAGGATTTAAATTCTAGAGCTGGGAATTAATAGTCTAGTAATTTAATCGCTGTGCCATCACCATACCCTAAATAATTGATTCTTGGCTCCGCCACTAAGAAAACAGTATAACCCAATTTTTCCACCTCCACAGATGTTGCTTGATCTTCTGAGTACTTCTAGCATTTTCTATTTTTATTTCATGTGCTACATATTTGTTTGCAATTTAGCAGCTGTCTGGCCTGTTTTCATCTTTGTTCCTTCTTACCCAGAGTGCAGAACATCTGAAACCATCACTTCTGGCCTTGCCTTTATACGAGATATTGATGAATGCTCAGCCACTGTTTCTCCATGGTGGGATTGCTCACATTGAGAGTGCAGCACTGCTGCTGATAGTGCTGTCAGTATGGGAGCAGTAAGATGTAGCCCAGTTCATCACAAAGACCAGACTTCCCACCACTGACTCAGTTTACACTTTCTGCTGCCTCGAAGAAGCAGCCAACATCATCAGACGTCCAACCCTGGTCATTCCTCCTCCTCCCTGCTCCCGTCTGGCAGAAGTTACAGAAGCTTGAGGTTCTCAATCTCCTCCCTATACTTCGTTTCATCATTAATTGATATCCGGCCCACACTGGTGGTGTCGTCTGTGAGATGACCGTGGATATGATCTTCAATATGATCATGCTGTTCTTCCCCACAGCCCTCAGTCCTCAATTCTTCAATCTTTCAAAAAATTATCTCCTTCTTTAAATGTGCCAAAAGATTTAGGCTCCATAACTCTTTGGAAGAGAATTGTGGGGTTTCACCCCCTCCATGAGAACTGCTTGCCAATGTCAGTTTTACATATCTCCTCCGGACCTTGTATTTATGCCCCTTTGATCAATATTCTCCCACTAGTGGAAACATCTCGCCACCTACCTTGTCATGCCACCTAATAATTTATGCTTTAAAATGATCCTTCTCATCCTTCTGAACTCTAGACAATATGGATCTCATTTCTTTAGATGATCATGATAGTGTGATCATACATACAGAACAGGGCTGCAACGTGCTAAACTTGATGGCGATATAAATTCATCTCATCCACCTGCATATATGACCCATATCCCTTCATTCTCCGCAAATCCAAGTACCTATCTAAAACTTTTTCAAAGCCACTATTCTACCTCCACCATCACCCCTAGCGGTATCCTGTTAGACGCTTGCATTATACTTCATAATGATAATTGATGAAGTAAAGGTTCTTTCTTGACATAAGCTGCTAGCTCTTTGCTGGCAACTGCCTCAAATTTCACCGCTGCTCATTTTGCCCTTTTCCTTTGTTATGCAAGATGATGTCCTGGTTTGCCGACACAAGGGGATTGTTGGTGTCAAGTGCAATCGTGTGTTTTACTACTGACAGAGTAATATAGGTGGTTTGTCTCATAATAATACAGGAGTCTGTTTTGAAAACTTAAATGAGATGATGGAAAGCTATGGGTGCCCTGGTTCAGCAGCTAGTAAATTGCTCTGCCAAGGACAAGGTCATGACAGTCTACCTGAGAAAGCAGAGCCTTCTGCAGAGCTCCTCAGAAATAACCAAGAAAGTGTAGAAGTTGGGAAGTCATGTTGCAGTAAGATATTGGTGAGACCACATTTAGAGTATTGAGTTCAGTTCTGTGCACCATGTTATAGGAAAGATGTTATCAAGCTGAAAAGTGTACAGAGAAGATTTATTAGGATGTTGCCAGGATTCCAGGGTCTGAGCTACAGGGAGAGGTTGAGTAGACTAGGACTTTATTCCTTGGTGCACAGGAGGATGAGGGGTGATCTTATAGAGGTGTATAAAATCATGAGAGGAATAGATCAGGTAGATGCAGAGTCTCTTCCCCAGAGTGGGGGAACCGAGGACAAGAGGACATAAGTTTAAGGTGAACGGAAAAAGATTTAATAGGAATCTGAAGGGTACCTTTTTCACAAAGTGTGGTGGGTGTATGGAACAAGCTGCCAGAGGAGGTAGTTGAGGCAGGGACTATCATAACATTTAAGAAACTGTTAGACAGATATATGGATAGGATAGGTTTGGAGGGATATGGGCCAAACGCAGGTAGGTGGACATGTGGCTGGGACATGTTGACCAGTGTGGGCAAGTTGGGTGAAATGGCCTGTTTCCACCCTGTATGACTCTAAAGCAAATGGTCTTTAGATTACATGAGATGTACAAGATCTCCTGTAATACTGGGTTGTAGTGATGCTGTGCCAAAATAATTGCTGACTAGACATACATATAATTACAACAAAACCATTTTAGCCCCAGGTGCTGGAATACTTAAGGTAACGCTAAGTTTAAAATCATGCCTGCTCATAACTGCAAACTGGTTTGACTGTTTCTTTGCTTTCAGCCAAGTCTACTTGGCTTAAATTTCAGTCCTGGGTCAAAGTGCACTCCTCTATTACCTCAGATCTTGTAATGACATTCAGCCTTCACTATTGCTTGCTTTTATTTCTCCTTGCATTACCTCTGTAATCACTACGCCCTCTGAATCTGACACTCTTTTCACCAATGTACTTCAGAATTTCATACAAGCCCATGTCAAACTCCAAACTTGGGATCAAGTGAATCCCTTGAGTGTGAGGGATGTAGGAGTACACTTAAGATAGAAAGCAAGAGGACAAAAAAGGAACGTGAGATATCCCTGGCAAGAAGGTAAAGGGAATTCCTAAAAGTATATTGAAGGGTAACCAGGGAGAAGGTACGTCCCCTTAAGGATCAGTGTGATCATCTATCTGTGGAGTCATGGGAGATGGGTGATGTCGAAATGAATCAATTTCTTCTGTAACTATTGAGAAGGATTCTGAGGGATAAGATTTGCATGCATTTGGAAAGACATGTGTTGATTAGGAATAGTCAGTGGTTTTGTGCATGAGAGATCGTGTCTCATGAGTTTGAGATTTTTGAAGTAACTAAGGAAATTAATGAGGGCAGGGTCATTGTTGTCGTCTATATGGACTGCAACAAGGCCTTTAAGGTTCTGGATAGTCTGCTCTAGAAGATTAGATCGCCTGGGATCCAGGGAGAGCTAACCAACTGGATACAGAATTAACTCAATGGTAGGTGGTGGTGCAAAGTTGTTTTTCAGAATGGAGGCAAGAGTGGTGTGCCTCGGATAGTTGCTGGGTCCATTGCTGTTCGTCATCTATATCAACAATTTGGAAGAGAATGCACAAGGCATGATTGGTAAATTTGCAGATCACACGAAGATAAGACGTATCGTAGACAGTGAGGATGGTTGTCAAGAATTACAACAAGATCTTGATCAGCTGGGCCAATGGGCTTTGCCATAGTATGGCAAATGGCGTTTCATCCAGATAAATGTGAGGTGAAGTCGAACCAAGGCAGGATCTTCAAAATGGGCCCTATGGTGTGTTGTAGAGCAGAACCATCAAGGAGTACAAGTGCATAGTTCCACAGCCGGGACCCTAAATGGCCGGGGGACGTGGGAGTCGATGATAGGTTAGCAGGTCACTCCATTCACATTCAGTTTACATTTTATATTTGTTTTTTTTTGTTTTCTGCCACTCCATGGTGCTTTAGAGACAAGGGAGAGGTGTCATTAGCGGGCCAGGCGTGTATTCTTGTTTCATTATCACGTGCCTCTGCTGGTACGGGAAAAATGGATTATCCAGAAAGGCTCTGGACCTGAGGCTGCCGCAAAATCAGTGTTCAACCTCCACCTCCTTCCTTGTCAATTATCTACTTATCGTTCCCTCTAAAATATTGAAATATTCTGCTTACACTGCTCTGAGAAAGATAGCTCCCGAGACTTAGGATCTGCTGAGAGAGCAAAAAAAAAACTTTTCTCTGCCTTCAATGGGAAATTCCTTATTTTAATAGAAAGTCAACCCCTTGTAATAGATTCTCCCACCAGAGAAAGCTTCCTGTCCTCTCCACCATGTCAACGCTCCTCAGAATCTTGTATGTTTCATCTTATCTTTTCACCTTTGTTGGTGAGACGACTGAAATAATCAAATCCTATGATCCATCCCAAATGGGGTCTGTAGCTGGTTAGTAAAAGATTTCATAAATCTTCAAAATGTAAATTAATTTGTTCAAACCTTTTCTCTATCATTAATATATTCCTTAGGTTTGCAATCTATCTCCATTATCTCCCAGTGGAAGAAAAGCAAACTGGGAGGTTTCACTAACACTTATTAGTGGGTGTTTGATAAGGGAGCAGCCTGTGGTGACATTTCACTTTCATTCCTTCCCTGTGGGTTGGCAATTGACCTCCTCCTACCACTTGGTTATTATGGTGTAATTAAACCAGTGAAGTGCATGTGAATTTATACCATACAACTCCAGTTTAAATTCCATTTGGAATATTTTGGAGGACCAAGAACCAAGAACCTCTATGGAGCAACGCACTGTGCCAATGTGAATACCAGCATGAATGTATCCTTGTTAACAAGTCTGAATAGCTCTAAAACAAAAAAGATCCCACTTATTAATTTTGCCAGAGTTTTTCATCCATTATCTTTTCCATTGATCTTTGCACATCATCTACAGCTAAAAAATCAACAATATATCATGCTCTATCAGGCTGGCACTGACAGCACAAAGCGACTTTGCAATGGCCTTGTGTTACATACTAATAGTTCCCTATTCATTATGAGTCTTTCCTGCAAAAGAAAATGGTTAAGAGCAAACAAAGCTAATGGGGTCAATATCAGTCTATGATCTAATAAATCTGATTTTATTTTGGTGGACTTTTGTTACCAAGCTTTTTTTTTGTATAAAGAATTATAGTTTATGTACATGTTACGCAGTATACAGCCTGTTAGCACCTGTATAAATGGATGAATAAACACCTTGAACTTGAATATTGTTTAGAAATGGTGTCCAACTTTTTCTGCACCGATAAAGAAAACTATAATCCTTAGCGAAATAGAAATTAAGATACTCAATAATGCTCTTTAAAATGATAGAGGATTTTGGTTGGGTAATCCATTTGGACTAAATGGTGAATTTGAGACATGTCCAAAAATGTATGATGCCCAAACAATACAAAAATCAGGTGGAAATTCTTTGTACAGACTGGTGGGAACAAGACTCTGCCACATGAAATGACTGAACCAGATAGCTTTGCTGTATTAAAAGAGAGGCTTTCTCAGTGAAACTCAATCTACTTGCCTTCTGGGCCTGACTTGC